>NC_060142.1:453450219-454075219 GCF_021461385.2 Schistocerca piceifrons
CCGCCCACGGGGGAATCTGGAGCGCAGCATCTCTGGCCGCCTTCCCGGAGGGAAGGAAAGCAAATCGGCCGCGAAGAACGGCGGCGGTCGGCGGTTGGCGACCGGGTCTCCAGGCAATTACTCGGGCAGGACTTTATGGCGGCGCAGATGTTTATCGCGGCCGAGTTATACCGGCCGATCTGCTGAGGCAGCGGCGGCGGCGGCGGCGGCGGCCGGGCTCGCGCTCCGGCCCTCCGGGGGCAGCAAGCCGCGCCGACCCCGCCAGAGTTACGTGTTTATTACGCCGCAGCGCGAGCTGTTCGTCACGGCGCGAGACACGGCGGGCAGCTTTACACGGCGCGACCGTTAGACACACGACTGTGTTTGTCCCCCCGCCGGTGGCCGGCAGGAGAAAAACGGCCCGAACGCGTCGCGAGGTGACACTGTCCGAATTGTTGATTCCAGCGGCGTTCTAAGCATCTGATAAAGACGGCCGTAAAGAACAGCTAAGAGGGTCACTTAAGCTGTAACTTACGTCTCTATCTGGCAGGGGATCTTGAAACTGTTTGCGAAGGAAAAGAAATGAAACTATGAGTATATCAGTCACGAACTTTCTTCACACTGTACTAAACAGCACTGTCATACAAATCTCCGTGAGGGTTTCCTTACCTAATGGAAAATTAGCTGTAACCGAGACACGTACGCACTTAATCCTTACAGAACCTCTGGTTACAGTTCTGTACATTAACTTTTACTGCCTCTTAGCGCAACACAACATTTTATTCCAATGGAAACCTGAGGTACACATTTTTGGATGTTGAACCTTTTAATCGTATGAAATCTTTTCATCGTTACGAAAACATCAGCAAGTCACTGTAGCAGTTGGCAGCAACTTGTGACCACCAGAATCCACCCGTGTCTTTGATTCACTATAGTCCAACGCATAATTGAATATTGTTATTGTTAATTTGCAGGTAGTTACTGAATGACCATTTTATATTAATTACAATAGGCAATATTTTGTAATTAGTTACTTCAGTCCATAGCCGAGCGGTCTAGGGCGCTGCAGTCATGGACTGTGCGGCTTGTTCCGGCGGAAGTTCGAGTCCTCCCTCGGGCATGGGTGTGTGTGTTTGTCCTTAGGATAATTTAGGTTAAGTAGTGTGTAAGATTAGGGACTGATGACCTTAGCATTTAAATTTTATAAGATTTCACACATATTTGAACATTTTTTGAACATTTCAGTCCATATAATGAATCCATGTGTATAAAGTATGTTTTGAAAACGGATACATATTTCTATGAAAATTTTTCGTCTAAAGTGATTAGAAAATCACCTAAGGTCATTAGCACATAAATAAAAAATTTCTTTCCTCCAAAAAAAGTCTTAGAGTTTTAAACCAATTTGCTGTGACCAGACGAAACTAAACTACAATCGTCCGGCCGTAACTGTGAGCTCTTTGACTGCTTGGTGAGTTGGCTAATAGGAACGAGAGCTCGTGAAATATTAGTTCACTTTGTTACACGAATGATAAAAAAATTTAGTTGAATATTTAATATTCATTACTTTAGGGGCATATCCATACAACCATCTCAATAGTGGAATGTCAGTAAAGACGATACGGACGTGAGGACAACACAACAACCAGTCCCCGAGCGGAGAAAATCGCCGACCTGGCCGGAAAACAGAAGTTGGCAGCTTCTGTAAGCAATCGGCCAATCTAACCACACAGCTAAGGAGGTGGACTAAGCCCCGCTTGATGCACTTACTAACAATCTGTTCGCCTGCAGTACACTGTTTCACATTTAATAAAAATACGTCTGAAACTTCAACACTCTTCGGTCCTACACAGTGATGTCGACTCCTTCAGATGAAGTCACGAACAGGGGCTGAGCTCTTGAACGCTGAGAGAGGAGACGTGGCCTTCAGTAGCGCCTCCGACACGTCGTTGCGGACTATAGCGCATTCTTCTTTCCATTTCATTTCACCGACTTCCACTGTATCTAGATTGAGCCGTAGCATTTTTTTCCCAGATTATGTAGCTTCCCTATCGCCTTTAAATACTGACATTCCACGTTATCCTTTCTTTGGTTATTCAATATTTTTCTCATGGTCACCTCCTCCTTGGCACTCCAGTCCCAGAGTTCCGAATGAGTCACTATTCTGGAATCTTTTGTCAACGGGGAGATCCTTATGACATCTCTTCATTTAACGTCCACATATCCCGTCGATATACATTAAGTGTCTTTAATGCAGTGGTTTCTATTACCCTCTGCATTTTCATACCGTTGATTATTACTGATTTTTCCGCTTTAGGGGCAATTTCACACCTCAAGGGCAAGAGAGTGCCCTGAACGCCTGTACGCTATTCCGCCCACTTTGAAAATGCCGTTGGCAAAATCAGGGTTCTACCTCTTGATCGAGTACTTTTTGGTTACTAATAAAAGACACTACTCAAGGGTGCCTATTCCTAATAAACTTAATAGCCCCATTAATTTTTGCCTGCTTTTTGTCACCGTTAGATATAAAGTCATCTACTTTCTCTTTGTTTTATACTTGCAGTAATATTACTGTGGTTTCTTTCTATGTCCACTTAAGTAGTCAAGAAACAGTATGCTCGTACATTCATTTCTGATTAGTATTCTTAGCGATCTTAATCTCACCATCAATCTAAAAGCCTCTTTGCTAGCCTGGAACCGCGCGACCACTACGGTCGCAGGTTCGAATCCTGCCTCGGGCATGTATGTGTGTGATGTCCTTAGGTCAGTTAGGTTTAAGTAGTTCTAAGTTCTGGGGGACTGATGACCTCAGAAGTTAAGTCCCATAGTGCTCAGAGCCTCATTGCTAGGCCCCTCAATCTGCCTCAGGATTCCCTTATTGAGTTTAATTCTAATCTTATTCTTCTCAGGTGTTAGTACTTTCACTTGCTCTAATGTCGTCGTAGCATGGGCTCTTACGCATTCAGCCTGTTAGTGCATAGAGTGCTGCTTGTTATCATGTGCTAGACCCTTACCTATATGTTGTTAAGCCAGGCTCAGGAACTGAATACTGGTATGGTTTTGTATCCCATGAAAATGCTGAACCGGAGATTTAAGTCTACATTTTAGCCTAGTGAATCTCGTCTGAGACCTTCCTGACTAAGCATACGTATACCTCTTAGTACAGCTACTTTTGCATAACCATGACATCAGTTTGGATTACACCTCTTAAATGTTGAAAAAAAAAAAAACTCGTCTGAGAGAGCTTGCTGACTATGCATACCTATTCAGCACAGTACCCCTAACATCATACACTTGCATTGTGGAGGGGGGAGGAAGGCGTCGAAGGGGGGACACAAGTTTGTGATGTGTGATGTCAGGGAGACTATGCTGTGTTGAGTACATATATTTAACCAGCTCTAAGTAAGTCGAGACTTTTTGATGAGTTCGACCTTGCACTTGTCTTACACTAATGGGCCATTAAATTTGTTACACCACGAAGATGAAGTGCTACAGACGCGAAATTTAACCCACAGGAAGATGATGCTGTGATATGCAAGTGGTTAACTTTTCAGAGCATTCAAACAAGGTTGGCGCCGGTGGCGACACCTTCAACGTGCTGACAAGAGGAAAGTTTCCAACCGATTTCTCATACACAAACAGCAGTTGACCGACGTTGCCTGGTGAAACGTTGTTATGATCCCTCGAGTAAGGAGGAGAAATGCGTACCAGCACGTTTGCGACTCTGATAAAAGTCGGATTGTAGCCTATCGCGATTGCGGTTTATCGTATTGCGACATTGCTGCTCGCGTTGATCGAGATCCAATGACTGTTAGCAGACAATGGAATCGGTGGGTTAAGGAGGGTATTGCGGAACACTGTGCTGGATCCCAACGGCCTCGCATCACTAGCAGTCGAGATGACAGGCATCTTATCCGCATGGCTGTAACGGATCGTGCAGCCACGTCTCGATCCCTGAGTCAACAGTTGAGGACGTTTGCAAGACAACAACCATCTACACGAACAGTTCGACGACGTGTGCAGCAGAATGGACTATCAGCTCGGAGACCATGGCTACGGTTACCCTTGACGCTGCATAACAGACAGGAGCGCCTGCGATGGTGTACTCAATGACGAACCTGGATGCACGAATGGCAAAACATCATTTTCGGATGAATACAGGTTCTGTTTACAGCATCATGATGGTCGCATCCGTGTTTGGCGACATCACGGTGAACGCACATTGGAAGCGTGCATTCGCCATCGCCATAGTGGCGTATCACCCGGCGTGATGGTATGGGGTGCCATTGGTTACACGTGTCGGTCGTCTCTTGTTCGCATTGACGGTACTTTGATCAGTCGACGTCAATTTCAGATGTGTTACGACCCGTGGCTCTACCGTTCATTCGATCCTTGCGAAACCCTACATTTCAGCAGGATAATGCACGACCACATGTTGCAGGTCCTGTACGGGCCTTTCTCGATACAGAAAATGTTCGACTGCTGCCCTGACCAGCACATTCTCCAGATCTCTCACCAATTGAAAACGTTTGGTCAATGGTGACCGAGCAACTGGTTCGTCACAATACGCCAGTTACTACTCTTGATGAACTGTGGTATCGTGTCGAAGCTGCATGGGCAGCTGCACCTGTACACGCCATCCAAGCTCTGTTTGACTCAATGCCCAGGCGTATCAAGGCCGTTATTACGGCCAGAGATGGTTGTTCTGGGTACTAATGTCTCAGGATCTATGCACCTTAATTGTGTGATAATGTAATCACATGTCAGTTCTAGTATAAAATATTTGTCCAATGAATACCCGTTTATCATCTGCATTGCTTCTTGGTGTAGCAATTTTAATGGCCAATAGTGTATTTCTCATATCACAGAGATGTGGACCACATACGTATCAGGTTGCTTTCTCTTATATGTGGGCCACATTTGTATCACGTTGCTTTCTGTTTTTGGTCAGAGTTTTAAACTTCGTCGTTTCCTGACCATGGGTCCTTGTCTTATATTGATGCATTTTTCTCCTCTCCGTCACTGCTGAAAGTTTGTGTATATACAAGCACCCAGCATACATTTCAGTAACACACCATACATCTTCTCGCAATGGAATCTGTCACAGTTTCCATGTTGGTCCCCATGCAGGTTAATACATAGAGAAGTTGGAACACGAAGACACACTTTCCTTTTTCCAACTTAGAGCGGTTTAAGCGGCCACTGAAACTGTGTGCCGGCCCACTGGCACGGAGACCGCATTCCGCAGTAAGCGCTGGGCTTCCGCGATGTTACTCGCATCGCCTCCACCGTCGCCCGCGGCTCGCCAGTAATCAGGCGGCTCCGCCGTGATTGGACGCGCGCAAAGCCTCCGCCGGGGGACCACGGCGTCGCGACGCTGGCCGGCCTAAGAGGATTGTCCGCCGGCAAAAATGGCCGTCATAAAGCGGCGGATCAGCGCCGCCCGCGGTTTCAATTTGGGCTGCTGCCGGGCTGCGCTCGCCGCCGTCGAATGGACCCTTGTTTTGCGTACAAGTCCCGAGCCGGGGCTGCTCTCCCTCTGCTGCGGTGGTTTCGCTGCCTGCCACATCCCTCCGGCAGTTTCCCTCTTTCTGTGTGGCCACTTCTAAGCTCCCTCTCAAGTAGTTTCACTGTGACTCTCTCAGGATCCTCATTCTGGTTTAACAGAGCTAATCTTTCTGGTATTTAACCTAACCCCCTGCACTTGCAGGAAAGTGTTTATCTTCTGCTTAAAAGAAAAATATGTTAATTGGAGATACGGAATATTTTCTCTTTATATCGCACAGAACGTCCTTCATATTTTTTTTCTTATTTTCCGTATGACCGTTAGTAGGCTAAGTTATTTAAAAGCAGCTTCTTTTCTTTCAGTCGTCTGTCATTATCCACCATGTCTCCTCTACATTTTCTCTGTTTTTGTCTCTGCCTCGTGATGGCTGGCTGTTGTGTGCTGTCCGTAGGTTAGTTAGGTTTAAGTAGTTCTAAGTTCTAGGGGACTGATGACCGTAGCAGTTAAGTCCCATAGTGCTCAGAGCCATTTGAACCATTTTGAACCCTGTTTTTGCTGCCGTATTTGCTTCTCCGTCCACGAAAATTTTACCTGTGCCTAATTACGCACTGTAATTCTAGGCAAGTTCCATTTCCTGCTTGATATCTGTTGGAAGACACCTGTAGTCTAGGGGAGCCGGTATAATAGCTCAGCGTGTTTGGTCAGAGAGCTGACTGCTGGAGTGATCAACGATGAACTTCAGCGGGTGTTATGTGATGTCCACCAGGACCAACTGCAACGAACAATAACGAACAACAAAAAAGAAAAGTGGGGTAGCGTTGTGATTAGTAATCAAAACGTTCTCGGTCCCGGGTTAGAACCCCGCCAACTGTTAAGTTTCGAATAAATATTCAGCATTAATAGCCAGAGACTTCAGGCAGAAGACGTCACTCTCATTCTGTGAACGGCCTTGTCAAAGAAGGAGGACGAGCGGACAGAGATTCAGGCCATGCTCTCGGCCTTGTGTTGGAAAATTTCTCTTGAAGGTGGAAGAATCATCAATGATCAACGGTATAAGGATGCGGAAGGACATGGAAGCCACTGCATTAAAAACACGTAACGTGTATCTGTAGGACACGTGGCCTGTAATTGAAGAGGTGTCATGATGATATCTCCATTGGCAAAAGATTCCGGAACAGCCCTCTTTCGGATCTCCGGGAGGGGACTGACAATGGGGATGACCATCAGAAAAAGATTGAATAAGAACGAAAGGATAATGTTCCACGAGACGGAGCGCGGAATGTCAGAAGCTCGAACGTCGTAAGGAAGCTTCAAAATCTGAAAAGGAAAATGCAAAGACTCAGTCTAGATACAATGAGGGCCAGTGAAGTGAAACGAAAAGAAGTAAAGGATTTCTGGTTCATGAGTGTAGGGTAATACCAAGAGCACCAGAAAATGGTATAACGGGAGTAGGATTCGTTATGAAAATTTGTGGTAAGTCCCTATGGGAACAAACTGCTGAGGTCATCGGTCCCTAGGCTTATACACTAAGTAATCTAATTTAAAATAACCTACGCTAAGGACAACACAAACATACAGCCCGAGGGAGGACTCGAACCTCTAACGGGGAAGCTGCGCAAATCGTGGCAAGGGGCCGCAGACCGCACTGCTATCCCGCGCGGCGATTCGTTATGAATGAGAAGGTCGGGCAGAGCGTGTGTTACTGTGAACAGTTCAGTGATAGGGTTGTTGTTATCAGTGTCGACAGCAAACCAGCACCGATAACGATAGTTCGCGTATACATGCCGACGTCGCAGCCTGAAGGTCAAGAGATAGAGAAAGTATATGAGGATACTGAAAGGGTAATACAGTACATTAAGGGAGATCGCAATCTAATAGTCATGGGAGACTGGAATGTGGTTGTAGGGGGAAGAATGGAAGACAGGGTCACGGCAGAATATAGTACTCATGGTAGAAATGAGAGAGGGGAAGGAGTTCAACGATAAGTTTAGCTGGTAGTGGCGAATACTGTGTTCAAGAATCACAAGAGGAGGAGGCATACTAGGAAACGGCAGGGGGATACGGCAAAATTTAGCTAGATTACGTCATGGTCATTCAGAGATTACGAAATCAGATACAGGATTGTAAGGCAGTTATAGCCTCAAATCTCAATTTAGTAGTGATGAAGAGTAAGCTGAAGTTTAAGAGACAATCCGAAAGAATCAATACGCTAAGCAATGGGATACGGAAGTAACAAGGAATGAAGAGATACGCTTGATGTTCTCTGAGGTTATAGGCAGAAGAAGGGACAGGACTGTACGACATCTATTAAGACACCGTTAATGGTTCAAATGGCTCTGAGCACTATGGGACTAAACATCTGAGGTCATCAGTCCCCTATAACTTAGAACTACTTAAACCTAACTAACCCAAGGACATCACACACATCCATGCCCGAGGCAGGATTCGTACCTGCGACCGTAGCGGTCTCGCGGTTCCAGACTGTAGCGCCTAGAACCACACGGCCACACCGGCCGGCCACACCGTTAATATCTTCGATGGTACTAGAGGAAGCAGTAGAGACTAAAAACTATAAAGGAAGATAGAGATTGGAATACAGCCAGCGAATACACTGATGTCCAAAATTAAAGCAAAATACCGCTCTTTCCCTGTCCTGTGTCTAATTTATGATATAATCATACAGACTGTCAACACATGTTCGTATTATGGATGTGTGTGATGTCGTTAGGTTAGTTAGGTTTAATTAGTTCTAAGTCTAGTGGACTGATGACCTCAGATGGTAAGCCCCATAGTGCTTAGAGCCATTTGAACCAATTTTTTAGTGATTATTGACAGGTTTGCTTCTGGAGGGAACCTGAAACACGATTTCAGGACGCAAACACCCAAACATTGCGGAAAGAGGAGGATCCCTAATGGTGTGGCAAGGATTATGTTCACCACTCGAACACCTCTTCATCAAATTGCAAGGGTGAATCGCCAAGTTTTAACTGCTGTCAGATATCGTGACATCTTGGGACGTCATGTATGGTTGTTGCGAGGTTCTTCTACATCTACATCTACGTGATTACTCTGCAATTCACATTTAAGTGCTTGGCAGAGGGTTCATCGAACCACAATCATACTATCTCCCTACCATTCCACTCCCGAACAGCGCGTGGGAAGAACGAACACCTAAACCTTTCTGATCGAGCTCTGATTTCTCTTATTTTATTTTGATGATCATTCCTACCTATGTAGGTTGGGCTCAACAAAATATTTTCTCATTCGGAAGCGAAAGTTGGTGACCGAAATTTCGTAAATACGTAGATCTCGCCGCGACGAAAAACGTCTTTGCTTTAATGACTTCCATCCCAACTCGCGTATCATATTTGCCACACTCTCTCCCCTATTATGCGATAATACAAAACGAGCTGCCCTTTTTTGCACCCTTTCGATGTCCTCGGTCAATCCCACCTGGTAAGGATCCCACACCGCGCAGCAATATTCTAACAGAGGACGAACGAGTGTAGTGTAAGCCGTCTCTTTAGTGGACTTGTTGCATCTTCTAAGTGTCCTGCCAATGAAACGCAACCTTTGGCTCGCCCTCCCCACAATATTATCTATGTGGTCTTTCCAACTGAAGTTGTTCGTAATTTTTACACCCAGGTACTTAGTTGAATTGACAGCCTTGAGATTTGTACTATTTATCGAGTAATCGAATTCCAACGGATTTCTTTTGGAACTCATGGGGATCACCTCACACTTATCGTTATTTAGCGTCAACTGCCACCTGCCACACCATACAGCAATCTTTTCTAAATCGCTTTGCAGCTGATACTGGTCTTCGGATGACCTTACTAGACGGTAAATTACAGCATCATCTGCGAACAACCTAAGAGAACTGCTCAGATTGTCACCCAGGTCTTTGGGCTAAGACTTCGAATTGATAGACTATGATGCACGACCTCACAGATCACGGGTAGTTGATGCTTTCTTGGAAACGGAAGATTCGGCGTCCATGGTGTGGCTTGCTCGCTCTCTCAATTTTTATTCCATAGAGCGTGTCTAGGATGTACTAGGGAGACGGGTTGCATCACGTTAGCATCCACCAACCGCTCTCCAGGGCTTGTGAGTAGTTCTGCAGGAGGAATGGGCGTTCTTGCCTCAACATGAGCTTGATGACGTCATTCAGCGCATGCTCCGTCATTGTCAGGCCCATACTGCTGCCAGAAGTGGTCGCACCCCATACTGAGCACATTAACCTGTTGTCACAGTGTGTGCTCAAACCCGTTAAGTTGGAATAAAACGACTAACATTTTTGTCTACCTTTTTGCATGTCGCAGTTCTTTAGGTTCTGTATTCTTTTCATTGTTTCTATTTTACTATCTCCTGTGTATGATACTTTTTATCAAAATACATTCAACTAGCAAAATTTCCATTTGTTGCTCTAATTTTGGACACCAGTATAATTGAGGAAGTAGGTTGCAAGTGCTACTCTGAGATTATGAGATTGGCACAGGAGAGGAATTCGTGGCGGGCTGCAACGAACTAGTCAGAAGACTGATGACAAAAAAGAGATAAGGCCTGTTGGAAATCTGTTTCCTTTAGTAGAACTCTTGAATACAGAGTCAGATTTTGTTGCTGCCAAGGAACTGCAATACCAGAGTTCATGCAAATTCTTCGTTTAATATAATCCATGACTAAGGAAAATCTCAACTTATTGATACAACTAGGAGAGCGATAAAATGTACAGTACTACTTTTAACACATGTAATCAGTAGCGGAATACTCACAATCTAGTACATACCGTTTATCTTGTTAAACGACGAATAATTTACAAAATATAACAGTATATTCACTCAAAAACTACGCCAAATATTGACATCGAGAAACTCAAAAAGGAATGCAAAAGCTATAAGAAGCTTAAATACCAGCATGTTCAGTGATATTTTATGCTTCTAAAAGATAGATAACGGAAGAAGCAAAAACTGTGACAAAAATAGAAGCAGTTTGAATGTCAGCATGGCGCTTCATACAAGTTAATGTTCAGCTGTTATGTGAGTATCTTTACGACTGAATAACACGTAGTTGTTATTTAACGGCAAAAACGATATTGATTATTTGAGCATTATATCTTCAGTTTCACTCAGTAATTGGGAAAAAAAGTCAATCTTACAAGGAGTAGAGGCACAACAAAACAAAGGAAACTTTTCACCGCAACATCTGTGGTCATCGAGATGGATCGTGAATAGAGGATCAGTGGCTGTGAGATGATATAAAAAGTAACTGCGGTATTTATATCCTCGTTAACTCAGACGAGAAATACGAGTTGGCTGAAGGCCGTTCAACGACTCTTATAACGGTGCAGAGACTTACCAGGCATCAGACCACGCCGAGCAATCACTAGGGCTGATATTTTTTCCAGGAAATTTCGATGTATATAGGCAATACTGTTTGCGTGGTATGTCGACATATTGTTACTGAAATGTCAACATCGAGTGCCGAAATTTTAATTCATATTATATTTTTTTCCTAAATTTTACGTAAATATTTGATATTGTGGTAGAACGTAATTTTACTTTCACTGTATGAAGAAGTCTTACTACTTTCTGAACTTCCATCACGTTCAGTCTTTCTCTTTGACTGTGTGTAGCAAGTTTAGGTGGCGCAAAGAAGTAGTCCGACTCCACCAAGGAGTGGCGGTGTGAATGGAATAACAAGATTCCCAAGAATTAGCACACCCGTCGCATAAAAAATATAGTATAATAAAATAAAATAAAAAAGATTAACGCTACTAGTGTGTTGTTCTTCAGGTCAGTATTCTTTAAAAACTAATGGTGAAACTTATCAACAAAAATTTTAAATGCCAAGATTGGTCTTTGCGCTGGGCGGAGAGATGTGAGGGGAAATGCTGATGTACTCGGCGCTTAGCGCTACGAACAGAAACTGCAGTGGCGGCACTACAAATGCTAGGTCGTTGGCGTTGGCAGTAATGAAAAAAAAGGGAAGCCGTCATTAAGTATTCCGGACAAATCCGGTATGCGACTAAACCGAAGGACGGACACCTTTTATTGCAGCGTTTACATGTAATTAATTACCAGTGTAAGCAAAGTGGTTGTCGCCAAGCATGAACGTGCATGGTTTTCCTTTCAGATCTTGCTCTTGGGCGGCTGCTAACTCTTTGATGTACAGAATATCTAAAAATAAATCAATACTTAAATATACAGCTCTAAAACTCTCATATTTACAGTGTGTAGCCGATGGTTTTATAGGCAGGTAGGTTGATATTTTTTTCTTCGGTATATTGATATTTTTTTCGATTTATCGAGGGCAGATGATAACACTTTTTAATATCGATGTATGGGATTCCGGATATTTTTAAGAATATCAACAGTTCAAATGGTTCAAATGACTCTGAGCACTATGGGACTTAACATCTGAGGTCATCAGTCCCCTAGAACTTAGAACTACTTAAACCTAACTAACTCAAGGACATCACACACATCCATGCCCGAGGCAGGATTCGAACCTGCGACCGTAGCAGTCGCCCGGTTCCGGACTGAAGCGCCTAGAACCGCTCGGCCACCGCGGCCGGCAATATCAACAGTCCTAGTTCACACAGAAGTATAATACTACTCTGACCGAAACCTATTCTCACTTCATGTGACCACACCCACAGACCTAGTGAAAACGATTGTGAACAAAAACAACAGAATAACTTTCTCGGGCGAGGCTCAAAGACACTGCTGCTTCCGATAGAGCAATAGCGAAAGATGCAAAGGTCTGGCTGCACGGAATGTTTAAACAAAAGTGTCACATACTCTTATTACTAGTGGAGATACTGTTGGTCAAAATTAGAAGAACTGCGTCCGATTTCGACGATGAATAGCTGGGGATGATAAAGTGGTCGGTCGACTATCGCGTGGTTTTTAGGGCTTGATCGCGAGGAGGTGAGGCGTCAGGATTGTTCTGTCAGTATTAATGACGGATTTGACGATGACAGACTCATAGGGCTATGTGCTTTGCCAATAGTATTACAGGTGACAAGTATCACTGACTTTTGCGCCATGAATTACCAGTGCTAATGGAGAATACTATCCTTGCGGAAGGCCAACGACAGTGATTTACGCAAGACGGGGCACCATTCCATTTTCTATGGATTATCCAACAGTACCTCACTGTGAAACGTCATGGGTGACGGATTGGTCAGGTGATCTGCTAACATGGCGCCACCATTCAACGCACATCAATCTGTTGGATTTCTGGCTTTGGGGGTATTTAACGATGTTAGTGTGCGCCCAACCTATCGACAATATGTGACTAATGCATGCGATGCAATCCAACAGGCATACTGAAAAATTACGTGATTCACTGCCAAGAAGGGCTGGATTAAGGATGTGTGGTAAACACATGCAGCATTGCTTGTAGTGTCTGTTTCTATGTAACAAAGATCAGAATGAGAGGAGAGACATTTTATAGCTTCATTACAAGTAAGTATGTGCGTACGAATCTGTCAATTAATGGGGCCTGCTGTCACTGTTCTTAAATGCTATAAAAGAATTCCTTACCTATAGCTCGAATGAGTGTGTCCAGACCAGCTTCTGTCCGAACAGAATATTTTATACAAAATACCTGTTCTGTTTTGTAGGAACCTCACACGTCTTCACTTTTACTTACTACGCAGCAAGTACTGTGTGTGTTTTAACTTGTCCGTTTTATAGTTTCACCCCTCTGACTCAATCCGCAATCCGCCCACTTTTAGCGAACCCTCTCCCTTCCGCAAGGATCTTTGGAATCGCGGACTGGTGACCTCGCCGTTTAGTCCCATAACCCCCCCCCCCCCCCCAAATCAATCAATCAATCAGTTTTATTACCGGGCAAGACGCAGTGTTAATGCAGCCGTATTAGAACTAAAGCTGCTACATTACTAAGTACAATCACTTTCCAGATAAAATAGTGCTCGTTGTTACATCCCAGTGTAAGCATGAGAGATGAACGCGAAGAAAGTCTTTGCGGACACATATGACGGCATGCGGTTAACGTGACTAAATTTCTTTACGAGGAGAAAGAGAAGAAATTTATCGTGGTGCCAGAGAAGGCGACGGGAACATGCAGCCGAAGTGTTAAAATTGAGCAACAGATCGGTTTGCAAATTATGGAAATAGGGACAAGAAACCGAGCATAGTGGAATTTAAGATTCTACGCCAAAGTAGAAAGGTGCTAACGATAAGTATTCCATGAGCGTTGCGGATAAATTTGTGTATTGTGTATTGTGTATTGAACTGGGGACCTAGAAACGTCGGAGAGGCTTCGCCTCGCTTCAGCCCTCAGTGGCTCACAACCCCACAACAAGCCACAGCAGTCCACTCACACCACCACCGCCCCACACAGAACCCAGGGTTATTGCGCGGTTCGGCCCCTATTGTGCTGATCATGAAATCTTGATTTATTTGAGTAGAATCACATTTTATCTTTCTTTGACGAAAGAAGAAACACATATGCTGAAAATTCTTCTGCGCTAATTAGCGACAGTCATATTATCCATTGTAGCTTGCTAATATGTAAATTATTACAACCACTTTCTTTTACTGGCAAACGCTTTCGTCCACAATCATTTGCTGCCATCAAAACATTCAGTAACTCACGAGGTGAATAGACAGAAAAGTTGATGCCCTGATTAAATGACAAAACAGAGGATTAGATATAAAATACAATTAATTTAGTAAAAATAATAAATCATTTAATTTTTGGAAACAATTAGAAATAAAAATTTTAGAGCAACTGAAACGATTCGAACCCCACAAGATTTTGCTTCTCATGGTTATATCTTAACCTTTATGCTACGCCACTGCTTTGGGCAAGATTATAAATTATAATTACGTAGAGCGTCAGGTGAAATACGTATTGTTGCATTGTCATTAACCATTCGGAATTTTTCTAGCCATTGTAAGCGCCCTAAGTGTTTGATTACAATAATATTCAACCAGTGATCAGTTCGCAATTACTTTCCATAGTGCATGTGATCTCGTACTTATAACGTTTTTAAATATCTCTTCTTGAATATCCTCCTCCTTCTGCTATAATAATAAACTACGAACTACATACCTGAGTAAATAGGAACAGGAGATTTACATACATAATCCATTCACTTTAGACCAATGGCACTCAAAAGCCGATATCTGATCGGGTTAGCGTAGTAGATCCAGGCCTGACATGTAAACAAGAGAGCAGACAAGGCATTCGGATTTCGAAATTAGATTTTCGTCTTCTGCAGAATGAGTCGCATGTAGACGTGATAATAGAAGGGCGGCTTGTAACAATGGTCCATTTGTAAGAATACTGGAATGTCCGGCAGTATTACTTACCTCCTCACTGTTTCTGTGCGTAAACACGACGGTACTGCTACTGTGGCGAGATTGCCATTTAGCTTCGCCGAGTAATACAAGTGAAGATATGAGGTGTTGTCACAGAACAGTACAGAATAGGAATTTGGTTTGTATATGATTTACTCTAGTCAGACAATGCAAGAGTGAAGATAATCATTCCAGCTATAGTATAGTAGTTAAGAAGAGTGTCATACAGCAGGCCTCATTCAATAATTCGTACAACACAAACGTTACGTCTAGTGACCATGGTGCAAACACTGTTATTAGTGTAACAAAGAGTAGCTGTTTACACCAGTTCAGCAGCATTTGGAATGAGATACCGATTATCCGGGAGGTGTCTTCCGCAACGATCACTACAGCAGTAGAACAGGACGTGTCCAGAATGGATCAGCAACTGCAGGAGAGTTGAAGAAATGGTGCTACGTGTAAGATACTGAACGAATGTTTAAAATCGTAAGTCAAAATTTCCCAATTTAGAATTCAGAGGAGGAGGGGTTGTTCAACCGATGAATTTTGTGCAATGGGTACAGATGAATATACCAGAACTTTGGAGTGAAGGAAAGAAAACAGAGCCAGCTTACAGTCTGATGAAAGAGAGCAGTCAGTACGAGGCATATGCTGTGCTGAACAAATGTCCATTCAAAGAGTTTATCCAGAAGTTTGTCTAGAAGTTCTGGTCGAGCGAATTCAAGCTAATACTACAACCGAATTTATGTGGAACTTAGGATATAGGGCAGCGAGTATCTTAGTTTGCTGCCAGAAAATTCACAACAAGGTACATCACACATCTGTGTTTTTAGTGTTAAATTTAAGCTTTCAGAACTATGGAGGAAACAGCCAAAACCAGTACAAGAATTGGTAGGAGCCTCATGGAAGTGGACAGTTTTATGAGAAAAGTAGAATGGTCATAATCAAATCGAACACCAGATAAGGAGGGCATATGGAAGGGGCTAACAGATAGTCGAATGACAAGAGGAGTTGCAGAGCGGAAGAAGATGGAGACAGGAGAAGAAATTGTCAGTAGAATAACACGGAAAAATACCGGTGCATGTATGGAGGTTCGTACATATACAAGTCAAGACCGGGAATCTTAAATAAGATTAGAAGAGGGCACAACAACTACGAGGCAGCAGTAAGGAAATATCACAATAAAAGCTACCGACGTTATTGTGTAGATTAGTCAGAAAATTCCAAGCCGGCCGGGGTGGCCGAGCGGTTCTAGGCGCTTCAGTCTGGGACCGCGCGACCGCTACGGTCGCAGGTTCGAATCCTGCCTCGGGCATGGGTGTGTGTGATGTCCTCAGGTTAGTTAGGTTTAAGTATTTCTAAGTTCTAGGGGACTGCTGACCTCAGAAGTTAAGTCCCGTAGTGCTCAGAACCATTTGAACCATTTTCAGAAAATTCCGAGAGGACACCTATATCAAAGACACAACCGACATGAATGGAGTAACGGTTATGCATACATGAGTGATGTGTAAAATCGTAAGTCAAAATTTCTCAATTTAGAATTCAGAGGAGAGCTGCAATGATGCAGGTGAGAATGATGAAACTGAGAATGATGTCATACGCAACGAGGTGAGGCGCAGAGCAGGAGACCGGTAGTGATGATGATGAGAGTGACGTCACACTCAACGGAGAAGTATGTTCATCAGACCATAAAGAGAGCAGCAGAACAGAAAGGAGTGCTTTCATGTGAGGTAACGAGACAAGTGAAGCAAATTTAAGGAGTGCAGAGGTGGTGCGGACAGAGGCGACGTCTTCCACAACAAGACGAAGCGGAAGACGAGCAGGAAAATTTATTATTTAATTATGTTGTTAACAACGTTTATTTATTTTGAACAATTCTACAGTGGTATTTTAACCCACTTCCAGCTATTCTTCTGATATGCGTTTTTCCGTAGTATTTATATTTCGCATGGTCACTAATGTCAGTTTAAGGAAGTTTCGAGCCTTAGTCTTCAGTGTTCGAAGTTATTCGAGATATTGTTTCATTTTTCTCTTGAGGATTGGTAGTCCTGTGAAAATCTTTGTTCAACTTGCTGTCCAGGAACGCCAGTTTGAGAATGTTGTTTGGTTCTTTCTTGCATTACTATGCAGAGCATGATTGAGAGAACAACAGCTAGTCAGAGACAGACCAGGTGAGCATGTTTTAGGAAATGTAAGGAAAACGGAGAAGAATCTAGAGTCATGGAACATTCTCAATCAGTTTTCGTGTCCGTAGTTGCTACGGAAATACCGAAAATTCCTATTGCGCCCGTCTCATTTGACTCGTAACGTCATCCAGAGGGCGTACGCTTCTATTCCAGCATATACGACACAACGTGCAAGAAATAGGGGGTTCAGATCGGGGTAAGGTAAGTGTACGATAGTAAGAATAACGTCACTGCTCAAAAACAAACGAAAACGAAAAAAAAGAACGGAATCCTCGAGCATGAACTGAACGAAGAAAATACGAAGAACACACAACAGGAATCGAATATTTCAATAGATTTGTATAGCTCAAACGCATACAGCGATCCAGGCCGCCTTCCCCCCCCCCCCCCCCTGCCCCCTACACACGCACATACAAAACCTAACGAGACCAAAATAGCTACAACGCACCGCATGATAACTACACAATAATAAATATGAACTTCGGTTACCAATAAAAACCACGAAATCACAAAAAAACTACTATAACACATATTTCGATACCATATCACAAAGAAAATTACGAACATAAAGAGACACACTACATTTCTTATAATAAAGACATAAATGAGTGCCTGCCACTGTAAGTCCACTGACATTTCTCGGCTGGCACATCACACACACACGCACACACACACACATACACACACACACACACACACACACACACACACACACACGCACGCACACACACACACACACACACACACACACACACACACACACGCAAAATAACTATTACAGAACCCCGCTGAAAACATCGTCTCATACACTCGTCCCTGGTTTGAGAAGCGTAGACTGTATTTAATTTCATAAATTCCGCCACATTACTGGAGTAACTGAGTTATAGACGTCATATTGTCGCCTGTAGAAGCAACAAAAGAATGACTAGTAGACTTCGTTGTAGGATTCATACATAGTATCAACCGAGACACTAAAAGAACATTTTCAAATTACTATCAACACGACGAATTAATAATTTAGAAGCCGAAAACGGATCAGTAGCTAATAACTAATGACATTGAAATATCTCATTGTCACGGCAACAAAAACCAGCTTCCAAAACATCGAGTAACTCACAGCCCTAACTCCAGTGCCACTATGACATCACTCACAAGCATACAACTAGAGTGCACTATCGCTTACTTCGACACGCTCTCGGCAAAGACAATACAGTACATTACAAACACGATACACCTCAACACAGTTACATCACGAGTCAAAGCAAACGGGTGGAATCTGACCCTTTCACTGATCCAGTGCAGTGACAATCAATTAAATACCGATACATCAGTACGACTACTAGTCAAGGAAAGTATGCTACTATCACCGATATTAATGTTGAAGAACAGGAAACTTGAAGTGTTGTCATTTTCTGGTTTCTATCAGACACATGCAACTCAAATGCTTCGACAACATCTACTGCTTTCATGTGCAACCTGAACAAAAAAATTCTGCTATACCATTGGTAATTGTTGTGAGAAGTTGAAACGTCACCTTTTGAACAATTATACAAGACTGTGCTTAAACTGGCATATAATATTTTTAGCGCAACGCAATCTGACTTTCAGAAATCCCTACAAAAGAATGGCCCTGACTAACATTAACCTATGCATTTCACAAATCGCTTACCTCACAAAAATCTTGGTTACTCGAACTACTGCAATACAGCGAGCACCACTACTGCCAGCTAAATAAAAGATTCAAACTATGGAAGGCACTAACTAGTGATAGGGATAGTTAGCAAATGAAAGATTTTAATAGAGAACAAACAATGTATTTACCTTAATAGTCATAATATATATAGCAGTTCATGACAAATTACAAAACTCCGCCATCTCTCTCCCCACATCCACCACTGCTGGCGGCTCACCTCCAACTGCGCAACGCTACGCGCTGTTCACATCCAGCTGCCGCTGCCCAACACTACAATGGCAGACAACAATGCAAACCAGACACAGACTGCACACAGCACAGCCAGTGATTCTCACACAGACCGCTACGTGGCGTTACCAATAAGAAAACCTAATCAGCCTACTTACATAGCCCCCATGCTCCCCACAAAAAATTTTACAAATTGTTTTGGGCAGTGGCCAATAATGATTTGATAAAATTTTTCATAATTACAATAACAAAGATATCAAATGCACAAACTTATTGATACAATGTCGGTTAAAAGCTAAAATTTTCTCACAGTCCATAAAGACAGTCCTCATCATTCGTCACAGTAAAATTGCAGTGTTTTTCTCAAAGTCTGAGCAGTAAAAGAAAATGCACACAGAAGTAGTGGATTTCCATGCAGTCTTGAAGAAGTAGTGTTGACCTTCCAACGGAAAGACAGTGCTGACTCTCGACATGCAGACCGGTAATGCGCCACAACAGAGCAAACCCACAGCAGAGTCAGTCGAAGTTTCGAAGAATATTGGTAGATAGGTCATCACAGAGTAGACCCACTGTAGTCCTGGTAGAGATTACAGTATTGGTGGGCCACCAGGGGTGCAGACCCACTGCAGTCCTCGTAGAATTAATGGCATTGGTGGGCCATCAAAGATACAGTCCCACTTTAGTCCATGTAGAGACGGCCAGCAGCCACTTGTTGCGACTGTGCAGGTGCACAATCATCATCAAAGAGTCTTGCAGATAATATAGCAAGTTCATAACCAACACTTGTGCACTCACAAAGTTTTTGGAATTGCCCTTAGAACCAGCAATGCTGTTATCCAGTCCCTTGCTGAATTATTAACACACGTGCAAACACTAACAGTCTCTACTTGTCACATATTGTCCATATACTATGACCAACAGAAATGTGTGCAGTGAAATGTAACTTTCAAGTTAATAATATGATGAACTGGTGACAATTACAATTTTATGACATGAGAATACAATTACAAAGATTCAGAAAACATCATTAAAATCATTGCAATACAGATAACATTTGTAGTAATACAGGCTTTACAAAAGAATAAAAATAAACATATACATCATTGTTACAGTAATTATGAGTACCTACATCAAAGATCAGAATAACTTTTGAAACATCAACTTCACACCAAAGCATTAAAACAGAACAGAATAAATAATGTCTAAACATCTTTACAAAGAAAATAACATATTATAAATGCAAATTATATTTGAGGATAACAGTATTCCTCATCATAGTGAATGTAGCTTAGTACTAGAACAGAAAAAAAATTTCTATGAAACAGTACACAGAGACAGGAAGAAAACAAATACACAAGGGTACACAAACACATAGCATAATAATACAAAAGGAAAGGACAGGGTTTCTTTTTCTGCAGTATTTTGCAAACAAAACTTTCTTTACGTCTTGGAGATCTCCCTTCATTCATCATTATTCCCAAAAAGTCCTGTCTATACCTGCTTTCTGTATTCTATTCATATTTCTTTCAAAATAATTATTTCTCAGTGCACCATACTCATTTTTGCCAAATCTGTTTCTTATAACTTCTCAATGCATTTTTTCCCTATTGTCCATAGTCAGTTTCTTATATAGTCTACCCCTTCTTAAGCTAACTTAAATCTACTGAGCTCAGATGCTAAACTAAGGGACGAGGCAATGCACCAGCACAAAACAATTAACGCAAAAAATGGAAATTTGCAAAGCAAGCTACAGTAAATCTAAATTACCAAGCAATTCACATTACAACTAATATGAGGCAATGCGCAGCAAACAAGAAAAATAAATCTGGCTTAGCAGAGTAACACAGATTCAAATTCAGTAACACTATGCCTGGCAAACAGCAGAGGTAAATGCTATAACATATACCTAAGCATGACAAAGCTCAAGCAGAAAAAATAGTACACTAAAGACAACAATGCAGACAAGGGAAATGTATAATCACATGTTAATGTCTATGTAATTAAAGTGGTGCACCACAACAACTTATTGTAAAAAAAAATATTACCATGTACTTAAAAAGAATATTATGTATGCAGTTACTGTTACTAGTCATTTCTTATTGTTCTTTCAATTCCAAGAGCTCCTTTTTCGAAGAATGTGGGTCATAAAATAATTATTTAATAGATCCGTTGACAGAAAGTGTTCACATTAGCAAATGCATTTAATTTTATTTTATGAAACCAATGCTGCAAGACAGCTGGAAACCAGATAAACTACAAGAAAAAAATCTGAAGATTCCAGGTTCGACTCCTGGCAGGGTCGCCATATGAAACGTCCCCTTTTTAAAACAATTATACATGACTGTGCTTAAACTGTCATACAATATTTTTAGTGCAACGCAATCTGACTTTCAGAAATCCCTACAAAAGAATGGCCCTGACTAACATTAACCTATGCATTTCACAAATCGCTTACCTCACAAAAATCTTGGTTACTCGAACTACTGCAATACAGCGAGCGCCACTACTGCCAGCTAAATAAAAGATTCAAACTATGGAAGGCACTAACTAGTGATAGGCATAGTTAGCAAATGAAAGATTTTGATAGAGAACAAACAATGTATTTACCTTAATAGTCATAATATATACAGCAGTTCATGACAAATTACAAAACTCCGCCATCTCTCTCCCCACATCCACCACTGCTGGCGGCTCACCTCCAACTGCACAACGCTACGCGCTGTTCACATCCAGCTTCCGCTGCCCAACACTATAATGGCAGACAACAATGCAAACTAGACACAGACTGCACACAGCACAGCCAGTGATTTTTATACAGAGGTGGCATTACCAATAATTAAACCTAAACAGCCTACTTACATAGCCCCCATGCTCCCCACAAAAAATTTTACAAATTGTTTTGGACAGTAGCCAATAATGATTTGATAAAAATTTTTTTATAATTACAATAACAAAGATATCAATTGCACACACTTATTGATACTATGTTGGTCAAAAGCTAAACGTTCTCACAGTCCATAAAGACAGTCCTAATCATTTGTCACAGTAAAATTGCAGTGTTTTTCTCAAAGTCTGAGCAGTAAAAGAAAATGCACACAGAGTAGTGGATTTCCATGCAGTCTTCAAGGAGTAGTGTTGTCCTTCCAACGAAAAGACAGTGCTGACTCTTGACATGCAGACAGATAATGGCCCACAACAGAGCAAACCCACAACAGAGTCATTCGAAGTTTTGAAGAATAATGGTAGGTAGGTCATCACAGAGCAGACCCACTGTAGTTCTGGTAGAGATTATGTTATTGGTGGGCCACCAGAGGTGCAGACCCACTGCAGTCCTTGTAGAAATAATGGGGTACTGGTGAGTCAGCAAAGGTGTAGACCCACTGTAGTCCTTGTAGAAATAATGGTATTGGTGGATCACCAAAGGTGTAGACCCACTGTAGTCCTTGTAGAGATGGCCATCAGCCATCTGTTGTGACTGTGAAGGTACACAATCACCATTGAAGGGTCTTGCAGATAATATAGCAAGTCCATAACCACCACTTGTGCACTCACAAAGTTTTTGGAATTGTCCTTAGAACCAGCAATGCTGTTATCCAGTCCCTTGCTGAATTATTAACACACGTGCAAACACTAACAGTCCCTACTTCTCACATATTGTCCATAAACTATGACCAACAGAAACGTGTGCAGTGAAATGTAACTTACAAGTTACTTATTCTGATGAACTGGTGTCCATTACAATTTTATAACATAAGAATACAATTACAAAGATACAGAATACATCATTAAAGAACATAACAATACAGATAACATTTGTAGTAATAGGGGCTTTCCAAAAGAATTGAAATAAACATATACATCAGTGTTACAGGAATTATGACATAAGTAAATCTACATCTACATCTACGTCCATACTCCGCAAGCCACCTGACGGTGTGTGGCGGAGGGTACCTTCAGTACCTCTATCGGTTCTCCCTTCTATTCCAGTCTCGTATTGTTCGTGGAAAGAAGGACTGTCGGTATGCCTCTGTGTGGGCTCTAATCTCTCTGGTTTTATCCTCATGGTCTCTTCGCGAGATATACGTAGGAGGGAGCAATATACTGCTTGACTCTTCGGTGAAGGTATGTTCTCGAAACTTCAATAAAAGCCCGTACCGAGCTACTGAGCGTCTCTCGTGCAGAGTCTTCCACTGGAGTTTATCTATCATCTCCGTAACGCTTTCGCGATTACTAAATGATCCTGTAACGAAGCGCGCTGCTCTCCGTTGGATCTTCTCTATCTCTTCTATCAACCCTATCTGGTATGGATCCCACACTGCTGAGCAGTATTCAAGCAGTGGGCGAACAAGCGTACTGTAACCTACTTCCTTTGTTTTCGGATTGCATTTCCTTAGGATTCTTCCAATGAATCTCAGTCTGGCATCTGCTTTACCGACGATCAACATTATATGATCATTCCATTTTAAATCACTCCTAATGCGTACTCCCAGATAATTTATGGTATTAACTGCTTCCAGTTGCTGACCTGCTATTTTGTAGCTAAATGATAAAGGATCTATCTTTCTGTATATTCGCAGCACATTACACTTGTCTACATTGAGATTCAATTGCCATTCCCTGCACCATGCGTCAATTCGCTGCAGATCCTCCTGCATTTCAATACAATTTTCCATTGTTACAACCTCTCTGTACACCACAGCATCATCTGCAAAAAGCCTCAGTGAACTTCCGATGTCATCCACCAGGTCATTTATGTATATTGTGAATAGCAACGGTCCTATGACACTCCCCTGCGGCACACCTGAAATCACTCTTACTTCGGAAGACTTCTCTCCATTGAGAATAACATGCTGCGTCCTGTTATCTAGGAACTCCTCAATCCAATCACACAATTGGTCTGATAGTCCATATGCTCTTACTTTGTTCATTAAACGACTGTGGGGAACTGTATCGAACGCCTTGCGGAAGTCAAGAAACACGGCATCTACCTGTGAACCCGTGTCTATGGCCCTCTGAGTCTCATGGACGAATAGCGCGAGCTGGGTTTCACATGACCGTCTATTTCGAAACCCATGCTGATTCCTACAGAGTAGATTTCTAGTCTCCAGAAAAGTCATTATACTCGAACACAATACGTGTTCCAAAATTCTACAACTGATCGACGTTAGAGATATAGGTCTATAGTTCTGCACATCTGTTCGACGTCCCTTCTTGAAAACGGGGATGACCTGTGCCCTTTTCCAATCCTTTGGAACGCTACGCTCTTCTAGAGACCTACGGTACACCGCTGCATGAAGGGGGGCAAGTTCCTTCGCGTACTCTGTGTAAAATTGAACTGGTATCCCATCAGGTCCAGAGGCCTTTCCTCTTTTGAGCGATTTTAATTGTTTCTCTATCCCTCTGTCGTCTATTTCGATATCTACCATTTTGTCATCTGTGCGACAATCTAGAGAAGGAACTACAGTGCAATCTTCCTCTGTGAAACAACTTTGGAAAAAGACATTTAGTATTTCGGCCTTTAGTCTGTCATCCTCTGTTTCAGTACCATTTTGGTCATAGAGTGTCTGGACATTTTGTTTTGATCCACCTACCGCTTTGACATAAGACCAAAATTTCTTAGGATTTTCTGCCAAGTCAGTACATAGAACTTTACTTTCGAATTCATTGAACGCCTCTCGCATAGCCCTCCTCACACTACATTTCGCTTCGTGTAATTTTTGTTTGTCTGCAAGGCTTTGGCTATGTTTATGTTTGCTGTGAAGTTCCCTTTGCTTCCGCAGCAGTTTTCTAACTCGGTTGTTGTACCACGGTGGCTCTTTCCCATCTCTTACGATCTTGCTTGGCACATACTCATCTAACGCATAATGTACGACGGTTTTGAACTTCGTCCACTGATCCTCAACACTATCTGTACTTGAGACAAAACTTTTGTGTTGAGCCAACAGGTACTCTGAAATCTGCTTTTTGTCACTTTTTCTAAACAGAAAAATCTTCCTACCCTTTTTAATATTCCTATTTACGGCTGAAATCATCGATGCCGTAACCTCTTTATGATCGCTGATTCCCTGTTCTGCGTTAACTTTTTCAAATAGTTCGGGTCTGTTTGTCACCAGAAGGTCTAATATGTTATCCCCACGAGTCGGTTCTCTGTTTAACTGCTCAAGGTAGTTTTCAGATAAAGCACTTAAAAAAATTTCACAGGATTCTTTGTCCCTGCCACCCGTTATGAACGTTTGAGTCTCCCAGTCTATATCTGGCAAATTAAAATCTCCACCCAGAACTATAACGTGGTGGGGAAATCTACTCGAAATATTTTCCAAATTATCCTTCAGGTGCTCAGCCACAACAGCTGTTTAGCCAGGGGGCCTATAGAGACATCCAATTACCATGTCTGAGCCTTCTTTAACCGTGACCTTCACCCAAATCATTTCACATTTCGGATCTCCGTCAATATCCTTCGATACTATTGCACTTCTTATCGCTATAAACACGCCTCCCCCTTCACTGTTCAGCCTGTCTCTACGGTATACATTCCAATCTGAGTTTAGGATTTCATTACTGTTTACGTCTGGTTTCAGCCAACTTTCTGTCCCTAGTGCTATATGGGCATTGTGACCGTTTATTAATGAGAGCAGTTCTGGGACCTTTCTATAGACGCTCCTGCAGTTTACTATTAGCACATTAATATTGTTATTCCCTGTTGCATTTTGCCTACTCCTACCTTGCCGCGTCTCAGGAGGCGTCTTGTCGGGCCTAGGGAGGGGATTCTCTAACCTAAAAAACCCCCATGTGCACTCCACACGTACTCCGCTACCCTTGTAGCCGCTTCCGGCGTGTAGTGCACGCCTGACCTATTCAGGGGGACCCTACATTTCTCCACCCGATAGCGGAGGTCGAGAAATTTGCACCCCAGATCTCCGCAGAATCGTCTGAGTCTCTGGTTTAAGCCTTCCACTCGGCTCCAAACCAGAGGACCGCGATCGGTTCTGGGAACGATACTACAAATTGTTAGCTCTGATTCCACCCCGCGAGCGAGGCTTTCCGCCTTCACCAATTCCGCCAACCGCCTGTACGAACTGAGGATGACCTCTGAACCCAGACGGCAGGAGTCATTGGTGCCGACATGAGCAACAATTTGCAGTCGGGTGCACCCAGTGCTCTCTATCGCCGCCGGTAGGGCCTCCTCCACATCTCGGATGAGGCCCCCCGGCAAGCAGACAGAGTGAACACTGGCCTTCTTCCCCGACCTTCCCGCTATTTCCCTAAGGGGCTCCATCACCCGCCTAACGTTGGAGCTCCCAATAACTAATAAACCCCTCCCCCCCTGTGCCTGCTCGGACCTTGCTGAAGGAGCAGCCACAAGTCCACTCACAGGCAGAGCGGGCGATGCCACACGGCCAGCCTCCACATTGACCCTCCGCCTCATGCGCCACGAACGCCGCTGAACCCGCCACTCCCCTTGGGGAGAGGGTGGCCCAACCACGCCCGGTACCGGCGAAGATGTCTCGACAGCAGGGACAGTGTGTGAAGCATGTAACACCTGGGGTGTACCCTGCGACGCACCAGACTCCCCACTGCCGCTACACTCCGAGGCAGCAGCCTGAAGACGGCTGACCGCGGCCATCAACACGCTCAGCTGTTCGCGAACAGTGGCCAGCTCCTCCTGCGTCCGTACACAGCAGTCACACATCCTATCCATCCTAAGAATCAATTTACTGAAGAGAGTTGTTCAACCTTTAACTAGACTGCTAATTCACTAAAGGCGGCTGTTTATTCACTAAACTGGGGTTGCTAGCCACTTCTTGTAGAAAACAATGAAAATTGCACTACCTGTCTCTGGACTGTATTGAAAACAAACACTAGCACTACTGGCACTATGGTTGACTAGAGGGACTCTCTCTGACTGTATTCAAAACAAACACGAAATCTATGGAACACTATTAATAGCACCAGACAATTAAAGCTTCCTAAAAGCAAATACACACGGAAGAAGAAGTGACAAGTAAGAAAAATACATAAAAGATCAGAATAACTTTTGAAACATCAACTTCACACATGAGCATTAAAACAAAACAGAATAAATAATGTCTAAGCAAATTTACAAGGCAAATAACATATTATTAATGCCAATTATATTTGAGGATAACAGTATTCCTCATCATAGTGAATGTAACTTAGTACTAGAAAAAATTTACAACATATGTCTCATCAGATAAACACATAAAGACAGGAAAAAGATAAATACACAAGGGTACATAAACACATAACGGAATTATACAAAAGGAAACACAGAGTTCGTTTTCAGTGTAACATTTGGTACTGCAGTCCACCCAAAACTTCATTCCATAGATCTTTCATGTTATTTCAACATTTGTTTCCACCAAAAAAATCCTATCCAAGCATGCTTTCTGTATTTATATGTTCTCATATTTCTTACCTCATTATTTATTTTCCATTATCTTACCTCATCATTTATTTCCAAGAAAATCCTACCTAAACCTGTTGACCCTAAACCCTACTTTTTTGGTTCATATCCTCTTTCAAAATACTTTTTTTTTTGGCCAAACCATTTTCTTATAGCTTCTAAATGCATTTCTTCCAATTCATCATAGTTAGTTTCTTATATAGTCTACCCCCTCTTAAGCTAACTTAAATCTACTGAGCTCAGATGCTAAACTAAGGGACGAGGCAATGCAGCAACACAAAACAAGTAACACAAACATCAATGACAAAAAATTCAAACTGGCAAAGCAATTGCAATATTACAACTAATATGAGGCAATGCGCAGCAAACAAGAAAAATAAATGCGTAGTAAAACTGGCTTAACAGCATAATACAAAGTCAAATTCAGTAACATTATGCCTGGCAAACAGGAGCATAAAATGAAATAACTTGTACCTAAACATGACAAAGCTCAAGCAGAAAAAATAGTACACTAAAGATAACAATGCAGATAAGGGAAATGTATAATCACATCTTAATGTCTAAGTAATTAAAGTGGTGCACCACAACAACTTATTGTAAAAAAATATTACCATGTACTTGAAAAGAATATTATGTATGCAGTTACTGTTACTAGTCCCTCCTTATTGTTCTTTCCTTTCCAAGTGCTCCTTTTTTTTAAGAATGTGGATCACAAAACTATTATTTAATAGATCTGTTGACAGAAAGTGTTCACATTAGCAAATGCATTTTATTTTATAAAAGCAATGCTGCAACACAGCTGGAAACTAGATATCAAATGAAATAAGCAACTATGAAAAGAAAAGCATAAGAACATCATTCAGTAGTCATGAGGCATTTCGTAAGTTAGTAGAAAAATCTCTCAACTAGAGAGACAGTAGTCATAATCAGGTGTATAGACATCAAAATATTTCTCATCATTTCATTAGGCATTTCAGTAAATATCATAAATTAAGAGCTCCACAGTGTAATCATATGTTTTCAAGTTCGACCATGTCGTTTTTGCGATGCTTTCTACAAAGGAACGTCAATAGCGAGGATAATGGCCTCCCTTTTTTTTCTCCACCTGTACCTCTGACAGGCTTTTCTTCCAGGCGTCTGTTGCCCAGCTGGGTGCCCACGACGCATTACGCGCAGGTGGTCACTTAACTTTCTTACCGAAATATTTACGACACCAGTTTCCGCTACAGTGACAGTCTCATATGAAATTTTCACAGGTCGAAAATTTACGTTGCAAATGTGTAGAAACAAAATCCTGTAAATATAACAGTGTCCAAAAAATTTTCGTCGGCATTGTGGTACATTCACGCATTTACACACATTTCATAACTCTTCAAGTACGATTCTTCATTTCCATCATACTTTTTCACAAGTCAGAGTCCCTAACCACTACTCATTATTCCTTACCTTATTACACATATACATATTCGCCAACACTTCTTCAATATTTCATCATAATAAATACATAGCATAATCAAATTCCTCATATAGCATCAGCTTATTGATCATAAACATACCGCAACAGCGTAATACACATAGTCATCGTAATAATAGCATCATAACACCTCAGTCAACTGTCAAAATCGTCGTAGTTTCCTCCAATAATTTCAAAACCTAAAAAAAATTCTCTGCTCATTTCAATAGTGTCATCTACCTCAAACGTACTTTAAAAATCACGATCCCATACCAAATACCTCAATCAAAGCTCTCATAGTATCACAATGGTTCTGAAAAAATATGAACAGTTCACAAAGTACAGACAAAGTACAGTTCATAAGTGTGAAATTATCCAACTGTGTAATTGCGTAAACATCTGTCACTGACGTAGTAAAAAGAATGTTTGTTTCTCTGTCAAATAATCAGATAGCTGTGTAATTCTGTGTTAGAGAAATATGGTACCGATGTGTAAAGTTGTATAAGCAAATACCATATTAGCTAGGGCTCCTTGTGCTTGCCAAACACATGGTACACAAAGTGAGCGTGTACCCCCCTGAGGATTAATGTAATTATACCCTCAGGTGTTACAGATTACAGCAATGGAATGAAATAAATCACAGAAAACCCTTGTATCATTGTACTTCAAATATCTTAAAAAACTAAATGTTTCAAGTGCGAAATTAATCACTCAAGTACGTGTCCTGTAGTGCTAAATGTGCGTCTTGCTGTAAGATAATCTCTGTGGAAGTGTCGTAATTATTGTCCTCCGAAAGCTAAGTTCTGCAGAAGCCAATGTA
Source organism: Schistocerca piceifrons (assembly GCF_021461385.2). NCBI lineage: Eukaryota > Metazoa > Arthropoda > Insecta > Orthoptera > Acrididae > Schistocerca > Schistocerca piceifrons. Next base: position 453,479,842 of record NC_060142.1, read on the forward strand.
CTTACCTCATGATACACCAAATTTCAAGTAAACCAAAATGTTGCATTAAAATCTCATTAGCATTACTGGTAAATGTTCTAAGTATGTAAACCTTATAGTTGTTAAATAATCGTGCAACTAACAAGCAAAAATGTGCACACACAATAACACTGTGAAGACTGTTCACTATAACAATGCATTCGTAATTTCTGTTTAAATAAGTTCTCTTGGTTCTTGACTGGATATTTAACTTCAAACATTGTTGTATGTTAACAGATTCTAAGTCTGACAAAGCATACTAGCAATGTAAAGTGAAAAGTTATATTGCAAAGACAAAGTTAAAAAGCAGATTATCTTTCAATAAACGGTTTTACATGTGAAATGTGGTGTAAACCTTTACTCTTCCTAGTATGCAGACTTTCAACTTCAAAGCAATTATCATCTTGTATACATCGGTAAAGTATGCTAAATTTGTTTCTCAAGGCTAGCGTCTTATGTTATTTTTCTCGGAGCCAGCGGGCGCATGCGGCTGCCTGCTGTGCGAGTCATTGTCTGTCTCTTTCTTGGCGCGCGCCGTTATTGGGATTAGGAGACCTAACTTCTACAAATTCACCTCCTCGTGAGGGCCCTGCTCTGTTTGAATCCCGCCAGTTCTGATACAATTCAGGTCTGTCGTTACTATCATATCGTCTGTCGTCATGTCGGTAGATTCCATAGTTTCTTTCTTGTCGGTCACGTGGTGGAGAATTTCTCCCTGAATCGCAACTGCGCACTGGACCGTTGCATCTAAAGTTATTCTGTCTCCCTTGATAATAATTATTTTGGTTCCCAAATTGTCTGTTGCTCTGATTGTCTCTGTGATAGTCACTACCGCGGAGAGGTGATCTTTCCCTGTAATTATTACTACTCTGCCAACGGTTGTCATACGGGTGGTGTCTGTTTTGGTCACGATTTACTTTGTAAGAATAGGCTTGTCATGTCCATTTATTATTTCTGTCATTGCGGAATTGTGACAGATGTGACCTGTAGTTGTTGTACTCCTGTTTTCGCGTTGCGCGATTGTCAGTGTCAATTTCCAGTTCTTGTAACAGTCCCTGAAAAGCTTCAATGTCGTCTTTGCAACGTCCTGCTAAAATAATATGTCGTAAATGTTCAGGTAATTTGAGTAAGCAAATGCGGATGAGTTCTGAGGGGCTGTATGGGTTTGAAAGATACTGATTCTAATGCAACATCTCTTCAAAATATTTCACAAGACTGAAAAATTCAGATCGTTCGAAATGTTTCATCATTATGATGCCATGTTTTACTCGGTCTTGTGTGGCTTGAGACCAATATGCTGAGAGGAAGGCATGGTAAAATTCTCCTTCACTGTGGCAATCGTGAATGACCGATCGCATTCTTACAGCTGGTTCATTCTCTAAGTAGCCACACATAAATTCTAATCTGTGTTCTAACGACCAGTTGGGAGGAAAACAATGAGAGAATTGATGGAGCCATGCTTGTGGATGAATGTCGTTGCCAGAATTCGTAAATGTTTTGAATTGACGTGTAGTAATGAACAGCTTATAGTCAAAATCATCATGTCGGCGAGTCACATATCGGTCATTGTTAGGTCGTGTCGGCCGTTCCATCTCAAAATTCGGTGCACATTGCCAATTTCTTTCATAACTTCCGAAATGCCCTGTGTTATTATTTTGCGGCTTTTCCGTATTTCTAAGTCCCTCTTCCCGTGTTGGAGCGTGAGTGTCCTCTGAAATATGTAATTCTTGTATTACCTGCGTCAACTGATCTTGTACTTCCCAGATTTCTCTTTTGTACTGTGTATTATTTTGATTTTGTTTGAATTTTCCAATTTGTTCATACTCTTCTGTGTCAGTGAAGGCTACAGGTCTTGTGTCATTCAGATCATCATCTACCTTTGTAGATAAGTTAGTGACCTGATCCGAAAGTTCAACTACTTTCTCTGATAATGTACTAATTTCCTCCATGTGTCTTTCTACTGTGTCCTTTAAGTTTTCCTGAGTTTTTGCAAGTTGCGTAACTGAATCGGTAGATGCAACTGAGTCAATTTTAGCTTGCAGGGTCTCATGATTTTGATGAACAATAGTTTGCAGTTCTTTTATGGCTGCTTCGTGATTCTGTAATGCATTTTCATGCCGCGAAAAAATAGGTAGGAAATGCTCACAAATTTGTGTTTTTACGTCGTTACAGACTTTTTGACATTTCGATTCGATGTTATGTAACTCAGTAATTAAATCTTCACGTGTTTGTTCAAGCGTGGCGTCTAACTTTTGAAGCTGTTGCTGTGTTTGTCTCTGATTTTGTTCCATCGTGTCTAACTTTTGAAGCTTTAGCTGTGTTTGTCCCATTTGTTGTATTAATTGTAATAACAACATGTTCCTCAGTGCTTTTCGGCAGTGAATTTGCACCAGCAACATTCACATTTTGACAAGCGGAAAATGTGTATTGACTCATTTGAGAAAACGGTGAGAACCCAAAATCTGAGTCTACAGTATTTGCAATATTGTGTTCTGTCATTCCCGATTCCTGAGGCGAGCTGTTGCCGGCTGATCGATCGATAATGCTTCCCTGTTCACTACCTGTTTCACTGTCTACACCATTATTTGACGCCCGCTCCATTTCCCTATGCACAGTTACCAAATTACTACTGTGAATATTTGTTAATTCATTACATGGTGGCGTTAACACATTGCCTTCGTCTTCACTGTTATTTCTCAGTTTACTTTGGAGCCTAGTATTACGTTTTTCACACGCCATTATTGTCCCAATATTTCACACGACAACACAGAAAAACACAATTTGAAGAGCAAAAATAAGAGAACACATTAACATAGCACTGAAAATAATATCTAATTAATTGCAAGCGCAGCTGCGAAATACTTGGTGCAAATCTAAATGCATGCCACAACTGTGTACAACAATGAAAAACTACAACTACAAAGGAAATTCTCTCTATAATTACGCGCTAGCAATAAACAAAAGCTACACTAATTACGTAAACTACAAGAAAAAAATCAGAATATTCCAGTGAGGTATCCTCGGCTAAGGGTCGACATATGAAACGTCCCCTTAGAAAAATTTTACACGATTGTGCTTAAACTGGCATACAATATTTTTAGCGCAACGCAATCTGACTTTCAGAAATCCCTACAAAAGAATGGCCCTGACTAACATTAACCTATGCATTTCACAAATCGCTTACCTCACAAAAATCTTGGTTACTCGAACTACTGCAATACAGCGAGCACCACTACTGCCAGCTAAATAAAAGATTCAAACTATGGAAGGCACTAACTAGTGATAGGGATAGTTAGCAAATGAAAGATTGTAATAGAGAACAAACAATGTATTTACCTTAATAGTCATAATATATATAGCAGTTCATGACAAATTACAAAACTCCGCCATCTCTCTCCCCACATCCACCACTGCTGGCGGCTCACCTCCAACTGCGCAACGCTACGCGCTGTTCACATCCAGCTGCCGCTGCCCAACACTACAATGGCAGACAACAATGCAAACCAGACACAGACTGCACACAGCACAGCCAGTGATTCTCACTGAGACCGCTACGTGGCGTTACCAATAAGAAAACCTAAACAGCCTACTTACAAAGTAAATTAAATAACTATTATTAAATTATTGAGCAAACTGGAAACTAAAGTGGGATGGCTTGTAAGAAAATGGAGCATATTTTAAGAGAAAACGAGGATAGTACGAAGGAATTAAGTATGGGTTTGACAGAGAAAACCGAAACTTTTATAAAGTGTCTGGCAACTCTGTTGACCTTGATATTTTTTTACTACTTAGTAGTGGTTAGTCGTTGTTAATATTGGGGTTTTTGTGATCCCAGATCGTAGTAACGGTTAATTTTATTAGAGAGAAGACGCCACGATATACCGTTTTTAAAATTCGTCTTTAAACAGGGTTCGTAGTGGAACCGAATATTTCGTAATACCTTTCTTTCTTTAACTTTGACGGATTAATCAATAAATAAAGACTCTAATCTTCAAACAAGCGCCGCCAAATTAATTTTACGCTCTTGCAAGTAAGTTATATTCACGTCAAAAATTATTTTAGCGAGATATTATAAAGGCAATGGTCATTAATCCGAGCAGTCAAAAATCATGTGCCTATGTTAACTTTCTTTCGATTTGATGAAAAAATGAGGATCGCTGCGCTGCGCTTCGTAATGTAGCAATCGAAAATAATTAAAGTTCTCACAGTTTCATTTTTGAATTAATTCCTATCCACTGAAACTCTCTATCTCACTTCCCTGAATTCACATTAAAAATTTATTTATTTTCAGATAAAGCAGAAGGTACTTCTGAAGTTAAAATTTTGAGTAATTTCACACTGTATATTTTCAGAATTGAAAGTCATAAGCCCTCACATGATCTAACGCAATAAAGACAACGTGAGACAGTACTTTCTCGACTGTTTGTAGGTTTCCACAAAACAAAAGTTGAGTTAAACGAAGCTTCTTACGCATAAAAGATGTTAGTACACTACCAGTTCTTTTGAAATGGTTGCTCTTAAATAATTCACAATTGTGCAAAAATATTAAGGAAATTATCTATACTCATGGCTTGTGGCTGTATAAGAGTGGCTTCAAGTGCATTGATGAGAAATGAGGGAAGAGAAGAGAATCTAGTGGAAGGCATTTGACCGATAAATTGACAGCTAATGTTAAAACTTCGCAAGAACAGATACATGATTTAGAACAAAAATGTGAGGACATTAGAGAAGAGGATGCAGGGAAATTTATTCTACTAAGAACACAATTAATAGAAGACGTACACACAGAATCTGTCGAGAGAATTTCTAATGTTCAAAGTTTCTGTTGTTGAAGAGAGTGGAAATCAGTTTCCGATGGTTGTTGAGGAGCAAAACAAGCAATGGCAAATTGTGTTTCAAAATTTAAGAGACTAGATTGAAAAGATAACGTAGATATAGACACAGCGAAAAAAGATTTTGCATCACCCCAGTTCCCAGAACTCCTGAAGATAGACGTTGACTGTGGGAGTTGTATCACAGACACAGTCTCTTTGACTGTTCATAGATGTCAGTAAACCCAACCAAAGGTGTAAACAACCGTGCATGAGCAGCACCATTTACACGGATGGGGTCCAACAGCTGATCAGTTCCAGTCATTCCACCAGAAAGTAGACGGTCAATACCGCGGTTCGACCGCGTCCGCATTGTTACTTTGTGCGAGGAAGGGGGTCTCAACAAGGGAAGTGTCCAGGCGTCTCAGAGTGAACCAAAGTGATGTTGTTCGGATATGGAGGAGATACAGACAGACAGCAACTGTCGACGATATGCCTCGCTCAGACCGACCAAGGGCTACTACTGCAGTGGATGACTGCTACCTACGGATTATGGCTAAGAGAAAGCCTAAAGCAACGCCACTATGTTGAAAAATGCTTTTCGTGCAGCCACAGGACGTAGTGTTACGACTCAAACTGTGCGCAATAGGCTGCATGATGCGCAACTTCACTCCCGACGTCCATGGCGAGGTCCATCTTTGCAACCACGGCACTACGCAGCGCAGTACAGATGGGCCCAACAACGTGCCGAATGGGCCGCTCAGGATTGGCATCACGTTCTCTTCACCGTTGAGTGTCGCATATGCCTTCAACTAGACAATCGTCGGAGACGTGTTTGGAAGGAACCCGGTCAGGCTGAACGCCTTAGCCACACTGTCCAGTGAGCGCTGCAAGGTGAAGATTTCCTGATGTTTTACGGTGTCATGATGTGGGGTCGACGTACGCCGCTGGTGGTTATGGAAGGCGCCGTAACGGCTGGACTATACGTGAATGCCGTCCTCCGACCGTATCAGTAGCATATTGGCGAGTTATTCGTCTTCATGGATGACAATTCGCGTCCCCATCATTCACATATTGTTAATGACTTCCTTCAGGACAACTACATAGCTCTACTAGAGTGGCCAGCATGTTCTCACTACATGAACCCTATCGAACATGCCTGGGGTAGATTGAAAAGGGTTGTTTATGGACGACGTGACCCACTAACCACTCTGAGGGATCTACGTCTAATCGTCGTTGAGGATTGGGACAATCTGGGCCAACAGTGCCTTAATGAACCTGTGGACAGTACCCCACGACGAATACATGCATTCAATGCAAGAGGGCGTACTACTGGATATTAGGGTTATCGGTGTGTACAGCAATCTGGACCACCACCTCTGAAGGTCTCTCTGTATGGAGTTACAATATCCAATGTGTGGTTTTCATGAGCAACAAAAAGGGCTGAAATTATGTTTAATTTGATCTCTATTCCAGTTTTCTGTGCAGGTGCCGGAACTCTCGTAACCGAGGTGATGCAAAACTTTTCCTGATGTGAGTATCTCAGATGCTTCAGAGGGTACCTACTCAGGGAAAAGCTGTCAAAATCAACAACTTATTTCCAGTAATTCTACATTTTTATAAGGTTTGGTATAGAATTTTGAAGATCTGAAAGTTAGTGCAGCAATGGACATAGTGGGGAGTAGAGAAGAGATTAGTCCTTCCAAAATCAATGAGTTGAGGGTTGGTTCTTCATGCTCATATTTTGAAAATATTGTAATCTAGATAAATACCTTACGTTTCATAATTCTGAAAAATGTCTTTCCGTTTTAATGAAATTTTCACTAAATTCCATAAATGTTTAAAAATTTTCAATTAAAGTTAACCAATAACTTGAAGTCTTAGAAGTAGAGTGCCTTTTAATGACAAATGTCATATTCAGTATTTTCAGATACAGGGCCTTACTCAAATATCAACATCTGTTGAAAAAGCTAATGATAATTAAAGAAATTTGAGTTATTTAATTTTTTTGTAATGGTCTCAAAGTACTCCCCCACGGTAATATATTTTACTGAAAGGGTGTTCGTATTTCTAACAATATGCTATAAATATTTTCAAGTTCTGGAGAACGTCTTTAAAAAGCGTGTTGTTTATGTAGGTCAACAGCAGTTATCAAATTTCTTCTTTTTTTTTTTTGTAGGTGGTATAAAGTACCAGCTCCACTCTTGGTAACACACGTAATGGAAAATACCTTGATATTGTAAGGATTAAGCTGACAGTTAAGAAGATTGATGATTTGGCTTCTGCTGTTGCACAGTTAGTAGTTGATGCTGAATTGAGCTCAAGTGGTACAGCACCTCTTGGTATGGGTGTGTCAGAGAAAGGGAGCTCATGTTATCATTTGAAGAGGGACAGGTGGAGACTAACAGGAGGAAAGGTAGCTAGCATAAGAATTGAATGAGGGTTTATGACATACTGAGGAGGTGCTGCTGAAGTTCATTCTTATAGTGAAGGCTGTGTACCTCATGAATAGGTGCATTCAGGTCATGAAGGCGACACAGATACCCCATCTCACTATGAGAGGAGAAGAACTCATTCTGATTCTAGATATTTCAGTTATCAGAATGTATAACATGAAGTGATGTATGTTTTTATAATTCCTGGTATGTTAAAAAGTTCCTTCTGCTCATAAAGCAAAAAGAAGTTCTTCATCCTAATGTAATATTGAAGTTGTTTAGTTTTTCATTTCCACCTTCTAAGCCACAACAATAAATATATGTTTGGTTACCTGTAAGATGAAACTGCTGCATGAATGTGTATATTGATCAGAAATTGCGTGTCTTATGATGAGTTTAGGAATTTTTTCTTGTCTTACTACTGGTCTCAAGTAGCACAGATAGGATCAAACATGGCTTTTGATATTGCAAAAGTTTAACTATTATGAATTTGGCTGTCCCACACAATTATTCGAAAACATGTTAAAAATTACTTTTTTTCGGTCCTTTGAGTCCCACAAAGCTTCTTTCACGTTTACACAAATTATACTTGCTGACCATGTGCAAGATGACTTATAAGACCTCTTTCGAGTCATCAGTCTTCGAACTGGTTTGATTCGGCCCACCACGAATTCTTTCCAATCTCTGCCTTCCTCTACAGTTTTTGCCCTCTACAGCTCCCTCTAGTGATATAGAAGGCATTCCCTGATGTATTAACATGTCAATGTTTTCCACAATTTCCTTTCTTCTCCGATTCTGTGCAGAATCTCCTATTTCCTTAACTTACTAATCCCCTAATTTCAACATTCGTCTGTAGCAACACGTCTCAAATACTTCGATTTTCTTCTGTTCCAGTTGTGCACCAAATGTACATTATCAGAAAGTTGATCCTCAACTTAAGGTCTATGTTTGATACTAGCATACTTCTCCTGGCCAGGAATGCCCTTTTTGCCAGCGCTAGTCTGCTTTTCATGTCCTCCCTCCTCCAACCTTCATTGGTTATTTTGCTGAAGGTAGTAGAATTCCTTAACATCAACTACTTCGTGACCATCAATCCTCATGTTATGCTTCTCGTTGTCCTCATCTCTTCTGCACCTCACTACCTTCGTCTTTCCTCGATTTACTCTCAATCTATTTTCTGTACTCATTACACTGTTCGTTCCATTCAGCAGATCATATAATTCTTCTTCACTTTCACTCAGAATGGCAGTGTCATCAGCAAATCGTATCGTTGATATTCTTTCACGTTCAATTTTAATTCCTCTCCTGAATTTTTCTTTTATTTCCATCATAGCTTCTTCATCCGAGCACTTCGTTCTTGGTAGTCCATTGCTGTTAGTCCCTCTTCGTCGTGTTTTTACTTTTGTATGACAAAAGTAATGAGAATGGGTATGATAGGAAAGGAAACTAATTTGTTTATTCTGCTATGAGGCCACTACAAAGGAATAGAAACTGTAATCCATGCTTATGTGATTATTAGAGTGGCAGAGTTGGTTGGAATAACAGGTAGTTTGGTAGTCTGTGCATTGTCGATGTTCAATTATCTGATTCAAAGCATAATGGGCATATGCAGTGTTTGCCAGCATGTGACTGATTAATACAGTATGTAGCTTAATTAGGCACTGTAAATATGATGAAGACTAGTCACAAACAGGTGAACAGATTGATTTTTGAAGATTTATTGGAACATTTTCTTAGTGAGAGTCCAGTGCTTCAAATAGATGTTAGTGGAACTATTCTGTTTTGTATTCTCCATATGGATTACCAGGTGTCTGTTTTGAGCTGTTATTTCAAAGGTGTGAACGTGTAGGCTGATGGACTACTTTTCCTAAACAGGTACCAAGGTAAAAGGAACAGTTGTTCAGAAAAAAGAAGATGAGGTAAAGAGACAATTGAATATTGAATGTCTGTGTCGAAGAAACGGCTTTTATGTGATTACTGTGAATGTGGAAAGGTTGGTTTGTGCTGCAGTTTAAGGTTTGATTTTTTTGTCACCAAGGAGTAAATGACTTGTGTCCTGGAGCAGCGTTGTTGATTTTTAAGAGACGAAGTTGAAGCTAATTTCTGGTGAGTATGAGGTTAGGGAGAAAAGTTCATGTCAGCATTTTAAATATCCTGCTATATTTATGTTGTTCTTTGTTTCAAAACCTGTTCTGAATAAAAATAATGCTAAAGAAGTTCTATTACTAGACTGACAACTGAGTGTTTGCACCTTACGAAAGATCTGGAGTAAGAGTGACACTATTAAGGAAGTAGAGGAGGGGGATTGGTGTGGCGAAAAAGCATTTTTTGTTGTATATAACAATATCCGTAGCTATTTTCTGAACGTACTGGTACAATAGAAGGTTTTTCCTATCGCTTAAACGTTAATGAGTGTAAGAGGTTCTTTGTCAGGTCATACTGTCCCAGTGATTTTTGAAGAAAGAGTTTAGGCTGATTTTGTGAAAATTTTCCAGCAAGGGATAAAGAACCTGCTAGAGTTCTTACAGTTGTCTGTAGTGGTGTCTAAGAAGGTAGACGACATTCAGTTGGTGATGGATTCCAGATAAATTACTACGATTACTGAACTAGAAGCTGATAGACAACTAACATTAGATGAGTTGCTGCAATAATTTCATTGTGTTCAGGATCTGTCTTTTACACTATTACATGTTAGCTACAGGCAGATTGAGTTGTGTCCTTCAGGTTGGAAGTTAACGCCATTCTTATGTTTTGGCTGTTGGTATCAATTTTGCAAGTTACACATTGGGTTGAATGTCAGTTCAGCTCAATTTTTTCAGGTTTTCATGTAATCATTAAAGTATATTTGATGGTGGCGATTATTATTATTATAATATTTGGTTTGTGGAGCACTCAACTGCGCGGTTATCACTGCCCAGTAGATTTGAGAAAGAGATTAACTATCTCCATTGATGATGTGTTGATTATGGGTGAGAAATGGTAGAAGCATTTTGATGTAGGTTGTTGAGTAGTTTGAAAGAGTATTGTGTCATCCTTAACTTAGGAAAATCAAAATTTGGTAGCTGTCAGGTGACCATATTGTGAGTGCACCAGGGATTATACATGATCCTGAAAAGATTGAATCATTTATTAACTTCCCTGTTCATAAGATGAGGAAATGGATTAGAGCATTTTAGGGATGGATTAATTTTTTGTAAAAGGTTTATAAATATGAAAATTTTTGCTACACCATGACTATGAAGAGGAAAAAAACTCCTTGAGTTTGGTGCAATCAAGCACAGGCTGAATTTGAGTGTGTGAAGCAGACTCTTCGGGGCATGTCCTGTATTACATCTGGACTTGGGTACAGAATTATTTTAATCTCATGTAGTTCTAAGACAGGTCTTAGTACTGAATTCTTCCAAGAATTTGAGGTAGATCGGTGAGTAGATGTCATACTATGCCTTTTGTGAACATAATTACTCAGTTATGGTGCTTAAACCTGTAGCAGTTTGGGGCTCCAAAAAGTTGAATTGTTACTTATTTGGTAGTATGTCTAAAGTTTATATTGATCACCAAGCATTGCAGTTTTTGATGAGTACGAAGTTGACTCGTGGTCGCGGAACCAAATAAGAACTGTATATATAAGAAATTAATTTCAAAATTGTTTATATTCCTTGAAATGCTTACATTATTGTCAATGTTGTTTCAACATCTCCTCCAGGGTTGAATCAGAGGATAGAAGACAACTTGAAGAGAACTATTTCAGTGTTATAGACTTACAGAATGTTGCTTTTGATCGTCTCATTATCGGTGCACTTTAATTGTGCTAAAGAACACATCAAGTCTGGGAAGAGGTTAAGTAGAAGTGGAAAGACAGAGACAAGAAATGAGCCAGTTTTATTTGTTGAAAGATGATAGTCTATTTGAAATGAGAATCTGAGATAGTTTGGATTGGGTTGTCTGTATTCCTGATGAGTTAGTCAATAAATTAATCTGGCATACACATTTTTAATTATGTGCAGTTTCGTGGAAGAAGTGTTTTCACTGGCTTCTTCAAACTTGAAAAGACACTTTTAGTGAGTTTCAGCCATGTGTGAGCCCTACCAAACGAAAAAAGGCTAAAAATTGTGAGTGAGAGCTCATTTAATGCAACTTTAATTTATAAACGGTCCCTGAACCAATCAGCCATGTTTAAAATTCTGAAATTATAAATAGGCCAATACAATAGCAAAACCGACACACTTTCTGACATGAACAATTAAACATCGGTGGTTACTGGTAATACTAAATATTGCACTGCACCTCCAATTGAGAATAACATGGCCAATCATTTATTTTAAAAATCAAAAGAATTAACGGAAGGAGGACAAGAGCAGGTAACGCATGCACTAACACACATCGCCAACCCTCCAAGTAAATATTCTTCTGGAACACTGTGCTTTACACTGGCTAAAGATTCATAGGCACCTCGGGTACATAAGGTTAACACATAAAACAAATTATCATCAAATATCAGCCATTGAGTCAGTCTTAAATGTCTGCCAGATCTTGGAATTCAAGTTCAGCAGCTATTCAGTCTGTCTCCTAACAATAAGATTTTGACATGGACTGAGTTCATTAATGAACTGAGATATGTTTGAAGTTTGATAATTGTCACTAGCTTTTTGAAGTATTTAATTATTTTCTACCTAGTATTATTTTACAAAAATTTGTTGAATATGGTACTTCACTACATTGGCGGAAAAAAATCGCAACACGAAAAGGTAATCAACGTAGAGTAAAGAAATTTCGGAATACATTTGCTTTGGTAAAATATTTAAAACATTAACGGTCCAGGATCACAGTTTAATGTAAGCACGAGGTAATCCATTAAAAATTTCAAATGCTGGTAAATTAATAACCACTGTAACAGCCAGAATGTTGAATGCAAGCATGAAAAGTGCCTGAATTGTGTTCTACAAGTGCCGGATGTCAGTTTATGGGATGAAGCTCCATACCTGTTGCGCTTGGTCTGTCAGTACAGGAACGGCTAATGCTGATTGTAAATGACGTTGGAGTTGTTATCCCATGATGCCCCATATGTGACCTGCTGATCGAGCAGGCCAAGGCAAAACGCTGACACTCTATAGAGCCTGTTGGGTTACAACAGCAGTATGTGGGCGACTGTTATCTTAACACCCCTGGGAATCTGTTCATGAATGGCAGGACAACAGGTCGATTCACCGGACTGACGCACAGATTTGCAGTCAGGGTGCGTGGGATAGCGACGAGAGTGCTCCTGCTGTCATATGAAATCACACCCGAGACCATAATTTCAGATGTAGGTCCAGTGTGTTCATCATGTAAACAAGTTGATTGCAGGACCTCAACTGGTCTCCTTCTATCCAACACACAGTCATCACTGGCACAGAGGCAGAACCAGCTTTCACCGGAAAACAAGAGACATACACGTTGCCCTCCAATGAGATCTTGCTTGACATCACCGAAGTCGCAAATGGCGGTGGATTGGGACCAACGGAGTGCTCGCTATGACGGTCTTCCTTCTCGGTAGTGCCATACGGCAGCGCGCAGACCGCCCTTCTTGTGACTGTACATTCTCGTGATCACCGCTGTCAGAAATCATGCTCAGTGTCTACATTCCTGCCACGTCTTTCTACTATATCACAGAACGTTCAGCTTCTCGTCGGTCTATTACATGACTCACGACCATTACAGCGTGTATTTAAAGCAAACATGAATTGCATCCTCATAGTGGCACTACTAGCGCCACTTGGCGCGATATTTGAGTAGGCATCATCTTGCAGATGTTGGAACACGCATACCAAAATTCGTTTATGTCGCAGAACTCCAAATTAATGCTGCGACTTTTTTTCGTCAGGGTATTCAATTTAATATTTCTGTATCCACTTTAAAAGTAAGACAACTCATTCATCTTCCATTAGATTCCCTATAGTCATATGTGCTGATAAGAGATATTTTTAACGCTTCCAGCTAAGATGATAGGATTATTTCTGAACGATTAACACACTTTGCTTCTTTATTTTGTAATATTACATTGCACTTCAAGCATAAATTCTGAGTAGCTAACATAGTTTTCTTATTGATGTTATGATGTTGGCGTGCTCTTCAAGCACAGATTGTGAATAGCTAACACGCTTAGTTTATTTTTATTACAATGTTGGTATCCTCTTCCAGCATAAATAGAGTTCATGAGCAATAACTGTGCACAATTACAGCACACATTCGGAACCATGTGACGTGATGTTGGAACAAAATATCCCAGTGAAGACGGTTCTGTTTCACGTGGTTGTATAAATTTTCTGCACGTTGTACTCAAGTTGGGAAGGCTATGTAGAACAAGTGGACCATTAGAACTCTCACCGTTCCTCAACTTTTTATTAATCTAGTCTCGAAACGTTTCGGACTGACGGTGTATGTAACAAGCAATGTTACCTGTTTCAGCACATAATGCGCTACCTTCAGTGTCTTCAGTCACTTAACAGCTCATGGAGGTTCATATAAAATTCCGCTAACAGCTATTTCCATATACAAAGGGGTCACAAGCAGATTTTAATTTACATTAATACAGACATACATCTAATATCTGTGACACATATTATTCAGTTCTCGCATGAAGTACTATACATCTGCGTAGTGGTCATAATTAGGCACAGAAGACTATTTTGGAAGGTATTTGCCTTTCATAACGCTATTAGCTATTTTGTGTTAGTTGGTTCAAATGGCTCTGAGCACTATGGGACTGAATATCTGTGGTCATCAGTCCCCTAGAACTTAGAACTACTTAAACCTAACTAACCTAAGGACATCACACACATCCATGCCCGAGGCAGGATTCGAACCTGCGACCGTAGCAGTCCCGCGGTTCCGGACTGGGCGCCTAGAACCGCTAGACCACCGCGGCCGGCTTTGTGTTAGTAAAGGAACATGTGAACTACTATACTTTATACAGTCTCTCGAGTGAAAAAATAGAAATTTGTAGTAAGGTCTCATGGGACCAAACTACTGAGGTCATCGGTCCCTAAGCCTACACACTACTTAATGTGACTTAAACTAACTTACGCTATGGACAACACACACACCCATGTCAGAGGAAAGACTCGAACCTCCGACCTCCGACGGGGGAGCCGCACAGACCGTGACAAGGCGCCCCCTAGACCGCTCGGCTGCAACGCGCGGCTGTCGAGTCAGAAAAATAAAGATTTTTTTCATTTATTTATTTTAAGGATGTGTTAGACGTGTCAGAATTTTGTTCACTATTGCTGTATCTTGCAGTTTCACTTTTATGTTATTTTATCACGAAATCACAAAAGTTATGCCTTTCGTTGTTGTACCTACTCGGTGATCGAATGTTTTCTTCGATATTTGTTTGGAGGTGGTGCTTGATTTAAAAAAAAAAATGGCACTGGGTGGGGAAGAAAGAAGGCTCTGTCATGGAAGATAAGCATACTTTGTTTGGTAGAGTGGCGGTGAACATCTTTGGGAGCAGGGAGGCAGGACTAGAGATAACTCACCTCATCGGTTTCGTTTATGTTACAAAAGAAACGAGACTTGCTTTATAATGACTTTGTGTTTGAGGCGGAAGCGAAGGTGCTCTCAACTGCATTAATGGTATAAAATAAAACTGATTCTCTGCTTTCACGGGATATGCTTTTCGTCAGCATTTCACGTAATGGAAAACAATGACTATGTTAGGGTCGCGCTATACGAACGCAACATAAAAAATTATCGAGAGCTGTCGCTACAATTTTTGTATTGGAATCCTAAGAAGCTGCAGAGCGACAACCAACAGTTAGCCTTAATTTATTGTGACTTGTTTTTGTAAGTCACTATAAAGCCGATGGGTTGTGCTCTGGAACGTCACTAATTAACGCGTGTCACATAAAAATATACAACAGTCAGACAGTAATTACCCCTCTAAAATAATTAAGAATATATTGAAACACTGAAATCGTTCTAGCAATTTTATGCGGATATTGATTCAAAATGTTGATCACTGAGCACATGTGCTTTCAGTGAGGATTCGGGATACCGTATTTCATACAACACAGCAAGGTATAATAACAGTAGTTACAATAACGGAACTGTAAGAATCAAAATAAAGGAAAAAGGAACACGCATATTCTTGCATTTGCATGAGCGCGAACACATTTCTGTTACACTTCACAATCACACAGATGAAATGTTGTAAAATTTATGACGAAACTGCTGCTGACACCTTAAGTTCCGTATGCGATCGAATTCGCACTCGATCATTAATCACGAAGGCATCAATATTCGACACTATTAGTTAATCTCACTATTCGTTACAACCAACAACTGACAAGAGCCGTATGGAAGTGACCCTGCCTCACTGGAAGATGTGCCAGAACTTATCCCCTCCCCCCTCCCAGTAAAATAGCCTTTCTGAAAATTTTTCTATGCACGTTTCCTTAATTTTATAATTTTGTAGATTTAAAAAAAAAGGAAATTTTACTGAAAAATGTTATCTGAATGAAATACATCGATGAAAAATTTTGCATTCACCAAATTAAATGTATCATTGCAACAAGCAAGTTACAAACTGTACAATCGGTCTACAATAACTGAAAGTAAAAAAAAAAGTATATGTTATTGTTTATGGCAGGTACTGTACATTAGACTTTCGATGCTACAGTGTGTGTCAGAATTACATTCGCACTATATTAACAACATTCTGGCTGATACACAAGTAAGTCTTCCTTCCTGTTATCTTACACCAGATGCTTGAGAAATACAGCCTATGACCCTTGGCCGAGCATACGATTACACGATGGTATAGCTTAGGATCAAGAGGTGGAGGAGAACTCACATAGCCATCCCGGTTAATTCTGAAACCGTCATTATTTCTTGATTCTTTTTGGTCACTTTCTACGCCATCTCTGTACATTCACTTCTGGCTGGCGGTTACTTCGCCACCCTCTTGCCGGCCGATGGTGGCTGAGCGGTTCTAGGCGCTTCAGTCTGGAACCGCGGGACCGCTGCGGTCGCAGGTTCAAATCCTGCCTCGGGCATGGATGTGTGTGATGTCCTTAGGTTAGTTAGGTTCTAAGTTCTAGGGGACTGATGACCTGAGATGTTAAGTCCCATAGTGCTCAGAGCCATTTGAACCATTTGAACCACCCCCTCGGCACGGTCTTGCAGTTGACGTCACGCCCACTTGGTCCTGAGGAGGATCACAGCTCTTTGCATCGGTCGGAATTAACAGGTTTAGATTACGACAATACCTAAGACACCACTGATGGAAGTGTGTCTGATTCCAAAACTTTTACACACGTAATTTAAATGTTTGGTTCATCACCTTCATAATAAGGAATAGGCGATGCATATTTTAAGATGTTAACCCTGGCAGTGGCAAAGTACTTTTCATAACGTTAACGTGCACTAACAAGTGGGTGAAAGGGGGAGGGAGGGGAGGGAGGGTAATTTACGTCCACCCTTATAAAAACTGAGAAAAATGAAAAGCCGTTAATTGTTGTTGACTTATATTAAAAATGTAGTTTGTAAAGACATACTGATTTGTAAGAGGAGTGCAGAAGCTGAAAATATCTTTTAGCACACCCTTAGCAATATCAATGCACTTTTAATTATGTATACTACCAACTGGGTGGGAGGGGGGTAGGGGTGGGAGGGAAAGGGTGCTTACTTTATGCCAGAAACAAAAAAATTTTAAAAATACGCAAAATTCTGTAATTGTTGTTGAGTTTTACTCCCAACATATGATTTAAAGAGATACTGATGTGTAAGTAACGTCCTGAAAGTGGAAGTACTGAATATGATATTCATTGGTGAAAGTGATATCTACTATTTAAATTTTTGGATGAAGTTTAACTGAAATATTTAACATATTTATGGAATCTCGTAGAAGAATGGATAAAATACAATAAGTATTTTTTTCAAAATTTTAAAACAGAAAATAACTGACCAGATCACAAGATTTTAAAAATGAGGGGACAAAGTACAAAAGCCCCCCCCCTTCCTTCGGCATTGCGAGAGCTACATAAAAATATAAACATTGCCATATAGGTACCCTAAACTCGAAAAAAACATTATTGATGTTTGGCACCGTACTGTTAGTAGCTCACCAAACAACAGTGAAACACTTTTTCGTTTTCATTTACGGACTGTAACATCCTTAATGTTTCAGTTTCATTTAGGAAGAGAACTCAGGAAAGATACATGTTGATAGCTTCACTGGAGCGAAACGCCAGGTGCAGTGAGAATGAAGTCAAACGCAAACGTATATCATTCAGCTTTACGCAATCACTTGCAGCAATAAGGGAGCAATTCTGTGCCGTTAGTCGGTAGTTGCCGCCACGTTATCGACAATCTCTCTTATTTCCGTGGTCTGCATTTTGCAGCAGCTGCAGCGGACCACCGGTCACGAAGAACATGGGCTGCGCTCTGTAACGTGAAACCACGGGACCCAGAAAGAAGTGAAGTTCTCGACTACGAATTCAGTCTCAAGGATTACACAGAGATGCTTTTCCAGCGTCTCTAAACGTACTGCGTCCAAAATGTGTGCCAAGTCTTAAATGATTTTACGTCTCCTATATCTAGATGTACGCTCTGCCAATTTCCCCCCTAATTCCTGTTATCTTCTTCTTGTGATCCCTAAGTAAGGCATACAGCAGAGTAAGCAGAAATGTCACACTTCCTTTTTGGAACACCAGTTTCTCTTTGTCCATCCGATTTCCGCGACAGTAAGGCTGATTTTTTTCAAGGGTCCGTCATTTATCATCTTCATCTCATTTTCATATAGGCTGTGTAGGATACTATCAGCGCGTTTATGAAATTGTTCTATTTCTACTACCACAGACACTTGGTAGAGATCCAAACGCTCTAGCAGTACTCCAGAACTGGTCCCACTAGCACCTTGTTGTTGTTGTGGTCTTCAGTCCTGAGACTGGTTTGATGCAGCTCTCCATGCTACTCTATCCTGTGCAAGCTTTTTCATCTCCCAGTACCTACTGCAACCTACATCCTTCTGAATCTGCTTAGTGTATTCATCTCTTGGTCTCCCTCTACGATTTTTACCCTCAACGCTGCCCTCCAATACTAAATTGGTGATCCCTTGATGCCTCAGAACATATCCTACCAACCGATCCCTTCTTCTGGTCAAGTTGTGCCACAAACTTCTCTTCTCCCCAATCCTATTCAATTCTTCCTCATTAGTTATGTGATCTACCCATCTAATCTTCTGCATTCTTCTGTAGGACCACATTTCGAAAGCTTCTATTCTCTTCTTGTCCAAACTGTTTATCGTCCATGTTTCACTTCCATACATGGCTACACTAGCACCTTATAAGCGTCTTATTTCCATGCTGGTATCATTCCAACAAATAAATTTCTTGTATTAATCAAGGAACTTTCATATGATGTCAGAAATCAGTGATTACGACGATAGACTAAAGGCTGTATTGAATGTAGTGGAACGAGAGACAGGACAGCCAGCCGCGGAGCAGGATAACATCACTATTGAACCGAATGAAAGCGCTATAGATGATGTGCTACAGATAGCAAATATATTTTATAACCATTTCTTAAGTATGGTAGAAATCATAGGGATAAATAAATCAAGAGAAAATCACAATAACATGCTGAAGCAGCAACTCTCATAAAAACTCAACTCTCTTTCTGAAATTAGGAAAATAGTACATTCTCTTATAAAAAATCCTCTGAATTTTATTGTGTTCCTATGGAATAATAAAGATTTTTTCCCAGGTAATAAGCTCTGTCATATCTAAAATACTTAACGCATCACTAATTGAAGGCATTTATGCAGAGAGACTGAAATAGAGAGTTGTTAACCCCTCTTCAAGAAAGTTGATTGAAGAAATTTCAATAAATACCGACCTGTTCGACTACTGGCATCATTTTCCAAAAATTTTGAGAGTGTATCTTATTCTAGAATAATTTCTTACCTGAAGAACAATATCCTCACAAGGGAACCTCCCCATCCCACCCCCCTCAGATTTAGTTATAAGTTGGCACAGTGGATAGGCCTTGAAAAACTGAATACAGATCAATCGAGAAAACAGGAAGAAGTTGTGTGGAACTATGAAAAAATAAGCAAAATATACAAACTGAGTGGTCCATGCGCAAGATAGGCAACATCACGGATAATGTACGCTCAGGAGCGCCGTGGTCCCGTGGTTAGCGTCAGCAGCTGCGGAATGAGAGGTCCCTGGTTCAAGTGTTTCCTCGAGTGAAAACTTTACTTTCTTTATTTTCCCAAAGTTATGATCTGTCCGTTCGTTCATTGACGTCTCTGTTCACTGTAATAAGTTTAGTGTCTGTATTTTGCTGGATTCATATTGCCCACGGAATACATCTCACGTATTTAATGCACTCTCGTCCAATGTAGCGAGCAGTCAATTGCCAGCCAGGGAGCCTCGTTAGCAGGGATACTCTCTCTTCCGTGCACTGCAGTCGACTGACGTCGTGTGTTTCGATGTCTGTTTAGGTGTAGCGTCCCCATACTACGGCGCAGTTACCTCGCATCGGACGAACAGATAATAATTGTCTGAAAATAAAAAGAATTATGTTTCCTCTCGACGGAAGACTTGAACCAAGGACCTCTCATTCCGCAGCTGCTCACGCTAACCACGGGACCACGACGCTCCTGAGCTAACACTCTCATTGATGTTGCTTATCTTGCGCATAGACTACTCAGTTTGTATATTTTTCTTATTTTTTTCATAGTTCCACACAACTTCCTGTTTTCCCGATTTTCAAGGCCTATACACTGTGACAACTTATAACTAGATCTGAGGAGGGTGCGATGGGGAGGTTCCCTTGTCAGTAATTTACAGCTTGGATTTCAGAAGAGTTGCTATAGTGAGAATACCATCTATGGTTCACCAAATTTTACAAACATTAAATAACAAAATAGCGCCAGTTGGAATTTTATGTGATCTGTCTTATGCTTTTGATTGCGTGAATCAAAATGTTCCACAGGATAAATTAAGGTTCTATGGAGTTGATGATGTCACATCTCCTGAAAACAATGCAGGAAGCTGTATTTTCTAATTCAGTTTATGTAGTCCAGGGACGTTAGTCTGACTGGGGAGAAATCACGTATGGGGTCTCTCAAGCCACGCTATTGTTCTTCATATTGTAAAAAAGCTTCCGTTTAACGTGCAACAAACAGAATAAGTCTTCTTTTTCCGGATGACACTAGTACTGTAATAAATGCAAGCATAGGTACAGAAACAGAAGAAAGAGTATACAATGTTTTTAAAAGTAGCATTGACTGGTTTTCTAGTCCGCCTGCCTAGCTGAGTCGTAACTTGCTTGACTTCCATGCAGCGCGCCAGGGTTCGATTCGCGACGGGGTTGGAGATTTTCTCCGCCCGTGGACTGGGTGTTGTGTTGTCCTCATCATCATTTCATCCTCATCACTTGCGCGCAAG
This sequence comes from Schistocerca piceifrons, assembly GCF_021461385.2. Lineage (NCBI taxonomy): Eukaryota > Metazoa > Arthropoda > Insecta > Orthoptera > Acrididae > Schistocerca > Schistocerca piceifrons. The sequence goes on from NC_060142.1 coordinate 453,500,539, forward strand.
TCGCCCAGTTTGGCGTCAACTGAAGTAAGACTTGCACTTGGCGGCCGAGCTTCCCCGGATGAGGCCACCCGGCCAACAATGCCACACGCTCATTTCACTTACTGGTTTTCTGCAAATGGTCTCGTTCTGAATTTTAAAAAGACGCTTCATATTCAGTTCTGCACATCTGGGGCAACTATAGCTATCATATGATCACATGAGTGACACATAGCAAGGAAATAATAGTAGAAATTTGAAAATTCTTAGGTTTGCATAATGATGAGAATTTAAACTAGAAAGAACACATTTTTGAACTCTTAAAAACAACTCAGTTTAGCCAAATTTTCATTTCGAATCATAGCAAATCTTGGGGAGCGATAAATCAGTAAGTTCACGTATTTTGGATATTTTCATTCAGTAATGTCAAATATGGAATAATGTGCTGGGGTAACTCATCTTTTAAGAAAGAAAGTTCTCATTGCTGAAAAGCGTACTCTAAGAATAATACGTGATGCTCACTCACAATCGCTTTGTAAACGTCTGTTTAAGAATTTAGGCATTTTAACACAGTATATTTATTCCCTCCTGATGTTTGTTGTAAATAATCTATTATAGTTCAAAAGGAACAGTGAGTACATAATTATAATAAGAGAAAAAACGACATTCATTACATCACATTCAAGTCATCTTTAGCATAAAAAGGGATGCCAGAATCAAAAGTTTTGATCGCCTATCCAGTGACACAGAATTTCTGACAGAGAGAAAAGTAAAATTGCAAAATGAATTGTGAAAGTTTCTCCTCGACAACTTCTACTCCGTAGAAGAATTTCTGTTTTTGTAATGTGTCAAAGATGGCGGATACACACGTCTGTATGTGCTCTTTTTTATTATATAAAAAACAAAAAGCTTGTCACTGATCGTCATGTGTGCGTATTTACAATATAATTTGTGATGTGACTATAGAACGACTCGTTTCACGTTCGTAGGGTTTGCCGCCCAATGATCTATGGTACACTTAACTAACTAACTTAATAACTAACTAAACTTACCTAATGTTAACAGACTTGGACATACCTGTCACAGGGAGTTATCCGCAATTTCATGTATACAAAATAGTCTTATTTTCAGTCTGTCGGTCTCTACTTTTAAATCAAAATGCCCGGTTTCGTGCAACGTCACCCGTCATCAGATCATAACTTGAAGTTACACAGTAGCGAGCCTCAGCGGGGCTATAACCTTCATTGTCATTCCTCAATGTGCCGCGCAGCTGATAGTTTCATTAAGACTGGTTACTGTGTAACTTCAAGAGACTATCTGAAGATGGGCGACATTGTTCCACACCGATCAGAAATAAAATGCAGCGCTCAACACACAGAAAACAAGCCTGCTTCCTTAAAACTGATTTTCGTATATTAACCCTGAAATACTTTACTTGTACCAACTGGTATGCTCCAAATGGGTACCACTATGTTTGCAATCGGATCTGTCTGATTCTTTCTCTTTGTTACAAACATTACGTTGCTTTTGCGTACATTGAAAGAGAGCTCAAGAAGAAATGTTATTCAAGTCTTTCATTATGACTGTCCTACGAAAACATTTCCTATAGCGCTGATGATGCTACCTGAGAAATCGTTATATAAATTGAGACCATTATAGGTTCTAATGTTTGATCTTATGAGCTCTGGCATTCTGCAGCGGGTACTATGAAGCTTCCTTAAGTTGCTTTCATTTCCGTTGAACGTTTGCCGTCCAGTACAAAATACTGGGCTATGTCAGTCAGCTCTTTATGGAGACTACTCTTTAGCAGTGCAGGTACTCCACAAGATCGTATCCTGCTTGTTAACTAACGATGCAATACAGTGTCAACACTTCTCGTCATAGAGGCAGACGAAGTCCACCTGTTTACCTGCGTACACCAGTTACAAGAAATCATATGTGGGTAAGTACGAGAGGCTTTACTGAATCATAGTGATTCTTCAGATATATTACTTCTCCTCCAGTTATGTGACCAAGTTTGAGCTTAGAATCCACTCTAGCGTCCTGCAACACACGAAGATCAGCGATGTTCCTCTGTAATTTTTCATTAGAAACTGATTATTGGTGATAAGTGCGTATTGCATGTGTTCATACAAGGCATCCCAGCTATCTCTGGTCCTTCATATATTTTCACATTGAAACCAAATGTGGAAAATGCAGCTGACCGGTGATGCAGGTATTTCACGGGCTCACACAATGGGCAGGAGTCCAGAGTCCATAAATGTAGACAAACATCGCTTTCAGTAGAAAGTTACGGTTTTTATTTGTTTTCTACGGAAATGAGAACTAGAGTTACAGTTAGCAACGGAAGACATATTTTCGCTGTTCCAAACTTCATACCTTCTGAAATATGTAGATTTTAACAAAAGGCAACGGCGCCACAGTTTCTACCATAATGTACAGGGGAAGGGATGTCTATGCTAGGTTCCACGACGGTGCAGGCCACCTGCAGTACGGGAATTACAGCACCACGACAGAAATTGTAGCACCGTTTAAGTATTCCAGTAGCTATAAGGTTTAGAGCAGTGAAACACACACCACCATCACTAATTATACTTCTAGTGCATTTTCATTTAAAACAAAAGAAACATAACTTTGTGTTAAAAGTGATGTTTATTTACTTGAATGGACTGTGCGTTCCTGCACATTGTGCGAGGCCCTGACGTAGGTGCATTCCTGGCCGACTGTATTTTTCGCATTTTGTTTCATTCCGGAAAATGGTTCAAATGGCTCTGTGCACTATGGGACTTAACTTCTGAGGTCATCAGTCCCCTAGAACCTAGAACTACTTAAACCTAACTAACCTAAGGACATCACACACATCCATGCCCAAGGCAGGATTCGAACCTGCGACCGTAGCGGTCGCGCGGTTCCAGACTGTAGCGCCTAGAACCGCATTCCGGAAAGCATGAGGTGAAAGCAATATAAAATGAAAAATAAGCTCCATTTGAACTAAGGAAGCATACCGTGGGTATGCTGAGCATCACCTCATACGACAGACATCCTGAAGGTGAACAAATGTGATTTTGTAGGTCTTGATTGGGTGTGTTCTCGGTAGAAAGCAAGCTCTTCCGTATTGCAAAATACAAAAAAATGCACACAGTTTTGGATGTTTTGTCAAAACCAAGTACTCCACATATGTCAACGTCCACATAATACAAACTGTGTTCATCCACAGGCATCCTCACAGACGTACTACGCATAAGAAAGACACTGAAGCAGCCCATTCCAGAACAATATTTCAAGTCATATTCTGTTAATAAGACAAATCAGGATGACACATTTTCAAAAATAACTTCACTTAACAACATTTGATATACACGAGCTAAGTAACAATCGAACTGCGTGTTACCGTAAGTCTCACAAGCTCCTGAAGTGAGTGGTCTCTTGAATGCGTCCTCCGAAGTAATCTACGACATATATTGGGTCCTGCAAGAATCCAGCCATTGGTTTCCTAGACAGTTTGTTCTCCCGTATCGAATCGGTTTGGATATTAAGCTTTTTTGAAGATATCCTTTCCACTAGATTGTTACTTACCTTCTGCTTCACCTTTCCACCGCCACTATTGAAATTATACGAAGTTTTCAAGAACTTTACTACAGTCTGACGATGAGGTAACAAGGACTCCTCATATTCTCCATTCACTTGCAAACTACACTACGGGTGACTGTACTAATAACGCTATTTTCTGTACACGATTACATCTATGTCTTTTCTGTCCAGACAGGGCTAAATGCTTTCAGCCGTTCGCAGTAACAGCACAGCAAGGCCATTTTGGTTGATATTACAAGGCCAGATCAAACAGTTATCCAGATTGTTGCAACCACTGATACAGCTGCTGCCCCTCTTCAGGAAAAACACGTTTGTCTGGCCTCTCAACAGATGCCCACGGTTGTGGTTGTACCTACGGTATGGCTATCTGTACCGCTGAGGCAAGCAAGCCACCCCACCGCTGAAAGCAAGATTAAACTACAACCGTAATTTTTCCGGGGACATACAGCTCTAAGGTTAAATGATGATGGAATCCTCTTGGTTAAAATATCCCGGAAGTAAAATAGCCCCCATTCGGATCTCCAGGAGGAGACTACTAAGGACGACGTCGTCGTCAGGAGAAACAAAATTGGCATTCAACGGATCGGAGCGTGGACTGTTAGATCTCTTAACCGGGAAGATGGGTTAGAGAATTTGAAAAGGGAAATGGATAGGTCGAAGTTAGTTATAGTGGGAATTAGTGAAGTTCGATGAAGGAGAATCAGGATTTTTGGTCAGATGAATACAGGGTAAAAAAATACAATGTCGAATAGGGGTTATGCAGTAGTAGGTTTTTTAACAAATAGGTAGATAGGAATGCGGGTAAGCTACTACGAACAGGATAGTGAACACATTATCACAGACAAGGTAGACACGAAGACCACGCCTACCACAGTATTACAAGTTTACATGCCAAATAGATCCGCAGATGATGAAGATATTGAAAAAAATGTACCATTAGATAAAATAAATTATTCAGATAGTTAAAGGAGACGGAAATTTAATTGTGTTGGAGGACTGGAATTCGAAAGCAGGAAAAGGAAGAGAAGGAAAAATAGTAGGTGGATATGGAATGGGGAAATGAGTGAAAGAGGAAGCCGCCTGGTAGAATTCTGCACTGAACATAATTCAATAATCGCTAACACTCGGTTTAAGAATCACATAAGAAGTTTGTGTACGTAGAGGAGATCTGGAGACGCCGGAAGGTTTCAAATTGATCATATAATGGTTCGACAGAGATTTAGGAACCAGATTTTAAATTTTAAGACATTTTGAGGGGCAAAAATGGTTCAAATGGCTCTAAGCATTATGAGACTTAACATCTGAGGTCATCTGTCCCCTACACTACATCACACACATCCATGCCCGAGGCAGGATTCGAACCTCCGACTGTAGCAACAGCGCGGTTCCGGACTAAAGCGCCTAGAACAGCTCGGTCGTAATGGCCGGCTCGAGGAACAGATGTGGACTCTGATCATAATTTATTGGTAATGAAATGCAGGTTAAAACTTAAAAATTTGGAGAAATGTAGGAAATTAAGAAGACAGAAGCTGTATAAACTGAAAGAACCAGAGGTTTTGAGAGTTTCAGAGGGAGCATTAGGAAACGGTTGAATATACCAGGGGAAAGAAATACAGAAGAAGAGGAGTGGGTAACTTTAAAAGATGATATAGTGGAGGCAGCAGAGTATCAAGTAAGTAAAAAGACGAGGTATATTAGAAATCCTTAAGAGGTACTGAATTTAACTGATGAAAGGAGCAGCAAATGAAGCAGGCGAAAGGTAATACAAACGTCTGAAAATTGAGATTGACAACAAGTGCAAAATGAATAAGCAGGAATGACTAGAGGACAAACATAAGGATTTAGAAGCATATTTCACTAGGGAAACATAGATTATCAAGAGCTTAGATGGTAAACCATTTCTAAGCAAAGAAGGAAAAGCAGAAAGATGGAAGGAGTATATAGAGGATCTATAGAAGGGAGATGAATTTGAAAGTAGTATTATAGATAGGGAAGTGGACGTAAACGAAGATGAGAGGAAAGATAAGATACTGCGAGAAGAATTTGGCAAAGCTCTGGAAGATCTATGTCGAAACAAGGCCCTAGGAGCAGACAATATTCCGTCAGAACCGCTGATAGCCTTGGGAGAGCCAGCGACGATAAAACTCGTCCATCTGGTGTGCAAGATGTATGAGACAGGTGAAATACCCTCCAATCAGAATGTGGTAATTCCAATACCAAAGACAGCTGTTGCTGACAGGTGTGAAAATTGCCGAACTATAAGTTTAATAAGTCATAGTTACAGAATAACACAAATTCTTTACAGAAGAACGTAAAAACTGATAGAAGCCACGAAGGACTTGGAAGAGCAGTGTCTTGAAATGAGGATATGAGATGAACATCAATAAAAGGAAAACAATGATAACGGAATGTAGTCGAATTAAATCAGGTGACGGCAAGGAACTGAAAATAAAAAACGAGGCACTTAAAGCAGTAGCTGGGTCTTCCTGTTAGGGCAGAAAAATAACTCATGATGGGTGCAGCTGAGAGAATGTAAAATGTAGACTGGGGATAGCAAGGAAAACATTTTTGAAGAAGAAAAATTTGTTAACTTCGAATATAGATTTAGTAGGTATTTTATGAATGTATGTGACTGTAGTCATGTATGAAAGTGAAACGGGAACGATAAATAGTTTAGATGAAAAGAGAATAGAAGCATTCGAAATGTGGTGCTAGAGAATATGGCTGGAGATTATATGGGTCGATCACGTAACTGATGAGGAAGTATGGAACAGAAAAGAAGGGATCGGCTGCTAAAATAAAATCCGAAACATTAAGGGGTCACCAGTTTAATACCGGAGGGAAGTGTGTGTGTATCGGGGGGAGGGGGGGGGGGAGGGAGGGGATCGTAGAGGGAGACCAAGACAAGAGATGAATGCAGCAAGGAGATTCAGAAAGATGTATGCTGTAGTAGTTATACGGAGATGAAGAGGCTCACACAGGATAGAGTAGCATGATGCAGCGCTGCATCAAACCAGTCCTCAGACTGCAACAACAAAGAACAAGGCTAGATGATCCAGGTACGCTTCCAAAATACCAGCGGGTTCGTTGACCCGTATAGTAGAATTTACGAAGCTTCAAAAACGTCCGTTTACCATTGACTAGAACAAAATATCTTTTTCTCTTCCCATAATATGAGGGGTGTCAAGCAAGGCGATCCCATCTCCCCAAAACTGTTATCTGCTGTATTGGAAATGGCTATGTCAAAGCTGAGCTGGGAAGGTAAGGGAATTAGAATTAATGGAAGAAGGCTTACCAACTTCAGATTTGCTGATGATATTGCCTTACTGGCCAAAGAATTCGCAGAGCTCCAAAACTTAGTTACAGATCTTGCATCGAAATGTCAGCTGGTTGGCTTGAGCATGAACCTTTCCAAAACAAAAGTAATATCCAATAAATGGGTCCTAGCTGGAGATGCGAAAGTCAAGGACAGTCTACTAGAAGAGGTCACTGAATATGTCTACCTTGGCCAGATTATAAATATGAAGGGAGACATAAAGCCAGAAATCTATCGACGCATCAAGCTTGGCTGGCAAACATTTGGGAAGAATTCAAAAGTATTCAGATCAAAAATGCCAGTAAATCTGAAGAAAGCAGTATTTGATCAATGCATTCTTCCTGTGATGAAGTATGGCTGCGAGACATGGACACTGAACTCATTTACGAAAGGTAAACTTAGGACAGCACATAGAGCCACGGAGAGATCAATGCTGGGCTATACAAGAAAGGACAGGAAAAGGGCAGATGACATCTGGTCTGTGACGAAGGTTAATGACATCTTAGAGAGAGTAGGTTCGTTGAAATGGCAGTGGGCTGGCCACGTCGCAAGAAGAAAAGACAACTGATGGACGAAGCTAGTACTGGAGTGGAGTCCGAGAGAGCACCGGAGGCCTAGAGGAAGACCACCAGACAGATGGGACAAAGACATCAAGAAGATCGCTGGTAACACCTGGCAGAGAACTGCCCAAGACCGTCCCACTTGGAGAAGACTTCCGAAAGCCTACCTGAATCCACGACTCGAAGAGGCCACATCATCTAATGATTGGATTGGCTGATGATGATGATGATGAATATGTTATTCGTCATAGAGCCCCCTCCATCATAAGTGGAGTAATTTAAATTATCGAACATTGGGGATGTAAAAGCATGGCTTTCTAGAAAAACCAGGCGTCGATTCAAAACATATTTATTTTGGAATTTTTATTGTTTTGTTCAGTAACGTTATAAACACAGGTAATTTTTAATGGGCTAAGTCTGCTTTCCATATCGTATTTACATTACGCACATTTTCAAAGCCTGAACTAAACACTGATTTATGCTAGGAGGTAAGAGAAAGGAAGGTGCTTTCAGCACAATGGCGAAGTGAAATTTTTCATTGTCGTCATCTAGACACAGCATTCAGAGTAAGGTGGATAGGTCGAAATGAATAGTTCTCTCAACAAAGTCTCAGGATCTCACTTTTTTGATTTATACCGTTTTCTAAAACTACATCAAACTATCGTTTCAGATCTACTTGGATTTACTTCTTATTAGGAAGAGTAAAAAAATCTTTTCTCACAAACAATCCATTTATTTTACTAATAATTGCAATGCAGTACAATTTGCATTGATGAAGAATAATCTGCAGTGTCAAGCTGTAGTTCATAGTATTTATTATGACATAGTATGGCATTTACAACTCATTACTATGCAAATATCAGATATCATGAATATGAGTTTAAATGTCATGCCTAGGCCTATGATATTAATCAACAGCATTCACTGTTTTGAAGTAATACCGCAGGTATATTATAAATATAGATAATGTTCTGTAGCTTGTGGGTGCTTTTCCGAATCCTATGTACATATATATTGAGTGGTAACTTTGTATCACCTTTCATTAACGCTGTTTGTGATTTATGAACACAACGTCAACAACTTGTCTCACACATTTTTCTCTCTATTTCCTTCTTTACAACAAATTTATTCGCCCAATCTGTGTTAAGGAAGACTGCGTTTGTGTATAACCTTCGATGGAATTCGCTTGCCCCTCCTTTCCACCTTTTGTGTGTGTGTGTGTGTGTGTGTGTGTGTGTGTGTGTAACTGAGGAGTAGCGAATGTCCTGAAGAACGCTACTCTACAGTCAGAGAGCGTGCTGGTGTAATTGGACTGTAACGTCAACGTAGCTTTTCAACTACTTGGAAGAGCCGGGGATAGGACTGCTTTGACCTGTGCAAGGTGCAGGTACTGGGAACAGCTTTACACTGCTCACGACGTTATCTTCTAGTCAAATCTGTACGCCTATGGTGTATTCAATAAAGTTCTTATAGTCGTTATCCATTGGGCCACGGAGACTTTTTTCAGTTATTTCGTTGCTTTACACATGCCAAGTACTGCGTCCCTATCTTGGAGATCGGCGCATACGTGCCCAAAGAGCACATGGTCTGGCTACAACAGCAACGCATAGCCAGCACCTGATTGTAACAAATGATCGTCTTATCAACATTCCATCCAAGATAAAGAGCTCACATATGAGGCGAGTCTTTCATGTGGCCGACCCTGCTCAAAATCGTTTAACACCCCGCGAACTTGAGTAAAGTTCATATGCAGACGGAAGTGACGAATGAAATTTTGTACCAGGGCTGGGATTCGAACCTAAGTCTCGTACCAACAAGTGAAACTCCCCATCGCATCCCCGTCAGATTTAGTGGAAAAACTGAACACGGATCAAGCATGAAAACAGGAATATGGTGTAATGAGCTGTGGAAAAACAAAGAAAAATAGAAACAGTGAACGGTGCAACTTTAATATGTGCATTATCGAGCAACGTCAATGCCCATCGTGTTGTGGTTGTGTGGTCACGGTGTTGGACTGCGACTGGGAAGATCCTGGTTCAGATCTCATGCGGTCACTTTTTTTCACAAAATTACGAACTTTCCGTCCGGTCATTGACGTGTTTGTTCGCTATATTCAAATCTGCGTATGTCTCGTGGCGTAATATCAGTTTGCAATGGCGATGTATAAGGAAGGGACCTCCAGACGTACGTACCTCCTGCCTGTTCTACACGGATACCACACGTTATTCCTCTTGCGTTCCGTTTTGAAATTCTTGACTCTTGAGTTCACAGTTCAAAATCATTTATTTGTTGTTTTCATTTCTGTGAAAGGCTTATGAGGCATCTCTCCTGCTTTTACTACTCATCACAGGATATGTGTCATGTGGTAAGAAAGTATTACCGTCGCAAGTAAATATGACCTGAATGCAGCGAACATACACGTCAGTGACTGGACGGAAAGTTGTTTAAAGTTGTGAAAAAAAGAGGAATCGGGTGAGATTTGAATACGGATCTCTATCGTAGCAGCCCGACACCGTGAATACACAACGACTACACACTGGCGATTGGCGTCGGTCGATATTGCGTATATTAAAACTGGACCGTTCACTGTTATATTTTTCTTCTTTTCTCCACAGTTCAGTGCACCTTCTTCCTGTTTTCATGATTGTTCTGTGTTCAGTTTCTGACGGGCTATCGCATGGGCCAGCTTAAAACTGAATCTTAAGGGGAGGCGATGGGGAGTTTCCCTTGTAAGTAGGCTTGGTTCAAGTGGCTCTGAGCACAATGGGACTTAACATCGGAGGTCATCAGTCCCATAGAACTTAGAACTACTTAAACCTAACTAACCTAAGGACATCACAAACATCCATGCCCGAGGCAGGATTCGAACCTGCGACCGTAGCGGTCTCGCGGTTCCAGACTGAAGCGCCTAGAACCGCTCGGCCACAACGGCCGGCCCTTGTAAGTAGGCAGATGTACTAACCACTTTGCCACACTGACAAGGTAATTTTGAGCTACTGCACGGACCAACGTGGCACGTCTGCCTCCTCAATTCAAATTTCCATTCACGTCTCAGCCCACCTGGTATTCCCCCTAAGTTCGACCAGCATTGCAGAATCCTTTCACTGTTTACTAAGCAACTTGTGTGTTTGATTAGTTGTGTTGCCTCGTCAGTGTTGGACCAATTACTTTGAATCTGCGAGCTGCACAATTTACGAAAAAATTGTTGCGTTTCCCGAGCAGCCTTTCACGTAAATGTGGTCAGTCCCCTCAGTCTTAGAGAGACATTCTTGATTACCGTGCGATTTGAGAGAGCTTTGTGATTCAATATGTTAGATGTATTTGTGCGCGCTATTTTGCACTAATTTTTCATTCAATTTTATAAGACTTTATATCAATTCCGCTATAAACTTATTTTTTATATGTTAATAATATATGTGTCGAAATCTTAGAGTCAATATTACTAAACTCAGACATGATTTTAATCCCAGTATCAAACTATTGTCCTACAATTAATCCTGGTTAGACGACCATCTAAAAATAAATATGGGCAGTTTACCTGTATTTCTAATTTGTTTGCCTCTTCGTGATGGTGTTCCGTCGCAATACAAACCTTCTCATCATTCGGCTTATGCGCAGATGTTGTGATCAGTTATTTAATTTATGTATTAGGAGTGCCTCACCCGCTCGTCTGCCATGCTTTTCGTGATATCATAAGTAAAGTCGGATTGCTTACCACATGCAACAGACGAGAAAAATCACCCTCACATCTTGTTTTTTTGTGATGAAAGCTTTGAAAGTAGCTGAGTTTATATCGGGCTTTATTAATGTGGTACACAAATATGAGTCAGACCGTAACATGAAGATTGAAATGGGCGGTGTACCCTATAACACCCCCATTGTCACTTTATGTCAGCTTTCAGTAATTATATACGTGATCTCTGCTGTTGTAAACGAAACACAAAAGATTCAGACCTAAGCAAAGGACGTCGCCAGTGTTTGAGATTCCGTCTCAAATGATTAAGTGGAATGACATAAACAATAATAATCATTATAGTCGATCGCTTTTAATGCAAAAAGAGTTAAAAATTGTAATACCTGAGACTGTTCTATAACACTTAACCACAAGGTAATCATTACTGCAGATCTCTGCAGATACCTCAATGCAGGCTACTCTCCTGCAGATGTCGACAGATATATCAGTGGATATCTGCATCTACTCATACATTAATCGGCTTACATGCAGTGCGTATGGAGCTATGTTTTACGAAGTGCCTCATGATGTCAGGCTCTAACAAGACACATATTTAGCTGCTGTGATCAATCATAGTAAAGATGTAAGGTCATCTTGTAGTGCCAAGGAACTCGGTTTGTTAAATACTGTGAAGCCGGAGGTGTCGCTGCCAGCGTAGCAACAAATATTTTGAACAGGAAATGTGTTTTCGAGTGGGTGGGAATTTCTGGTGAACAAACAGATTCAGGTAGATTGTCAACCAAAACAATAACAGTCGTTATTAAGATCTGACACATATATCCGTAGAATTAGAGATTAGCAAAGATGATGTATACGCCACAATTCAGGAACACTACTGTGGTAGTAGAAAATCTGTTACCCGTTCGTGATGTGCATAAAACCTGATGGGAATGAGGAAACATTTGTAGGAACACATGGAGATTTCATAACCACGTGCAACGGAATTCCGTATTTTCTGCAAAGCGTCACCGCGTGATATTAGCCGAGCGGTCTAAGGCGCTGCAGTCATATACTGTGTGACTGGTCGCGGCGGAGGTTCGAGTTCTCCCTCGGGCAAGGGTGTGTGTGTTTGTCCTTAGGATAATTTAGGTTAAGTAGTGTGTAAGCTTAGGGACTCATGACCCTAGCACTTAAGTCCCATAATATTTCACACACATTTCAACTTTTTTTTTCTTTTGCAAGGCGTCGGTACAGCGAACGAGAATCGCACTACCACTTCGAGCTGTAGTACTGTAGGCAACCCTCATCGCGTCCATGCATCGCTATTGGCGTCGTAATTGCACTCACACGCAGATGAACGTGGGCCACTCACGTTTCATTCGATTTCAAAATGAAGAGGTTACTGGAGGCGGAATAGATTCTCATACTGGGAAAGGATAAAACACGAAATTCTCTATGTCCTTTAAGGAAACATCGCAGCTCTTGCCTGAACCTGTTTCGGGAAATTATCGATTCAACAATGGGCCATCGTTGACGGTTTCCAGCAATTTTATAATCACACTTAAGGAATATCGCGTCAGATACGTGACAAGATATCTGTTTTCCTTTCAAAGGTCTTACACAGAAATTGACAGGCTTTCAATTAGGAAACCAATGGGTTCTTCAGAGATGTGGGTCAGCACCATTGCTCTTCTCCGTTCACGTATGATTTAGCAGACAATTTAAACAGTCCCTTTGGGTTTTCTCCTGTTTACAGACCTGTAAAGTAAAGATTAAAAAATGATTTAGACAGGATATGATAACGACATAGGAATGCAATTGACTCCGAGCAATAAAAAGTGTGAAGGCCTCCACTCGGAAACTAAGACAATTTCAATGAATTTCTGTTATATGAGAGACGAAAATTTTAGAAGCCTTCTTCTTTTGTATAAGTATTTTAATTGACTGATGTCACCTGGCTTTTATAAATTGTCGATCAATGAAGTACGAGGGTTGTCCTGAAAGTAAGTTCCGATTAGTCGCGAAATGGAAACCACAGCGAAAACCAGAAACGTTTTATTTGCAACAATTAGGTACACCTTCCACCTACTTCTCTACATAGTCACCGCTCCAACTTCGAGTTTTGTCGTAGTGTTGTATCAACTTTCCAAAATCCTCGTCATAGAAAGCAGCCGCCTGTGCTTTCAGCCAGTTATCCGCCGCTCATTGTCTGTGGAAAAATTTTGTCTTCATATGTAACGGTTCTTGTGAGCAGAGCTGAGCCAATTACGAACTATATTGTGGGTGATCAAACACTTCTCATCAGAAACGCTGCAGGAGCCTCTTCATTGCCCCTGCAGTGTGCGGCCGAGAATTGGCATGAAGGAGGAACTGCTCGACAGTTGTGTTATGTGGGCTGCATCACACAGGCGAAATCTCTAACCAGGCCCTCATACTTGTCGGGATACCCTATTCCCTACGCATCTTTACGTGCTCACTGTTCACTCAAAACTGAAAAGAGCGACGCGAAACGACCGACGGGCATACTAGAGACACTGCCCAATACATCTGTGCAAAGATTTATAGGATTTTCCCAGTGGTTTCCATTTCGCGACTGATCGGGACTTACTTTCTGGACAACCCTCGTATCAAGGGATTGCCGTTAACTACTTCGCGTACGAAAGTATATGGTTTTTTGGAAATTATTGGTGGAAAAATTAATGAAAATGAAATTTGCGTCAAGTGTCGAAGTGAAGGTCACAAAGCCTAACATGAAAAACGTCTGCTTACAATAAGCAGAAAATCCTGTTTCCGGTCCCGAACTGGCAAAAGTTCTCAACTGCAGCTACATATTCATTACCCTCATAGGTTTGAGTAACTCTGAGCCATTAGGTCAGCAATGGCTGAAAAAACACTGACGCAAATTATTAACAGAAAAATGCCAAACTTTTGGCAACCAAATTTGGGAAACATTAGTTAGGATTCTAGAGAAATGTAAGACCACCTGGGCAATTCTGACTCGACGAGTTAATTTTTTTTAGAGGGGTCCACAGTCTCAGTGTGATTTGAGAACGAAAATATGGTCCAAGTAGGCTGTAACAGGTTTGTTATTGTACTGTTTTTGTACCACTCACTTGTACGACAGATGTATTAGAACGCGAAATGAAACGTGAAGCTTAACATATATGCACGAAAGTTATGTAAAGTTGAAATTGGCCAATTTGACGGATACTAAACAGATTACAGCCTGCTTTCAAAATGTTTTCATTCTCAATGACGTAGCTCATAAGATACATTGAACAAAAGCAAACCTAACTTTACTTTTTTTTTATTTTTAGGCCATCAGTCTTCTAACTGGTATGACGCGGTCCGCCAAGAATTCCTTCCTGTGCCAATCTCTTCATCTCCTTGCATTTGCACTTGCAACCTACGTCCTCAATTGTTTGCTAGATGTATTCCAGTCTCTGTCTTCCTCCACAGTTTTTGCCCTCTACAAATCCTTCTAGTACAATGGAAGTCAGTCCCTGACGTCTTAATAGATGTCCCATCATCTTCTCCCTACTCCTTGTCACTGTTTCCCACATATTCCTTTCCTCTCTGATTCTGCTCAGAACCTTCTTATTCCTTACCTATAAGTCCACCTAATTTTCAATATTCGCCTTTAGCACCACATATCAAATGCTCGAATTATTTTCTAATCCGGTTTACACAAAGTCCATGTTTCACTACCATACAATAGATTTCTCTTGACCAGGAATGCCCATTTTGCCAGCGGTAGTCTGCTTTTGATGTCCTCCTTGTTCCCTCCGGCATTGGTTATTTTACTGCCTAGGTAGCAGAATTCCTTAACTTCATATACTTCGTGATCATGAATCCTGACGTTAAGTTTCTCGCTGTTCTCGTTTCTACTGCTTCTCATTACTTTCGTCTATCTTCGATTTACTCGCAGTCCGTATTCTGTAATGTTTAGATTGTTCACTCCACTGGGCATATCATGTAATTCTTCTTCATTTTCACTCAGGATAGCAATGTCATGAGCGAACCGTATCATTTATATTCTTTCACCTTGAATTTTGCTTCCACTTCCAAACGTTTCTTTTATTTCCATCATTGCTTCCTCGATGTACGGGCTGAACAATAGGGGCGAAAGACTACATCCCTATTTTACACCCTTTTTAATCCGATCTCTTGGTTCTTGCTCGTCCGCTCTTATTATTCCCTCTTGGCTCTTGTACATATTGTATATTACCCGTCTCTACCTGTAGCGTACACCAATTTTTCTCAGATTTTCGAACATCTTGTACCACTTTACATTGTCGAACGCTTTTTACAGGTCGACAAATCCTATGAACGTGTCTTGTATTTTCTTTAGTCTTGTTTCCATTATCAACCGTAACGTCAGAATTGCTTTTCTCTCGAGACTTTATCTTTATAAAGCAAAACTGATCGTGATCTAGCACATCCTCAAATTTATTTTCCATTCTTCTGTATATTATTCTTGTCAGCAACTTGAATGCATGAGCTGTTAATCTTATTGTGTGATAGCTCTCACACTTGTTAGCTCTCGCAGTCTTCGGAATTTTGTGGATGATATTTTTCCGAAAGTCAGATATTATGTTGCCAGACACATCCATTCTACACACCAACGTGAATAGTCGTTTTGTTGCCACTTCCGCCAATGATTTTAGAATTCTGACGGAATGTTATATATCCCTTCTGCCTTATTTGATCTTAAGTCGTCCAAATTTGTTTTAAATTCTGGTTCTAATACCGGGTCCCCTATCTCTTCTAAATCGACTCCTGTTTCCTCTTCATTCACATAAGACAAATCTTCCCTCTCAAAGAGGCTTTCAATGTATTCTTTCCACCTATCCACTCTTTTTTCTGGATTTAACAGTGGAATTCCCCTTGCTTTTAATGTCCAGGAAGGTTGTTTTGACTTTCCTGTATGCTGCGTCTGTCATTCCGACAGTCATTTCTTTTTCGATTTCTTCACATTTTTCATGCAGCCATTTTGTCTTAGCTTCCCTGCACTTCCTATTTATTTCATTTCACAGCTGCTTGTACTTCTGTATTCTTCAGGTTCCCGGAACATTTTTGTACATCCTCCTTTCACCGATCACCTGAAGTATTTCTTCTTTACCCATTCTTTCTTCGCTATTACCTTCTTTGTACCCACGTTTCTCTTTCCAAATTCTGTAATGGCACTTTTTACAGGTGGCCATTTCTCTTCAACTGTACTGCCTACTGAGCTATTCCTCATCGCTACATCTATGGTCTTAGGAATTTCAAGCGTGTCTGGATATTCCTTAGTACTTCCGATCCCATTTCTTTGAGTATTGATTCTTCCTGACTAATGTCTTAAACTTCAGCCTACTCTTCATCACTAATATTTTGTGATATGAGTCTATATCTGCTCCTGGGTACACCTTACAATGGAATAACTGTTTTCGGAATCTCTGTCTGACTGAAGTCTACCCGTATCACCG
Source organism: Schistocerca piceifrons (assembly GCF_021461385.2). Classification (NCBI taxonomy): domain Eukaryota; kingdom Metazoa; phylum Arthropoda; class Insecta; order Orthoptera; family Acrididae; genus Schistocerca; species Schistocerca piceifrons. Next base: position 453,517,123 of record NC_060142.1, read on the forward strand.
GGCCAAGCATACCTCCTCCGCTTGTGATTCTTGAACGCAGTATTCACCATTACTAGCTAAAATTTATTGCAGAGCTCAATTACTGTTTCTCCTGTCTCATTCCTACCACCAATCCCACATTCTCCAGTAACGCTGCCTTCCACTCCTCCCTGTACAACAGCCTACCAGTCCCCCATGACTAACAGGTTTCAGCTCCCTCTGCGTACTGAATTACCCGTTCAGTATCCTCATATGCTTTGTCTATCTCTTCATCTTCTGCTTGTGATGTCGGTATGTATATATCTGAACTATCGCGGTTGCAAAATGGCTCTGAGCACTATGGAACTTAACTTCTGAGGTCATCAGTTCCCTAGAACACAGTATTCACCACTACTTAAACCTAACTAACCTAAGGACATCACACACATCCATGCCCGAGGCATGATTCGAACCTGCGATCGCAGCGGTCGCGCGGTTCCAGACTGTAGCGCCTAGAACCGCTCGGCCACCTCGGCCGGCTCTCGGTTGCTGTTGGTTTTCTGTCGTTCCTGGTAAGAACAAGTCTATCACTGAACTGTTCACAGTTACACACTCTCTGCCATACCTTCCTATTTATAAGGAATCCTCCTTCCGTTACTCTATTTTCTGCTGCTGTTGATATTACCCTATACACATCTGGCAGGGAAATCCTTGTCTTCTTTCCATTTCAATTCAATGACCCCTACTATATCTAGAGTGAGCCTTTGCATTTCCCTTTTCAGATTTACTAATTTCCCTACCACGTTCAAGCTTCTGACATTCCACTCCCCGATCCCTAGAAGTTATCCTTTCGTTGATTATACAGCTTTTTCTCATGCTCACTTCCCGCGGGCAGTCCCCTCCCGGAGATCTGAATGGGGGACTATTCCAGAATCTTTTGCCAGTGGAGAGATCATCATGACACTTTTTCACTTACATGCCACATGTCTTGTGGTTACACGTTCCGTCTCTTTAATACAGTGATTTCCGCTGCCTTCTGCATCGTCATGCCGTTGATCATTGCTGATTCTTCCGCATATAGTGGCAGTTTCCAACCCTTAGGACAAGAGAGTGACCTGAACCTCTGTCCGCTTCTCCGTCCTCTTTGACAAGATCATTTGCAGAATGAGGGTGATTTCTTATGCAGGAAGTCTCCGGCCGCCAGTGCTGATTATGAATCAATATTTGAGCAGTGGTGGGATTCGAAACCATCACCGATGGCGTTTTTTGATTATTAATCAAAGAAGCTATCCCTAGATCACGGATGTGGAGTACATGGGAGGGAAACGAGGACGAGAAACGGCTCAAATAAGAAGGCAATATCAGATTTTTAAATGTGCAGCTACAGAAGCTACAGAAACGTTGCGGCAAGACGACGACACCACTCGGCTGATAACCCGAGAAGAATTCATCAGTGCTGCTACAAAAGACTGCGGAATGTTAGAGGGGTAGATCGTGTAATGAAGAGAGCCGAATCAAAAGGGGGAGAAAAGAAATTGATCCCATAAAGTGAGTAAAAGGAGTGATAGGTTCATAGGACATTTCAAGGAATTCTTAGTTTCGCAGTCGAGGGAAGTGTGGGGCATAGAATGTGTAGAGGGACTTGGCTACAGCAAGCACGTTGAAATGGACTCAGGAAGCAGTAGTTGCACTGACGGGAAGAACTTTCAGCAGCAAAAAAATAATTAACGTAGTGTAATGAAATTTCGGGAACCCATTTGTGTAGGTAACTTACTTAAGTAATTAAGATTTGCAAGATCATGCGTAAATATAAGCACGATATAAGCCACTGAAAATGTGAAATTCGGGTACATTAATAACCAGCGTAGCCGCACCAATGTTGAATGCAAGCATACAAACACGCATGCATTGTGTTGCACGATGCCTGTTATGAGTTTGTGGGAGAGTTCAATGTCTGTTGTACTTGATCGCTCAATACAGGGACGGTTGATGCTGTTTGTGGATGACGCTGGACTTGTGGTCCGATGATATCCTGTAGGTGCTCGATTGAGACAAATCTGGTGATCGAGCAAGCCAAGGGAACATGTCGACACTCTGTAGAGTACTCGTATGATGGCTTGAAACAGTGGTATGTGAGCAAGCGTTATCCTGTTGGAGAAAACCCACATAGAATTCTGTTCATGCATGACAGTTCAACAGGTCGAGCGACCAGACTGACGTAGAGCTTTTCCGTCAGGATGCGTGAGGTAACCACCAGAGTGCTCCTGCTATCATACGAAATCTCACCCCCGACCATAATTCTAGTTGCACGTCCAGTGTGTCTAGCACGTAGACGTGTTGGTTGAGGGTCCTCAGTTGTCCTCCGTATAACCGACTCGCCGTCATCAATGGCACCAAGGGAGAACCAGCTTTCATCAGAAAACACAATAGACACCCTCTCTGCCCTCCAGCGATGTCTCACTTGACACCACTATAGTCGCAAATGGCAGTGATTTATATCCAGTCGAATGCACGCTGCAGGGAGCCTGGTTTACAGCTGGCTCTGAAGTAACCAATTTGTAACAGCTCGTTGTGTCAATTTGGTGCCAACTGCTGCTCGATTTGCTGCTAGAGGTGCAGTGTGATGCTACAGAACCACACGCCGATAGTTGCACTTGGCCGTCCGGAGTCTGTTTTTCTTGCAGCAGTACAATCTCGTAGCTAACGTTGCCAGCATGTACAATGCCCACATTCCTGCCAAGACTTTCTGCAGCATTGCGGAATGAACACATACGTTCTCGTAGCCATATTACACGACCTCGTTCCGCCTTAGTTACGTGTAATCAATTAGAGCCGTTATCAATTAGAGCCCTGTCTCGTTAAAGGCATTCTTAACTAACATCAGTTCACCACATCGAATCTCAAATGTAACTAACGTTCACAACCGTCACAACGTCATTTAAAGCATCCTCATATTGGCACTACCGGCGCCACTCTTATGCGACTGGCGTGAAATTTGAACAGACTTCATTCTTCACATGTAGAAACAAGCCTACCAAGTTTCGTTAATGTCGCACATATCCTTCACGGTGTTGTGACTTTTTTGCGTCATTGTATGTAGAGATGAAGAAGCTTGCTCAAGATAGACTGGTTTGGGATGCTACATCAAATCAGTCATCGGATGAAGACTACAATAACAACTACACTACTGGCCATTAAAATTGCTACTCCTCGAAGATGACGTGCTACAGACGCGAAATTTAACCGACAGGAAGAAAATGCTGTGATAGCAAATGATTAGCTTTTCAGAGCATTCACACAAGGTTGGCGCCGGTGGCGACACCTACAACGTGTTGACATGAGGAAAGTTTCCAACCGATTTCTCATACACTAACAGTAGTTGACCAGTGTTGCCTGGTGAAACGTTGTAGTGATGCCTCTTGTTAGGAGCAGAAATGCGTACCATCACGTTTGCGACTTTGACAAAGGTCGGATTGTAGCCTATCACGATTGCGGTTTATCGTATCGCGACATTGCTGCTCGCGTTGGTCGAGATCCAATGATTGTTAGCAGAATATGGAATCGGTGGGATCGGGAGGGTAATACGGAACGCCGTGCTGGATTCCAACGGCTTCGTATCACTAGCAGTCGAGATGACAAGCATCTTCAGAATGAGATTTTCACTCTGCAGCGGAGTGTGCGCTGATATGAAACTTCCTGGCAGATTAAAACTGTGTGCCCGACCGAGACTCGAACTCGGGACCTTTGCCTTTCGCGGGCAAGTGCTCTACCATCTGAGCTACCGAAGCACGACTCACGCCCGGCCCTCACAGCTTTACTTCTGCCAGTATCTCGTCTCCTACCTTCCAAACTTTACAGAAGCTCTCCTGCGAAGGTAGGAGACGAGATACTGGCAGAAGTAAAGCTGTGAGGGCCGGGCGTGAGTCGTGCTTCGGTAGCTCAGATGGCAGAGCACTTGCCCGCGAAAGGCAAAGGTCCCGAGTTTGAGTCTCGGTCGGGCACACAGTTTTAATCTGCCAGAAAGTTTCATATCAGCGCACACTCCGCTGCAGAGTGAAAATCTCGTTCTGGAAACATCCCCCAGGCTGTGGCTAAGCCATGTCTCCGCTATATCCTTTCTTTCAGGAGTGCTAGTTCTGCTAGGTTCGCAGGAGAGCTTCTGTAAAGTTTGGAAGGTAGGAGACGAGATACTGGCAGAAGTAAAGCTGTCAGGGCCGTGCGTGAGTCGTGCTTCGGTAGCTCAGATGGTAGAGCACTTGCCCGCGAAAGGCAAAGGTCCCGAGTTCGAGTCTCGGTCGGGTACACAGTTTTAATCTGCCAGGAAGTTTCATATCAGCGCACACTCCGCTGCAGAGTGAAAATCTCATTCTGGAAACATCCCCCAGGCTGTGGCTAAACCACGTCTCCGCAATATCCTTTCTTTCAGGAGTGCTAGTTCTGCTAGGTTCGCAGGAGAGCTTCTTTAAAGTTTGGAAGGTAGGAGACGAGATACTGGCAGAAGTAAAGCTGTGAGGGCCGGGCGTGAGTCGTGCTTCGGTAGCTCAGATGGTAGAGCACTTGCCCGCGAAAGGCAAAGGTCCCGAGTTCGAGTCTCGGTAGGGCACACAGTTTTAATCTGCCAGGAAGTTTCAGACAAGCATCTTATCCGCATGGCTGTAACGGATCGAGCATCCACGGAGACATGGCTGCGGTTACCCTTGACGCTGCATCACAGACAGGAGCGCCTGCGATGGTGTTCTCAACGACGAACCTGGGTGCACGAATGGCAAAACGTGATTTTTTCGGATGAATCCAGGTTCTGTTTACAGTACCATGATGATCGCATCAGTGTTTGGTGACATCGCTTTGAACGCACATTGGAAGCGCGTATTTGTCATCGCCATACTGGCGTATCACCCGGCGTGATGGTATGGGGTGCCATTGATTACGCGTCTCGGTCACCTCGTGTTCGCATTGACGGCACTTTGAACAGTGGACGTTACATTTGAGATGTGTTACGACCCGTGGCTCTACCCTTCATTCGATCCCTGCGAAACCCTACGTTTCAGCAGGATAATGCACGACAGCATTTTGCAGGTCCTGTGCTGGCCTTTCTGGATACAGAAAATGTTCGACTGCTGCCCTGGCCAGCACAATCTCCAGATCTCTTACCAACTGGAAACGTCTGGTCAATGGTGCCGAGCAACTGGCTCGTCACAATACGCCAATCACTATTCTTGATGAACTGTGGTATCGTGTTGAAGCTGCATGGGCAGTTGAACCTGTACACCCCATCCAAGCTCTGTTCGACTCAATGCCCTAGCGTAACAAGGCCGTTATTAACGCGAGAGGTGGTTGTTCTGGGTACTGATTTCTCAGGATCTATGCACCCAAATTGCGTGAAAATGTAATCACATGTCAGTTCTTGTATAATATATTTGTCCAATGAATACCCGTTTATCATCTGCAGTTCTTCTTGGCGTAGCAATTTTAATGGCCAGCAGTGTACATTCATTACAAATACATTTTTTTTTTGTTTTCTCTCTTTTTTCGTCTTTTCATCTTTGCAAGGAATTACAAAATTCCCTTGCCACATGGAGTTTAAAGCGTGGAGCGTCTGCACAGTCACCTAGCTGGTCTGCAGCTTGCAGCAGCCGCGGCTACGCGGAAGCGGTTGGCAGCGGCCGCCTAGACCTGACCACGCAACGCTCGCCGGCGCAGGAGGCGGTTCGTGAAAGCGCGACCGCCGCCGTAAGAATGACCAGCCGGGCAGCGCAACTCCGTGCGGCAAGAAATTTATCTGGACCACGTAAGCTGGTAGCGAACGCTACCGCTGGCTAATTGCGTAGCCCACCGCTGCTGCTGCCGCTGCGCCCGCCAAAGGAATCGGTGCGCCCAGTCTAGCAGAAAATTGCGCTCTCTCTTTCGTCTTTCGGCTCCTCTCAGATGGTAGTCCGTAAGGAATGCCATATACAGTATCGTGAAGGGACTATTTGGCTCTCGTATGGTACCTGAAGAACAAGCGCAAGAAAATTCTTAGCGTTTTTATATCTTCTCTATCTGGCTAGGTTTAGGAGAAAATAATCAACACTATAGCCGACATATTGGTCTTGTGAGAAACTGCAGCTGTATTGAAATTTAAGATAACTTTTATTGTTGCGTCTCAGTTGCACATTTTCAATTACATTAAATGTTTCGATCCCTCAGGACTATCTTCAGATCTACATAGTTGCGACAGCAACCCCTCTTGTCTACTCAGAATCACATACTAGTAATATGATATGTGCTGCTGAACAGACAAGATATGTTGCTGACATGACTACAGAGATCTGGAGATGATCCTGAGTGATCGAAACACGTAATCTGAATAAAAATGTGGAGCTGACGGCGGAACAATAAATGAAAATTTTCTCGAAAATAATCATGTTCCGGTTACGCCATCTTGTCCGAATTGTAACCGCTGATCTCCACCTCAAAGGTTACTGATGGAAGGCTTGTTTTGCAATCTTGGTTTCCGACATACGCACAACTCGTTTCTTCCGTTATTTTTCCTTCGGCTCCGCTTTCTGTGTTACAGACTTCACAACTAAGTTTTATCTGTGTATTTGCTACTCATTGTATCATTCCTGCTTGTGACGCTACAGTCTTCCCGAGGTGCTGTTAACATTAATTAAATTTTATACGCTCTCGGATTATGTGCGTTGAATTCTTTTTCTGCCAGGCCGGGTGACTGCCACAAGTGAACGTCATAGCTATACAGATCAAATATAGCGCAGATTCTAGGATGTGCTCACCGAGAAAGCCAGAACATTGGTGCAGGTGGGTTTCTGTCTGCAGCAAGGATATCCTGCAGTTCTCTCTGGGGTGTATGGCAAGGAAAGTAACAGCAAAAGGAGGCAGTGCTGGAGACGGAGTCCTGTAATAGGCAAGCCCTTCTAAGAAAATGATTATCTAGTTGAATGTGCCATCTGCCCATGATTATTATTCACTTCCCAGGGAGACGTGTTAATTCTAACTTTTAGTGGATTAAATTCTCGCGTAGGCCGGATGGGCTGAAGGTGTATGGACGGACGCTATTCTAGTGGATGGAGCAGGTCATCATACATAGAATATCATACGAAAATCGAAAGGTGATTCATGCATTAGACAAAAAGTTACCAGGGTAACCATGTTGTAAATATGCACAGTGAGAAAATCAATTCCTAAGTGTGAAAAATGCTTTACTGTGTCTCAGGATGATTTCTGTGGACTAAAACTGCCAAAGCTTCTTACTCTTCTTCCTTCCTTGCTTCATACTGTAGTTTAAGCCTCTATAGTGCTATTCCTTTTCCTGGTTACATCCATCTGCACTTTACTCGGAATAGTTTATACTCTCCATGTCTTCATTCTTCAAAATTTTCATCATATTTTACACCACAGACGTTTTGAGTCCCCTGGTAACTTCTGATCTGTCACCCGTTCCGTCATTAATAGTAATAACAGCTCCAAAAGCCCTTACTTGCGCAGTTCGTCTTCCAAAAAAGTAGCCTTTTTCATATCTTTCTCAATTTTGTAGTGGAGTGTCCCATTATCGTGTTGACTGAATCCACGAACATACATTTTTATTTTCCTAAATATTAGATAAATATTATGAATCACATTTCCATTATTTGCTGCAGATCCCATATTGCTGAAGTAGCTTCTGACGTTTTACATCGAAGAACTTGACACATGGTGGCAGTTATTAGTTGTTGTTGTTGTGTTCTTCAGTCCTGAGATTGGTTTGATGCAGCTCTCCATGCTACACTATCCCGTGCAAGCTTCTTCATCTCCCAGTACCTACTGCAGTCTACATCCTTCTGAATCTGCTTAGTGTATTCACCTCTTCGTCTCCCTCTACGATTTTTACCCTCCACGCTGCCCTGCAGTACGAAATTGGTGATCCCTTGGTGCCTCAGAACATGCCCTATCAACCGGTCCCTTCTTCTTGCCAAGTTGTGCCACAAACTTCTCTTCTCCCCTATTCTATTCAATACCTCCTCATTAGTTACGTGATCTACCCATCTAATCTTCTGCATTATTTTGTAGTGTAACGTCCCCTTAGCAAAATTAATTAATTACTGTGCTGATAAACCTCTTACATTATTTGATTTTCAAACAGCTGAGCAGAACTGAACGTACTCAGACATTTCGCTCTTTACCTATTCCGATCAACACTGAACTGACACACAATATTTTTAAGCGCAACGCAATCTGACATTGAAAAATCCCTACAAAAGAATGGCCCTGACTAACAATAACCTATACCTTTCATGAATCACTTACCTCACAAAAATCTTCGTTACTCGAATTACTGCAATACAGCAAGTGCCAATACTGCCAGCTAAATAAAAGATTCTAACTACTGATGGCACTAACTACTGATAGGCATAGTCATCAAATGAAAGATTTTGACAAAGAACACACAATGTATTTACCTTAATAATGTTCAAAAGACATCATATATATATCAGTTCATGACATCTAGTCTTTCAAATTTACTGTCTCTGATGGACACACATCCAGATCATCTGCTCTCTAAACTCCGCCATCTCTCTCCCCACATCCACCACTGCTGGCGGCTCACCTCCAACTGCGCAACGCTACGCGCTGTTAACAGCCAACAGCCCAACACTACAATGGCAGACAACAATGCAAACTAGACACAGACTGCACACAGCACAGCCAGGGATTTTCATACAGAGCGCAACGTGGCGTTACCAGTGTATAAACCTAAACAGCCTACTTTCAGTAGCACCACATTTCGAGAGCTTCTATTCTCTTCTTGTCCAAACTATTTATCGTCCATGTTTCACTTCCATACATGGCTACAGTCCAAACAAATACTTTCAGAAACGACTTCCTGACACTTAAATCTATACTCGATGTTAACTTCTCTTCTTCAGAAACGCTTTCCTTGCCATTGCCAGTCTCCATTATACATCCTCTCTACTTCGACAATCATCAGTTATTTTGCTCCCCAAATAGCAAAACTCCTTTACTACTTTAAGTGTCTCATTTCCTAATCTAATTCCCTCAGCATCACCTGACTTAATTCGACTACATTCCATTATCCTTGTTTTGCTTTTGTTGATGTTCATCTTATATCCTCCTTTCAAGACACTGTCCATTCCGTTCAACTGCTCTTCCAAGTCCTTTGCTGTCTGTGACAGAATTACAATGTCGTCGACGAACCTCAAAGTTTTTATTTCCCTTACTGCTTGCTCAGTATACAGATTGAATAACTTTGGGGAGAGGCTACAACCCTGTCTCACTCCCTTCCCTACCACTGCTTCCCTTTCATGCCCATCGACTCTTAAAACTGCCATCTGGTTTCTGTACAAATTGTAAATAGCCTTTCACTCCCAGTATTTTATCCCTGCCACCTTTAGAATTTGAAAGAGAGTATTCCAGACAACATTGTCAAAAGCTTTCTCTAATTCTACAAATGCTAGAAACATAGGTTTGCCTTTCCTTAACCTTTGCCGGCCGTTGGTGGTCGAGCTGTTCTAGGCGCTTCAGTCTAGAACAGCGTGACCGCTACGGTCGCAGGTTCGAATCCGGCCTCGGGCATGGATGTATGTGATGTCATTAGGTTAGTTAGGTTTAAGTAGTTCTAAGTTCTAGGGGACTGATGACCTGAGATGTTAAGTCCCATAGTGCTGTCTTCTAAGATAAGGCGTAAGGGCAGTATTGCCTCACGTGTTCCAACATTTTTATGGAATCCAAACTGATCTTCCCCGAGGTAGGCTTCTACCCGTTTTTCCATGCGCCTGTAAAGAATTCGCGTTAGTATTTTGCAGCTGTGACTTATTAAACTGATAGTTCGGTAAATTTCACATCTGTCAACACCTGCCGTCTTTGGGATTGGAATTATTATATTCTTCTTGAAGTCTGAGGGTATTTCGCATGTCTCATGCATCCTGCTCACAAGATGGTAGAGTTTTGTCTCCCAAGGCCGTCAGTAGTTCTAATGGAATGTTGTCTACTCCCGGGGCCTTGTTTTAACGCAGGTCTTTCAGTGCTCTTTCAAACACTTCACGCAGTATTGTATCTCCCATTTCATCTTCATCTACATCCTCTACCATTTCCATAATATTGTCCTCAAGAGCATTGCCCTTGTATATACCCTCTATATACTCCTTCCACCTTTCTGCTTTCCCTTCTTTGCTTAAAACTGGGTTTCCATCTGAGCTCTTGATATTCATACAAGTGGTTCTCTTTTCTCGAAAGGTCTCTTTAATTTTCCTGTAGGCTGTATCTATGTTACCCCTAGTGAGATAAACCTCTACATCCTTACATTTGTCCTCTAGCCATCCCCTGCAAATTACTATGTTTGTTTCAATGAAACCATGCCTTTTTAACTTTACATGATTCAAAAAAGTTTCCTATTTCTAAATTATAAAGCATCACCTCCGAAATCTCACTAAAATATCTTCAGAAACTACAAAAAGTTCTGTAGTGGACAATTATGATAAATTTTCAATGTGTTTTACGTCACACAAGTGTGAGAAGTACAGTTAAAACTAAAATTGAGAGCCAGAAGACTAACAGCCGGAACTAATGGGTGACGTATACGTGAAATGTTCAAATATCATATATGTTCCTCTGTTCCTCCTGCAATCAATAAAGATTTTATATTGATATCTTCACGAATATGAATCTAAAGGAAAGCAGACTCTTTTTAGTAAGTTTTGAAAACTGCATTAACTGCATTTGTAGAGTCCAGCTCACTGTGTATACCCATTAGCGGATAGTATCTTCTTCTAGAGGGCGTTACTGAATGTACTCGTGTGTGGAACATATACGAAGAATTGCGGTGGCAGATTTATATTTATTCATAGGCAGTTTTTGTAGAGGTGAAACGCAGAGTGTACTGGCAAGACTTAATGCAAGCACAGAATGATAACTTTGGCACTATACTTGGAACTATAGCTGTGTAAAAATAATAGTTGTCGTGAAGAAAAACATCACACTTATAATAAAGTCCACCTAGCTGGTAGACAAGTCCGCATCCAAAGTATGGTCATCGTATATTAATATAGAAACACGAGAGCGATCAGAAGCATCGAACGTTCCAGAAATTAGCAAGAGACGTACTGTAGAAGACCCAAGTGTGTAGTCGAAATCCAGCACAGGCAGAAAGCGATAATTACTCGTTCAACAATTGAGAGCTGCATGTTGGGTGTTGAGAGAAGAACCAGGAAAAACAGATAAACAGTAAATCTGTTAAGTAAATGGCCAGATGGCCGGATATGGCAGACACATTCACGAATATCATGAAAATGAAATGGACATAGGCTGAACATAGGTGGTAGACGCACCAAGGAATTGGTGAGAAGGTGAGGAAAGAGAGAGACACTGCCGTAGTGGAAGATAGAAAGTAACACTAGAAAATATGTTGCATTAGCAACTATAATGCGTTGATCGATGAATCCATATCAAACTGATGACATTAGATCCGGAAGACTGGACCAGGGAAAATTCTAATTCTTCTTTTGTATACTTTTTTTGTTTATGGTAACTTGTTCTTGCCGATTTCCTGGATTGCCTCTTTTCCTTCTATTGAAAACTATTCTAAGCTCATCGGACAAAAAACTGCCCCCCCCCTCCTCCTAAATGAGCACCCTGTTAGATTTCGAGAGACACAGATAGTGTAGAACTTGTACCAAGCGGCAAACTTATTTTCGACCACTATCGTATTACACCAGAGAAGTGGTGTTTGTATGCTGGAAGGCTGTATGAAACCAGTGCAATACGATATTGTGGCAGTCTGTGCGTCGGGAACTTATTTATTGAATGTTTCTACACTGTCGCCTTGGATGCAAAAAGAATGCTACGTCAGGTTCAGGTGAGGTCCCCCACCGTAAAAGTCTAAAATAAATCCCCAGAAAATGTACAATGGTTAATTAAAATGATGGCCCTCACTAATAATCTGCATCTGACTAAGCAACATTAAAATTCGTTCCCGGTAATGCAAAAGTAGATCTTTAAGAGCCTTTATAAAATCCTGGGAGTAAATATTTTCTGCTTTTCAAAATTATTTTTGGTTGAAATAAAGCTGTCCATCCTATCAAATTCCAAAATCAGCAGTCACACTAAAATATACCATCACTTCAATAAAATTCAGACAAAAGATTAGACTAGAAGATACCTGCCGTCATGTGTTGGTACGTAGGCTGCATTCCGGAAACTGACTTTACACTTAATGTGCTGTTAATTCTCTGGCTACCGGAAAACGAGTAATTCAAATTCAGTTTTAATCCAATAAAAGACTGACCTGGCACAAAATACAGAATCGCGTCAGTCAGTTACGAATACATGAGCCACACTGGTGTAAAACGATATTGATATCATTCTCATTTTCTGCACCAGCGGTATCCAACGTTCATTGGCTGCTGGTGTATTATGGCTCTCCTGTCGTTGTTCACGCAGCAAATCGCCAGGTTCAGATGGTTCAAATGGCTCTGAGCACTATGGGACTTAACTTCTGAGGTCATCAGTCCCCTAGAACTTAGAACTACTTAAACCTAACTAACCTAAGGACAGCACACAACACCCAGTCATCACGAGGCAGAGAAAATCCCCGACCCCGCCGGGAATCGAACCCGGGAACCCGGGCGTGGGAAGCGAGAACGCTGCCGCACGACCACGAGCTGCGGACAAAATTCGTCAGGTAATTTGATATTTCCCAGCCTAGTCCAAATACTGCATGGATTGTCACAATAAATAGCTTCTGCAACGTATTTTTACACACACTAGTTCAGATAAATTAAATAGTTTTCCCTGGTCACACAAAAAATGTTTTTGTCAATTCTCCTATCTTTGTGACATACAAGAGGATTAAACCTATGTACTGATGGTCATCATAGGCGAACGTCACATACACCCTCACTAAAATGAAGTAATACTATCTAAATCACCGGGTCCATCAAAATAAATCACAAACTGGGTCCATTGCAAGTTGACAATAATAAAATATTCCTTTCTCTTTGAGCGTTATACTGGCGGCATCATAGCCCTGGGGATCACTGCAGATGGTAATTAGATATTATACATCTACACTGTTCTTTATTGTACACGTTACAGTAAATTATCAAACCTATTGGTGGGAAAAGTTTAATCAGTGAATTCCTGTTCGTTTTGAATTGCTTTTGCTTTCTTACTTTATATAGTACCGTAATAACAAAATATAAACACCCTTTTCACATCCTTTGTTCAATGTAATAAACAAATACATAACTACTCATTCTCTTCCAAAAAAGTGATTGAAATTTTTAGTAATAGCTCTACTTAAGTTTATGCCATCGTTTAAGAGTATCACTCTTGGTCAGTTCTACCAGTGTGACTGGAATATGAAATTTAAGTGTGATCAACTAGTAAGTGAGACATTTGGCTGACTGCTCCTTTATGTTCGTATTATGAGGTTTTATATTAACCTACACGATTGTACTCACCATTAGTTAAAACACGTCTTACATGCAGATACCTAATATATAAGAGTGTTAATTATTCTTCACCTCAAACATAATCAATATAAACACTTTGCATTAACTTCATTGGATGGTTTCTGTAGTTATATAACCTCCCATTTGAATCTCCATACATGATGCAACTGACTTCATGTAAATGTATAGCATTTCTTATGTTACAATATTTACTGATTCATTTATAACTTATTATCCAGCTCCCATGGTGACCTACTCAGCAAATACCTTTCTCGTACATCATAGCAGTATACTTCAGTCTTGGGATAAACTTTCTGTTCCAATTATGACATCACTACAGACATTACCTTATAAATCTATAATATTATTCTTTGATATCATAATCAGATTTCTTCATACTGTGGCAGTGGAAGCAAAGATGCCATTTACACTGGAGATGGGTCACAGACCTAAGCTCAAAGCTACTGTGAGAATGAACTTCTTCTGATGCTTATGCTTGGCTTTTCCAGACCAGTGATTAGAATATCACAATTAAATTTCAGGCGTAACTGACAAAAACAATCGAACATCAACAAGATCTCTTACTTTATGTAAAAAATTATTTCAATGGCATTTCTTCCATTTAACCATAAATAAATAAATGAGTGGATAAGACAAATGCACCTAAGTAATAAGATATATTCATCATCAGTACACAACCCTTGACGAATACTACTTAGCCAAAACTAAAATGTTTACCCATTTATACCACTAACAATACTATAAGCCTACGTAGCGTAGAGTACCTTACGCATCGCTAAACACCTGTCGACATTTGTAATATTAATGTAACATCAAATTCCAATAAATGAATCTAGGATTTGACATGCATCAAGGCTTAGCGTCTCTGAGGAATTCTTTCAATATTTCGCTTCCGCTGTGTTCCTGAACCAGCGATCTATTTAACATTAGATTTTCAACCACAGCAGATAAAACAGCAGAACATATAACAATCTTTCTTAGGTAAAGCAAATACTTAAATTCTGTTAACTGCTCTCTTTTCATTTAACAATAAATAATAACTTCGCTCCAAGGAAGTATTTAAAATAAAAATATTTGTGTAAATTTTACTAAATAACTTTGAAATAAATATAAATTTAAATATAAATTCCGTCCAGTTCAGTTCATTGCTTACGTTAGGCACAATGCATCTGCTTTGAACTTAGGAGCCCTCAACTGAAATAACATAGCCTCCAACTAGGTCTGGACAATATGAGGATCTCATGCCTTTCCCTCATACTATTCCGTTAGCGAATGCGCTTCTTTAAAAAAAAATCAAAAATATCGTGAAGCCGACGAAACGCGGTTTGTCCCCGTTTCAAATGATACAAGCCGTCAAATGAAGCAACAGCAAAAAGAGTCGTATAACCTGTAGTTCGTGGATGGCGTAGCGTAGGCCGAAGATGGTCCTGTAACGTTTTGCGGCAGTTTTTTTTATACCATGACTTGACCCACCTATTCCGGTTACAGTGGCCATGAACAAGCATGGGGAACTTGAGTTTACCCAGGCGCAAAAAAATTTTAAATAACCTAAGAGAATGCAGCCGAGTGACGTTTTCGACAACCGCCGACATTTTGACAGCTGTATAGTCATTTTAAGTGCACAAGTGCAACGAGATAGCGTGACATATCACAACTGTAAGGAATACGATAGTTACCTTCCTTACGCAAACCAAGATCATAAGTTACGAGTCTTAAAAGGATCTCAATCCTGGGTGATGGAAGAACACTTTTCACAGAATATAATCAGTCCTATTGGAAATGCTATCTGTGTAACGCAGAAAGGCCGCACACATTGATACCACTTCTTTATTATCATTACTCACCCGATCCAAGACTAGTCGATGAACAAGGATATTTATTTCAACACTCTCGGCGGACAACAGTTAGCCTTTTTTCTATGTCTTCATAATGTGTATTCTGTTGACTCATCTTCCAAGCGGATCACAAGCTTGTTCACAGGGCGGCAAGCATACGTTCCCCCTGTGACGAACACTCAAGCGGCATATCTCAACTCGACTGGCAAACTAAGCTATCCAATTACAATTTCTGGGAAAACATAGAACAGCGCACCGGACTTAGGAATCAAAATTCCGAGAATTTAGTACTTTTACTGGAGCTAAGTATGAATGAGTTGCATCAGATAGGTGTGCCCTATCTAAAGAAACCTGTACCTATATGTACCAAGGCTAGAGGCGGTGTACATAGTATTGACGTGATGATTGCTGATGTTGTTGTGGTCTTCAATCCGAAGATGGTTTCATGCAGCTCTCCATGTTACTCTGCCCTGTACAAGCCTTTTCATTTCCGAATACCTACTGCAGCCCACATCCTTCTGAATCTGCTTACTGTATTCCTACATCTTTCTGAATCTGGTTACTGTTTTCTTCACTTGGTCTCCCTCTACGATTTTACCCCCACCCCCCTCCCATCCCCCTCTCTCTCTCTCTCTCTCTCTCTCACACACACACACACACACACACACACACACACACACACACACACTTCCCTACAATACTAAACTGGTGATCCCTTGATGTCTTGTAATGTGTTTAGTTACGTGATCTATCCATCTAATGTTCACCATTCTTCTGCAGTACCACATTTCAAAGTTTCATTTTTCTTCTTTTCTAAACTGTTTATCGTTCTTGCTTCTCTTCCAAACGTGACTACAGTCCATACAAACACTTCCAGAAAACACTACCTGACACAAATATATATTCGATGTTAACAAATTTCTGTTCTTCACAAACACTTTTCTTTCCATTTCCAGTCTGCATTATAGATCGTCTCTCCTTGGCCATCATCTGTTATTTTGCTGTCCACATGACAAAACTCATCTACTAGTTTAAGTGTCTTGTTTCCTGATCTAATTCCCTCAGCATCACTTGATTTAATTAGGTTCATTCCATTATCCTTACTCTGCTTTTGCTGATGTTCATCTTACATTTTCCTTTCAAGGCACTATCCATTCCATTCAGCTGCTCTTCCGAGAACTTTGCTGTCTCTGACAGAATTACAATGTCGTCAGCAAACCTCAAAGTTTTTATTTCTTCTCCCTGAATATTGACTCCTACTCCAAATTTTTCTTTGGTTTTCTTTACTGCTTGCCCCATGTACAGAACGGATAACATCAAGAGTAAGCTACAACCCTGTCACTTCCCAATCACTGTTTCCCTTTCATGGCCTTATTTCTGTACTAGTTATAACTAGCCTTTCACTCCCTATATTTTACCCCTGCCCCCTTCAGAACATCAAAGAGAGTAATACAGTCAATATCATCAAAATATATCTACAAATGATGTAAATGTAAGTTTCTCTTCGTTAATGCATCTTCTGAGATATGTCGTAGCATGTTCCTACATTTCTCTGGAACCCAAACTGATTTTTCTCGAGGTTGACTTCTACCAGTTTTCCATTCCTCTGTAAAGAATTTGTGTTCGTATTTTTCAAACATGACGAATTAAATTGATAGTTCGTTCATATTCACACATGTATGCACCTGGGTTCTTTGGAATTCGAATTATGTGAATTATGTGAACAAAAAACATGGTCCAGATAGGCTGTATTATTTTTTGTTATCTATGAGAATGGTTAGTTTCCAGCTTCATTTTAGTCCACAATACACTGAAGAGCCAAAGAAACTGGTTTACCTGTCCAATGTCATGTAGAGCCGCAACACGACGTGGCATGGGCTCGAGTAATGTCAGAAGTTGTGCTAGAGGAAACTGACACCATGAATCCTGCAGGGCTGTCCATAAATCCGTAAGAGTACAGGGGGTGGAGATCTCTTCTGAACATCACTCTGCAAGGCATCCCAGATATGCTTAATAATGTTTGGGAAGTTTGGTGGCCAACAGAAATGTTTAAACTCAGGAGAGCGTACCTGGAGCCACTGTGTAGCAATTCTGGACGTGTGGGGTGTCGAATTGTCCTGCTGTAATTGTCCAAGTCCGTCGGAATGCACAATGGATATGAATGAATGCAGGTAATCAGACAGGATGCTCACATTCGTGTCACTTCTCAGAGTCATTTTTAGAGGTATCAGGGATCCCATATCACTACAACTGCACACTCCTCACATCATTACAGAGCCTCCACAAAGCTTGAACAGTCACCTGATGACATGCAGGTTCCATGGATTCGTGAGGCTCTCTCCATACTCGAACACGTCCATCCGCTCGATGCAATTTGAAACGAGACTCGTCCAACCAGGCAATCCAATCATAAAAGACCGATCTCAGTGTTGAAGGGCCCAGGCGAAACGCAAAGCTTTGTGTCGTGCAGCCGTCAAGGGTACACGAGTGGGCCTTTGGCTCCGAAAGCCGATATCGATGATGTTCCGTTGAACGGTTCGCACGCTAACATTTGTTGAAATCTGCAGCAATTTGCGGAAGGGTTGTACTTCTATTATGTTGAACGATTCTCTTCAGTTGTCGTTGGCCTCGTTCTTGTAGGATCTTTCAGCGGCCTCAGCGATGTCGGAGATTTGATATTTTACCAGTTTCCTGATATTCACGGTTTACTCGTGAAATGATCGAAAGGGAAAATCCCCACTTAATCGCTATCTTGGAGATGCTGTATCGAATCGCTTGTGCACTGACTGTAACACCACGTTCAAAGTCACTTAAATCTTGATAACCTGAAATTGTAGCAACAGTAATCGACCTAACAACTGTGCCAGACACTTGTCTCATGTAGGCGTTGCCGACCGCATCGCCGTATTCTGCCTATTTAGATATCTCTGTATTTGAATACGTATGCCTATGCCAGTTTCTTTGGCGCTGCAGTGTATATTGGTAGCAAAATGAAGCTGGAAGCCTAAGATACGCGCTTGAAAATGATCAAAGGTCGAAACTGGTAAATCACATAGATAATAAAATAATGTAACACAGCCTACGTGGATCACGTTTTCATTCAAAAAACATTCAATTATTATATTCGTCTTGAAGTCTGAGGGTATTTCGCCCGTCTCATACATCTTGTACGCAGATGGGAGAGTTTTGTCAGGGCTGTAAGTAGTTGTGACAGGATGTCGTGTACTCTTTGGTCTTTGTTTCCAGTTAAGTTTTTCACTGCTCCATCAAATCCGTAGTATGTAATTTTTTGTCCGGTGTGCTTAATACGAGGCGGAATTCAACCGAGCAAAATGTATGCAAGCCTTAACCAGGCGGCCGATGATAATCTCGTCGGAGGAACTACTATCGGAACACAGATAATGAGAGATGATAGCCTGTACCACGATTGGTTCCGCAGCAGCCCCCCAGCTCCAACTTTACGAGCTCCTGCTCAGTGGCTTAATCAGTGGCAGGCACCGAGCGCCAGGCAGCGTGAACGCACGGGATTATTCCTGCACTGAGACCCGGCATAAAGTGTTAACCGCTGGCGGGTTGTTGCTTTTACGGCCGGTCCTGCGCCGTCCGCGGGTGGCGTGCAAATCCTTTTGTCGAATGCGAGACCACAGCTTGAAGAATCGCCCATAAATGCTGCACCCCGGCGCGGCGCACGTACAATTGCTAAACTTGGAGCCGTAAATTTCGAGCAGCACGCCTTCTTTCTTTTGGACTTACTGTTGCTGTTCCCGGAGAAACTCTTCCTCAAGCGGTGGAGCCACAGTAAAGTGACGCGCAGACACGCTCTGCGGTCACGTCCACCGGCGCTGAGGGCCGGACCGCAGACGGTCGTTTCATTAAGTCCCTGTCTGGGGGAGCCACGGATGAGCAGTCCACTCTCAAGTGCGCGCCATTCAGCACACTACCGGTGCTCGTTTTTTGTGACTATTTCAGCAATGAGTGTGTAGGTAAGTGATGTCTAGGTCGCGTTTGGTCGAGTCTCTCTGTGTGCCCAACTGATGACGCGCGCAGAGGGCTGTTCTGGTTACCTGGTATATGCCGTATGCTGCCGTAAGCTCATAGGCATTAGACGTAGTTTGAGAGTCTACATCTACATCTACATTTATACTACGCAAGCCACCCAACGGTGCGTGGCGGAGGACACTTTACGTGCCACTGCCATTACCTCCCTTTCCTGTTCCAGTCGGGTATGGTTCGCGGGAAGAACGACTGCCGGAAAGCCTCCGTGCGCACTCGAATCTCTCTAATTCTACATTCGTGATCTCCTCGGGAGGTATAAGTAGGGGGAAGCAATATATTCGATACCTCATCCAGAAACGCACCCTCTCGAAACCTGGACAGCAAGCTACACCGCGATGCAGAGCGTCTCTCTTGCAGAGTCTGCCACTTGAGTTTGCTAAATATCTCCGTAACGTTATCACACTTACCAAATAACCCTATGACGAAACGCGCCGCTCTTATTTGCATCTTCTCTATGTGCTCTGTGAACCCGACCTGGTACGGATCCCACACTGATGAGCAATACTCAAGTATAGGTCGAACGAGTGTTTTGTAAGCCACCTCCTTTGTTGATGGACTACATTTTCTAAGGACTCTCCCAATGAATCTCAACCTGGTACCCGCCTTACCAACAATTAATTTTATATGATCATTCCACTTCAAATCGTTCCATACGCATAATCCCAGATATTTTACAGAAGTAACTGTTACCAGTGTTTGTTCCGCTACCATATAATCATACAATAAAGGATCCTTCTTTCTATGTATGCGCAATACATTACATTTGTGTATGTTAGGGGTCAGTTGCCACTCCCTGCACCAAGTGCCTATCCGTTGCAGATCTTCCTGCATTTCGCTACAATTTTCTAATGCTGCAACTTCTCTGTATACTACAGCATCATCCGCGAAAAGCCGCATGGAACTTCCGACACTATATACTGGGTCATTTATATAGTGAAAAGCTATGGTCCCTTAACACTCCCCTGTGGCACGCCAGAGGTTACTTTAAAGTCTGTAGACGTCTCTCCAGTGAGAACAACATGCTGTGTTCTGTCTGCTAAAAACTCTTCAATCCAGCCACACAGCTGGCCTGGTATTCCGTAGACTTTGTTTATCAGGCGACAGTGCGGAACTGTATCGAACTTCCGGAAGTGAAGGAAAATAGCATCCACCTCGGAGCCTGTATCTAATATTTTCTGAGTCTCATGAACAAATAAAGCGAGTTGGGTTTCACACGATCGCTGTTTCCGGAATCCATGTTGATTCCTACAGAGCAGATTCTGGGTTTCCAGAAACGACATGATACGCGAGCAAAAAACATGTTCTAAAAGTCTACAACAGATCGACGTCAGAGATATAGGTCTATAGTTTTGCGCATCTGCTCGACGACCCTTCTTGAAGACTGGGACTACCTGTGCTCTTTTCCAATCATTTGGAACCTTCCGTTCCTCTAGAGACTAGTGGTACACGGCTGTTAGAAGGGGGGGCAAGTTCTTTCGCGTACTATGTGTAGAGTCGAATTGGTATCCCGTCAGGTCCAGTGGACTTTCCTCTGTTGAGTGATTTCAGTTGCTTTTCTATTCCTTGGACACTTATTTCGATGTCAGCCATTTTTTCGTTTGTGCGAGGATGTAGAGAAGGAACAGCAGTGAAGTCTTTCTCTGTGAAACAGCTTTGGAAAAAGGTGTTTAGTATTTGAGCTTTATGCGTGTCATCCTCTGTTTCAATACCATCATCATCCCGGAGAGTCACGAAGACGCTCAACTGTGTCCTGTGAGACGTTTCATCATGAACGTCTACTATTAAAATTTTACTATCTCTTTCTCTTGAGGTTTTAATTTTGTGGTTGGCAACATTACACAAATTATTACACAATATAAGATTTCCAGAGATCAGGTCTCCTACCATTGTCACTGATATCTCAGCGGCGTGTGGTAAGGCGCCATCTTGCCGTGATCACATAGCGGCATTTTGCAGTTCTAAGTTACCGAGTTCGGGGAGTAAGTTCTGTAGCATAGCAATGTAAGGTTGTGACATACTTAACAGAAACAAGAATTCTTGTAGCTTATATAGTAGTGAGAATGTCAGTTTCAAATGAGATACTTCCCGACCCTGCTGCGTCGCCCGTTTAACAGGAACACCGTGCCAAGCCCCTCACGTAGTAGTTTTGCTGCATATGACTATAATAGTGACAACTGAAGAAAGCTCGAATCGAGGTTTTAATCATACCGTTGCAGATATCACTGCCTCTTAAAAAAATAAATGTTGTTCCATCAAAGTGGAAAGCTCTTTCGTGCAGCATTCATGAATTATTATCAGACCAGAGGTGGAAATGTTGTTTGTTTAGACGAACTTTCAAATAATAATGAGCTTGGTTCAAATGGCTCTGACCACTATGGGACTTAACATCTGAGTTCATCAGTCCCCTAGAACTTAAAACTACTTAAACGTAACTAACCTAAGGACATCACACACATCCACGCCCGAGGCAGGACTTTAACTTGGGACCGTTGTGGTCGCGCGGTTCCAGACTGTAGCGCCTAGAACCGCTCGGCGACCCCGGCCGGCAATAATGAGTTTATTCACTGCACAAAAGAGTAATGTCTTCTGAGACACTCTTAATAATGGTCTCACATGGGTGATGACGTCACAAAAATCCTGATGGTGTGTTATTTAACAACTGTCACTTCGTGCGGGTAAAAAGTGCATGTATTTTCGTAAAATTCTTCTTGCACTCTCTTCATGAGGAAAATTGAAATAGTAAGATTCCTCGTGGAAGAACAGACTCTCCCTCGCGGCCTTAGAATTCTCAGCCGTAGGAGTACTTTTTGGGCGGCCAGGTGAATCGTTTGTTATTCAGCGCTAAACCAGTGTTTACAGTTGAGTATTTCCCTCAGCGTGAACATTAGACTGGCATTTGCAAGGACGGGATATAAAATACACACCAGATTTAGGTATGTCGTGGTTTCATCAAATCAGTTCTTTCGGTTCAGGCAGGGCCGATATCTTTTCCTATCGTTCCTCGGTCTGATCGTGTGTTCTTTGTCTAATGGTCACGTCGTCAACGCAACGTTGAACGCCTATCGACCACCCAGTTTTGTTGCCCCAAAGTTGTCCACCTACTGGGAGATTGTCCCACGGTCAGGGAAATTTCCACCGCGTAGAATACTAAGCTGTTAGCGAAATGCTGCCTGCACTGCACTAATAGAAATATCGCTCTCGAAAAACCATTTCGACTGTCTAAGTACGATGTACTACTTACCAACCCACAACTCTCACTGAAAACTGTGGGAGAGTGGTTAGCCAAGGTGGCAATCCCTAGTCCTCATCAAAGAGTGGGGGGTACCATTTGGACACTGCGTGTACTGTATGTAAAATGTTGCACATGTATTTATGCGCTTACTTTCAGTGGTCACTAAATTCCATAAAAAGGTGGATTTTTTTCATATTGAATAAGCTTCAGAGAAAATAATGTTGTGCCAACTGACTAGTCTCCCGTATGTCTGGTTCGCCCCAGATTCACATTAATTGCAGCGGAAAACTCTTTAGCGTCTGAAATGTTTTGCTATTGGTCGTTAACTTTCTCTTCATTGAACATAAGTTTGAATCATTTAGTATCCACCTGATCACCTGGCATGCAACCGGGATCGTGCATTCATTCATACATAGATTTATCATACTTCATACTTTATCATAAAACATAATACCATTATTGAGAAGCAGTTGCTCTCCTGAAGATGTTGAGCCAAACTTACCTTTCTTGGTCCTAAAGTAATTTAATAATACGAAAGAATGCTTACTACCTGCATAACTTCCGTGAGCGGAAGTGGTTCTGACTGAACGATCGACTGAATCAAAGACACGAGAATATTTATGTAGCTACTTCTGCATGAAGCATCAGTGCGGGGCCACATGGCTACTCAGTACTACCATCTTGAAAAATCTGCATTTCATTTGATTAAATAGATAAAAGAAATGAATGTGAAATAAAGATACGAAATTTCATTCAACATATAATTGTTATTTGTTGATCTTAAGAATATAATATTTTACACAGGATCTTACTACACACAGTACAGAGTCGTATTCCTGTCGCAAACAGAACGGAATCTGCCCCACTGGGCCATAACCACGAGCACCAATCTGCTACGCGCTTTAGTGTTAGTGCCTAAGAAACATGGCTCCTCAAACACTTACTTATAGACAAACGTTACCTTCTGCTCCAGAAACAGTGGGTTGAGAGGAGCTTTAAGATTTTATGTAAGACTTCACTAATACAACCTCATCGCTGCTTTTGTACATAGCTCTCTCCTTTTCAGCACACTTAAATTGTGGCAGCACTGGCGCAGATCGCACACGCTTGAATATTAACCTCGTGAAGATCAGTAATTAATTCTATAATAACTGTTAATTAAGTTAATATTACGCCGTAAGGAAGTTAATTAGAGTCTCTTTTATATTATCTATTGAACATTTCACTCGTTTCAAAGTATTTCTCGATAAAATCAAAAACATAACATTACAGCTGGTTTCCGGGTACTTTGGACATAGGTTTTCATACAAATTTAAGACATTTCTTTAAGTATTAAGTGAAGAAGGTTGTTTTCATTACACATATATTTAGTAGTGCCGTATCTACTCGGGGAATTAAAGGATTCAAGTTCTATCTTTTATTTCCTTTCAAACCGATTAAAGTACGTAGCTCGCATACACGAGCTTAGGCCTAATTTTTCGGGTATACAAGTTTTGATTTTTAACGTTACTTTAACTGAAATACGTTACTATTTCATAGTATACACGTATATTAGTGTTCCACATATCTTTATTGACTTTTGTGATCTGTAGTTAATAGAATATTGCTGTTATTGCCTAGATAAATCTTGTAAGAAATCTTGTAAACAACCATGAGCGAGAAGTGTTTGAGCTGCCTTAGGAAAGTCAATTCTGGGGTTCTGTGCAGCTGTTGTGGCAGATGGTTACATTGAGGTGAAAGTAGTGACATGCGAATCGGGGACGTAAATGGGTCTCTTGTATGGTATTACTGATTATGTTCAAGGGATAGGGAAATAGCGGAACGGGAAGGGAAGGTTAGAGCCCTTCAGGCTGAACTGGATAGTACTAGGGAGGAACTGATGAGGTTAACGGGGGAAGAGCGTGAAGACAGGTGGCAAGTGGTAGCAATGAACAGGGGCCACAGAAAGAAAACAGAATCAGACAGTTTCATCATTGGCACAAGCAACAGATTTGCCTTGCTACCTCAGTCAACTAAGGAAGAGGGTCAAGTAGATTTAAGTGTACTCAGCACTTAACAGACTACCACTAGGAAACCAACTGTTGCAAAGAAAGCAGAAAGTAGGAGGAAAGTTCTGTTCTTAGGTAATAGCCTTGAAAGGGGTGTGGGCCAGACCTTCCAAGAAAAATTAGGTGACAGGTACCAGGTCACAAGTATTTTCGAGCCCAGTTCATGTATTAGCCAAGTGATAGAGGATGCAGGATCATTGTGAAAGGGGTTTACAAAGCAGGGTCATAATGTGGTAGTGGGTGGAGCGTGAAACAGTATTGAGAGGGATCCGGGCAACAATATTGTTTGTCACCTGGTAAAAATAGCATCTGCAACGAACAATACAAATGTTGACTTGGTTTGTGCTTTCAAGCGGTATGACCACCCTCAACTGAACACCTCTGTCAGCTGCTTTCAGAGGATACCTTGTCAGGCATAGGGCCCTGTTGATGGTATTGGTAGGAGGGACTTCAAAAGACATGGTTTGCATCTCAGTAGGAAAGGAAAGGGTAAAGTGGCTGAGATGATAGCAGAATCTTTAGGGGGGGGGGGGGGAACACTGAAACTCATGGGAGTACTTTTTTAGGCTAAGATCGGTGTCCAATCATCCTACATTGATTGAAATTAAGCTTAATGAGAAGTTCAGACAAGAAGGTACTGGATATGTGAAAATATCAGAATATTCTCATAACAGTACAGAGACAAAAATATTAGTATGTCACAAGATTCACATAAAAACAAAGTGAATCATAATGTTAATATATTGCATCAGAATATCAGGGGATTAAAAAACAAAGTATATAAGCTTCTTGTTTGTTTAGAAGATTTAGAACTTGAGGGTGGAATAGATGTACTATGCCTGTCTGAACATCATATAGTCAGAGGCATGGAAATGGTAATGGTAGATGGATATAAATTTTCAGCACACGTAAGTAGAGACACTATGGAGAGTGGAGGAGTTGCCATATATGTTAAAAACAGTCATAGTGTGAAAAATTTGGAAACTTAAAAATGTTGTGTGGAGAAACGTATAAAAGCATGTGCATGTGATCTTAAACTAAATAATGGCACTTTTATAATTGTAGCTGTGTATAGGTCCCCATTGGGAAATTTTCAACTATTTTTTAAAAACTTTACTTCTTCGTTGCGCTGCCTGTCACACAAAGGAAAGCAAGTTATTGTTTGTGGGGGTTTCAACGCAGATTTTCTGACAGAGTATTACTTGGTTGCTTCAATTTGACATCAGTTATTGATTTTACTACTTGGGCGGTACAGGAAATCAGCACACTGATAGATAAGATTTTCATAGAAAAAAATGAATGTAATCAAGTAAAAATTTTTTCTGATAAGGTGGGAATTTAAGGAGATGGGACCTGGATAAATTTCAGGGAGAGCATAAGGGAACAACTGACAGGAATGGGGGAAAGAAATACAGTAGAAGAAGAATGGGTAGCTCTGAGGGATGAAGTAGTGAAGGCTGCAGACGATCAAGTAGGTAAAAAGACGAGGGCTAATAGAAATCCTTGGGTAACAGAAGAAATATTGAATTTAATTGATGAAAGGAGGAAATATAAAAATGCAGTAAATGAAGCAGGCAAAAAGGAATACAAACGTCTCAAAAATGATATCGACAGGAAGTGCAAAAAGGCTAAGCAGGGATGGCTAGAGGACAAATGTAAGGATGTAGAGGCTTATCTCACTAGGGGTAAGATAGATACTGCCTACAGGAAAATTAAAGAGACCTTTGGAGAGAAGAGAACCACTTGTATGATTATCAAGAGCTCAGATGGCAACCCAGTTCTAAGCAAAGAAGCGAAGGCAGAAAGGTGGAAGGAGTATATAGAGGGTTTATGCAAGGGCGATGTACTTGAGGACAATATTATGGAAATGGAAGAGGATGTAGACGAAGACGAAATGGGAGATAAGATACTGCGTGAAGAATTTGACAGAGCACTGAAAGACCTGAGTCGAAACAAGGCCCCGGGAGTAGACAACATTCTATTAGAACTACTGATGGCCTCGGGAGAGCCAGTCCTGACAAAACTCTACCATATGGTGAGCAAGATGTATGAAACAGGCGAAATACCCTCAGACTTCAAGAAGAATATAATAATTCCAATCCCAAAGAAAGCAGGTGTTGACAGATGTGAAAATTACCGAACTATCAGTTTAATAAGTCACAGCTGCAAAATACTAACGCGAATTCTTTACAGACGAATGGAAAAACTGGTAGAAGCCGACCTCTGGGAAGATCAGTTTGGATTCCGTAGAAATGTTGGAACACGTGAGGCAATACTGACCTTACGACTTATCTTAGAGGAAAGATTAAGAAAAGGCAAACCTACTTTTTAGCATTTGTAGACTTAGAGAAAGCTTTTGACAATGTTAACTGGAATACTCTCTTTCAAATTCTGAAGGTGGCAGGGGTAAAATACAGGGAGCGAAAGGCTATTTACAATTTGTACAGAAACCAGATGGCACTGATAAGAGTCGAGGGGCATGAAAGGGAAGCATTGGTTGGGAAAGGAGTGAGACAGGATTGTAGCCTCTCCCCGATGTTATTCAATCTGTATATTGAGCAAGCAGTAAAGGAAACAAAAGAAAAATTCCGAGTAGGTATTAAAATTCATGGAGAAGAAGTAAAAACTTTGAGGTTCGCCGATGACATTGTAATTCTGTCAGAGACAGCAAAGGACTTGGAAGAGCGGTTGAACGGAATGGACAGTGTCTTGAAAGGAGGATATAAGATGAACATCAACAAAAGCAAAACGAGGATAATGGAATGTAGTCAAATTAAGTCGGGTGATGCTGAGGGAATTAGATTAGGAAATGAGACATTTAAAGTAGTAAAGGAGTTTTGCTATTTAGGGAGTAAAATAACTGACGATGGTCGAAGTAGAGAGGATATAAAATGTAGACTGGCAATGGCAAGGAAAGCGTTTCTGAAGAACAGAAATTTGTTAACATCGAGTATAGATTTAAGTGTCAGGAAGTCGTTTCTGAAAGTATTTGTATGGAGTGTAGCCATGTATGGAAGTGAAACATGGACGATAACTAGTTTGGACAAGAAGAGAATAGAAGCTTTCGAAATGTGGTGCTACAGAAGAATGCTGAAGTTAAGGTGGGTAGATCACGTAACTAATGAGGCGGTATTGAATAGGATTGGGGAGAAGAGAAGTTTGTGGCACAACTTGACTAGAATAAGAGATCGGTTGGTAGGACATGTTTTGAGGCATCAAGGGATCACAAATTTAGCATTGGAGGGCAGCGTGGAGGGTAAAAATCGTAGAGGGAGACCAAGAGATGAATACACTAAGCAGATTCAAAAGGATGTAGGTTGCAGTAGGTACTAGGAGATGAAGAAGCTTGCACAGGATAGAGTAGCATGGAGAGCTGCATCAAACCAGTCTCAGGACTGAAGACCACAACAACAACAACAACAAGAATGGTCTGTCTGATCACGATGCACAGCTAGTTACAGTATATGATATAGCTCCATACAGTATGCAAAACAGTCCTCCAAAATTGTGTGTTCCATTAACGATTTAACAATTAAAAATTTTAGGGAAAGCTTACAACAGTTAGACTGGAATGAGGTGTACAGGGAACATGATGCTAATTTAAAATTTAAGCTATTTCATGATACTTTGTGAGTATATTTGAAAACATTTCCCTAAGAAAACAGTGAAATATAATTTTAAGAAACCATGTAAAAAGCCATGGCTTACTAAAGGGATAAAAGTATCTTGTAAACAGAAAAGCGAAATGTATCTTACATCTAGGAGAAGTAATATCCCGAAACAATGAAACATTATAAAAACTACAGCACTGTGTTAAGAAAATGTATTAAAAGGTCCAGAGGTATGTGTATTATGTCTGGGATTAGCACATCTGATAATAAAATTAAAACTATTTGGAATATTGTGAAAAGGGAAACGAGCAACTTAGAGCACAAGAAGACTGTATTTCTATCAAACATATAGAATAGTTCGTTAACGAGAAGTCCGAAGTAGAAAACTTTTTAATAATGGTTTTTTAAGTGTTGTAGAGAAAATAGAAACCAGCTATTCATTAGAAAATTCAAGACAGTATATAAAAGAGGCAGTATCTATGTAATTTGATAAAGTTGAAGTTGAACCCACCTCTCCTACTGAAACTAGGAAAATAGCAAATTCACTCAAATGTAAAAGCTCACATGCAATTGATGGCATTTCCAACAGAGTACTAAAAGCTTGTTCCCAACAAATAAGTCGAATTCTCAGCCACATATAGAATAGCTCACTGAAACAGGGCATTTCCCCAGATGGACTGAAATATGCTATTGTCAAACCATTGCATAGAAAAGGGGATAGATCTGATGCTGACAACTACTACCCAATCTCACTTCTGACAGCTATATATAAAATTCTAGAAAAAATAATGTATTCATGAGTAGCATCACATATTTGTAAAAATGAAATACTAACAAAATGTCAATTTGGCTTTCAGAAAGGCTTTTCAACAGAAAAAACTATATATGCTTTCACTGATCAAATATTAAATCCACTGAATAATCGAACATCACCCATAGGTATTTGATTGCGTGAATCATGAAGTTCTTATAGATAAGGTTAAGTACTGTGGTATGAGTGGGACAGTGCACAAATGGTTCAATTCCTACTTAACTGGAAGAATGGAGAAGGTTGAAATTAACATTACAGATAGTCTGCATAACCCAGCAGTATCTTCTAACTGGGGAGGTATCAAGAATGGAGTCCCACAGGGTTCATTCTGGATTCCCTTATTTTTCTTAATATATATTAACGACTTGCCACTCTTTATTCATGAAGATGAAAAACTAGTTCTTTTTGCTGATGATGCAAGCATAGTAATCATACCGAAGAAGCAAGAACCAGCTGAGGAAATTGCAAATAATGTCTTTCAGATAATTATTAAGTGGTTCTCTGCAAATGGACTCTCACGAAATTTTGAGAAAACACAGTTTATACAATTCTATACAGTAAATGGCATAACACCATTGATAAAGGTAGACTATGAACAGAAGTCTGTTGTTAAAGCAGAATACTCAAAATTTATGGGTGTATGCATTGATGAGAAATTGAATTGGAAGAAACACATCGATGATCTGCTGAAATGGTTAGGTTTAGCTACTTATGCTATTTTGGTTATTGCGAATTTTGGTGATAAACATATCAGTAAATTGGCCTACTATGCCTATTTTCATTCTCTGATTTCATATGGCATCACATTTTGGGGCAATTCGTCATTACATCTACATCTACATCTACATTTATACTACGCAAGCCACCCAACGGTGTGTGGCGGAGGGCACTTTACGTGCCACTGTCATTACCTCCCTTTTCTGTTCCAGTCGGGTATGGTTCGCGGGAAGAACGACTGTCTGAAAGCCTCCATGCGCACTCGAATCTCTCTAATTTTACATTCGTGATCTCCTCGGGAGGTATAAGTAGGGGGAAGCAATATATTCGATACCTCATCCAGAAACGCACCCTCTCGAAACCTGGACAGCAGGCTACACCGCGATGCAGAGCGTCTCTCTTGCAGAGTCTGCCACTTGAGTTTGCTAAACATCTACGTAACGCTGTCACGGTTACCAAATAACCCTGTGACGAAACGCGCTCTTCTTTGGATCTTCTCTATTTCTTCCGTCAACTCGATCTGGTACTGATCCCACACTGATGAGCAATACTCAAGTATAGGTCAAACGAGTGTTTTGTAAGCCACCTCCTTTGTTGATGGACTACATTTTCTAAGGACTCTCCCAATGAATCTCAACCTGGTACCCGCCTTACCAACAATTAATTTTATATGATCATTCCACTTCAAATCGTTCCGCACGCATACTGCCAGATATTTTACAGAAGTAACTGCTACCAGTGTTTGTTCCGCTATCATATAATCATACAGTAAAGGATCCTTCTTTCTATGTATGCGCAATACATTACATTTGTGTATGTTAGGGGTCAGTAGCCACTCCCTGCACCAAGTGCCTATCCGTTGCAGATCTTCCTGCATTTCGCTACAATTTTCTAATGCTGCAACTTCTCTGTATACTACAGCATGATCCGCGAAAAGCCGCATGGAACTTCCGACACTATATACTGGGTCATTTATATATATTGTGAAAAGCAATGGTCCCTTAACACTCCCCTGTGGCACGCCAGAGGTTACTTTAAAGTCTGTAGACGTCTCTCCACTGATAACAACATGCTGTGTTCTGTTTGCTAAAAACTCTTCAATCCAGCCACACAGCTGGTCTAGTATTCCGTGTGCTCTTACTTTGTTTATCAGGCGACAGTGCGGAACTGTATCGAACGCGTTCCGGAAGTCAAGGAAAATAGCATCTACCTGAGAGCCTGTATCTAATATTTTCTGAGTCTCATGAACAAATAAAGCGAGTTGGGTCTCACTAGATCGCTATTTCCGGAATCCATGTTGATTCCTACAGAGTAGATTCTGGGTTTCCAAAAACGATATGATACGCGAGCAAAAAGCATGTTCTAAAATTCTACAACAGATCGAAGTCAGAGATATAGGTCTATAGTTTTGCGCATCTGCTCGACGACCCTTCTTGAAGACTGGGAATTCGTGTGCTCTTTTCCAGTCATTTGGAACCCTCCGTTCCTCTAGAGACTTGCGTACACGGCTGTTAAAAGGGGGGCAAGTTCTTTCGCGTACTATGTGTAGAATCGAACTGGTATCCCATCAGGTCCGGTGGACTTTCCTCTGTTGAGTGATTCCAGTTGCTTTTCTATTCCTTGGACACTTATTTCGATGTCAGCCATTTTTTCGTTTGTGCGAGGATTTAGAGAAGGAACTGCAGTGCGGTCTTCCTCTGTGAAACAGCATTGGAAAAAGGTGTTCAGTATTGCAGCTTACGCGTGTCATCCTCTGTTTCAATGCAATCATCATCCCGGAGTGTCTGGATACGCTGTTTCGAGCTACTTAGTGATTTAACGTAAGGCCAGAACTTCCTAGGATTTTCTCTCAAGTCGGTACATAGAATTTTACTTTCGAATTCACTGAACGCTTCACGCATAGGCCTCCTTACGCTAACTTTGACATCGTTTAGCTTCTGTTTGTCTGAGAGGTTTTGGCTGCGTTTAAACTTGGAGCGAAGCTCTCTTTGCTTTCGCAGTAGTTTCCTAACTTTGTTGTTGAACCACGGTGGGTTTTTCCCATCCCTCACAGTTTTACTCGGCACGTACCTGTCTAAAACGCATTTTACGATTGCCTTGAACTTTTTCCATAAACACTCAACATTGTCAGTGTCGGAACAGAAATTTTCTTTTTGATCTGTTAGGTAGTCTGAAATCTGTCTTCTATTACTCTTGCTAAACAGATAAACCTTCCTCCCTTTTTTTATATTCCTATTAACTTCCATATTCAGGGAGGCTGCAACGGCCTTATGATCACTGATTACCTGTTCTGCACTTACAGAGTCGAAAAGTTCGGGTCTGTTTGTTATCAGTAGGTCCAAGATGTTATCTCCACGAATCGGTTCTCTGTTTAATTGCTCGAGGTAATTTTCGGATAGTGCACTCAGTATAATGTCACTCGATGCTCTGTCCTTACCACCCGTCCTAAACATCTGAGTGTCCCAGTGGTAAATCGAAATCTCCACCTAAGACTATAACATGCTGAGAAAATTTATGTGAAATGTATTCCAAATTTTCTCTCAGTTGTTCTGCCACTAATGTTGCTGAGTTGGGAGGTCGGTAAAAGGAGCCAATTATGAACCTAGCTCGGTTGTAGAGTGTAACCTCCACCCATCATAATTCACAGGAACTATCCACTTCTACTTCACTACAGGATAAACTACTACTAACAGCGACAAACACGCCACCACCGGTTGCATGCAATCTATCCTTTCTAAACACCGTCTGTGCCTTTGTAAAAGTTTCGGTAAAATTTATCACTGACTTCAGCCAGCTTTCTGTACCTATAACCATTTCAGCTTCGGTGCTTTCTATCAGCGCTTGAAGTTCCGTTACTTTACCAATGCAGCTTCGACAGTTTACAATTACAATACCGATTGTTGCTTGGTCCCCGCAAGTCCTGACTTTGCCCCGCACCCTTTGAGCCTGTTGCCCTTTCTGTACTTGCCCGAGACCATCTAACCTAAAAAACCGCCCCGACCACGCCACACAACTCCTGCTACCCGTGTAACCGCTTGCTGCGTGTAGTGGAATCCTGACCTATCCAGCGGAACCCGAAACCCCACCACCCTATGGCGCAAGCCGAGGAATCTGCAGCCCACACGGTCGCAGAACCGTCTCAGCCTCTGATTCAGACCCTCCACTCGGCTCTGTACCAAAGGTCCGCAATCAGTCCTGTCGACGATGCTGCAGATGGTGAGCTCTGCTTTCATCCCGGTTCGAGACTGGCAGAGGGGATTTCCTCCGATCCATAGCGACACACATCACTGGTGCCGACATGAGCACCCTTCATGGCAACCGGAAGGACCGTGTCCACATCTGGAATGACTCCCCCCGGTATGCACAAGGAGTGCACATTGGTTTTCTTCCCCTCTCTTGCTGCCATATCCCTAAGGGGCTCCATTACGCGCCTGACGTTGGAGCTCTCAACTACCAGTAAGCCCACCATCTGCGACCGCCCAGATCTTGCAGACTGAGGGGCAACCTCTGGAACAGGACAAGCAGCCATGTCAGGCCGAAGATCAGTATCAGCCTGAGACAGAGCCTGAAACTGGTTCGTCAGACAAACCGGAGAGGCCTTCCGTTCAGCCACCTGGAATGTCTTTCGCCCCCTGCCACACCTCGAGATGACCTCCCACTCTACCACAGGTGAGGGATCAGCCTCAATGTGGGCAGTATCCCGGGCAGCCACAGTCGTAGTCCGATCGGGGGATGCGTGGGACGAGCTGGCTGTCCCTGACAAACCCCCATCCGGCCCCCCACAGTGATGCCCATTGGCAACAGCCTCAAGTTGTGTGACCGAAGCCAACACTTCCTGAAGCTGGGAGCGAAGGGATGCCAACTCAGCCTGCATCCGAACACAGCAGTTGCAGAATTAAGATAGAAAGTATTCATTGCACAAAAGCATGTAATCAGAATAATAGCTGGAGCCGACCCAAGATCACCTGCACACATTTATCTAAGATACTCGGGTCATATAAAGTAGCTTCGCAATACATATATTCACTTATGAAATCTGTCATTCATAACCCATCCTAATTCAAAAATAACGCTAAAGCGCATAGCTCCAACACTAGAAGAATGGATGATATTCACTATTCTGAAATAAATCGCACTTTTGCACAGAAAGGGGTGAATTATATTGCCACAAAAATCTTAGGTCATTTGCCAAATAGTATTAAAAATCTGACACATAGCCAATCAACATTTAAAAGCAAATTAAAAGAATTTCTAAATAAAAACTTCTTTTAGTCAATAGATGAATTCTTAGATGTGAAGTAGTAACTGTAAAAGAAAAAACTTTAATTAATTAATTATTTTCTGTAAAGAAAACTTATGTTATAGTGACATGTTCCACATCATTGTGAAATGTCGTATTCATGATCTATGGAGCAAGGATTAATATACAATTCGCCATACGAGAAATACACCACTTAAGCGCACCATTGAACAGTATAGAACAAACCAAAATGCTCTTTCTAATTCAAATTTGTAAATCATGCCTAGCATCTGAGTGTCCTGGGTCTTCATTGGTTGAGGCCATACTCGCCTCAAAGGCGAAATGAAAAGTTAAATTTAGTATCATCTCAACACTTGATGAAACGTTTCATTGTATTATACTACATTACCTATAGTTGTAGAAAACTGTCACATATATTCAACATTGTAGTTCTTATTGAGTCGCTTATCATGGATTCTCATGGCCTTTGTTTTGAATCTATGGGTACTAAATTTCATATTCATACACCAGGCGTATTGTACATGTAACCAATACCCGCTCTATATAACTGGGAGAGGAGGAGAAAACTTGAATGCATATTTTTCCCGTGCCATGCTTTGTAGATAGTGTTTCGCACAGTTTATGTCTAGTTGACTTACTTATTTAGGACTAGAGAGAACTGAATTCTCATAAATGGACGATCTTCCTCGATTATTGAATGACCTTGCTGAATTTTTGTCAGTCTGTGTGTGAATGAAACTGCATGGCCCTCCACGTGCCCTAGTGATGTTAGGATTTCGTAGTTAGTGGATGCCTGTTCTGTTTGAATTTGTTTTCTAAAATCGTTTTGTGAAATCACTCTGCGTAGAAGTTGTGACCCAATTATTACATGTATTGATATTACAAAAATTCGGTCTATGCTGGATACGTCATTATTCCTTGACAATGCTGTTTATCATTCAACCAAAAATGTTACCCCCTTTTAACTGAATAACTTGTCTTTTTCTTATTTTACATTGACCAAGCTAGAGATTGACTTCCTTTAGAGACACTGTCAGGCATGTTACTGTTTATTTCCGGTTCTCGTTGCTGACAATAGTGGCTGTAACAATTGCAGGTGATTCAAGTAGCAAGAGCGGATTAAAATACCGAGGAAGGCGTTTTAGGAGTCTGTATCAATTCTGTAGTGCGCTGCATCCTTGAACGCATGAAAAGATGTATTTTGTGGAGCCCTTCATATTCTTCATATTCGTTTGTAGGTTTTTTTTTTCATCTTTCCAGGGTTAAAATATTGTTTGATCCTTTTCCTTTCTTTTTTCCATAGATTATTTTTTTCCATTCTTATGGATTGGTAAGACAACAGTGTCATTAATGTGTTTTAGGCTAAAGGTTCAGGTGGTGACTACATTGTTGTGTATCGGGATGGAAGACATAGGAAGTCCAGTATTAGAATCACAGTACGACAAGGCTTCGAAAGACTTCCACCAATAACGCAGAAAGGACAGATAACTTTCCTTCGGAGTTTCTAAAATCGATTTTCGCTGAAGTGACAAGTGAACGACTATTCACATTCATGTGTAGAATAAATAAGACAGGGGATACACACTATCACATATTAGGAAAAATATCGTCCATACAGTCCCAGAGATAACAACGACAAAGGAGAATTATAACACAGCTTAAAGTCTCATGCATTCAAATTGCTGACAAGAATGATCTACTGGAGAATGGAAAATAAAATCATAGAGCTGTTAATTGAACATCACTTTGGCATTCGGGAAGGTGAAAGCATCATAGAGCAATTCTGAAGTGACTGATAGTGGAAGAAACACTTGAGAAAAATAATCACATGTACACTGCATTTTTGACCCACAAAAGTCGTTCAACAATGTTAAATGCTGACAGACGTTCGCAGTTTATGAGAAAAATAGGAGTACGTTATTGGGATGGATTGGTTATATTCGATCTATAAAAGAACCAAGAGGGAATGTTAACAAAGGAAGACAAGAACGAAAAGTTCGAATTAGAATGGTTGTGAGATAGGGATGCAATGTTTCGTTGCTTATTGTTCAGTCTAGGTACCGAAGAACTGATGACGGAACTGAATGAAATATTCAAGAGTGAGATTAAAATTCAGGGCGAAACGAGATCATTGATAAGTAACGCTGATAACATTTCTGTCCTCAGTGGAAGGAAGAAGAATTATATGACCCCTGGAATGGGAAAAACAGTCCAGTTGTCACAGCTTGAGAGTAAAACGGAGAAACTACTGACTACTGAGGAGTGCCGCAAATGAAATTAGCAATAAAGTTAACATGAGAATTGGTAACTAGTAAGTTGCTGAAGGAATTCTGTTAGCTTGGGAACAAAATAACACATGACGAATGAAGCAAGGAGGACATGAAAAAATTGAGAAGCACAGGCTGAGAGTGAGTTCTTGACGAAAAAAAGCCACTAGCATCAAACATAGGCCTTAATTTCAGGAAGCAATTTTTGATACTGTGAAAGTATAGACAGTGTAAACACCGGCAAAATAGATAACCGAAGCGTCTGAGATGTGATGTCATAGAAAAATCAAAATTTTCACAAGAGTGGACTTCGTAGTGAGCAGCGTTATGCCAGTCATAAGAATGTTGGGGCCAAAAAAAAAAAAAGAAGAAAGGAAACTGAGAAATCAATAAAGCTTCTGCTTCACTTCGGTTCGAATTAAAAATACGTACACCCATATACAACGGTGGAGAACATTCCGTTATGAAGGAATTGTTTGATGTGTTTACTGTATCATGTTGACAACATTCTGTGGGCAGTATCTGGCACTTCATTGTTTATTTGAGTACTGAATGAGTGTATGAACCTAAAGGATGTGAGACAGTTACGGCCCACCTTATCATAAACGTATGCAAGTGAGACTAAACCGTGTTTCAGCCACTTGACACGCATTCTGGAGTAGCAAATTTTTATTCCACCTGGTTTCTCATAACCACTATGAGTGATTACTGTGACAGTTTCTTCTAAGCTCCAAAAAAAAAAAAGTCTTCCCCCGATACATATTTACTTAGTGCACCATCAATAGCTTCCTCGACGTTGTCGGCACACAATTTCTTCATCTTCCTTTCTGTTTTCACCACCAATATTTACAAGCGAACAACATTTATGAACCAAACGTATTCTAGACCCTCAATTTAGACACAGGGTTGACATATGATAGCTTCCCCACGACGTTGCCCACAGTCTGTAGTCAGCCATCTCTCTTCCTTCCGCCAAAATTCTGGTCGGGAAATGCTATCTGTCTTCCAGCTTTATAGTCAGGTTCAACTGCAATATCTACCATAAAGTTATGACGATGAAAGAAGCGGACGCTGAGTTGTCTGATGAGTTAAAGTTGATAAGTACACAGGTTTGCTCCTCTTTTCCAGATGAAAAGTATCAGCGAAATAAGAGATTACCCAAGTTCATGATTTTCAGCCGTTTACCACATTAAATGTTACGAGGCGACAGACTGTGAAGGAATAAGTCACGACTTAATCAAACTTCTTCACTTTCAATAAGGAAATAAGGATTGACAGCTTTATTGTTATAACGGAGACAAGTTGGGAATCTGATCTCTCAACGAAGGGTCACAGAACAGTATTAAGCAGAAAGTAAAGTTGATGAATGAAATCCCACACCACTGACATTTATCGACGATAAAACAGTATCAAGCTGAAAGTAAAGTTGATGAATGGAATTCCACACCACTGACATTTATCGACGACAGACTTCACATTGAGGTATGCATACAGATATACGCAGTCACTTCTAGATCGCGTTCATCATAAATATCTACTTCTTCCACATTGAATGCTCCTATAACTTAGTCTGATTAAGGGTCAAACAGCATGCCGACAATCTATTAACGCTATCTTGGTACAAACTTCAATACCATATTCCTCAACCATTCTTCTTCAAATATACTTTTGTCAGAGCTCTCAGCGCAACTCATCATTTTTCTTCGTACCCACTCATCCAACAGACTGACACTGCGAAAGAATCAGTACTTCATTTCATCAACGTAATATTGTCCTTCGACATATCGGACAACAATTTGTGATAGAAATATGGTCAAATTTAAGAAATGGTAAACACATTCTTATTACATGCACATACGCCTACTCATAAATTACTCATTACCCAATCTTTCAGTATGGAAGAAATGCACACTATGTGATCAAAAGTATCGGACACCCCAAAAACAGACGTTTTTCGTATTAGGTTCACTGTGCTGCCACCTACTGCCAGGTACTTCATATCAGCGACCTCACTAGTCATTAGACTTCGTGAGAGAGCAGAATGGAGGACTCCGCGGAACTCACGCACTTCGAACGTTATCAGGTGATTGGGTGTCACTTGTGTAATACGTCTGTACGCGAGATGTCCACACTCCTAAATAAGCCTAGGTCCACTGTTTCCGATGTGATAGTGAAGTGGAAACGTGAAGGGACACGTACAGCACAAAAGCGTACAGGCCGACCTCGTCTGTTGACTGACAAAGACCGACGACAGTTGAAGAGTGTCGTAATGTGTAATAGGCAGACATCTATCCAGACCATCACACAGGAATTCCAAACTGCATCAGGATCCACCGCAAGTACAATGACAGGCGGGAGGTGAGAAAACATGGATTTTATGGTCGAGCGGCTACTCATAAGCCACACATCACGCCGGTAAGTGCCAAACGACGCCTCGCTTGGTGTAAGGATCGTAAACATTGGACGACTGAACAGTGTAAAAACTTTGTGTGGAGTGACAAATCACTGTACAAAATGTGACGATCCGATGGCAAGGTGTGGGTATGGCGAATGCCCGGTGAACATCATCTGCCAGCGTGTGTAGTACCAACAGTAAAACTCGGAGGCGGTGGTGTTATGATGTGGTCGTGTTTTCCATGGAGGGGGCTTGTACCCGTTGTTGTTTTGGGTGGAACAATCATAGCACAGGTCTACATTAATGTTTGAAGCACGTTCTTGCTTCCCACTGTTGGAGAGCAATTCGGGGATGGCGATTGCATCTTTCAACACGATCAAGCACCTGTTCATAATGCACGGCCTGTGGCGGAGTGGTTACTCGGCAGTAACATGCCTGTAATGGACTTGCCTGCACAGAGTCCTGAACTGAATCCTATAGAACACCTTTGGGATGTTTTGGAACACCGACTTCGTGCAAGGCCTCACCGATCGACATCGATTGCTCTCTTCAGTACAGCACTCCGTGAAGAATGGGCGACCATTCCCCAAGAAACGTTCCAGCACCTGACTGAACGTTTGCCTGCGAGAGAGGAAGCTGTCATCAAGGCTTAGTGTTCGCCAACACTATATTGGATTCCAGCATTATGGATGGAGGGCAGCACGAACCTGTAAGTCATTTACAGACGGGTGTCCGGTACTTTTGATCACATAGTGTATAATATCCTGTGTCGATTTGAAATTTTGAGTCGATTCATGAGGCGTGATCGGTTTTCCCTATTGGAAGACCAGTGTCTCTAAACGCAGGTGTTTATTTCCGAGTCCCAGCGCGGTAACTCATTTTAACGTGTCGCATACTATCAAACTAAAATCTCAAGTATCAAGTAAGATGCTATTTTTCTACAGTACTCGTCTCTGCCCGTTTGACGTTTCATTGTTCTAAGGGCTGTGTTGGCTGTAAATTAAGGTTGTCTGACCTTGCGCTCCTACCTAGAGCAATGGATTTCATACTGTTTTCTGCACGTTTAAAGGAACTTCAGTCTTAACTCGTCGTCATCGTTTAAACATCGGTAAATTAACGACGCACAGTAAAAAATACAGCGTGTTGCTTTACCACGAGG
This sequence comes from Schistocerca piceifrons, assembly GCF_021461385.2. Taxonomy (NCBI): domain Eukaryota; kingdom Metazoa; phylum Arthropoda; class Insecta; order Orthoptera; family Acrididae; genus Schistocerca; species Schistocerca piceifrons. Next base: position 453,556,939 of record NC_060142.1, read on the forward strand.
AAGTGGCCAGTTAGTGATATACTTAGGCTGTTGAATAATGCAGGGGTCTGAAATGAGTGAAGTGAGAAGAATGGTTACAGGAGTGTAAAATAAAATTCTAATATGTTATTTCAATGGTGTTTGTTTAAGGCTGGATGTTACACGTTACAGCGATGAAGACAATACATAGGAGCAATATCTGCTAGTTCGGAGTGTAAAGACTTTTGTTTGGTAGAGCCTCGTGTAAAACATGTAAATTCGCTAATATGTATATGTTTCTTGTCGCTGACCGTCTCAAAGAAAAATTTCAATCTTAGTTATAATGTTGCTTCTGCAGTATCGCGAAAGGAGCTTCGAGCAATGTCATTGTCCCGGAATGAACTGAAGATTATATTCAGCTCTCATACCAACGCTCAAGAAAGAAACTGATGAATTACTTCACTTTTATTATTACTTAAGCATTGTATTCTGCAATAATTTGCGAAAACTAAGGTTTCTCACTGGACTAATTCGTTCTCTGTTTTTTAGTAGACACGCAGCTAAAAATGTTTTGGCAATTAATTAACAGTGTTCTTTAAATATCGGAATGTTTAATGATTTACAGTGAAAAACACAGCGAGTTGCCTTACCTCGAGAAAAAGTCCAGATTTTGGTCTCCTTAACTTTCTTGCTTATGCTGTTAAATAATGCTCTCTCCAATTTTAAGTGACTGTTCACGATTCAGTGGATTTTACGCTCGACACAGCAGATGTTTACATCAGTCCAGTGCTATTGGCACGAAGACACGTCTTGTTGTGCCTCCTTCGTCTGTGTAGAGATGCAGAGTTGGCACCAATGACGGGGGATTCCCACGGGGCACAAGCGTCACTCTCGCCTCCTGTCACAGGAAATCCCCCGTCAATAGACGCCAGCTGGCACTGGCGACGACACGTGTGCTGCTGTCGTTTCCAGGCGGAACCTGGAGCTTCTGTAGCAAAGTAGCACCTACAGAAGCGTGGGGAGCCACAGCAGTTATCACTTTCGCATTATGAGTGTGAATCAGTACGAATAAAAAGGCATAGTACCACTATACCAGCCATCACATCAGTTTTTTGTGTAACAGTTTATCGCTAACAAAACATATCACAAAATAGGAAAATCTGGATGATAGCATTACGTATCTAAACACAAACAGTAAAACACTGTCGCAAGACTAACAGCACTTGTGTATCAGATTGTTATACAATAATAAAGTGAGTCTTCAACCAGTATAGAAGTCTCAGACTAATACCCTAATCTCACTACATATGTCTGCAGTTCTGACGAGTACCGATTACGTAGCTGAAATTGTCACTATTAAACTGCTGGGAGGGTAGATGTGGTGGCATAAGTTTCTGATTATGGGATTATATATAGCAGACACACTCGTACTATTTCATGAAGTAAGGAAACTGACTCAATTGAAGACAACCCATTCCTGGGATAAGAACGTTTTCTGTCCTCTTGGTGCCCTTGGAGAGGAAGATTCTAAGTACGAGTACAGGGCTGAACCACTTCCCTTTTCTCACTCATCGATAACAGACGCAAGACACGAATCTCACACATTAATTTGAAAATTATAATAAGGGTTACAAGTAAGACACAACGCCTTGCACGGTTTCGATACGCCTGACGGAAGACATGCTTCAGTTTTTTGATGCTGACACTAACTTTTAGTTGACAGCGTTTTCCTACCGTTGTTAAGATAAAAGTTACTAACACAACCAAACACAATTTTCATCCTAGCGGTTCGTTTCTTCCATGATTTCAGTAAATACAGCGTTGTTTGTTCCTCAGCCTATTATGAGTCATTCACGTGATACAGGTGCAACGTATCGTACCCAAATTTTAGTTGGCCGTTGCTCTCTCTTAAGTCTTACTAATTATTGTTGTTTACTTCTTATGTGCCAGATCAAACATGGGCTGTGATTATTTTGTGCTTGTGTAGTTATCATACATTTCTGTATGACGGGCAGAAATGGAAGAAAGTCTCGTCGTCTAGGTGGAAAGATCGGTTATAGGTAATGCAAAAAATTTCGGAAAATTTGCATATCGGTACTAAAAAAATTCTGTGTCAATCGCAATTTGTTTTTTAAATTATTATTTGGGCCTGCTGCTTACGATACATCATTTCGCAGTGACAAGCTGTTCGTAGCCCAGCTTTCTATAAGTGTTGAAGGTGTATAAGGCATTGCAAACGATTATAAGTTAATAAAAGTAATTTCCAACACACACAAAAATTAACGGTACTGATATCGCTACATCCCATTTACGGCGTTGCTGTTTCAAAGATCCATTGTTGGTGGATGATATGATAGTCGATCAGTCACTAGAAGAAACAGCAACACACATTAAATATTTGGTAATATATAAACTGGACGACTTAAAAGCAACAATGACATAAAACCATTCATATCACAGGCAGGCGCCAGACTGTGATTCATTACTAGACTACGCAGAAAGTGCAGTCCACCTACGAAGAAAATAGCTCAGAAAACCGTCTTTCGACAGATACTTAAGTATCGCTCGTCAGCGTGAGACCCTTACACGGTGAGACTGGTAGAAGAAATAGAGTGTTCGAAGAAGGGCAGCGCGTTTCGTTACATGTTCGTTTAGCAAACGCGAACGTGTCACGAAGGTGGACACCATCTCGAACGGGAATGCTGGAGGGTACGCGTTGAGAAATTTTTGAAAGTTGGGGTAAGATTCTTCGGGACCGAACTGCTGAGATCATCGGTCCCTAGGCTTACACACTAATTAATGTAACTTAAACTAACTTACGCTAAGGACAACACACACACCCATGCCCGAGGGAGGGTTCGAACCTCCGACGGGGGTGGCCGCGCGAACTGTGACAAGACGCCTGAGGCGCATTGTGGATTACGGTGTGAATAACTGTTAGAATTCCGAGAGTTTATGTTCCTGGAAGAGTCATTCGAAATACTGGTTCCTTCTACGTATATCTTCTAAAAAAACCTCGAGGTAAAACTGTAAAAATTTGAACCGCTAAGGAGACTTACCACGAGTCGTCCTTCCGGTGCACAACTTCCGGTGCGACTTGAACTGAAATTATAGTAAACGAAGTACCCTTCGCCATTCGTACTTGGCTTGCATGGTGTAGATGTAAATATAGATGTAGATGCAGATGAATATGCGCGGGATTTACTTATAGGAGGCAGCCAGTGCCTTTTATTCATTTTATGGGCCCTATGAAGAAAGAGAATTTTGACGACACAATCATAAATAGATTCAGTGATGCACATTTGGCCAGTGCGTGTACTGTGACATGAATTGTGTGTGGGAGACGCGTAATCTTTTGGAAGAAGATAACAGTAATATCCCGTTAAAGGTTGCAGATACTAAGACCACCAGATTCACGACTCATACGAAAACTGTCAGTCACATTATAATCAGCATGCTAGTGATCGACCTTCCACACAGACGTATCTTTACCCACGCTGATTGTTATAAGATTCTAATAAGTGGCTTCAGATAGTATAAGGAACCACATAAGATTATTCTTGTATCTAATGTACAAAGGATTTTCCTGAAAACTAGGGCTGGGATGTCAATAGCTTCCGGTCAGTTTCTGTGTACCAGACGTAAGGCGCACATGAGCCAAGTTTGGGATGCTGGCTTTGGCAATTTGACGGCCCAGCGAATCTTAGCGTTATTGCAAGCACTCCGTCTTCAGGCCACGAGTGGCCTACCGGGACCATCCGACCGCCGTGTCATCCTCAGTGGAGGATGCGGATAGGACGGGCGCGGGATCAGCACACCGCTCTCCCGCTCGATATGATGGTATTCTTGACCGAAGCCGCCACTATTCAGTCGAGTAGCTCCTCAATTGGCATGACGAGGCTGAGTGCACCCCAAAAAATGGCAACAGCGCATGGCGGCCTGGATGGTCACTCATCCAAGCGCCGACCACGCCCGACAGCGCTTAACTTCGGTGATCTCATGGGAACCGGGGTATCCACTGCGACAAGGCCGTTGACAGCGTTATTGCAAGAGCAAAGTTAACTGTCGGTAATACGGGATCGAGTGTGACGGATCCAAACTGAATAATGACGCTACTGTCATTACTCTAGAGGTTACTGCCAACCTGAAAGCCACAAGTAAACCCCACTTACTAAAAGGAAAACATATCATTCGATCCTAATCTGTACCTGCAGTCATTTTGATTAAAAACCTGAGGAAGGAACTCTCGTACCGTTCTATGGCCTACATGACAATTACCAATACGTGTCGGCTGACAAGAAAGCGGCAAGAAACTGCAGTTTTATGGGTGAAGCACATGACATACTTGGCAGTGAAGTAGCTGACATTCTTGCAAAGGAAACTTACGATAGCCAACAGGAATACATACTAGTGCTACTGGGAGACCTCATTCGCAAGGTACTTTATCCCTCTAGAAAAGAACTGAACATAGGACAGGTTGACACGCGAATAGGGGAAAACCTTACGCATGCTAACACCGACAATATCAACACGACCGAATGGTCAGCTGCGGACAAGTATATATACCGACCATTCACTTGCTGTTCAACCGCGGTCGATTCGAATAACAGATCCATACAATAAATATCATACCATCTACTCTGTGATACATTTGTGAACATCAGGACCCAAACCACATTTTCATTGGGTGGATTAGGCATTTGGAAACATTACCTCTGCGATAGTGAAGATCCAGTCTACATTATATTGATAGCCAGACGCTGTGGCCGAGCGGTTTTAGGCGCTTCAGTCCGGAACCGCGCGACTGCTACGGTTGCAGGTTCGAACCCTACCTCGGGCATGGATGTGTGTGATATCCTTAGGTTAGTTAGGTTTAAGTAGTTCTAAGTTGTAGGGGACTGATGACCTCAGACATTAAGTCTAATAGTGCTCAAAGCCATTTGAACTCTATTGATCTCCAATCTCTGTTGATCTCGTGAATTTTTGTGTAATATCCTTTATGTCTAGACACTTGCGTGTCGCACCGACTATCATCCCACGTTGAAAGTCGGTTAACTGGCTATGTGCTCCCTTGTCAACTGAAAACCTTTCTCTATCACCTGGCTTAGATAGAGACAGAACCGGCAATCGCGGCACGCACCACATTTAACTGCAGCATTTGAATTTCATATGTGCCGCATTTTCATACAGGAAATCCTCTCCCGTGGCTCTTGGCCGTTCAGTGTAGTCGGCTCAATGGGCGACGTGGTGTTACAGAGTGTTATTATGTGCAAATAGAGCAAACACCTCAGGGGGAAAATGAATTTAAAACGAGAAATGACAGATGTCACAGCGATATGAAGAAAATCTGCGTCCAGCACGTGGTTCCAGGTAAAATCCAAAACGAAGCTCAGACTTAGTGCAGATAAAACATAATTAAAAATGAAACTGAACATACAGAATCTAACAAAAGGTACCATCTAATTCCACAGGACCGTATCTTCTAAATTTAATATAGGAACTTGAGGTGTATTTTTAAAAATGCGTCTAAACTACAAGTATCCTTGGCGCCAGGTATAAATTTCGGGTTGATGTGCTTGAATGTAGGGCTACTTTCCACGCCCATTCATTATATGACACGTTAATGTCGAGAATGCAATAATTTGTTTGCGCAGGCACAACTCAGGTAAAACTGTGCGAGTGATTTTCTTCAAGAACGCAACAGTGTACCTTCTGCAGAGGCACCAGCAGCTTCAAGATACTGACTGTTTATGAGATGTTGAAACCCACAGTTCGCCCACATATGACCTTTCAAGAAGTTGAACCCTTGCGACAGTTCTGCATGTAGTCCACAGAAACCTACTCGGCGCGTAGGCCGACTGTTAGTCATTCCTCATGCGTCTGTCTGGCTTGTTTTGCGGCAAAGGTTGTGTTTGAAAACATACAGATTGCAAATATTAGCAGTCTTTAATAACGGTGATAACAGTATGTAGAGTTTTATGGGAGAGAAAAAGAAAGATGGTAATTCCCACTAAAGATTGTCGTAACTGCCGTCTGCATCACGTCTGCTGTGCAGCGAGCTACGTTAATTTAAATATTAACTGTATTTTTCTTACTTGTCACTTCTTCTTCCGTGTGTTTTTGCTTTTAGGAAGATTTAATTGTCGCGTGCTAGTAATAGTGTTCCATAGACTTCGTGTTTGTTTTGAATACAGTCAGAGAGAGTCCCTTTAGTCAGCCATAGTGCCAGAAGTGCTAGTGTTTGTTTTCAATACAGTCCAGCGACAGGTAGTGCTATTTTCATTGATTTCGACAAGAAGTGTCTAGTAACCACAGTTTAGTCAGCTATCAGCCACCTTTAGTGGATTAGCAGTCTATTTAAAAGTTGATTAACTCTCTACAGTAAATTGATTTCTTAGGATGGATAGGATGTGTGACTGCGGTGTTTACGGACGCAGGAGGAGCTGGCCACTGTTCGCGAACAGCTGAACGTGTTGATGGCCGCGGTCAGCCGTCTTCAGGCTGCTGCTTCGGAGTGTAGCGGCAGTGGGGAGTCTGGTGCGTCGCATGGTACACCCCAGGTGTTACATGTTTCACCCACTGTCCCTGCTGTCGAGACATCTTCGCAGGAACCGGGCGCGGTTGGGCCACCCTCTCCCCAAGGGGAGTGGCGGGTTCAACGGCATTCGCGGCTCACGAGGCAGAGGGTCAATGTGGACGCTGGCCGTGCGGCATCTCCCGCTCTGCCTGTGAGTGGAAATGGGGCCGCTCCTTCAGCAAGGTCCGAGCAGGCACGTTGAGAGTTCCAACGGTAGGCGGGTGATGGAGCCTCTTAGGGAAATAGCGGAAAGGTCGAGGAAGAAGGCCGGTGTTCACTCTGCTTGCACATCCGAGATGTGGAGGAGGCCCTGCCGGCGGCGATGGAGAGCACTGGGTGCACCCGACTGCAAATTGTTGCTCATGTCGGCACCAATCACTCCTGCCGTCTGGGTTCAGAGGTCATGCTCAGTTCGTGCAGGCGGTTGGCGAAGTTGGTGAACGCGGAAAGCCTCGCTCGCGGGGTGGAATCTGGGCTAACTATTTGTAATATCGTTCCCAGAACCGATCGCGGTCCTCTGGTTTGGAGCCGCGTAGAAGGCCTGAACCAGAGGCTCAGACGATTCTGCGGAGATCTGGGGTTCAAATTTCTCGACCTTCGCTATCGGGTGGAGAAATGTAGGGTCCCCCTGAATAGGTCAGTCGTGCACTACACGCAGGAAGCGGCTACATGGTAGCGGTTCAAATGGTTCAAATGGCTCTGAGCACTATGGGACTCAACTTCTGAGGTCATTAGTCCCCTAGAACTTAGAACTAGTTAAACCTAACTAACCTAAGGACATCACACACGTCCATGCCCGAGGCAGGATTCGAACCTGCGACCGTAGCGGTTGTGCGGTTCCAGACTGTAGCGCCTTTAACCGCTCGCCCACTCCGGCCGGCAATGGCAGCGGAGAACGTGTGGAGTGCACAAGTGGATTTTCCTCCCTAGACCCGATAAGACACCTCCTGAGACGCGGCAAGGTAGGAGTAGGCAAAACGCAACAGGGACTAACAATATTAATGTGCTAATAGTAAACTGCAGGAGCGCCAAATAAAGGTCCCAGAACTGCTCTCATTAATAAACGGTCACAATGCCCACATGGTACTAGGGACAGAAAGTTGGCTGAAACCAGATGTAAACAGTAATGAAATTCTAAACTCAGATTGGTATGTATACCGCAGAGACAGGCTGGACATTGAAGGGGGAGGCGTGTTTATAGCGATAAGAAGTGCAATAGTATCGAAGGAAATTGACGGAGATCCGAAATGTGAAATAATTTGGGTGAAGGTCACGGTTAAAGCAGGCTCAGACATGGTAATTGAATGTATCTATAGGCCCCCTGGCTCAGCAGCTTTTGTGGCTGAGCACCTGAAGGATAATTTGGAAAAATTTTCGAGTAGATTTCCCCACCATGTTATAGTTCTGGGCGGAGATTTTAATTTGCCGGATATAGACTGGTAGACTCAAACGTTCATAACGGGTGGCAGGGACAAATAATCCAGTGAAATTTTTTCAAGAGCTTTATCTGAAAACTACCTTGAGCAGTTAAATAGAGAACCGACTCGTAGCGATAACATATTAGACCTTCTGGTGACAAACAGTCCCGAACTATTTGAAACAGTCAACGCAGAACAGGGAATCAGCGATCATAAAGCGATTACTGCATCGATGATTTCAGCCATAAATAAAATATTAAAAGATTTTTCTGTTTAGCGAAAGTGACAAAAAGCAGATTTCAGAGTACCTGACGGCTCAACACAAAAGTTTTGTTTTAAGTACAGATAGTGTTGAGGATCAGTGGAGAAAGTTCAAAACCATCGTACAATATGCGTTAGATGAGTATGTGCCAAGCAAGATCGTAAGAGATGGAAAAGAGCCACCGTGGTACAACAACCGAGTTAGAAAACTGCTGCGGAAGGAAAGGAAACTTCACAGCAAACATAAACATAGCCAACGCCTTGCAGACAAACAAAAATTACGCGAAGCGAAATGTGATGTGAGAAGGGCCATGTGAGAGGTGTGCAATGAATTCGAAAGTAAAGTTCTATGTACTGACTTGGCAGAAAATCCTAAGAAATTTTGGTCTTATGTCAAAGCAGCACGTGGATCAAAACAAAATGTCCAGACACACTGTGACCAAAATGGTACTGAAACAGAGGATGACAGACTAAAGGGCGAAATACTAAATATCTTTTTCCAAAGCAGTTTCACAGAGGAAGACTGCACTGAAGTTCCTTCTCTAGATTGTCGCACAGATGACAAAATGGTAGATATCGAAATAGACGACAGAGGGATAGAGAAACAATTAAAATCGCTGAAAAGAGGAAAGGCCGATGGACCTGATGGGACACCAGTTCGATTTCAAACAGAGTACACGAAGGAACTTGCCGCCCTTCTTGCAGCGGTGTACCGTAGGTCTCTAGAAGAGCGTAGCGTTCCAAAGGATTGGAAAAGTTCGCAGGTCGTCCCCGTTTTCAAGAAGGGACGTCGAACAGATGTGCAGAACCATAGAACTATATCTCTAACGTCGATCAGTTGTAGAATTTTGGAACACATATTATGTTCGAGTATAATGACTTTTCTGGAAACTAGAAATCTACATTGTAGGAATCAGCATGGGTTTCGAAAAAGACGATCGTGTGAAACCTAGGTCGGGCTATTCGTCCTCGAGACTCAGAGGGCCATAGACACGGGTTCGCAGGTAGATGCCGTGTTTCTTGACTTCCGCAAGGCGTTCGATACAGTTCCCCACAGTCGTTTAATGAACAAAGTAAGAGCATATGGACTATCAGACCAATTGTGTGATTGGATTGAAGAGTTCCTAGATAACAGAACGCAGCATGTTATTCTCAATGGAGAGAAGTCTTCCGAAGTAAGAGTGATTTCAGGTGTGCCGCAGGGGAGTGTCGTGGGACCGTTACTGTTCACAATATACATAAATGACCTTGTGGATGACATCGGAAATTCACTGAGGCTTTTTGCGGATGATGCTGTGGTATATCGAGAGGTTGTAACAATGGAAAATTGAACTGAATTGCAGGAGGATCTGCAGCGAATTGACGCATGGTGCAGGGAATGGCAATTGAATCTCAATGTAGACAAGTGTAATGTGCTGCGAATACATAGAAAGAAAGATCCCATATCATTTAGCTACAATATAGCAGGTCAGCAACTGGAAGCAGTTAATTCCATAAATTATCTGGGAGTACGCTTTAGGTGTGATTTAAAATGGAATGATCATATCAAGTTAATCGTCGGTAAAGCAGATGCCAGACTGAGATTCATTGGACGAATCTTAAGGAAATGCAATCCGAAAACAAAGGAAGTAGGTTACAGTACACTTGTTCGCCCACTGCTTGAATACTGCTCAGCAGTGTGGGATCCGTACCAGATAGGGTTGATAGAAGAGATAGAAAAGATCCAACGGAGAGCAGCGTGCTTCGTTACAGGATCATTTAATAATCACGAAAGCGTTACGGAGATGATAGATAAACTCCAGTGGAAGACTCTGCAGGAGAGAAGCTCAGTAGCTCGGTACGGGCTTTTGTTGAAGTTTCGAAAACATACCGTCACCGAGGAGTCAAGCAGTATATTGCCCCCTCCTACGTATATCTCGCGAAGAGACCATGAGGATAAAATCAGAGAGATTAGAGCCCACACAGAGGCATACCGACAATCCTTCTTTCACGAACAATACGAGACTGGAATAGAAGGGAGAACCGATAGAGGTACTCAAGGTACCCTCCGCCACACACCGTCAGGTGGCTTGCGGAGTATGGATGTAGATGTAGATGTAGATTAGTGTTCAGTGTTGAGATGAAGTTCATATAAGCGGAAATGTGAAACACCAGAAGAACATGGGGTATACGTCATGGTCGAGCACCAGATAGACGCTCCAAAGCTTGTTTCGTGACGATTACCCAGCAAAATTAACGGACTTTCCGTTTTTGCGTAAATCAGGGTAACTGGAATCACTTATATATATTGGGGATACCGGATGTTTCACTATTGTGTGACCTAAATTATTTTTGTCCTTTAATTAAGTAACGTGGAGAGAGATTTGTATATCTTGAATTCTGTGTTACAGTCGATGGACTAATTTCGTTCTTTTTTTTATGTGAAACAAAGGAAGTTCAGTTGAGTCTTACTTGGTTCGCATCCTTTCTTCCGTCTAGATGATCGCCATGTTTCTATCTTTAACTTATTTGTGAATAATAATCTTGCTATTGCTTTAAAATTACTTACTATTTGTTGGTTACGTACTTTAAATAACACTAATGGTCTGTGCAAGTTTCTTACATGATTCAGCAGCTTAATTCCAGAGGACAGCGAATGTTTGTTGATGTAACAATTACACGCCGTCAGTGTGCTATTATAAGCATTTATGAATTATTTCACTATGTACCTGCATTCTAAATTGTTTGTTCTACGAAGTCTGATTATTATTGCTGTGCACTGCGATATTTATCATCGCACTCTGCTACATTTTACACGGTTAACCATTACCCAATTTATTTCTGCGTCTTGTTCCATCATAACCGGAAAAGTAATAGTATCAACGCACAAAATTAGCTTCAGCTAGGAGTTTGGTCAAACCGTATCTCATTAGATCAGTTTCACTCCCGCTGCAGCCTTTGTGGTTTATCCCATCTCTGAATTTGTATTCAGAGACACAATCCAATCTATCGTTCAATCTTTATTTTGATGTGATTTACGGGATGGAAAGACACATGGAGCAACAAGAAGAAAATTTAATTTTTCAACAGGACAGTTAGCAAAGGCTCTGGCACGTTTCTTAAGAACGAGCAGATCTAACGATGGATAGGCCGAAAAGGGCGTTCGAATCTGATATTGCAACCTTGGCCCTCCGATCGCCTTGTCTCACCGTGTGCTGCATTTTGTATGGGTTTCTGAAAGACTCCGTTTAATTCCCTCTAAATTCAACAACTTTTGGATCAGCTATGACACCACATAACAACAATAAGTACGCCGGCCGCGGTGATCTCGCGGTTCTAGGTGCGCAGTCCGGAACCGCGCGACTGCTACGGTCGCAGGTTCGAATCCTGCCTCGGGCATGGATGTGTGTGATGTCCTTAGGTTAGTTAGGTTTAAGTAGTTCTAAGTTATAGGGGACTGATGACCACAGCTATTAAGTCCCATAGTGCTCAGAGTCATTTTTGAACAATAAGTACGGAAATGTTCGCAGAAACTGGGACGATTTTGATGTTCATCTGGTGAAGATTTGTAGAAGGCAAATAAAAACATTCATTTGACCGTGGTTGCTGGGCCGTGTGCGGCTCGTGTACATGCCGTTTATTGCTTATCATCTTGTCTTTACCCGTACTGTCGCCTCGTTTCTTATTCGATTTACTGGCGTCACTAAGTTGCTAGTTTGCTTGCTCGTGAGTGGCAGCAGCGGCGCTTATCGGTGAGTGCACTGTCGTACTATCTCTGGAGCGACCGCTAGTATTTCCGTCGTCCTCTGTCGAAATTAAGTCGGGACGTAGCGCCAGTGAGGGCCGGACAGCCAGTACTCGCCGACCGCTGGCGACACACATGCACTGCCCGACGGAAGGAGACTGGAGCGGGAACGACCGTTGGTTGGTCGTTCGGTCGGTCGTGTCATCGGTCGACGTACATTTGGTCGTCGACCGCTTGTGGGGTCTCTGTGTGTGTCGACGTGTGATTCGTCCTTGTTGTTGCACAGTGAATGCTTTTGGGATTGTTCGAGTTCTTGTAGAAATGTTTTCATGGTACTGTGTCTAACTTGTGTGATTTCGACTGAGCAATTATTTTAATGCTGTCTGCGTACTGGAGTAAGCAGACGGTCGGTTGGGACAGAGCAGCGAGGAAGTCTCCGCGGCGCGCGGTCAGGCCGAGGCCGCTGTTGGCGTGCACGCCTGGTCGGATTTGTGAGGCACTAGCTGCGGGAGCTACGAAGTTCGTCGCCCACCAAACCTGTACACTGAAGTCGAGTGATCAGTTCACCTGTTATGAAACCTCAACTCCTTCGTTCATTGCCGGTTGTTGCCTTCTGGGCAGTTCCCACAACCAGCAACGTATGGTGTGTTGGGGTTGGCGAAATTTAGCAGCCGTCTTCCTGTATGCTGTTTAACTACTGAATTGGTTGATACTTGTTAGTAAAGTACACCAGCGGTATCTTCTGCCTCATGGCCGTTAACGTTCCAGTTACCAGCCCTGGTCGTTAGCGTAGTTTCAGGCAGTATGTTTCCCCTTGCCGTCTTGATGCTGTCTGGCACAGTGTGTAGCTCGACAGCCTTTGGTGTTGTTCATATTTCCGAGTGGTTATTTTGTGTTGACTGTATTTAGACGCCAATTTTCAAGATGTAGTGCTGATGATATCTTCGTCCTCGCTGATTTTTCCGTTGCCATGCTGTTCGTCAGGCGGAAGGGAGTTGATTAGGTTGTTGGTCGGTCCTTCAGCCGTCCCTAGGTCGGATTGCCATCCGATTATTTAGTATTATTCTTGGCTGCCTACCTCACCTAACCTTACATTAGAGCTACCTCCTCAGGCCGAGCCTTAGAACACTTCTGAGCACCATTGTTCTGTTGTTTTTAGATTGTGATTTTTGTCTCAAGTACTGTGCGAAGCCTTCAACCACCCATTAATTTAATTTAATTTTAAAATGAGGCCTTCAGCTGTCTTAAGTTAAAACTTTGGATATTCTTGTTTGAACTATTTAAAAAAAAGAAAAAAAAGGGAATTTTGCTCTATTGCAAATCCTTGTTATCCAAGCTTTAAGCCGCAGTTCTACTATTTCTAGTGTGTGGCCTTCAGCCGAGTATTTACATAATTTATTTTTTAGTAACGCCTTCAGGCGACTGCAGTCAGGCTTTCAGCTGTATTGTTTTTGAATCCTTTTAAGTGCATGTGCGATTTAGTGCTCTAAGGAAAATAAAGTTTGTGTGTTTTGTGCGACTGACAGTAACTGATTTTGGCCCCTTTCCACAACCATAACCTGATCCGCTCTGTCCTGCGAAACCAGATTTCGGTTCCAAAGGGTACACATTGTTTAATGTGGGTGCATATAAAATATATAAAATTTCATGGTTCTTTTTAAAATAAAAACGATGCGTGCATTAAAATTCATCCCAAGTTTGTATTTACTCGTATATTCATATAAAGCATACACTGAGGTGACATAAGTCATGGGATACCGTCGAATATCGTTAACGGCGTCCTTTCACCCGGAGTAGTGCAGCGACTCGACGTGGTATGGACTCAGCAAGTCGTCTGAAGTTCCCTGCAGAAATATTGAGCCATACCACCTGTACAGCCGTCATAACTGCGAAAGTGTTGACAGTGCAGAATTTTGTGCGCGAACTGACCTTTCGATTACGGTCTTTAAATGTTAGATGAGATTCATGTCCGGCGATGTGGCTGACAAATTATTCGCTCAAACTGTCCAGAATGTTCTTCCCAATCGCGAACAATTGTGGCCCGGTAACATGGTGCATTGTAATCCACAAAAATTCCATCTTTGTTTGGGATCATGAAGTCCATGAATAGCTGAAAATGGTCTCCAAATAACCGCACAAAACCACACCATTATTGAGCCACCACCAGCTTGCACAGTTCCTTGGTGACGACTTGGGTCAATGGCTTCGTGTGGTCTGCGCCACACTCGAACGCCACCGTCGTGAACCATCTGGCCAGGCCACCGTTTCCCAACCGATATTGTCGCGAGCCCAGGAGAGGCGCTTCAAGCGACATCGTGCTGGAAGCAAAGGCAGTCACGTTGGTCGTCTACTGCCATAGATCATTACCGCTACATTTTCCTGTACTGTCCCAACGGATACGTTCGTTGTACGTCCCACATTGTTTCGTGCCGTTATTTCATGCAGTGTTGCAACTCTGTTAGTTCTGACAGCTCAATAGAAACGTTGATGCACTCGGTCGTTAAGTGAAGGCCGTCGGCCACTCCTTGTCCGTGGTGAGAGTTAATGTCTGGAATTCGGTATTCTTGGCACGCTCTTGACACCGTGGATCTCGGAATATTGAATTACTTAACATTTCCGAAATGGAATGTGTAAGGTGTCAGGCAAATCCAACACCTTCCATGAAAACCCTGACATGATAAGCAAATCCAGTAGTATGTCACATAGCTCTGAATAAATCGTGACATTAAATTTACCAAAGTAATACGAGTAACGAGTGAGCAAATGGAATACCACAGACTAACACAAGAATGCCTAAATGCATGGCCGGCCGAAGTGGCCGTGCGGTTAAAGGCGCTCCAGTCTGGAACCGCAAGACCGCTACGGTGGCAGGTTCGAATCCTGCCTCGAGCATGGATGTTTGTGATGTCCTTAGGTTAGTTAGGTTTAACTAGTTCTAAGTTCTAGGGGACTAATGACCTCAGCAGTTGAGTCCCATAGTGCTCAGAGCTATTTGAACCGTTTTGAACCTAAATGCATGTCATACCTTCCCACCGTGAGACAGACGCAGTTCCGAGGGGAGAAACGAGAACAGAAGCCGAGAGTAGAACCGTGTTAAGCTAGAAGGCCCTACGATAAGGGACGGACACCCACGTCGCCAGCTAACCGACAGGACCACCCCTCAGCCCATGTTAAAAGCTAGAGCCCTCCAGAAATACAGTATAGATCTTACAATAACACTAAAAGGTCCACACCAGCCGCAAGTTTTAGCGTGTGACTTTTTCGCGTCTCTGTTACGTTGCAAACGTTAAAAACATTGCCCCACCACGAAAAGTATAACGTTTCTCATTGGATAGACAGAATTTTCGTAGGCAGAGCTTAAGGTTAACATTGAGACCCTGACTGGTCAGATGAAAACACAGCCAGATAGTTTTTTTAAAACCAACTTCGGCAAATTGTAGTAAGGAGAAGTTAGGAAAGAGTTGCTTCCCAGACGGCGAGGTGAGCGGAGCTGTGCTGTCCGCCGCCCCCTGACGAACACCGACAAGGTAAGGGACGCACGCGATGCCGCATTTTTGAGCGCATAAGGCTTCACTCAGAACTGCAGAAGTCTCATCTGTTACATCCCCTTTTTACGTAATACTAGTGTCTATCGTCAATTGAAGCTCATGGTATTCACATTTTCTACGGCAGTTAAAATCTGAAACGCGATGATTTCTCTGTTATATAATTATTGAGAAGCCACATCAGCCACTGTAATTTACGACAAGTTAGATAAGTAATTAAAGATTACTGAGGGTCAATGTAGACCATTTTGATAGTTTTCTCTTTTGTGAAACTTAATTTAAACCTAGATTATAGATGTGATATGGCATAGGCCATCCTTCGATCCATTGTAGAACTTGGAAACCCACTCAGGGAATATTCGTTCACATTTTAGGTGAACACAGTTGGTTTTTATCATCCTGTGTTAAAGTATTTCCTTTTATCAATACTGCAACTTATAAACAATGTTTGGTGAGTAGAATAAAATTTCCAATGTTAAACTTAACTGCATTTTCGACGTTATTTTACCAGATAACTAAAAATAGGAAAGCCTTGAACTCCTTCCACTAAATTTAGTTAGTATTAAGATTCTTTTACAGGGAGTGCAGTGGAGCTGACGCTGAAGTCATTAAGTATTTGGTTATATCATCGTTAGTCTCACTGAACTCTTCTGAACTCTACATGTCATGTGTGGTTTGGCGTCTCCTTACCAGCAACACGTCCCAGGTTCAAACTAGTCTACATCTACATCTACATTGATACTCCGCAAGCCACCCAACGGTGTGTGGCGGAGGGCACTTTACGTGCCACTGTCATTACCTCCCTTTCCTGTTCCAGTCGCGTATGGTTCGCGGGAAGAACGACTGTCTGAAAGCCTCCGTGCGCACTCGAATCTCTCTAATTTTACATTCGTGATCTCCTCGGGAAGTATAAGTAGGGGGAAGCAATATATTCGATACCTCATCCAGAAACGCACCCTCTCGAAACCTGGCGAGCAAGCTACACCGCGATGCAGAGCGCCTCTCTTGCAGAGTCTGCCACTTGAGTTTATTAAACATCTCCGTAACGCTATCACGGTTACCAAATAACCCAGTGACGAAACGCGCCGCTCTTCTTTGGATCTTCTCTATCTCCTCCGTCAACCCGACCTGGTACTGATCCCACATTGATGAGCAATGCTCAAGTATAGGTCGAACGAGTGTTTTGTAAGCCACCTCCTTTGTTGATGGACTACATTTTCTAAGCACTCTCCCAATGAATCTCAACCTGGTACCCGCCTTACCAACAATTAATTTTATATGATCATTCCACTTCAAATCGTTCCGTACGCATACTCCCAGATATTTTACAGAAGTAACTGCTACCAGTGTTTGTTCCGCTATCATATAATCATACAATAAAGGATCCTTCTTTCTATGTATTCGCAATACATTACATTTGTCTATGTTAAGGGTCAATTGCCACTCCCTGCACCAAGTGCCTATCCGCTGCAGATCTTCCTGTATTTCGCTACAATTTTCTAATGCAGCAACTTCTCTGTATACTACAGCATCATCCGCGAAAAGCCGCATGGAACTTCCGACACTATCTACTAAGTCATTTATATATATTGTGAAAAGCAATGGTCCCATAACACTCCCCTGTGGCACGCCAGAGGTTACTTTAACGTCTGTAGACGTCTCTCCATTGATAACAACATGCTGTGTTCTGTTTGCTAAAAACTCTTCAATCCAGCCACACAGCTGGTCTGATATTCCGTAGGCTCTTACTTTGTTTATCAGGCGACAGTGCGGAACTGTATCGAACGCCTTCCGGAAGTCAAGAAAAATAGCATCTACCTGGGAGCCTGTATCTAATATTTTCTGGGTCTCATGAACAAATAAGGCGAGTTGGGTCTCACACGATCGCTGTTTCCGGAATCCATGTTGATTCCTACATAGTAGATTCTGGGTTTCCAGAAATGACATGATACGCGAGCAAAAAACATGTTCTAAAACTCTACAAGAGATCGACGTAAGAGATATAGGTCTATAGTTTTGCGCATCTGCTCGACGACCCTTCTTGAAGACTGGGACTATCTGTGCTCTTTTCCAATCATTTGGAACCCTCCGTTCCTCTAGAGACTTGCGGTACACAGCTGTTAGAAGGGGAGCAAGTTCTTTCGCGTACTCTGTGTAGAATCGAATTGGTATCCCGTCAGGTCCAGTGGACTTTCCTCTATTGAGTGATTCCAGTTGCTTTTCTATTCCTTGGACACTTATTTCGATGTCAGCCATTTTTTCGTTTGTGCGAGGATTTAGAGAAGGAACTGCAGTGCGGTCTTCCTCTGTGAAACAGCTTTGGAAAAAGGTGTTTAGTATTTCAGCTTTACGCGTGTCATCCTCTGTTTCAATGCCATCATCATCCCGTAGTGTCTGGATATGCTGCTTCGAGCCACTTACTGATTTAACGTAAGACCAGAACTTCCTAGGATTTTCTGTCAAGTCGGTACATAGAATTTTACTTTCGAATTCAATGAACGCTTCACGCATAGCCCTCCTTACGCTAACTTTGACATCGTTTAGCTTCTGTTTGTCTGAGAGGTTTTGGCTGCGTTTAAACTTGGAGTGGAGCTCTCTTTGCTTTCGCAGTAGTTTCCTAACTTTGTTGTTGTACCACGGTGGGTTTTTCCCGTCCCTCACAGTTTTACTCGGCACGTACCTGTCTAAAACGCATTTTACGATTGCCTTGAACTTTTTCCATAAACACTCAACATTGTCAGTGTCGGAACAGAAATTTTCGTTTTGATCTGTTAGGTAGTCTGAAATCTGCCTTCTATTACTCTTGCTAAACAGATAAACCTTCCTCCCTTTTTTTATATTCCTATTAACTTCCATATTCAGGGATGCTGCAACGGCCTTATGATCACTGATTCCCTGTTCCGTACATACAGATTCGAAAAGTTCGGGTCTGTTTGTTATCAGTAGGTCCAATATGTTATCTCCACGAGTCGGTTCTCTGTTTAATTGCTCGAGGTAATTTTCGGATAGTGCACTCAGTATAATGTCACTCGATGCTCTGTCCCTACCACCCGTCCTAAACATCTGAGTGTCCCAGTCTATATCTGGTAAATTGAAATCTCCACCTAAGACTATAACATGCTGAGAAAATTTATGTGAAATGTATTCCAAATTTTCTCTCAGTTGTTCTGCCACTAATGTTGCTGAGTCGGGAGGTCGGTAAAAGGAGCCAATTATTAACCTAGTTCGGTTGTTTAGTGTGACCTCCACCCATAATAATTCACAGGAACTATCCACTTCTACTTCACTACAGGATAAACTACTACTAACAGCGATGAACACTCCACCACCGGTTGCATGCAATCTATCCTTTCTAATCACCGTCTGTACCTTTGTAAAAATTTCGGCAGAATTTATCTCTGGCTTAAGCCAGCTTTCTGTACCTATAACGATTTCAGCTTCGGTGCTTTCTATCAGCGCTTGAAGTTCCGGTACTTTACCAACGCAGCTTCGACAGTTGACAATTACAATACCGATTGCTGCTTGGTCCCCGCATGTCCTGACTTTGCCCCGCACCCGTTGAGGCTGTTGCCCTTTCTGTACTTGCCCAAGGCCATCTAACCTAAAAAACCGCCCAGCCCACGCCACACAACCCCTGCTACCCGTGTAGCCGCTTGTTGCGTGTAGTGGACTCCTGACCTATCCAGCGGAACCCGAAACCCCACCACCCTATGGCGCAAGTCGAGGAATCTGCAGCCCACACCGTCGCAGAACCGTCTCAGCCTCTGATTCAGACCCTCCACTCGGCTCTGTACCAAAGGTCTGCAGTCAGTCCTGTCGACGATGCTGCAGATGGTGAGCTCTGCTTTCATCCCGCTAGCGAGACTGGCAGTCTTCACCAAATCAGATAGCCGCCGGAAGCCAGAGAGGATTTCCTCCGATCCATAGCGACACACATCATTGGTGCCGACATGAGCGACCACCTGCAGATGGGTGCACCCTGTACCCTTCATGGCATCCGGAAGGACCCTTTCCACATCTGGAATGACTCCCCCCGGTATGCACACGGAGTGCACATTGGTTTTCTTCCCCTCTCTTGCTGCCATTTCCCTAAGGGGCCCCATTACGCGCCTGACGTTGGAGCTCCCAACTACCAGTAAGCCCACCCTCTGCGACTGCCCGGATCTTGCAGACTGAGGGGCAACCTCTGGAACAGGACAAGCAGCCATGTCAGGCCGAAGATCAGTATCAGCCTGAGACAGAGCCTGAAACCGGTTCGTCAGACAAACTGGAGAGGCTTTCCGTTCAGCCCTCCGGAATGTCTTTCGCCCCCTGCCACACCTTGAAACGACCTCCCACTCTACCACAGGTGAGGGATCAGCCTCAATGCGGGCAGTATCCCGGGCAACCACAGTCGTAGTCCGATCAGGGGATGCGTGGGACGAGCTGGCCGTCCCCGACAAACCCCCATCCCGACCCCCACAGTGATGCCCATTGGCAACAGCCTCAAGCTGTGTGACCGAAGCCAACACTGCCTGAAGCTGGGAGCGAAGGGATGCCAACTCAGCCTGCATCCGAACACAGCAGTTGCAGTCCCTATCCATGCTAAAAACTGTTTTGCAAAGAACGTCTGAACTAATCTACAGAGAGCGCAAACAAATCGACAAAATTTAAACGGTTATTAAAATACAAGATTGCCTAGTAAATGCAGTAATGCTGCTACTTGCGCACTGCTGACACTGCTCGGCGGCGGAAGGAGACTAAGCGAAATTACACTATTCAGGTACTAAAACACGATGCAACACTCTCAAATACTATATTACGCCCGAAATTTATGAATTAAACAATGCAAGAACCAAAAACACGCTAAGAAATTAAGAATTAAACTATGTAACAAATGAGTGAGCTAGGAGTATACGACTTGCTGCTCAGCTGCTTATCCAACGGCGGCAGGGAGCACACTGACTGCGACCAACCGACACTGGCCGTTCAAAACAAAACAGTAGACAAACGACTACGCGAATTTACACTATTCAGGTACTAAAACGCGATGCTACAACTCTCAAATACTATAATACGCCCGAAATTTATGAATTAAACAATGCAAGTACCAAAAACACGCAAAGAAATTAAGAATTAAACTATGTAACAAATGAGTGAGCTAGGAGTATACGACTTGCTGCTGCAGCTGCTTATCCAACGGCGGCAGGGAGCACACTGATTGCCCTAAAAATTCCCTAAAAAACACGCTCAGAGCGTCATTGCGCGAAAGTGGTAGGGAGACACGACTTA
This sequence comes from Schistocerca piceifrons, assembly GCF_021461385.2. NCBI lineage: Eukaryota > Metazoa > Arthropoda > Insecta > Orthoptera > Acrididae > Schistocerca > Schistocerca piceifrons. The sequence continues at coordinate 453,577,693 of NC_060142.1, forward strand.
GAAACCACGCAGAATGTTAGAGAATGGCGACCCTGCAAGGATGGGAAAATACCATGATTGAAGGTCGACCACATGCCTAACTAGGTCAGAAAAATATCCTGTTAAAAAATTTTCGTAATAAAAAAATTTTTTTTTGAAAGGTATAAATAGTTGAAAACAGTAGCTGCAGCGATAGATAGTAAGAAAGTATTCAATAGAAAGTGAGACATTCTAGCAGATACAATAGCATAATTAAGTTATGAATTTTAATATTGTTAGAATTAAGTTTTCTCTCCAATGCAAGCGCACAGGTGGCGGATACATCGTTGACAAGTTGGTTCTGACCCAACAAGTAAGTGAATGGATTGTCGTCTTGGGTATAATAAGTGTCAAGTCGTGTGAACAAAAAGTTTATGAAATGCGTGAGATCGTATAAGCGCATGTTGACTCGAAGTAGAGCGAGTGAATTGCTTTTAAAACAGAAAATAAGGGATTCGGAAAGATTAGCAATGGCAGATCGAGACCTTGACCGAATTGAGGTAGAGACCCAGCATGAAAATGGACAGAGAATAGAGGACAGTACAACAGACGATGCAGTATCGCGAGAAATAGGACATATAACGCACCATAACGAGGATAATGTACGTCAAGGCATAGAAAACGTAAGTCAGCATACGACAGAGGAGCAGGAAAGTAGAGAGACAGTCGATGAGGATTCTAACTTGCGTCTTGAATACGTAGAACCCATAGTACAAGTAATCAGAGCTCCCTCACCACAGAGTACAAGGAATGCGAGCAGAAACGTGTCACCGCACAGTTCAATGCAATCGGTTGCAATCCAACAATTGGGCGAAAACACAGAGCGTAGGACGTCGGAAGAAAACGCAATAGGACCCACCAATCTGGCAGAATTAGTACAACAAATTACGGACACCATGACAAGGCAAAATAAAGACATAGCGAACCAAATTCAAATTCAGAATGCAGAAACCACGAGACAAATGCGTGAGAATAAAGAAAAAAACAAAAAAATTCAGTTACACCTAAGTCATATTGAAGACGAGGCAAAAGAATCTCGAGAAGTGATAGGAAACTCAATAACAGGTCACAATCAATTGAGAACAGACATTGACAAGGTACAAGTGGACGTACAAACATTGCGTAATGACATTCATGACGAGATCAAAACGTTTCGTAACATCACCCAGGGAGAAGTCAAGGAACTAGAGAAATAGATGAAGGGATATAAGCACTGACATGTACGCAAGGATTAGTGTGATATTTTTGTATTTCCGTCTTGCGTGCGGTAAATACGGAAACGTGAGTTATGGTGACGTTATTACCGAATGCGTCCAAACAGGACTAACGTGGTGTTATTCTTTTTTTTTTTAGCTGCCGAAAGACAAATACCGGTAGACGTCCATTGGAGCACGATAAATGTGTATGATGCAGCACGTCTGTCGGAAACCACCATTGTGGAATGGTGCGCCAAGTTCCGTGCGACAAGGAGTGCTGCTGCTTCATGATAACGCACGTCCCCATATCGCAAATGTCTTAAAGCAGAAGTTAAGCCAACTGAAGTGGGATACACTTGATCACCCGCCCTGTTGTTATGATCTCTCTCCATGTGATTAGCACGCCTTTGGTCCTTTCAAAATGGCTTTGAAGAGTCTATGATTCCTGTTGGACGAGGGTGTGCAGCCAGCAGTTACTGACGACTTCACGCAGATAGACACTGTGTTTTACCCAACAGATATCTTCAGCCTGGTTTGTCAGTGGGATGATTGCCTCAGTGCTGACAGCTATTTTGTATGATTAGCATACGTATTTTGGATTGTACGGTCTTTGAATGGACGTACTGAATGGAATAAAAGGTCATCTGACCACACAAAATGGACTGAGAATGAACTGCAGACAGATTAAAGCAATGAAGGTGTACTAATAATGAAATTAGTGATAATCTTACCACTGAAATAATGGTGCACGAAATAGAAGAAGTGAAGCAACTCTGCAGCTTTGGAAGCAAAATAACGAACGACACGCGAGTCAACAAGAACATCGAAAACAGAAATTTTTTTTGGGTCATCAGTGTTCTAACTGGTTTGATGCAGCCCGCCACGAATTCCTCTCCTGTGCTCACTTCTTTATCTCAGAGTAGCACTTGCAACCTACGTCCTCAAATATTTACTGGATGTACTCCAATCTCTATCTCCCTCTACAGATTTGCCCTCTACAGCTCCCTCTAGTACCATGGAAGTCAGTCCCTCATGTATTAACAAATGCCCTATCATCCTGTCCCTTCTGCTTATCAGTGTTTTCCACATCTTTCATCCCTCTCCGATTCTGCGCAGGACTTCCTCATTCCTTACCTTATTAGTCTACCTAATTTTCAACATACGTCTATAGCACCGCATTTCAAATGCTTTAATTCTCTTCTGTTCCGGTTTTCCCACAGTCAATGTTTCGCTACCTTACGTCCTCAAATTAAGCCTAATATTTGATATTAGTAGAACTCTCTTGGACAGTAATGCCCTTTTTTCCATTGTTAGTCTGCTTTTGATGTCCTACTTTCTCCTTCCGGCATTGGATATTTTATTGCCTATGTAGCAGAATTCATTGACTTCATCTACTTCGTGACCATCAATCCTGATGTTAAGTTTCTCGCTGTTCCCATTTCTACCACTTCTCATTACATTCGTCTTTCTTCGATGTACTCATTGGACTGTTCATTCCTTCAGCAATCACGTAATTCTTCTTCACTTTCACTCAGGATAGCAATGTCATGAGTGAATCGTATCATTTATATCCTTTCACCTTGAATTTTAATTCCACTCCTGAACCCTACTTTTATTTCCATTATTGCTTCCTCAATGTACAGATTGAACAGTAGGGGCGAAAGACTACATCCTTGCCTTACACTCTTATTTTTTCCTCTCGGCTGTTGTAAATACTGTGTATGACCCGCCTCTCCCTATAGCTTACCTCTATTTTTCTCAGAATGTCTAACATCCTACACCATTTTACATTGTCGAACGCTTTTTCCAGGTCGACAAATCCTATGAACTTGTCTTGATTTTTCTTTAGTCCTGACTCCTTTATTAACTTCAACGTCAGAATTGCCTCTTCGCGCCTTTACCTTTCCTAAAGCCAAACTGATCGTCGTCTAGCACATCCTCAATTTTCTTTTCCATTCTTCTGTGTATTATTCTTGTGAGCAACTTGGACATATGAGCTGTTAAGCTGATTGTGCGGTGATTCTCGCACCTGTCAGCTCTTGTCGTCTTCGGAATTCCAAAAGTCTGATGGTATGTTGCCAGACTAATACATTCTACACACAAACATGAATAGTCGTTGAGACTTCCCCGAATGATTTTAGAAGTTCTGATGGAATGTTATCTATCCCTTCCGCCTTATTTGATCTTAAGTCCTCCAAAGCCCTTTTAAATTGTGATTCTAACACTGGATCCTCTATTTCTCCTAAATCGACTCCTGTTTCTTCTTCTATCATAACACACACATCTTACCCCTCATAGAGGCTTTCAATGTGTTCTTTCCACCTCTCTGCTCTCTCCTCTAAGTTTAACAGTGGAATTCCCGTTGTACTCTTAATGTTATCACCCTTGCTTTTAATGTTACCGACGGTTGTTTTGACTTTCCTGTATGCCGAGTCTGTCCTTCCGACAATCATATCTTTTTCGATGTCTTCACATTTTTCCTGCAGCCATTTCGTCTTAGCTTCCCTGCACTTCCTATTTATTTCATTTTGCACTGAGTTTCACAGAACATTTTTGTACTTCCTCATTTCATCGATTAGTTGAATTATGTCTTCTATTACGCATGGTTTCTTCGCAGTTACCTTGTTTGTATCTATGTTTTCCTTCCCAAATTCTCTGATGACCCTTTTTACAGATGTCCATCCCTCTTCAGTTGTACTGTCTACTGAGCTATTCCTTATTGCTATACCTATAACCTCACAGAACTTCAAGCGTATCTCGTCATTCGCCAGTTCTTCCGTATCCCACTTCTTTGCGTACTGATACTTCCTGACTAATGTCTTTAACTTGAGCCCATTCTTCATCACTACCATATTGTGACCTGTGTCTGCTCCTGGACGCGCCTTACAATCCACTATCTGATTTCGGAATCTCTGCCGCACCACGATGTAATCTAACTGAAATCTTTCCGTACCACCCGTCCTTTTCCAAGTATACCTCCTCCTCTTGTGATTCTTGGGCAGAGTATTCGCTGTTACTAGCTGAAACATGTTACAGAATTCAGTTAGTGTTTCTCCTATCTCATTCCTTGTACCAAGCCCATATTCTCCTGTAACTTTTTCTGCTGCTAATTCCCCTGCAACTGTATCCCATTCTCCCATGGCTATTAGATTTTCGTATCCCTTTACATACTGTATTACCCTTTCAATATCCTCATACACTTTCTCTATCTCTTCATCTTCAACTTGCAACGTCGGCGTGTATACCTGAACTATCGTTGTCGGTGTTGGTTTGCTGTCGATTTTGTACGAACAACCCTATCAATGAACTGTTCACAGGAACGCGCTCTTTGCCCTCCCTTCCTATTCATAACGAATCCTACTCCCGTTATACCATTTGCTGCTGCTGTTGATATTACCCTATACTCATCTGTCCAGCTATCCTTGTCTTCTCTCCATTTCACTTCACTGACCCTTACTGTATCTAGATTGAGCATTTGCATTTCCCTTTTCAGATTTTCTTGTTTCCGTACAACGTTCAAGCTTCTGACATTCCAGGCCGCGACTCGTAGAACGTTATCTTTCCGTCAATTATTCAGTCTTGTTCTCATAGTAACCCTCCCCTTGGCAGTCCCCTCCCGGAGACCCGAATGGGGGACGATTCCGGAATGTTTTGCCAATAGAGAGATCATGTCCTATGGTTAAACGTTACGTGTCTGCGATGCATGATTTCCATTGCCTTCTGCTGATCATTGCTGATTCAGGGACAGTTTCCCACGCCAAGGACAAGAGAGTGCCCTGAGTCTCTATCCGCTCCTCCGCCCTCTTTGACAAGGCCGTTGGCAGAATTAGGGGTGACGTCTTATGCCGGAAGTATTCGGCTGCCGTAAGTGTTCGGCTGAAAACAGAATAGCACATGGAAAGAAGCCATTTCTGGCCACAAAGAGGTGTCTGGTAATATGAAACATCGGCTTTAACTTGAGAAAGGAATTTCTGAGAACTTATGTTTGCAGCACAGCCTGCATGGAAATCAAAATCAAGAGATGTGTTTTACACTGAGGAGACAAAAGTCATGGGACAACGATGTGTACATGTACAGATGACAGTAATACCACGTACACAAGGTATAAAAGGGCAGTGCTCTGGCGTAGCTCTCTCTTGTACTCAGATGATTCATGTGAAAAGATTTCCGACGTGATTATGGGTGCGCGGTGGATGTTAATAGACTACGAACGTGGAACAGTAGCTGTAGCTAGAGGCTTGGGACGATCAGTTTCTGAAATCGTTAAGGAATTCAGTATTTCGGGATCCTTAGTATCAAGAGTGTGCCAAGAAAGCCGAATTTCAGACATTACCTCTCATCAGGGGCAACGCAGTGGCCGACGGCCTTCACATAAAGAAACAAGAGCAGCGGCGTTCGCATATAGTTGTCAGTGCTAACAGACAAACAAAACTGCGTGAAATAACCGCACAAATCCGAGTGGGACTTACAGCGAACGTATCCGTTAGGTCAGTGTGGCGAATTGGGCTATGGCAACAAACCAGTGATGTGGCTCTTTATGATAGCAGCACTGTATCGCCTGCAGCGCCTGTCCTGGGCTCGTGACCGTATCGGTTGGACCCTAGACGACCGTAAAACCTTGACCTGTTAGGATGAATCACGATTCCATTTTGTAAGAGCTGATGTTAGTGTTCAAGTGTGTCGCAAAGCCCACGAAGTGATGGACCCAAATCCTCAACAAGGCTCTATGAAAGCTGGTGGTGGCCCCATAATGGACTGGATCCTCGGTTATGTTCGGTTACTTTGAGACCATCTTCAGCCATTCATGGGTGTCTTGTACCCAAATAATGATGGAATTTTAATGGATGACAATGCGCCCTCAAACAACGACGGTATTTTTATGAATGACAATGCCCATTGTCACAAGGCCAGAATTTTTATCATTGGTTTGAAGAATACTCTGAACAATTAGAGCTAATGGCTGGACAGTTTGAGCGAATGGTGTGGCCACCCAGATCGTCCGACATGAATCCCAGAGAACATATATGCGACATAATGGAGAGGTCAGTTCGTGCACAAAATCCTGCACCGGCAACAGTTTCACAATTATGGGCGACTATAGAGGCAGCATGGCTCAGTACTTGTGCAGCGGAACTCCAACGAGTTGTTGAGTACATGCCACGTCGAGTTGCTGCACGAAGCCTGGAAAAAGGTCAGACACGATATCGGGAGATGCCCCATGAGTTGTATCACCTCAGTGTATGTTTGGATCACAGCATTGTATCAAAGTGAATCACGGACTGTGTGGAAACCATCAAAGAAGAATACCAAAGTGTATGAGATGTGATCTGTAGGATGTGAAAATTAGTTGCACTCGTAATATAATAAATGAGGAAGTTCTTTGCAGAATCAGAAATGTTTCAAATGGCACTGAGCACTATGGGACTTAACATCTGAGGTCATGAGTCCCCTAGAAGTTAGAACCACTTAAAGCTAACTAACCTAAGGACACCACACACATCCATGCCCGAGGCAGGATTCGAACCTGCGACCGTAGCGGTCGCGCGGTTCCAGACTGAAGTGCCGAGAACCTCTAGGCCGCAACGGCCGGCTTCGCAGAATCGATGAGGAAAGGAATATGTAAAAAAAAAACACTGACAAGAAGAAGGGACAGGACGGTAGAACATCTGTAAAGACATCACGGAATAATTTCCGTGGTACAAGAGGGATCTGTGGACGGTAAAAACTGCAAGGGAAGGCAAAGATTGGAGTAAGTCCAACAAACAACTGAGGAAGTTCGGTACAAGCGCTACTCTGAGATGAAGAGTTTGGTGGGCCGCACCAAACCACTCAGAAGACTGAAGACTCAAAAAAGTCCCTCGATGAGCAACCGTGAACAGCAAGAGCGGGCAGCAGACCGCGCCTCGTTAGTACGTGCTACGAGCGCCCTGGGCTGTGGCGGATAGAGACATATCCGGACAGCGGGCGCCGTGTCCAGCCGGGGGCGCCGCCTGTTATCTGCGTCCGGCCACGGGTGTGCGCCCCCGCCGCGAGCCAATCACAGCGCGAGTAATGGAATCGGCTTAGTGCGACCGCACGCGTGCTAATCCCCGTCTTTATTTACTGCGCTGCCGCCGCCACAGCGCCGGGTCGGCGTCCTGTTCCGCAAACCCAATATAGTCCAATGTGTGTGTGTGTGTGTGTGTGTGTGTGTGTGTGTGTGTGTGCGTGTGGTGTGTGCGTGTGGTGTGTGTGTGTGTGTGCGCGTGTGTGTGTTACATCGCCACCGCCACTGACACCACCACTTCATAAAGTAGCAAATACCTGGCCTCGGCACAAAGTGGCTTTATCAGTATTGACCACGTTGCTCTGAAACACGCTTTGGCATTATGCGCGTACGGTCGAAATACTCCGCCGAGTATCTGAATGTGGTATTATGCCGGTAAGTTGCACAGAACACAACACCAATGTTGTCAATTTGCAGACTGTACACGTTGTCGAGGAAAACCTCTGATGTTAGCCCCTTATAAATTGCTTCTATGACTAGTCCCCGACAGCCTTGAAACAATACTGTTTTTAAGCTCCCTGTTTCACGTGTTTTCATTTCCACGAAAACTATTTCTTTATTCAACTGTATTGATTTTTACTCCATTTAACTGCTAAGAAAATTAGTGCTTTCTTACTTCTTCGAGCCACTTTTGGCTTTCGGAAAGTAGTTTCTCTGTTCACCTTATTTAGCTATTCTCAATTCATCTCATCAGTATTAGTAAAACAGCGTTCTTTCGAGGTTTATTTCAGTTGTAGCTGTAGAGAGAAATGTGAGGAGGCCATGTCTTGGATTACAGATGCTGAGCCGTCATGACAGGTTTATTTTTGATCAAAAGTTCACGAACAAGCTGTGTAATGTGGAAACGTTTATTACCATATTGCAGTTTCTATGAGTATTTCACCACGCACGGAGCTTTTTCTTCCGACTTACACAAACGCTGTACAGCTTGCATTGTCCGTACGGGCTAGTGACTAGAAATCATAGTACGCCGTTGAAACAGCAGAAACATTCGATCGAGTTCGACTATCTTTTTCCTTGATGATGGTTCTTCCTGAGGTTACCGTCAATACGACTGCACCTCAGTTTCGATTCTCTCCCCTGGAACCACGTTTCTTTAGAAATTATGACTCTTTTACAATCTATATTCATCGTGAACTTCATGTAGTAGATTCTTAACCATGCTCATTTGGCTCTACTTTTGACATAAATTCAGAAATTTCGATTTGAATCATTCCCAAAACATTTTAAAATTGCTTAATAGGTATCAAATGATAAGCTGAAATCACAAGCAAACTCTCTGATATTTCTGTGGTTATTTTAAATAATCTGATTCACTGTTTTTACTATGTCACCGGCTGTTGTGCAGAGCATCCAGTGCCTCGTGCTCGCAGCCCTTGCGTTAAATACAAAAGCTTGGTTTATGCAGGATGATTCTCCGAAAGCATTATAATACATCTAAAATACTTTGTAGAACTCTGTACATATCTAAAGCAAATTTTAACACGAACGTTCTGATTCATTCTCTTTCAGAAGTTAAAAAGAACTATACGTATGAAATCAAGAGTTCCTTACGGGCAACCAACATACAGTTAAAGCACCAAACGTTAAAAAAACGCCAGGAAAGAGTTACATTTCAACAAAATTCTAAATTGTTTGCAGTATACAGATTGGAAAGTTAAATAATTACACACACACACACACACACACACACACACACACACACAATAGCAGGTGACGTTTCGATCAACAGATCGACTCACCTAATGCCCCTTTTGTATGTGAACATTGTGAAACCACTTTAGCCGGCCGCAGTGGTCTAGCGGTTCTAGGCGCTCAGTCCGGAACCGCGCGACTGCTACGGTCGCAGATTCGAATCCTGCCTCGGGCATGGATGTGTGTGATGTCCTTAGGTTAGTTAGGTTTAAGTAATTCTAAGTTCTAGGGGACTGATGACCACAGATGTTAAGTCCCATAGTGCTCACTGCCATTTGAACCATTTTTTTGAAACCACTTTAAAATTAAATTGTCCTTAACCGAATTTCTCACCTATTCTGTATTTCTGATCAGAGTATACAGGGTGGTCCATTGATCATGACCGAGCCAAATATCTCACGAAGTAAGCGACAAACGAAAAAACTACAAAGAACGAAACTTGTCTAGCTTGAAGGGGGAACCAGATGGCGCTATGGTTGGCCAACTAGATTGCGCTGCCATAGGTCAAACGGATATCATCTGCGTTTTTTAAATAGGAACCCTTACTTTTTATTACATATTTGTGTAGTACGTAAAGCAATATGAATGTTTTAGTTGGACCACTTTTTTCGCTTTGTGAATCATGACGCTCTAATAGTCACAAACATATGGCTCAAAATTTTAGACGAACAGTTGGTAACAGGTAGGTTTTTTAAATTAAAATACAGAACGTAGGTACGTTTCAATGTTTTATTTCGGTTGTTCCAATGTGATACATGTACCTTTGTGAACTTATCATTTCTGAGAACGCAAGCTGTTACAGCGTCATTAACTGTAAATACCACAACAATGCAATAAATGCTCAAAATGATGTCCATCAACCTCAATGCATTTGGCAATACGTGTACCGACATTCCTCTCAACAGCGAGTAGTTCGCCTTCCGTAACGTTCGCACATGGATTGACATTGCGCTGGCGCATTTTGTCAGGCGTTGTCGATAGATCACGATAGCAAATATCCTTCAGCTTTCCCCACAGAAAGAAATCCGGGGACGTCAGATCCGGTGAACGTGCGGGCCATGGTATGATGCTTCGACGACCAATCCAACTGTCATGAAATATGCTATTCAATACCGCTTCAACCGCACGCGAGCTATGTGCCGGACATCCATCATGTTCGAAGTACATCGCCATTCTGTCATGCAGTGAAACATCTTGTAGTAACTTCGGTACAACATTACGTTGGAAATCAGCATACATTGCACCATTAAGATTGCCATCGATAAAATGGGGCCAGTTATGCTTCCTCCCATAATGCCGCACCGAACGGTGTGACCGTGCGGTTCTAGGCGCTTCGGACCGGAACCGCGCTGCTGCTACGGTCGCAGGTTCGAATCCTGCCTCGGGCATGGATGTGTGTGATATCCTTAGGTTTAAGTAGTTCCAAGTCTAGGGGACTGATGACCTCAGATGTTTAGTCCCATAGTGCTTAGAGCCATTTGAACCATAATGCAGCACCATACATTAACCCACCAAGGTCGCTGATGTTCCACTTGTTGCAGCCATCGTGGATTTTCGGTAGCCCATTAGTGCATATCATGTCGGTTTACGTTACCGCTGTTGGTGAATGACGCTTCGTCGCTAAATAGAACGCGTGCAAAAAATCTGTCATCGTCCCGTAATTTCTCTTGTGCCCAGTGGCAGAACTGTACACGACTTTCAAAGTCGTCCCCATTGAATCCCGTTTGCATAGAAATATGGTAAGGATGCAATCGATGTTGATGTAACATTCTCAACACCGACGATTTTGAGATTCCCGATTCTCGCACAATTTGGCTGCTACTGATGTGCGGATTAGCGGCGACAGCAGCTAAAACACCTTCTTGGGCATCATCATTTGTTGCAGGTCGTGGTTGACGTTCCACATGTGGCTGAACATTACTTGTTTCCTTAAATAACGTAACTATGCGGCGAACGGTCCGGACACTTGGATGATGTCGCCCAGGATACCGAGCAGCTTACATGGCACACGCCCGTTGGGCATTTTGATCACAATAGCCATACATCAACACGATATCGATCTTTTCCGCAATTGGTAAACGGTCCATTTTAACACGGGTAATGTATCACGAAACAAATACCGTCCGCACTGGCGGAATGTTATGTGATTCCACGTACTTATTCGTTTGTAACTATTACAGCGCCATCTGTCACAAAGCGAAAAAAGTGGTCCAACTAAAACATTCACATTTCTTTACGTACTACACGAATATGTAATAAAAATGTTGTTCCTATTTAAAAAAGACGCAGTTGATATCCGTTTGTCCTATGGCATCGCCATCTAGCGGGCCAACCATAGCGCCATCTGGTTTGCCCCTTCAAGCTAGTCGAGTTTCGTTCTTTGTAGTTTTTTCGTTTGAGGCTTATTTCGTGAGATATTTGGCCCGGTGACTATCAATGGACCACCCTGTATTACTCAACATCATTTTTCAGTTGTAGCCGTTTCTAAAGCTTTTCAGTGAGCGTATACATTCCTGTATCCACTGAGCTTCATTTTGCGTGCGGGAGAAACGACAAATTTTGCATAGGAGGAGTGATTACTTGCAAAACAACAAACACTTAAAATAAAATGGCCATAAACATGTCGAGAAATGGGATAATCATCAACAACATATATTCTGATGCGTTGGCTGGATGAACTGTAACCAAGAATAGTACAAGTTTTGTAAAGAAGTCGTTTATCGTCCCACGTTGACAGCATCCATTTCGACAGGGGGAAAAAACCACAAGAATGAAACGAAAAAAGTTGTGAACAATGGTTATACTATAAGTGGATCAATATGCACGCGTGTAAAATTACAACAACTGCAGCCCTCTGTCGCGAAAATGGAGTCTTTTTGACCTAGGTTTCGGCCACTTCTAAGAGTGCCTTCATCAGAAATAAATGTTTAAAACTGGCATGCCACATATAAACCAAATATGAAGCGATAACGCTTTAGATACAAAATATTAAAAGAGAAAACATAGAGGCAGACCACCAAGGGATGCACCACATGTCGAGCTCGGTAGCTTCAGACTGAGCTTTAACCACACATGTGTTGAGCGGACAGTACATGCTTCACTTTGGGCCATTGACTTTTTTAATTGTAGTGACTTACCCATGTTTAAAAATTATGATAATATAATGTATTGTGAAGTCATCGAAATAAACTCAGTTCTTCCCCCAAATGAAAAGAACAAACGCTGAATTTATAGCACAATACTGTGGTAGTGATTGCATGCATACGTTGAGCGAAGTTTCGGGATTTTCTGAGCAGAAGAATCATTTATTGTGAAGGAGTTCATGCACATAATGTATTTAACGTTGGTTACACTTGCAACGTCTTATGAAATTAAATAACTAAATGTTCGAAATTACTTTTGCACTCACTACGCTTTACAAGAGCTACGAATAAGGTGCGTTTTACAGCGAGAGAGGAGAGACTTAATAACCCCAAGGAGACTTGGGTCTTAGAAACACAACTGTGCCTGCTCAGCGCATGTTTTCCGCTCTTCGGCTAAGCGCCAGAGGTGCCCACCGTCCTGTTGCATCCCAGGCACTTTTTAGAGGTCGTCAATAACAGAAAAAAGTACAGTACCGGTCACCACTTTAGGCCACATGGGCCACAGTGCAGCAACATTTGCCATTCGCAAATACCCTAGTTCGATCCAGTCTCTAACATGGCTGAAGGCCGCTGCCGGTGGGAGTAACAGTCTGCCGAAGATGAAATGGAAATCGATATGGAAGAGGAAGATGATCCAGTATGAGATTTTAACAGAGCGTTAGAAGACTTGCGATCGGATCAGTCAAGGCAGAAGGGATGGACAACAGCCCTCGGAATTTCTAAAATCCTTGGAGGAAACGGCAACCAAAAGAATTGGTGAGTAGAATCTTCGGAAAAAATACTTTCGGAAAAAATACTTACATAATGCTAAAACTAGCGAAGCCGACAAATGCGAAAAGTATCGAGTAATCAGTTTAACAGATCATGCATAAAACTTGCTAACAAGAATAATAAACGTAAAAATGGAAAAAAAACTTCAGTATCTCTTAGAAGACCATCAATCTGGCTTTAGTAAATGTAAAAGCAACAGAAAGGTAGTTCCGTCGCTTTACTTGATATGGAACCAGTTCACACGAAGACTCAAGACATGTTCATAGAATGTTTAATGTAAAATGGTGCAATATGTTTCAAATGCCCAGGAAAATGGGTGTAAGCTGTAGGGAAGGAACGGAAATAAATAATAAGTAAAGAAACCTAGAGAGAACGATACGAAGGAATGACCAAGAACGGTGTACTCGGATCAAAAAAGAGTTTAAGACAGGAATGCAATCTTTCTCCGCTACTGCTCAAATTATGTATACATGCGAAGCAATTACGGGAAAAATAGTTTTAGGCATGGGATTAGATACAGGATGAAAGGATATCAAAGATTCACTAATGACAAGAAGTGTTGCAGGAATGGAATTAATAGTTTACTGAGTGCAGAATATGAACTGTATCTAAGCCGAAGATTGGCGAAAATAGTTTGTAGTAGCTCCAACGAATACTGCAAAGGAGCTACACCCACCGCTTGTACTAAATCCCTTTATTTGTGATCAGATATAGAAATACTCAAAAACCTTTCTTTTCGGTTGCATCTTTTCGGCTGCATCTTCCTTGTGTTCAGCTGGCATGATCTCTTCCCCTAACAAAATTCCTCCAACACAAGAGAACTGACTGCTATTTCATGAAATGCTAAACTTTAGAAAGCTAACGGTACACTGAAACTCTGAAAAGCTCATCGTGTGACGCTATTCGGCGCTGATGGTACATAGTGGCCCATCGGTGCTGATGATCCGTAGTAATGAAATCCATATAATGTTTGAAGCTAATGCACGACACACAGCATTTTCTGGGCTCACTGATTCCGGTGTGCGTTGAAAGACAATTTGGAGAACGGGAATCACCGTAAAGTCTAGCGGTCTTTACTTGTAACCGTCTAAATGCGACGAAATACTTTACTTTGAATGCCCTGCAACAATGTCGACATTTACAACACTACTCCGCAAGTCACATGAATGGTTCTGGCGGAATGGTACTTCTGATATCACCCAACTGTTCCTCCCTACCCAGTTCCATAAGCGAATGGCGTTTGGAAAGAACGATTGTCGGTAAATATATGTATTAACTCCAATTTCTCGAATTTTCTCGCTGTCCTCATTTCGCGAGGTGTATGAGGGAGAAAGTAATACGTCGTCAGGTTCTTCACGAAGCGTAATTTCTCGGGATTTCAGCAGTATACCTCTCCGTGATTCACCACACAGCTCTTGTAGCGAATACCACTGGATTTTGTTGAGCAAGTCTGTAATACTTTGCGCTCCCATACTACTGAGCAATACTCAAGAATCGGTCGAACAAGTGTTTCGTAAGACACTTCTTTTGTGAATGCGTTACATTTCCTTAAGAGTATTATTATGATGGGTCTCTCTTTGAATCACAGTCTGGCATCTGGTTTTTCTGCTGTTTGCTTTATGTGACCACTTCACTTAAGATCGCTCCAGATGGTCATGACCAATGTATAAAACTACGTGTGGAATCGAAACGGATAGTTTCACACAAAGCAAGGGCAATAAACCGTTACTCTTTTCAGCTTATGACTAATTTACTGTTGCCAGTAAGTGCCAGGCGGATAGGATAAATTTTGTCAAGTGACAAATGTCTTGCAATGAAGAAACGACTCCAGGAACGTGCTCTAATACCCAGACATTAACAGGCTCGATTGAAGTTTGCTGAAAAACATGTCTCATGGACTTGAGAAAGGGAAATAGTGATATTCAGTGAGGAGAAGAAATTTAATTTGGATGATACGGATGGATTTCAGTGTGACTGGCATGATCTGAGAACAGAGCATCAGATCAGAATGAATAGATATTTTCGTGGCGAAAGTGTTGTGATTTGGACAGCATTTTGCAGTAAAAGTAAATCACGCATTGCTTCGGTGACCACGAGAACAAATTATAATTTGTAGAGTGAAATGCTAGAGACAGAATGGATTACAGTGTATGAGGACCAACGGGACGAAAGTCTGAAGATTCAAAAAGGTATACATTTGTGCATGTTCCTGTTGTAGCAAAAAAGTGGTCTGAAGATAAAAATATTGGCTTGCGCATAGCTTGGATTTGAAACCCGTGGAAAATCTTTGAGGATACGTGCAAGGCGTGTTTATCGCAATGGAAGGCAATTTGAGGCTGTATGTGAGCTGAAAAAAGCGATACGAGAACATTGGGCGACAGTTTCACTGGAAGAAATACGAACTCTAACAAAATCAGTGTCGAAGAAAATTTTTGAGGCGATTAGGAAGAACGGAAGTCGCACAAAGTACTGACAACGCAATAACACAACAGGATAGTGAGTACCTTTATGCCAGTTTCCAACCAGGAAAAGCAAACGCCTTATTTTGTTACTTGTTTTATGAATGAAACTATGTAATTCCGCCTTGATTATTTATACCTTATAGGCATCTACTATTTTCATACTAAGTTCTATAGATGTAGGCTTCAGACGTTACATATTACCTTCGTAGAAACCCTGCCTCTATACTGATTTCCGCTAATGTACTTGTTTTACGTGGTAATTCCACTTAAGGTCGGTCTGGATCGATACTCCTCTCAAGGTCATTTGTATCTAGTATGCCCAGTGACCTCAAGTGTAGTATTATAGCCCCTCTAAACGTCATTTGTGTCTAGAATATCAAGATCATTTGTATTCAGCGACTCAAGTCACTGTATCTACCATGCCCAAGGACTCTATTTTACACAAACTTCACTGCACCCCCTATAACTTTATTTATATAACTTGAGGTAACACAGTCACGTTTTTAATAATATTTTGTAAGGCCATCATCTTGCGGATGTGAGTCTCATTGACAATACAGAATTAAGCTGTAAATCAGTTTTGTCATTGTGTTGACTACCATATTCAATTATATGTTCCACTTATTTCCTCTGCTTCATTAAAGTGTTTTATAAAGTATTTATTTATTTGCGTTATTGCTGGGCTTTATTTATGTGCGATCAGTGTTCACTTTTTTTTCCTTTATTGTAATTTTCATACATGTACAATCAGGTAGGCTGTCAGCGGTATGCTACGCCGCTCTTCAGCCATAGAGTTGACAGTGATATAACACAGAATGGAGATCCAGAATAAACATAGTGACAGGCAAAAAATAGTGGATACAGAAATACAAAACAACACGGACGATAACGACACTGAAAACGTGTTGACACGGCGCACATAAAACTGATGAATCCGACGGCACAAGTGAACATATGAGCGTGACGGCGGACACTAGAAACACAAAACGAAGGCACACACAAGCGAAACTGATGGCGATGATCTCCGGCGCGCGAATGTCCACATAGCGTGTACGAGTCTGGGGACCTGCCAAGAGGGGAAGAAGGGGGAGTGGGAGGGAGAGGGGTGAGCAAGGATGCCAATGGTGGAGGAGACGGAAGTAGGAGATGGAGGAAGGGCTGGAGGGGAAGCCCGGGGTAGGAGTGGGGAGAAACGGAGGAGGGAGGGAAGGGGAAGAGAAGGGGGTGAGGGTGCCCAAAGGAACAAACACAGGAAGAGGGAGGGAGGATCAAAGTTGGTGGGAGGGGTAGATGGTGGGGAGAAGGGCATCATCAGGGAGGGGGAGCTGGCGGAAGCCACCTTGGGAGAGGGTAAGGAGGATGGAGAGATGGAGAGCAGGTGGGATGTGGGAATACAGGCACGGCGGCGGGCGGGGGTGGGAGAGGCTGGGGGAAACAAGCGGGTGAGGAGGATCGAGTTTATGGGAGTTGCAGAAGATCCATATCCTTTCAAGGAAAAGGAGGAGGTGGGGGACCAGAATGAGGTTGTACAGGATAAGCGTGGGGGAGGGGAGACAGATGCAATAGGCGAGGCGGAGAGCATGGCGTTCAAGGTTCTGAAGGGATTTGTAAAAGGTAGGGGGGGGCGGAGATCCAGGCAGGCTGGGCGTAACAGAGGATAGGGCTGATAAGGGATTTATAGGTGTGGAGTATGGTGGAGGGGTCCAGACCCCACGTACGACCAGAAAGGAGCTTGAGGAGACGGAGTCGAGAGCATGCCTTGGCTTGGATTGTCCGGGGATGGGGGGCCCAGGAGAGGTGGCAGTCGAGGGTGACGCCAAGGTACTTAAGGGTGGGGGTGAGGGCGATAGGACGGCCATAGATGGTGATGTAGAAATCGAGGAGACGGAAGAAAGGGGTGATTTTGCCTACAATGATCGCCTGATCAGTGTTCACCTGTTAGAACCTTTTAGTTAAACCGCTTGTGTTGCTACTACTGTGAGAGTACAGCACTTTTCGGCTCACTCCTCAGATTCAGAGCCCAGCTGTGTTCAGGGTCGATCACCAACACGAACCACCGTCATTACTATTCAGCTGTAAGGTGCGGTAGGAATCTCCACACTGTCAGCGACTCACTCTCGAGTGAAGACAGATTGATGAGGTGTTGCGTTCTGTGAGACATAAAGCGGCTGCAGGGTAGCCAGAGGATTCCAACGGCAGCAAAGATGTCGCAGTTGACATCACTTTTGCTCAGATGTCTCTGTTGCTTTGAGCAGCAGCGTGAACCCTGTCGGTCGTGGCCCGCGCTGCTTTCAGCTGTTTACGGACAGTCGTCACTTTTCCATGTGTTCGCACGTACCAATAACAAAATCTGAACAAACACAAACAAAGCAGTTAAGACTAATCGAGAAAGAACGGACAGAACCACGCAGGAGAGAAAATTAACTGCCTGTGGCTCTACTGAGGTTGAGGCGTACACAAAATGTAAACGCAAAGAATAAACAATCACCAGAATCTGCTTTGCAAAGTCGTCACTAGACTCCAAGTTCGCAGCGCGGAGTGACCACGAGGTTTGAGGCGTGATGTGACGGACTGCGTGGTCACTCCCGCCAGTTGGTTCGAGTCCTCCCTCGGGCATGGGTGTTGTTCTTAACAAAAGTTGGTTTAAGTAGTGTGTAAGTCTACGGACCGATGACCTAAGCAGTTTGGTCCCTTAGGAATTCACACACATTTGAACACTCCAAGTTCACAAAACCCATAAGCTCTTAAGAAAATAATTTACCGTAAACAGATGCATAAACAGTTACTTTTCACTAGAAACTCGGCTCTCACAAAAGCTACTGCACGAAATAAATACACAAACTCAAAACGTAAATAAATATTAGGAAATAAGATAAAAACGCACATCATGACCACTTCTTGGCAGAAGCTCGAGACAAGAAAATACTAAAATAAACCAGTCGCTATTTACTAACAAAAACAGTGGGCGCTGCTGCTGTTCGACTTGCTTCTCGTCTGGATAGCTGGATCTACACTAGAAAAGTACTGTTTACAGCGGTCGCAAATACAAGTTGAATTAGACGACAGTAGCGCTAATGGTGGTGTTAAGCTACGCTACAAACTGAGCTCTCACAGCTGCTACTGCAGGAAATAAAAATGCAAGCTCTGAACGTAAAAGAAGCCTCGAATTTCGCAGCTGATAGTCTTAATTTCAGTTAGTAAAGTTTAACGAATTTAATAATATGTTGTCCCCCGTCGGAGGTTCGAGTCCTCGCCCGGGCATGGGTGTGTAGCGTAAGTTAGATTAAGTAGTTTGGTCCCATAAGACCTTACCACAAATTTCTAATAATATGCAGCAATCCTTTTCTTATCAAATTTTACAGATCTTTTTCACTAATTCTGGCTTTACCTATCACTGAAGTGAGTTCATGGTTGATATCCAATATTGAAAGTAATTTTTCGTTGAAATATCCTGGCAGATTAAAACTATGCTGTAGATCTCATTCGGACCCTTCAAATTGTCTTTCGCTGGCAATGCTCTTACCGGCTGAACCATCCCAGCACGACTTAAGAGCCATCCTTACAACTTCAGTTTTACAAGAGCCTCTCCTCTGCTTCCTCAAACTTTACAGAAGGTGCTCTCCAGATCTTCATTGTTGGAATTCTTGGACGATATGACTTAGCGACAGCTCGGTGTGTAAGACGATTATTCTTAATTTTTTTCTTGTTTGTCAGGCAACACAATAGGATTGCGATGCGAACATAACAGATGTTCATGTTCTAAGTAAGTACTTCATGTACCTACTACTTCATGTACTAAGTACTTCGAAACCTGAAAAGGATGTTTCCGTAAGAGCGTGCAAAAATTTAGTAAGACATAGAGGATGCTCCACTAAACAATTTGAGATAGGGAACCTGGGGTCGGAGAAGCCAATTTAAGGATATAATAGAAATAAAATCACGTTACTGTGTGTTTTTATTTACTTTAGTTACAGTTAACTGCAAATACTATCATTGACACATTTGTACTTTTTCTTATAAAACGTTCTGAAACTGGTGACCATCAACGTCAGGGAAGCATGACATCGGCGAACAACATTCTGACGGACCCTGACAAATACCCTTGTATTTTGAATGACATTACAGACAGCTACAATTATGACATGTTATTTGTGCTCTGTAATACAGTTATTAAATGAAATAGATTTCAGCGGTGTTGCGTGCCGTTTATGGCGAAATAACTACTTAATAAACTTTTGTAATCGTTCGCCCGCTGTGTTTTTTAGAGTTTTCATTGCGTTGAAGTCGTTTAGTAAATTTCGTGCTTTAGTTTTCAGTTGACGTTTATTATTCTATCTAGTGAAATATTTCAGTAAAATTTTCATTCAATGTTTTAACTTCGCTTAGTGTTACAATGGACGTTTTAATTTTTTCCTTTTAGCTAATAATTTTGTGAAGTTTTGTTGGTATTGGTATTGGCTGTGTTGTAGTAGTATTAGTACAAGTAGCTGCTTTCTTAGTAGGCAGAAAATTTCGAGACCAGTATTGTTAGTTCCTAAATAGTTCTATTGGTGTAACTGAACTTTGGTAACGTAGACGTATAGTTTTCTTTCAGTAACTGTAAAATTTTACCATGAGTGAGAAGTGTGGGCTCTGTCGTAGGTTTGTGAGCAGTGGATTATGGTGTGGGATTTGTTCAAAGTATTTTCATTGGGTGGAATGCAGTGGGGAAGCCAGTGGTCGTTTTAGGGAGATTCTCTCCCGGGAATGTAGAATCTGCAGTAGAAAAAAGTTAATAGAGGAGCAGGAGCGTAAGATCCGTGCCCTTCAGGTACAGTTACAATGCGCAACGGAGGAACTAGATAGGTTGAGGAGAGTAAAGGGTGGTGGGGAATGGGAACTGAGAGTTGGCAAGAAGTTAGCTAGGAAGAGGAGGTATTCAGACAGTTTTACTTTGCATACATGCAATAGATACGGCCAACTGTAAGAGTTGAGTGGAGAGGAGCCTCGTGTAGCTGTAGATGTAGGGAAGTTGCAACAGTCCTCAGCAATTAGGAGTTAGTTACAAAGTCTATCAGAAAGATAGTTCCACAGTAGAGGTGTGGGCCACCAGTTTTAGGAAGTGTTGGGGAGTGAGTACCAGGTCACCAACACTGCGAAGCCTAGTGCAGGGTTGGCTCAGGTGACAGAAATCATAGGGGAGTTATGTAAGAATTTTATGAAGGAGGATCAGGTAGTGATAGTGGGTGGAGCAGGGAACAATCTCGATAGGGACAGGGAATATGATGTCATTAGTGACTTGGTTTAGATAGCTACTCAAACTGGTGGCACTAATGTGGATTGCGTGCAACTATTTCAGCATCATGTTCGGCCTCACCTTAATGCGGCTGTTAGGCGCGTTAACGTGGGGCTGGAGAGGGCACTGATGGCAGAGGGCATGGATCACATCTCAGTGGTGCCAGTTGGGTCCATGAGTAGATGGCGTTTCACTAGGTATGGCCTGCACCTCAATTGGCATGGGAAGGGGAGGCTGGCTAAGCTTATTGGTGACAGTGTAGTAGGAGGTGGTGGTGGTGGTGTCACTCATGCAAAAATTCCCATAGTAGTTGGTGTTATAGCTGCACCTTTTTTAGATTGAAGTCAGCTGATAGGTATACCTGCTTAAAGGAAGTCTCTCTAACTAAGGCCCAAATGGCTCTGAGCACTATGGGACTTAATTTCTGAGGTCATCTGTCCCCTAGAACTTAGAACTACTTAAACCTAAATAACCTAAGGATATCACGCACATCCATGCCCGACGCAGAATTCGAACCGGCGACCGAAGCGGTCGTGCGGTTCCAGACTGTAGCGCCTAGAACCGCTCGGCCACTTCGGCCGGCCCTCTAACTAAGGGCTCACCTCCAGAGGAGCATATTTCATCAAAATATAAGAGGTATTAGAGATAAAGTTAGTGAACTGCTAATAGATGTTAACTCTGAAATTATTGGTATATCAGAGCACCACTTAAATAATTTGATAATTCTGAGGCTTCCTTTACCAGGCTACAGATTAGCTGACTGTTTCTCAAGGAGTTCCTTGCGGGGTAGGGGAGTGGCTCTGTACGTAAAAAACAGTAATTCATTTGAGTCCATAGACGTATCACAACACTGCACTGAAAAGATATTTGAAAGTTGTGCAGCGTTAGTTGAATGTAGTGAAACTCAACTTCTAACTGTTGTTGTTCCTAGGTCCCCTAACTCCGACTTCAGAGGGTTTTAGTTTAAGCTAGAGAGGGCTCTTCATTCACTCTGTAGGAAGTACCAGAAAGTAGTTATATGTGGTGACTTCAGTCTTAATTTTGTATGTGATTGTGCAAGAAAATGGATGTTGGTAGATCTCCAAAATTCGTACGATCTGATGCAAACTGTTTTTTTTTTTCAACTAGTTTGCAGGGGAACAGTAGCACAGTCATAGGCAATATTTTTATTCATTCTTCAATACTGGATGGGCATTCTGTTAGTAAAAGGGTGAATGGCCTTTCAGACCATGATGCACAAATTTTAACACTAAAAGGCCTTTGTACTCAAACCAATGTCATATTTAATTACAAACTTTGCAGGAAAGTTAATCTAACAGCAATTGAGAGTTTTTTAAAACTTGTTAAGGAACAAGTGTGACAAGATGTTTATAGTGCCGATAATATAGATGATAAATACAATGCTTTCCATAACACATTTGGCCGGCCGAAGTGGCCGTGCAGTTCAAGGCGCCGCAGTCTGGAACCGCAAGACCGCTACGGTCGCAGGTTCGAATCCTGCCTCGGGCATAGATGTTTGTGATGTCCTTAGGTTAGTTAGGTTTAACTAGTTCTAACTTCTAGGGGACTAATGACCTCAGCAGTTGAGTCCCATAGTGCTCAGAGCCATTTGAACCATAACACATTTCTCATGCTCTTTGAGAGTTGCTTTCCATTAGAACATTCTAAATGGGGTACTAGCAGTAATGGACAGCCCAGGTGGCTGACTAGTGGGAGAAGGATATCATGTGGAACACAGCAGGAATTATATCAAAATGTTAGAAGTATTCACATTCAAGCTACAGTAGCCCATTACAAACAATATTGTAAGGTGCTTAAAATGTTATTAGCGGAGGCAAAGAGTATGTGGTATGCAAATAGAATAGCTAATTCATAGGATAAAATTAAAACCATACGGTCAGTTGTGAAGGAAGTGTCTGGTCAGCAGCACAAGGTCGACGATATAAACCCAGTTCGCAGTAAAAATATTTCTGTTACTGGTAAATCAGATATATGTAGAGTATTTAACAATCATTTTCTGAGAATTGCTGGTGAATTAAATAAAAATTTAGTTTCTACAGGAAATCATATAAATTTCTTGGCAAATGACTTTCCGAGATTGAAGTCTGAAATACTCCTCTGTGATACAGACAAGAGGGAGATTGAGTCAATAATGAAATCACTAAAGACTAAGGACTCTCATGATTACGATGGAGTGTCTAGCAGAATATTGAAGTACTGTGCTGCACATGTTAGCCCTGTATTTAGCCATATTTGTAATTTTTCATTTAGGAATGGTCAGTTTCCTGACCGTTTAAAGTACTCAGTAATAAAGCCGCTTTATAAAAAGGGAGAAAGGGAAAATGTAGAAAATTTTAGACCTATTTCTATGCCATCAGTGTTTGCAAAAGTTATTGAAACGGCTGTGTATGTAATGTTAATTGATTATTTTATATCACACGATTTGCTATCAAATGTACAGTTCGACTTTAGAAGTCGTTTAACAACTGAAAATGCTATATTCTCTTTTCTCTGTGAGGTACTGGTTGGGCTAAACAAAAAGTTTCGAACGCTTGGCGTATTTTTTTGATTTACCTAAGGCATTTGACTGTGTTGATCACAAAATATTGCTCCAGAAGTTGGACCATTACGGAATACAGGGAGTAGCTCACAATTGGTTCACCTCTTACTTTAGCAACAGGCAGCAAAATGTCATTATTCACAATGTTGGTAACGGCTGTGATGTGGGATCTGAGTGGGGTACTGTCAAGTGGGGAGTGGCCCAGAGATCAGTGTTGGGGCTGCTCCTGTTCCTTATTTATATAAATATTATGGGTAACTCTAAAATATTTCTGTTTGGTGATGACACTAGCTTGGTAGTAATGGATGTGTGCAACATTGACTCGGTTTCAAATAGTGCAGTACATGACCTCAGTTCATGGCTTGTAGAAAATAAACTAACGTTAAACCACAGTAAGACTCAGTTTTTACAGTTTCTACACACAATTCAACAAAACCTGACGTTTTAATC
Source organism: Schistocerca piceifrons (assembly GCF_021461385.2). NCBI lineage: Eukaryota > Metazoa > Arthropoda > Insecta > Orthoptera > Acrididae > Schistocerca > Schistocerca piceifrons. The sequence continues at coordinate 453,601,309 of NC_060142.1, forward strand.
TCACAGAACGGGCATATGATTAGTGAAACTGAACAGTTCAAATTTCTAGGTGTTCAGATAGATAGTAAGCTGTCGTGGAAAGCCCATGTTCAGGATCTTGTTCAATGACCTAATACTGCCATTTTTACTATTAGGACGGTATCAAAAGTGAGTGATACTTCGACACGTAAATTAGTCTACTTCGCTTATTTTCATTCACTTATGTCGTATGGTATTATATTTTGGGGTAACTCTTCCCATTCTACAAGGATATTTTTGGCTCATAGACGGGGGGTTAGGGCAATAAGTGGTGTGAGTTCACGAACCTCTTGTCGACCTCTGTTCACGAGTCTGGGTATTTGGACATTGGCCTCTCAATATGCATATTCCTTATTGTCGTTTCTTGTTACCAGTATTAGTTTATTCCCAAGAATAAGGAGGTTTCACTCGGTTAATACTCGGCGGAAATCAAACCTGCATTTGGATCGGACTTCCTTAACTCTTGTGCAAAAAGGTGTACAGTATACTGCTACATCCATTCTCAATAGGCTGCCACTCGAATTAAAAAATCTTAGCAGTAATCCACGCGCTTTCAAATCTAAACTGAAGAGTTTCATCATGGGTCACTCCTTCTATTCTGTCGAGGAGTTCCTTGAAAAATTAAGCTGATTCTTATTGTATTGGTGATAGCATTTACTTAAAATTATGGACTGACTTTTTCAGGTTCATGAACATGTATTTTTATCTGTTATTACTTTTATGTTGTAAGTTCATGTGGTGGCACGTTCCATGACCTTGTTGATTTGCTCCTCAATTAGGTACTACGGAACTTGACGTGTAAGTATATAAACAAATAAATAATCCCATCTCCGTGTCCACTGGCGTCTCATACACAAGTGACTTCAGATATGCCCATAGGAAATAATGAAGGGGATTCAGATCAGGTTATCTCGCAGACCATGGCCATGGAATAGGGCCTCCCCTTCCAGTCTAGCGCCCAGGAAATATAGCATTGAGATGGTTCCGCACATCCACGCTGAAGTGAGGCGGTACACCGTCATGTTCTACCTACATCCTCTCACGATGTGCCACGGGTATGTTCTCCAACGACTCAGGTAGAACTCTTTACACGAACCTCTAGTTCTAGGTGTCCATCCAGACGATCAGGTAGAAGATATGACCCATGAGTTGTCACCTGCAATGCTGGCCTATATATTCACAGCACAACTTACTTGACGCTGTGACTCTACTACAGCGTGAGGGTTTCACTCATCCCACACAAAGCTATTCCTGCTGCTCGAAATACCACCTCGATGAAACGAGGCCTCGACAGGAAACAGTTCGATTTGGGGGAAATCTGGTCGATCAATCCGTTGTTGGAGTAACCATTGACACCCTACGAACCATAGTGCAAAGTCAGCCAGCAGCATTGCATTGACTCGTTGTAGGTGATATGGGTGTAAATTTTGTTCGTCGAATACTCATCACACGCTACTATTTGCGGCGCCCATTTCACGTGCAATATGACGAATACTTGTAGTGGGGTCTGCTGCAACACGTTTCAGAATATCCTCTTCAGAATGGGGTGTGCGAGTAGTCCTCGTGTTGCCAGATCCCTCGTTTTTTCTTTCCAATGAACCAGTCTCCAGCAGTCTCGATCGAGAGAAACAAACACTGACCGTGATGGATGATGCCTGTTGGAAAATCGTTCCCTGGACGGCCTTTCAACAGCGAGAGCATTGCAACGCACTTCCCTACACACAAGGTGCATGTCAGTGAGTTCTGCGGAGCAGTATCGGTACTGCTCTATCGTATTGTACTGTACGTCTCTGAACAACACTGAGTAATGAATGGGTTTGTCGTTGATTCATATCACGTTATGTCATGGGGCAATGTAAATATTACATAACAGAGCCACTTTATGGACAAGTAAAGTAAAAAAAACCTGCAACATGACTTCATGATAATCAGGCTACTCCTCCTTCTTTCCTTACAAGAAATAAAGAATGTACATGTAAATAAACATCACAGTATACATAAACTTGTACGCATGTTAGTAGTAAATAAGCTGGAAAACAGTGACGCTAGACAGAGCCCTAAACAAATTCACTTTCTTATCTCCTGAAGCTGGCTTCTTCAACCGGAGGTACCCCACCTCGAATAGATCATTGGAGCGTTCTCTACGTTCCGTTGCATTTTTCACGCTGTTGCGGAAGCACACTATATGTATATATATATATATATATATATATATATATATATATATATATATATATATATATATATATATATATATATATATATATATTATATATATATACACTTGAACAGCTCTGCTACTAACAAAATACGAGACCTTGTAAAGAGTCATACATGCGCACCAAAAATCGTTTAGTGCGCACACCAACCTTGTCTTATTTGCTTCAGTGTATTTACCGATTCATACTTATAATTTAATGTGCAGTTAATAAATTATGAAACAGCACTACCAGTGGCACAAGTCAGTCAAGCACTCCGACACAATTCAGGAGCCCTTAAACTTCTCTTGCCGTTACCTATGAACAAGGACTTTCACAAGCTCAATTTGTCAACTAACTTATTCAGGAGAATCGACGTTTACATCGCATGACAATGGTACTGAATTACGCATTAGACGGAGGACAGCTCGCACGATATTTTACGGAGGGGTACTCTTGACAGCATTATAACTACAAATTGTGTGTGTTTCGTGAATTCAACAGCAGATGTCATAGCATGAGGTACACAGTCTGGACGTAATCGACGGTACGTTGCAACATCATAGAGGTTAGCTGCCCTAAACATTGCCTTTCCTCGCCATATCCAGAATCGTTAACAGGTAGATACTTAAAAACATAACCTTACTGGAGTAACAAAAATACTTCTGGAAGATGTTTCTTAGAACTGCGTTACTTTTTCCATGTATAACGATAGCTGCATATGGTACTCATTTCATCCTGAAGATCTGCGATATAAGTTTCTAGTGACACGTTACAACGAAAATTTTTGTGTAACTTTCTGATTCGGTCATACAAGCCATCATCTGTGCTCATAGAACAATGCCCACTGTAGTAGAACGAATAAATAGTAATTCTACATTTTATATCGACTTCATAACTGACGTCCAACTACACCATAGCAGACATTCGTACTCAGATGTTTCGTTAGTATGTGTTTCAACAATTTTAAGACATACAAACTTGAAGAAATTTCTAGAGTACATATGGGTGCTCAGTATCTGATTACGACTACATGCAGTATTTTATTTACTTTTTCTTTTCCTGTCCTCCACTGTTCTCTCCCCCATGACGAGCAGACTTACAGTGGCAATGTATGGTCCTTCTTTTCAGCCTTGGTTTACAAAACTAAAAATAACATAAAAATTAATTCCAGCAGAAGAAAGCATGGCATTATGAAGGCGCTGTGAGTTCTTCTGTGCTTGATCTGTTGGTAGGCTGATGGTTGATGGTCCTGAGAGCTATATGAAAGGGATATGTATAATGAAGACACTGAGGACACTGTTGTACAAAGAAGGTTATGGGATGTACACTGAAAGAAGGAACTGATGGTTGGGGTGGAACAGTTAAGAAATTAGTAGAATCTTAGATTGGTAAAATGACGGTGGATTGGAGGTTCTATCTGCGATGGGACAAGTGAGGTAAGGTATTGGAAAGAGGATGGATGGTTCTCAGGGATTAACGGATGTCCTCGGAGAGGGAGCTGATTAAAACTGGACTGTGAAACATGTGGCACGAACGAAACTGTCAGAAAGTTTTGATATGTTGATTCTACAATGATAGCAGACCGAGATTCACTGATTAAGGGATACAAAGGTGTAATGTATTACAACATACAGACGGCAGGGGATGGTGTTCAAGGTCTTCGGGATTTTAGAACTTCTAGTTGCGATCAGGATGCGAGTGAGACTTCATGACTACACGCAGAAGCTGGAGTGGGATGCATGTTGCTCACTGATTTAGAAGAAGTGGTAAAATGTAGCAGGAGGGAGGGAGGCGGCAAAAGGCCGATGCTGAATATTCTGAGGTGACGATGATTCGATTGGGGGTCTTGTTGTAGTATGTGCGTATAACTTTCTTTGCATCTAGTCTCCATAGTCATCCAGTTATTAGTTTCAGTATTTCTAGTTTATTGTGGGCTTTGTTTTGGAAGGAGAGAAGGTGACGATTTAAGGTAGACTTTCTGTTGAGGTGTTTTAGTGATTAATGATATGGACTGGATGGTTGTGGATTATCTCTAGGTATAGGGAACGGAGTTCTCAGGCATTTCTTGACATAGTTAATTCCTGGACATGTACAGGACTGATGGAGTGATGTCCTTTTCTACGCTACCATGTAATTTGTTAAGGCGGAGGTGGAATGTGTGGAGGGTGGGATAAGGCGGTATCGTGAACGTATCGAAATAATGGGCAGAAGAGGCTGTCTTTTGGACGTCAGGTATGTATAACAGATTAAGAGGCATTGACAGAAGGCTTTACTGGGTAAACCTGCAGCTGGATGGAAAATTTGAAAACTGGTATTGTTTATTGTCACGTAGGAAGGTTGGCAATATCCTTTTGTATCTGAATGGAGATATATACCACAGACGTTTCTGAAGGAGGCCAAAAATTTCTCCCAGTCGTAGGCTTTTCCAATCCCTGTGAAAGGAAGAGGGTTGTTGTGTTGTTGCTACAGGATGTGGACTAAGAAACGGACCTAACTAACTGACAAACAGACCTAACGAACTGCCCCCTTTAATTCTTTATGTTTCCAGCTCTTGACATCAGTGACCGGACATAAAAATCTCATGAAGTACAAATTATTCCTAAATTGTCAATGAAATAGTCGAAAGATGAGTATGTAACGTATTCTTCTAGTAATCGAAAAGTCACTGATTCTAAACTTGCTCGTAGAATTTTTTAAAGTTTATGATTAAATTCGATATTTACTATCAAATAGAAATATGTCATAACAAATATTGAATCATTATTTCTTAATAAACCTAAAAATCTACTTATTTTCAGTTATTAATTGCAAGTAATTGAGAGGGTTAACAATAAATAAAAGTTTGGTACAAACATGAGTTGAAGCGTTATCGCCGTTCTTGCTATAAGCAGGAGAGCTGATTGAGCACAGCGGGCATAGATTTTTTGTACTCTCTCTGAGATCGATAGTTACAACGTTGATATCCACGTGATCACCTGCTGTCATATAAGGCCCTAAAGACGGAGTAATGTGACATCGAAATCGGTTGTAAATAAAATAAGATTTAGTAATTCATCTTCAGTTGTCATCTCTCCTAGATATCGAAATAATAAATGCTGTCGTTCCATGGCCTATCGAAGGATGGATGTAGGAAGCATTTACTCGTATCATAGGCTGAATTTAAATAAACAAAAGTGAAACAAGTTTTCTGGCTAATTTAGAAGCCACTTTCAAACTTTCGGTTATAAACTATAAATGTTCCATTGTACTGAGATTTCCAGATTTTTTTTTTTTTTTTTTTACGCTAATAACGTAACTGGTAACCTCCTCTCACATATTAGCCCATGGAATAAGTCATTTGCTATTTTTTCTCTGTGTAAATCGAGACATTGTATTTTCCATGAGACAGTTCAAGCTGACGCAGAAATGATCAGTTAAGAGTATCAAAACCGAACATTTATCTAATTACGTCAGTCAGCACTATGCTAAATAATACCCTACCTTAAGTTCCCCCGTATTTCATGTACGTTAATCCCAAATTAAAGACTACTTCAGAGGCAAATATTAGCACCAGGACAAAAACTAAACAGCAGTCAACCGATAGATTGCGTTTGTGTAGTTTCGGATCATTGCCTGAATGCGGTCGTCCCGGTTTCTTAAGACAGACCGCAAGAAATGGTACCAGTTTCCATAGCTTTTCCCTTTCGCCTTCTCACTCAAGAGGAACGGTGTTATGTGAATACGTGACCTCAAGTTGCAGCTCTGCAAATTTCTTTTCCGGCAACTGTAACAGTATAAGGGTCTTTGCTGTCGTTAATGACCAACTTCGATTTCTGCATTCTTTAAAAAGAAGGAACAGCTTCTTGTAATAAATTTCATTTCAGTGAAATTTTTAAGTCCTTTCCCTTCTTGAACAAGATCGTTAGATTCTAGGCCTGCTTCTGATAACGTCTGTTTCTGAGGTGTAGTAGTTGCACTGGCTTGCACATATTATGTTATGTATTTCTTTACTTTAGTAAAGCTACGAACACAAGTACCTCTCTTACACACAACCAGGCATTCGTACATCACAAGGAATATGATATACATTTTATGTTTAACATCCAGTGTAGAATGCAACTATTATAAATAACTATTAGACAAACAGCAAAAAAGTAACAGCTTCAGAGAAGAAAATAAGGGATTAACGACAGTGGGAGAACTGTTTACGGTAGACGTGCTCTTACGTTCTACGAAAAAGCAAAAACGGCGAAGTTGCACCACAACCTCGTGGAAAATGACATGTACAAAGATTCTCGACAGTAGGTACACGTGGCTGTGGATTACAACTGGCCGCAATTCAGTGGCGACCACCATCTATTGTTGTTGTTGGTGGTGGTGGTGATGGTGGTAGCACTCGGTCAAACGATTATGTTAGGCCTGGTAGTCTTCTGATAAAAGCCCGTACCTGGAAACCTTAAACCCACGAGATCGAGTACCTGCCTGACCATTGAATACTACAGCCTGTCTTTAGCTTACTTCAGTCTCTCAGTGATGTGAAAATTCGTCAGGAAAGACATGTGGTTCGGGTTCCCCATTAAACTGTAGGTTCCCTTTCCCCGCTAGGATTATTGGCGTAGGTAATGAACATAAAAAAACGCCAAAGTGGCGTCCAATTGAGAAAAACCGACTTGCACTAGATCACTAACCCACACAGAATTGTTATTAGCCCACAGATTGTTATGATGAAGCACGCCACGCTAGACAATCATATGCTCGTTCCTTCATATTTACGTAACTGCTGCAACCTACATCTGTTTAAACCTGCGTACTGTAATTATGTCTTGGTCTCCCTCCGCAACTTTTACCAACCACTCTTCCCTTTTCAGTACCTCTCCATTAGTTACCCGATCTTGGGAGAAGCAAACTGTACATACACATGTTATTGTTGTTGTGGTGGTCTTCAGTCCAAAGAATGATTTGATGCAACTCTCCATTCTACTCTATCCTGTGCAAGCCGCTTCATCTCCAAGGAACTACTGCAACCTCCATCCCCCTGAATCTGCTTACTGTATTCATCTCCTGGTCTCCCTCTACGATTTTTACCCGCCACGCTTCCCTCCAGCATTAAATTGGTGATGCCTCGATGTCACAGTATGTGTTCTACCAACCGATCCATTGTTTTAGTCAGGTTGTGCCATAAAGTTCTTTTCTCCCCAATTCTATTCAGTACCTCCTCATGAGTTACGTGATCTGCCCGTCTAATCTTCAGCATTCTTCTGTAGCACCATATTTCAAAAGCTTCTTTTCTTTTCTTGTCTAAACTGTTGGTCGTCCATGTTTCACTTCCATACATGGCTACACTCCACACAAACACTTTCAGAAAGTACTTCCTGACATTTAAATCCATAGTCGATGTTAATAAATTTCTGTTCTTCAGAAAGGCTTTTCTTGCCATTGCCAATCTACATTTTATATCCTCCCTACTTCGAATATCATCAGTTATTTTGCTTCCCAAGTAGCAAAACTCGTTAACTGTTTTCAGTGTCTCATTTCCTAATCTAATTCCTTCAGCATTCCATTATCCTCGTTTCACATTTGTTGATGTTCATCTTATATCTTCCTTTCAAGATGCAATCCATACCGCCCAACTGATCTTCCAAGACCTTTGCTGTCTGTGACGGAATAACAGTGTCATCGGTAAATCCCAAAGATTTTATTTCTTCTCCCTGGACTTTAATTCCTACTCCGAATTTTTCTTTTGTTTCTTTTACTGTTCGCTCAATATACAGATTGAATAACATCGGAGATAGGTTTCAAGCCTGACTCACTCCCTTCCCAACCACTGTTTCCCTTTCATGCCCCTCGACTCTTATAAATGACATCTGGTTTCTGTACAAATTGTAAACAGCCATTTACTCCCTGCATTTTACGCCAGTCACTTTCAGAATTTGAAAGAGAGTATTCCAGTCAACATTTTCAAAAGCTTTCTCTGAGTCTACAAATGCTATAAACGTAGGCCTGCCTTTCCTTAAGCTATTTTTTATGAGAAATCGTAAGGTCAGTACTGACTAGTGTGTTCGTACATTTCTTCCGAATCTAATCTGAGCTTTTACCAGTTTTTTCATTCCTCTGTAAAGAATTCGTGTTATTTTGCAGCCGTGATTTATGAAACTGATAGTTCGATAATTTTCACACCAGTTAGCACCTGCTTTCCTTGGAATCGTAGTCAGTTCAGTCTTCTTGAAGTCTGAGAGTGAAATACTCTCATACATCTTGCTCACCAGATGGAACAGTTTTGTGATGGCTGGCTCTCCCAAGGCTATCAGCAGCTGTAATGGAAAGTAGCCTACTCCCGGGACATTATTTCGCCTTAAATCTTTCAGTGCTTTGTCAAACTCTTCACGCAGTATCATACCTCCCACCTCATCTTCCTCTGCGTCCTCTTCCATTTCCATAATATTTCCCTCAAGTACATCTGCCTGGTGTAGACTATCTATATACTCCTTCCACCTTTCTGCTTTCCCTTCTTTGCTTAGACCGGGTTTTCCATCTGAGTTCTTGATATTCATACAAGTGGTTCTCTTTCCTCCAAAGGTATCAATTCTTCTGCATGGAGTATCTGTCTTACAACTAGCGAGACATGCTTCTACACCCTTACATTTGTTCTCTAGCCATTCCTGCTTACCCATTTTGCACTTCGTGTCGATATCGTTTTTTAGACCTTTGCCTTGCCATTCGTTTGCTTCATTTATTGCATTTTTAGTTTCGCCTTTCATCGATTAAATTCAATATCTCTTGTGTTACCCTGGGTTTCTAATAGCCCTCTCTTATTACCTACCTGATCCTCTGCTACCCTCTTTATATCATCTGTCAAAGCTACCCATTCTTCTTCTACTGTATTCCTTTCCCTTGTTCTTGTCAATTGTTCCCTAATGCTCCCTGTGTAACCGTCTACCACCTCTCGTTCCTTAAGTTTGTCCATGTCCCTTCTCCTGAAGTTCTTGCCTTTTTACTGTTTCTTCAGTTTTGATCTGGAGTTCATAACCAATAGATTGTGATCAGAGTCCACATCTGTCCCTGGAAATGTCTTCCAATTTAAAATGTGCTTCCTAAAGATATGTCTAACTATTATATAATCAGTCTGAAATCTTCCGATGTCTCCAGGTCTCTTCCACTTATATAACTTTCCCTCATGATCTTAAACCAAGTGTTAGCTATGATTAAATTATGCTCTGTGCAAATTTCTGTGAGGCTGCTTCCTATTTCATTATGGTTCGAGAATCAGGTCAGAAGGTACTCGTAACGTTGGGTGTGCTTTTTTGTCCAAGAAACAATAGGAATAGCCTTCGTGAGTCACTTCTTGTATAGCGGGAACAGTGGCCATTTTTCTTTAACATAGAACGCCAGCATAATTATGATTATATCTGATTCAGTAATGATTGTCAATGGTATATAGCCAAGGGGATAAAAACATTTGTTTTCGATATAGCCCTCGAATAATGGAATGCTCTTGAAAAAGTAAATATATTTACATGCTTTAGATAATATCTCATGCAGGCAGCACGTATAACGGAGCAGTAGACCAGTTGACCAAGGAAGCTGCTACATCCGCAACTTTCCCTGATATCGAGGTGCTTTTAACAGACTTCTTGCATCAACTAAAAATGGAAGTCAAAGCCCAATGGGAAGAGGAATGGGAAACATCAGTTGTAAAGACAGGAAAATACATTGATGGAAAAATAATCGCAACACGAAATGGAGGATAATTAAATTTCGGGAACACATTTGTCTAAGTAAAACGCTGAAGTAATTAACAGTGCAAGTTTACAGCTTAATGTAAGTGCGAGATAAATCTTTGCAAATGTGAAATGCTGGTACATTAATAACCGGTGTAACCGCCGGAATGTTTAATGCAAGCATCCAAACGTGCATGTATTGTGTTGTACAGGTGCTCGATGCGCCGTAGTGGGGTGTATTTCCATATCTGTTGCACTTGGTAGCTCAATATAGGGACAGTTAATGCTGTTTCTGGATGACACTGGAGTTGGCATCCGATGATGCCCCATATGTACTCCAGTGTAGAGAGTCTGAGCAGGCCAAGGCAGTAAGTCGACATGATCCAAAACATGTTGGACTACAACAACGCTATGCTGGCGACAGTTTTGCAGTTGGGAAACATCACCTGCAATTCTGTTAATGAATGATAGTGCAACAGGTCGTATCACTAGACGTACAACTTACAACGTACAACTGTGCAGTCGGGGTGCGTGGGATAACTACGATAGTGCTCCTGCTCTCTTACGAAATTGCACCCCAGACCATAACTCTAAGTGTAGGTCCAGTATGCCTAAAATGAAAGCAGGCTGGTTGCTGGCCGTCAGCTGGCTTCCTTCTAACCAACACATTGCCACGGCTGGCACTGGGGCAGAACCAGCTTTCATCAGAAAACACAACAGAACCTTACTCTATCCCTCAGTGAGTTCTCGTTTGGCGCCACTCAAGTTTCAGATGGCGGTGCTTTGGTGTCAATGGAATGCATACTACGCGGCGTAGGACTCCGAGTTCTCCAGGAAGTAACCGATTTGCAACAGTTTGTTGTGTCACTGTGGTGCCAAATTCGGCTCAGATTCCTGCTGCAGATGCAGTACGATGTATCAGTGCCACACGCCCAGCACTATTGCCCTCCTTCTCTGTAGTGCGATTTGGCCGTCCACAGCCCGGTCTTCTTGCGACTGTACGTTCTGGTGACCACCTCTGCCAGAAATCTCATACACTGGCTACATTCCTGCCAAGTCTTTCTGTAATATTGCGGAAGGAGCATCCAGTTTCCCTTAGTCTTATTACACAAACTCGTTCAAACTTAATGATAATGACATCTTTGTAGCCTTAAAGGCATTCTTGACTAATATCAACTCAACACGTCCAATCTCAAAGATAAGCAATGCTCGCGACCGTTAAAGTGAGTATTTAAGCAAACCTGGTTAACACATCATAATGGTGCTATTAGCACCATTCATATGCGGATGGTGCAAAATCTGAACAGACATCGTCTTTCAGATATAAAAACACACCAGCCAACTTTAATTTATGTCGCACAACACTTTCGTGGTGTGGCGATATTTTTCCGTCAATGTATTATGGCTGATTTAAACCCTACATTTCTCCACTATCGTGGTTTCATAATGTATTAGAAGACCGCAGAGCTATCTGTAGAATCACTTGGCCGAGGTATAATCATGTCAGCTTCCCTTCTAATCTGCATTGTCTACATAAGAAATTAAGACAAATGTGATTGCAGTAATTCATATTTTGGAGATTTTATCCATTAAACCTTCGCTTTTCCCAAGTCCCAGAAACATAGGGAACAATTTCTCGAGGAAATGAGAAAGCGCAGAGTATCATTCCCTACAAGTATTACCGATCATTTACTACAGAATGATGAGGCAGGTGTTAGAAATCAGATGCGATGTATTGTACCTAGTAATTTTGAAATCTGACCACGGGCCTGTAGAAATGATGAAAAGCCATTTTATCGATTAATCCTTAAATTTTCTTGAATGATATCAGTTTTCAAATAACGTATTCGACTGAACGTAATTGTTTGCACCTCGAGGAGTTGTGACTCTACAAACCTATTCGTACCCATATTTTTGTTAAAAAAATTAATTATTACATCTGTTTTTAGTAATTTAGAAACGTTTCTATATTTTCTGATAGTGAAGGAATATTGTTTCGTCATTTTAAGTAATTTTTACATGTTTCAAAAATCTGTTTCTTTATTGTAATTACAAGTTGAGACATAGTCACGCAACAGTTTTCAGCTATCCAGGAAAATATTTGCTTTGTTATAATTTCAGACTTGGATCACAATGTTTATTTGTAATCACGTTATTAATTTATGTCGGTAACGACCGTTTTTACACATAGAAAAATGCCACCACAAATAGATAGCATAATTGACAGACGTACTCCAAACTAATGCAAAGCACAAAACACTGTAAAACAACAGTACAGTACACCCATACCCGAATACAAATGTGCTGCGTTACACATGTTACGCCGTTACATGTGATGGTGCAGTCAAAATCCTTAGCCATTTCGGTTTCGTCAAAAATATAAAATTGTGGTGTGTGAAGAGCACCACTGAAGTGAAAGTACTACACATATAGGGAGACACAGTTATATTGCTATGCTGCGGCAAGAGATGTAACTCCATCCAAGACCGCTAGGTGTCGCTGGACGTCAGTTTACATGATTTCAAAAAAGCTCAGAGTACATTCGTTATACTCAAGTACGTAAAAACTTAGTTCATATTTTATAAAAGGAAATGTAAAAGATAAAACGGAAATGCTTTTGCGTACAAATCACATAATAAATTTAATGAGAAAGAAAGCCATATTAAAACAAGCACTACACAACCGAAAGAGTGTAATTACAGTAAGAGATATAGCTCACCAGTGAAAGCATTATGAAAATTCCTCGACGACGGCACCCTCACCCTGGCCGTCTGTAAATACTTCCCCAATGCCCCCATCTCCCTTCTCATTCCTTGCAAGGACTGTGTCATCATTGAATTCCCAAATGCTTCCTTCCACACCGATCTCCTCTCCAAAATCCCATTTATCTAATTTGGTACACGAGCCACCCTCACCCTTTACCACACCCGATCCTCTCCCCAACCTCTCCGAAGTCCGCCGACTTTCACTGTCGTGATCACGAAGCTCCCTATGGTCAAGGATGCTGAGGTGTTGGCAGAACTAAATTCCCATCCCAACATTGAGATTCGCTCGGCCCATCGCATCTTTAATGATTCCAGGCCAACTCACCTAATGCGGATATTCAGCGAATCTTCCTCCTCCATCGACCGCCTCCTTACAGAGGGAGCTCTCATCTACAATCGCCGTCATAAAGTGAAATCCTTCCGTTCCCCCATCCAATTCTACAGCTGCCAACGTTGCATAAAGTACAATGACTATGTCACCGTCACCCCCTACCCGTCCCCACTGCAAAACTTCCCACTTCTTGAAGAACTTCCACAACCTCACCTCTCACCACTCCTGTAACACCAGTAACCAACCCTATCCTACCTACTCCTCGAAATGTAAAGCGAAACCTCCTCCTGTCACCCCTGTCGATGACCCCCTCCACCCCAACAACTCGCTCCGCCCTCCCTCTACCACAGAGGAATCATCCACTTCATGACCATTGTCCTCCAAAACATCCACCCCTTCCAACGCTCCCACACCCTTTCCCAAATCGCCCTCACTGCCCATTCCACCTTCCATCTCACCACCTATGCCACCGACTCCCACAACCAGGCCTACTTCACCCTGACCCCCCTCACCACTCTCGTCTAAACCTCCCCTCCCATGGTGTGACAACATTACAGTGCCCTGTACCATAATATTCTCTCCCTACCAACCCACAATCTCCTCTTCCTCCACACCCTCCATCGACACCACGTGGACGCCTTCATCCTAAATGAAATCTTGCTTCAACCCCATATTTCCATCTCCAAAGCTCCTTACACCCTTCACTGCACAGAAAACCCGTACGCTGTGGCTCATGGCAGGGTTGTTTTCGGCCACCTCAAGCACCTTCCTGTTTGGCCCCAACCTCTCCTTAACAGTCCTGCCGAGCATCTCACCCTCAGCCCTCTTCTTCCTCTACTGTCACATGTGCCACCATCTATGTTCATCCTCATAGCCCCATCCCGTATGATTTCCTGGCCCACATTGACCGCACCTTCTCCACTGACCTCAATATCCACAGTCGTACTGCTGCCGAACTCCAGCAATGGCATCCGTTTATCACCATCCTCTAGGGAGACCTGATTCCCCATAGCCAACAAACCCGACCCAAATCCAACACCACTCCTGATGTGATCCTAGCCTCTCCCAACCTCATTGGGCGCATCACTGCAGATGTCTTTGACCACATTGTCAGTGACCATGCTCCCATCCTCATCACCAGCTTTGATGGTCGCCATCCCCACCTCTCTCCTCGCCTTGACATTCCTCCTAAACTTGTCCATGACTACACCTGCACCAACTGGGATGCCTACCGGGACCCCATACACACCCAGGTCGAACGTCGCGACCTTACCCTCCAATCTTCTAATGACATCCTCCTCAACCGCTGCCTTTCTCCACCAGACCTTGTCTGACTCTGTGACCATCCATTTCCCTACCAAAGCCATCCAATCTCACCGCCCAGCCCTGCCCCCACAGGCCATCCTTCTCCTTTGTGAATCCCATCGACTCTACTGATCTTTCCACAATGGTGGACGGGACAGTCCTACCACCGGCAATTACGACATCACATCTGCAACATGCTTACTGCAAACAAACGCTGTGCCTGGCGATAGACATGCACTCATCTCAGCACCAAGTATTGGCCTGCTTTCCACTGCCTTACTGGCAACCACCCTACCCCAAAGTACCCTCTCCTCCTTGGTGACCGTCCCTTTACTGACAACCTCAGTAAGGCCAACCACTTTGCCTCTCACCTGTCTGATGTCTTTTCCATTCCAGACGATCCCCAATTTAACTTTTCCCTCTTCCCCAACGTCATTGGATACCTCTGCTCCTCCCCTTGCTCCTAGCTTCCAGTACTTGGGCCACAGACCACCATCTGAACTTAACACTCCCATCACTACAAAGGGCATCAGTCTCACACTCTGCACTAAACGTAACACTGCTCCCGGCCACGACTGCATTACCTACCGCCATCTCAGACACTGCTCTCCCTCATTCCTTGCAGTCCTTGCTGCTCTCTACAATGTAATCCTTGTCACTGGCTTCTACTCCGACCTGTGGAAAACCTCCCGTATCCTGATGTTCTCCACGCCCAACAAGCCTTCATTGGATGCCTCTTCTTATCGCCCCGTATGTCTCACCACAGCATTCAGCAAGCTCTTGGAATCTATCCTTACCCAGAGCATCCATCACCACCTCCACTGACACCACCTCCCACCCAACTCTCACTGTGGATTTCGACCATTCTTCACTGCTGATGACCAACTCCTATGCCTCACCCATCTCCTCTCCTCCTCTCCCTCCAGCTTAACTCCCATCACTCCACCATTTTTGTCTCCCTAGACCTCGAAAAGACCCGTGACCTTGCATGGCATCTTGGTCTCCTGTTTAAACTCCAGACCCTCCCTATCAACTATGTCAATCTGACTGCCTTCTTCCTCTCCCACTGCCCCTCCTATCTTACCATCCATAACACCAATTACCATACCTTCTACCCCTCCATGGGTGCCCCAGGGCTCTGTCCTCTCCCCTCTCCTCAGTCTACTGTAGATGGCAGATATGCCCTAACACCTGCCTCCGGTCAACCTCCTGCAGTATGCTGATGACACCACCATCCTTGCCCTCACTCCTACCCTTCAACAGCCCCAACGCCTTCTCCAGAATCACTTTGACCTTTTTGCCACATGATGTAAGTGGTGGCTCCTGAAAATCAAATCCTTCCAAAATGCAGGCAAACATGATACGACATACCACTTGCTCCTTCCAGCTCCTTGATTTTTCCCTTACCATCTGCACCCATCCTGTGCGCCTCTCCCCCACCCTCACCTACCTTGGGCTCACTATTAACCGTCACCTCACCTGGTTCCCTCATCTCCACTCTATCCAATCCAAAGCCCATGCTGCCTCCAACTCCTTAAACTACTCTCTGGCTGGACATGGGGATTGAACCTCTCTACCATCCTCCACACCTAAAAATCCTTAATCCATCCCATCCTCTGTTATGCCAGTCCCACCTCGATATATGCCCCCCCCCCCCCAATTCTATAAGTCCCTCCAGATCCTTGAGCACCACGCACTCCACCCCACTTTCTGTATATGCCTCCCATACTCTAGGACCTGATTCCTTTCCCCCATCTGCTCCTTTTCCTAGAACGTATCTGCATCCTCTTCACTTCCCGCCACCTTGATCCTCCTCCTCCCGTGGTCACTCCTCTCCAACCCCTGTCCACTCCTGTGTCTTCACTATCGTGTCCCCCCTACCCTCTACTCACGCTTCATCTCCTTTCCCAAGGTGACTTCCATGAACTCCCCCTTACGGATGATGCCCTCTCTCCCTCCATTTATTCCTCCTATCAACTCTGTTCCTCACCTTCCCCTCCCTCCTTCTGTCCTTTTCCTGGGCTCCCTCTCCCCCCTCCTTCCATACTGTTTTTCCCCACCTACCCTCTCCTTGACTCCATTCTTTTCCCCCTGAGTCCTTGCTTTCCCCTCCACTCCCTTCCCCACTCCTTCTTGTGTCTGCCCTGCCCCCCTTTTTTGTGTCCTCTCCCTCCTTCGACTCCCCCCATTTTTATTTGCCCTGCCCTTTTTTCCCTTCATCCGTCCGGGTTGTCACCCCCCCCCCCCCCCCATCTGCCTTCGGCTGTGGTGCATTATTTTCGTCTCTAATCTCTGGTGTTGTGTTTGAGTGTTCAATGTAGTGTGCCCCATTTTTACAATGTTGCAAACAGAAAACGTACTGTCGACGTGTTGTTTTTTTTTAATTGTGCCTGTGTACTTACTGTATGTCTTAGTTAGCATTGTCAAGCCTGTGTTGTTTCTATTTAAACTTCCTCAACTTTTTCGCCACTTTACTGAGTTTAACAAAGTCACCGTTTTATCACCTTTATTATATTGTTTGTTATCTTCCCATTATATTTTATTAACTCTTCTGTCGGCTTAGAGCGGCGTATTAAGCTGCTGTCAGCCCTCCCCCCCCCCCCCCAGACGAGGGAGGGGGCACCGAAATTTAATAAAGGAAAAAAAGCATTATGTAATGCGAACATTGTGCTCGCGCCAGAACTGGAGCAGTCACATGGAATAATAATGTCATTAGGCACCGCAACATCACTGCCACACTTCGTCCGTATAACAATCACAACTACAAAGTATCAGTTTGTTAACGACATTTTCATTCCATTTTACTGTTGCGGCTCCCTTCTGGCAGGTGTGTTTCCACACTGGTAATATTTTCATTAGTGACCTTCAAATTGTTTCGATTTGTTAAAAGAATATGTAATACTCAATCATAGGTTTTGTTTTAATAAAGCTTCCTTTCTCATTAGTTTAAAATATGACACAGAAGCAAAAGCATTTCCGTTTTGCCTTCTACATTTCCTTTCACAAAATGCGGAAATCGCGACTTATTTGTGACAAGCGAGAATACAGATGTCACTGCTGTTCATGTCACTCACAGCAGTTTAATCTTTCGTTTGACAATAAGACTAAAACTAAAAAATAATAAAAATGCACCTAACCATGCCTTTGTACTCACTAAATGCATAGGCAGTCTTGAAAAATCAACGAACACCGTCCGAACAGGCCTTGAAGGCCCAAAGGTACTGACCAACCACCGTGTCATCCTAAGCCCTCAGGCATCACTAGATCCGGATAGGACAGGGCATGTGGTCACCACAACGCTCTCCCGGCCATTGACAGTTTTCGTGACCGATGCTGCTACTTCTCAATCAAGTAGCTCCTCAGTTGGCCTCACCAGGGCTTAGTGCACCTCGCTTCCCAACACCATTCGGCAGACCCATACAGTGACTCATCCAAGTGCTAGCCAAACCCGACAGAACTTAACTTCAGTGATCTGATGGAAACTGGGGTTAGCACTCCGACAAGGCCGTTTAGATAGGCAGTCCTAAGAATGAATAAATCTGCACGCATGTTCATATTACGATGGCCAGAAAAGCCATGGCCAACCACAGCAATTTTGCACTGTGGCATTACCGACCAGAAATTGCCCCCTGTTGCAGCTTTATCTGACGGTCGGAAAACCCATAGCTAAAATGCCTGTATGGTACTGCAGTGCCTGCATTATTAAGAAGTATGATACAACGGTGTTTAGGACATGCGTGCATGTCTTAAGGAACAGGCACTGCGGCAACTGCAACCATTATGAAATACGTTAAATTAATCACAGCTGCAAATATGAAGAACCATCAGCTGTATAAGACAAAAACGGCAATCAGAGTTTGTGCTGGAGCAGGACTCGAATGCGGATTTCCCATTTTACGTGGATGGTCTCGTTAACCGCTTTGGTGACCTGTGCACGACTCACGGCGAGAACTACACTACCATTTGTCATCTTTCCTGCATCACAACCTATGCTTGTACACAGTCCATGCAATTCCAGTAGAGGGGAGAATATTTTAATTCAAAGTTGCTGACTGATATCGGCGGATAAATATGATATTGCATTGCCTGTGTTGTTGAGATGAATTATCCAATGTTCCTTCGGACATGCACACTGTGTGATCAGAAGTATCCGGACACCTGGCTGAAAGTGACTTGCAAGTTCGTGGCCCCTTCCACCGGTATTGTGGGAAATCAATATGGTGTTGGTCCACCCTTAGCTTTGATGACAGCTTCCACTCTCGCAGGCATACGTTCAATTAGGTGCTGCAAGGTTTCTTGGGGAATGGCAAACCATTCTTCACGGAGTGCTGCACTGAAGAGAGCTATGGATGTCGGTCGGTGAGATCTTGTACGAAGTCGGCGTTCCAAAACATCTCAAAGGTGTTCTATAGGAGTTAGGTCAGGACTCTGTGCAGGCCAGCTCTTTACAGGGATGTTACTGTCGTGTAACCACTCCGCCACAGGCCGTGCATTATGAACAGATGGTTGATCGTGTTGAAAGATGCAATCGCCATTCCCGAATTACTCTTTGAGCCGTGTATCGACTCGTGCTACAGCTTGTGTTTAAATTGCATTGGTTTTCCTTTTCTTCCTCTGACCTGTTTGTTTGATATGTCGTCTGCCATTAAGTGGCTGCTTGGTTGTCTTTTTCCCTCTGCTATCGACATCTGCGTTTTTCTCCCGGGGAAATTGCTATGGAGGAAGCGAGATCTTTGATCGGTGGTAGCTTCGTATGGTGGCGCGGAAGTAGGGGGGGGGGGGGGGGGGGCGCTGAGAGAATCTGGTGGACACGGGAGGGCAGTGTGGCTCGCCAGCGCGGACCAGGCGTGGTCGGTTGTACCGAGTCGCCACGTGATGTTTATTGGTTGTGAGTAACGAGCGGGTGGAGTTGACGGAACAGCTCCCCGCCGGTTGGTTTATGCAGAATCGCCCCACGAGTAGTTGCTGTTCATTTCACCTTAGTGGGACGTTAACAAGCTTCTTTAAGTCCTCCGTTTCAACACTGGAGTTTAAAAGGAGACACCTAACATGAAGTAGTGGTCGCTACCGTCAACGTTGCAGAGAAGACGTGAATTCCGGTGACAGAGCGTGTTGTCGCGTGACCGTGGCGTGTTGGGTACACTGGCGACGCGTGCGCAGTCGGATGTGTGGATCCTTGCCATCTGAGGTCGTGTACTGCCTGTTCGAGCATAATTGCAAGTTAAGTTACTGGAAGGTTTAATCATTAAGTAATAAGTTTACGTAACCAGTATCTCTTCCGCCTTGTGGCCTCCGGCGATCGGGTTTCCTGTCCCCGACACCGGTGTAATTGAAGACAGTAATCTCTCCTCCCCCTCTCGTTACTGCCCGATGGGTGGTGTAGTCTTGGCAGTTTAATTGTTTCGCTATTCTGTCGTGGGTTATGAATAAATTCATGCTTCTTGTTGGTTGATCATGTGTTCGCTCATTCAGGACTGTGAGGTGTAATGTTTCCTTGCACGAGGTTAGCTGTAATTCTGTCAGCAAGTTAAGCCATCTTTTAACAAGTTTTCTCTAGCTAAAATTCGGTGCCGTGACCAGCCTGAGAGTGGCAATTGTGTTTACGGGCGTATTTAAATTGGTCAGTATTCTGTCTAGCCTGAGCATCACTGAGTGGATGATTTGTGGCCGCCTTACCCGGGTCCGTCATATCTGTTATGTTCTAATGATATTGCAGGACACATTTGTTTAAAAAATTTTTAAATTCCTCCATGTTTGTAAAGTCCTTTTATTGCCATTAATCGTGTGTGTGCTGAGACCTGTTTAATCTTTTTAATGGCAGCGTTGTTAGCTTCGCTACCTCACCGTACCTTATTAACAAAGTTCTGTATTTACTTTAGTAGCTGGTTACTAATGTTCTTTAATTTTTTTAAATTGGTGTATTGCTGTAAATTACTTTGATTGGCGTTAGTGGCGTGTTTTAAAAGGTAGTTTATTGGCGTACTGCTAGCTTCTGTGTTTTTTTTTTAATTTTTAAACTGTTGTATTGCTATAAATTACTTGATTGCCGTTAGCGGCGTGTTTAAAACGCTGTTTATTGCCGTACTGCTAGTTTCTGTAAGATACGAATAAAACATTTGTGAAAATCTCAACTCGACAGTAAACTACTAGAAATTTGGCCCCGTTTCCCAACTTGTGGTGTGGCTTGCAGTAACCGTAACCACTGTGCGTGTCTCCTTAATCGCTTTGGTGACCTGCGCACGACTCACCGCGAGAGATAAAATGCCATTTGTCATCTTTCCTGCATCACAACCTATGATTGTATACAGACCATGCAATTCCCGTAGGGGGGAGAACATTTTAATTCGAAGTTTCTGCCTGGTATTGGCGGATAAATACGATATTGCAGTGCCCGTGATGTTGAGATGAACTATCCAATGTTCATTCGGACATGTACACTATGGCCGGCCGGTGTGGCCGGGCGGTTCTAGGAGCTTCATTCTGGAGCCGCGTGACCGCTACGGTCGCAGGTTCGAATCCTGCCTCGGGTATGGATGTGTGTGATGTCCTTAGGTTAGTAAGGTTTAAGTGGTTCTAAGTTCTAGGGGACTGATGACCACAGATGTTACCTCCCATAGTGCTCAGAGCCATTTGAACCATTTGTACACTATGTGATCAAAAGTATCTGGACACCTGGCACAAAGTGACTTGCAAGTTCGTGGCGCCCTCCATCGGTAATGAGGGAAATCAATATGTTTTTGGCCCACCCTTAGCTTTGATGACACCTTCCACTCTCACCAGCATACGTTCAATCAGGTGCTGGAAGGTTTCTTGGAGAATGGCAGCCCCTTCTTCACGGAGTGCTGCACTCAGAAGAGCTTTCGATGTCGGTCGGAGAGGACTTGCACGAAGTCGGCGTTCCAAAACATCCCAGGGATGTCACTGTCGTGTAACCACTCCGCCACAGGCCGTGCAGTATGAACAGGTGCTCGATCGTGTTGAAAGATGCAAATGCCATCCCCGAATTGCTCTTCAACAGTGGGAAGCAAGAAGGTGCTTAAAACATCGATGTAGGCCTGTGCTGTGATATTGCCAAGCAAATTAAAAATTGGTGCAAGCCCCCTTAATGAAGAACACCAACACACCATGACACCACCACTTCCGAATTTTACTGTTGGCACTACACACGCAGGCAGATGACTTTCGTGGGGCATTCGCCATACTCACATCCTGCCATCGGATCGCCACGTTTTGTACCGTGATTCGTCACTCAACACAACGTTGTTCCACTGTCAATGTTTACGCTCCTTACACCAAGTGAGGCGTCGTTTGGATTTACTGGCGTGATGTGTGGCTTATGAGCAGCCGCTCGAGCATGAAATCCAAGTTTTCTCGCCTCCCGCCCAGCTGTCATAGTACTTGCAGTGGACCCTGATGCAGCCTGGAATTCCTGTGTGATAGTCTGGATAGATGTCTGCCTATTACACATTAGAACACTCTTCAACTGTCGGCGGTCTCTGTCAGTCAACAGACGAGGTCGTCCTGCACGCTTTTGTGCTGTACGTGTTCCCTCACGTTTCCACTGCACTGTCACATCGGAAACAGTGGATCTAGGGATGTTTAGGAGTGTGGAAATCTCGCGTGCCGACGTATGACACAAGTGACACCCAATCACCTAAACACGTTCGAAGTTCCGCGGAGCCCCCCATTCTGCTCTCTCACGTTGTCATATGACTACTGAGGCCGCTGATATGGAGTACTTGGCGGTAGGATACTTTTGATCGCATAGTGTATGTTCTCCCCTGTGCCGGAATTACACAAAGTGTGTAGGAGTACAGGTCATGATGCAGGAACGACGATCTATGGAGTTTTGGGCTATGGAAAATCCGGGTTCGAGTCCCAGTGTGACACAAATGTCATTGTCATCATTCTCTTACACTGCTGATGGTTGTTTGTATCTGCAACTACGAGTGCATTTGTTGTATAAAATATTAGTTGTCGGGAACTCCGTGTTAATATCAGAGGTTGCTAAGGCTGGGGTCGGAAAGTCGGTGACACCAAATAGTGTGAAAAAACATGTGTTTTACTCTATAGACGGATTTTTCTATTTTGCCTGCTGCGACTATAGACTACTTATACCACGGTGACTAAAGCAATACCGCGATAATTTTCACAGTTTCCTTTGTCCTTCTTCTTATGAATCGGGCATATAATGGCCATGTTCCACTGGTCTGGCACGTCTTCCTTTTCCCATATTTCCACTATCAGCTGATGTACCTATTTTGTTAGATGTTCACCTCCACTGTTGATCATCTCAGCTCAAATGTTGTCGCTACCTTGAGCCTTATTATTCCTTAGGCTTTTAATTGCCTTCGTAACTTCCTCTGTTGTTGGTACAGGTACAGTTCTCTAAAATGGTTCAAATGGCTCTGAGCGCTATGGGAGTTAACATCTGCGGTCATCAGTCCCCTAGAACTCAGAACTACTTAAACCTAACTAACCTAAGGACATCACACAACACCCAGTCATCACGAGGCAGAGAAAATCCCTGACCCCGCCGGGAATCGAACCCGGGAACCCGCGCGGGAAGCGAGAACGCTACCGCACGAACACGAGCTGCGGACACAGGTCTGTCCTCTTGACTAACATTCTACCACGGTTGGTCACCCTCTGTTTCATTTTCTTCCAGAACTTCTCTTTCTGTAGTGACATTCAGCAGCTCACTGATATATTCGGTTCATCGGTCTAGAACCAGCTCTCCTACTCCTATAAAATTGTCTTTTTTATCTCTGCAGAATACCGTACGTGGTTGGAAGCATTTCTTCAGTTCCTGAACTCTGTTATACACTTTTCTTACTTCTTGATCATTTTACTCTTTTTCTAGCTCCGTAATCCATCTGCTCTCTAATTCCCGTTTCTTTCTTTTGCAAATCCTATCAACGCCTTTCCGTTTCTTCATAAATTCTTCTGTATTAGATCTTGTTGTCCTGTTTACCGTTTTCTACCTTGCCTCATTTCTCTCTTGCACGGCTCTTTTGCAGTCTTCATCGTACCATACTGCAATTCCCACCATACTCCACTTCCCTTCGATGCTTTCCACAAATTCGCTTAGTTTAGCTTCACTCTTCTTCTGCAGATCTGCTTCATACTTTTGTATACTCCCTTCTCTTTCAATTTGAAAACATTGTATCATCGCAGTACTTTCTCTTCCCTCTGGATCTTTAGACGGCTATGCGTTGTCTGTATTTCACTCTTACCATGTAACGATCCGAATCGCAGTCAGCCCCCTGCAGCTATCAACTTCAAGAATGTAAGACGCATGTTCCCTGCCGATTACCACATGGTCAATTTGATTAAAAGTAGTGCCACCTGGCGAGCGCTTTCCTTATGTTCTTTCTCTGGAGCCATGTACACTTCACTACCATTGCATTGCCCATGGCAAAGTCTATTAGTCTTTGTCCATAGACTAAAAATTAACACAATTTATTTTTTATGATTTTATTGATTTCTGTTCCAACCAAGAGTACGTCAGTAACATTTAAACAAGTAATTTATCCATGTTTCGTTCCAAATAAAAAAAATGGTTATCCGATCTACCTATCTACGATTAACCCATTGTAATACTTAAAGTCGCAATGTACTTTCGAGTAAACTAGAATCTCTGACGTAGCAGTTTGGCTCCAAAATAACTTACATCTGACGCGTAGTAATTGGCAGATTATCGACGTATACCCGTCGGTCGGGTCAGTTTGCACCTGGTGCGTGCAGCGGGCAGCTTTCTCGCTGGTACCGTACACGCGGCGCAGCTGCGCGCGTGCCCGTTGGCTGGCCGCGAGTTATTGCCGCTGCTTCGCCCCGCCACGCCTGGCCTCGCCAGCCGCTGCCGCTGCTCGCCCGCTCGCTTTCGTAATTACCCGCCTTGCGCTGCGCTCTGCGGCGCTGCGCTGGCGTGCTGCCCGCTCCATAATAAATAACTCACAAACTGTTGCTATCGCCCTATCTACAAACAGTGGAGCGGCCGCCTGCCGACTACCGGTATTGCCGGGGGATTTAAATCGTGTCAGGTTAGTTTCCTGCCCGCGGCTGATACAGGTCCCGCATCTGCCTGTCTCCTTCTAACGCGTCTTTTATAGTCATTTCTCACACTCTGATCTAAGCTCGTACAATGTACACATTCACAAAGTAGAGTTATACTGCACTGTGAATTGAGATGAATTCAGTACGAGCTGCAGTTGGCTTAACCGTGTAACTGGTAACATTGCTGTCAGGCAACAACGGTTTCCAGTAAAGGATGTCAAGTTAAACACCTTTCAGCCGTCAAGTTTCCAACACCACTTTATTTGTCAACAAGTTTCAGCATTTTACTACGCCATCTTCAGGCCGCTGACCGACTTGTTGGAAGACTCTATCTCTGTTGTGATCAAAACA
Source organism: Schistocerca piceifrons (assembly GCF_021461385.2). Taxonomy (NCBI): domain Eukaryota; kingdom Metazoa; phylum Arthropoda; class Insecta; order Orthoptera; family Acrididae; genus Schistocerca; species Schistocerca piceifrons. The sequence goes on from NC_060142.1 coordinate 453,626,033, forward strand.
GGGGCTAGCGGTACTGGTATTAGTAGATTTTTGCTATAGTTATCACTTCAGCCATTATCCTACACGTCGATCAGGGGTCTGAAGATGGCATAGTAAAACGCTGAAGCTGGTTGCCAAATAAAGTGATATTGAAAACTTGACGGTTGAAAGGTGTTTAATTTGACATCCTCTATCGAACAGCCGAGTCCCGCAACCATCGCTAAAAATATGGGCATACAGAAACGTTTCCAGTAAATTCCTGAGGCGTTTCAAATGGCTCTGAGCACTATGGGGCTTAACATCTGAGGTCATCAGTCCCCTAGAACTTAGAACTACTTAAACCTAACTAACCTAAGGACATCACACACATCCATGCCCGAGGCAGTATTCGAACCTGCGACCGTAGCTGTCGTGCGGTTCCAGACTGAAGCGCCTAGGACCGCTCGGCCACCACGGCCGGATGAGGCGTTTCAGGTCTCAGTAGTGTTATCAGTCACCCATTAGGTATGCCCAGCTGATTGGCCATTATATGTAACACGATAATTTGTCATGAAATGAAATATATATACTGTAGGTTGCACGAAAGACGTGAGCTGCAGGACAGCATGTAATTATTTTTAGTGTAATCGCGAATGACGAGGAACTTTAACGAAGGTTTCCCAATTCATCTATATGAAACATATGTCGCCTGATTTACGTAAAAATAAAATAATAATTTAGATTGTAGAAGACTAACCACTTACGAGAAATACTTTTTTTAAGTCATCAAATCTTTCTACAGGTGTGAAGCTGTGACCCATCTTTTCTAACTCTCTGTTAATCTTTTCACCTCAACACACTTGCCACACCAACATACGCTATAAAATGTTTCTACTTCTCGACTCATTCTACGTCTTTCCACACTATTCCTCCTTTCACGCCAAGTACTCCTCGATGTCGCGTCAGATGGCCATTAATCTGCCCCTTCTTCCAGAAAGTTTTCTTTTCATTTACGTATTTCCTGATCTATACTATTTAGTGGTTCTTCACTTGATACATGATCTCCCCACTAAATTTCTCAAAAGGTTCCATTTTCTTCATCTGTGGACTCATGATGGTCCATGGAATACTATGCAACACGTTTATATATCCATGAGCTTCTTCCTCAGTTCCATATCAAACCCCAAATTTCTTAAAACAGACAGAAATACACTTATATAAGTACTTCAATCCATTCAACAACCCTCATTTACTAAATACAACGCCATTACTTTTTGAAAAGTTCCAAATAAATGGTTTATGTCAGTGAAATTTAAACTGTCACACATCTATCTCTTACATTAGCGAAGACAGAAATGAAGTATTTGCAGACACAAACCCGGCTGGGAAATTCGCAAGAAACCTCTAAACCCTCTAATCTTATTCACAAAGTTTGTAAATTTAGGGTTTACGCTAAGAAGTTATAAGGAATGGGACGGGCATGTGTAGTCAGTTGTAGGGTAGGCCAATGGAGCATATAATTTTATTGTAAGGAATCGATAAAGAAATCGTACAAAAGATGTGCTTCCAGTTCTATTTTTAGAATATTTGGGGTGCCAATCAAATAGTAATGACACCGGACATCCAATGAATTCAAATACACCCAGCTAGGATCGTAACGAGATGGAAGTGTAATAGAGACGCTCAGGGAACTTAAGCAGGGATTATTCGTAGAGAGACAACGGTGCTTCGCGAATTCTGAGAATAGCAATTTAACTAAAGTTGTGCGACAATTCTTCTCCTGCTATTGCATGGCTCGGCTGGAGATAACGAGAGTAAGAAGACTGAGAATAATAAAGCCGCTCTGGCGTGCTCTTTACGAGATTGGCATCCAACTGAAAATCGTTAATACTGATGCGAAATACTCCTGACAACGCACCTTACAGTGGCTCGAGGAGTATAAATATACATACAGAGACCCTCTTTTTCCTAGCCTAATCTGAAGCGTTTCAAATTAGATAGTAAAAGTCGAAGTCTTCGTAACAAGCTGCTTTGTTGACATTGATTACATTTCGATTCATAACTTTTCAGCCATCTTCAAGGTTGGATTTCAGCCATCTTCTGGTTGGATTTAAGCCGCTTCACACAGCACTATGGAATAACTGTACTTGCGGGAAGATACCACTGTCGGCTTCAAAACCATCACTCACAAATAAAGCTTCATGCGTTTAAGAGTAAAACAAAGCAATAACGAAATCAACAAATCCACAGTGCTTACGAAGTATACGGTTGAGTATTAAAATGGATGGCATGTGTTGGAACGTCAGGCAGCGAAGACTCAGAGTTTCTCTGAGAGTGAGAGCGCAAACGTGAAATGAGTGGTTTCCAGGACTGCTCCAATGGTCGTCTCGGTTGAGCAGATTGTCTGCTGGTTGGATTTCCCCAGCTTCCTTGGCCACTGAATATCAATAGGATCAACTCGTAGCAAGTATCGTGACTTTTCCGTAATCCATGGAATTGCCAGTGGAAATTCGGGGTTAGCTTAAGTGATTCATCGCGGTTCAAAGCTCTGTTTATTTACAAGTTTACGACGTACAAAGACGGTTGATACATGGAAAGACAGATGCACTCAACACGTTTTTGGTACATACTAGAAATTTTCAATGCCTGGACATTTGATCACTAGACATACATCCAAACGGCAATCCAGTTCCCCGCCGGCCGTTGTAGCCGAGCGGTTCCAGGTGCTTCAGTCTGGAACCGCACGACCGCTACGGTCCAGGTTCGAATCCTGCCTCGAACATGGATGTGTGTGATGTCCTTAGGTTAGTTCGGTTTAAGTAGGTCTAAGTTCTAGGTCTAAGTTCTAGGGGACTGATGACCTCAGATGTTAAGTCCCGTAGTGCTCAGAGCCATTTGAACCATTTGAATCCAGTTCCGTCCATACGTTCACTACCATGTTGCCTTCAGTGTCCGTCACAGTGGCAGTAATGCGTTCTTGGAGCGCAGTGTGCTGTATTCAGCGATGTGGCAGGTCTGTGTTAAGAAGTGGGCGACGACTGTACTTCAGTGAGATGGATCCCCGTCCTGCTGAAAGATAAATGCACGTTGAACGCTCATAGCTGACGAACACTTCGCAAATTCTAACACTCAACACTGTTCCCCTCCACTGCCGCCATCTTGTAGAGTGCCGTCATAGGTCTACTATGAAGCATGCACGTGAGCCATGAGGTGGGCTTTTTGAGCTTGATGAGTTCGTCTGTTTCTTCACGTATCATCTGTCTTTGACGATAAACTCGACGAACAAATATTGTAATGAAGCATGTTGTATACAAATAAACAAAAACCTGATCTACTAATGCTTTTCGTGCCAGCTGTGTTATCTCTGGCGCGCTAACGTTTAGTCCGTACTATTGCATAAAGTAATTTAAATTCTGTCAGCGACTCACTTTGAAGATGGCTCCAAGGTTAACAACCGAAATATCGGAAGAAGAAACAACACTGTCCCAAATGTACGCCCGGAAGGTGATGGAGTATTGTATTCTATCCATCATATCTAATGGTTACAGCAGCGAAATGTAGATACATGGGCTCGTAAGCGCATACATCTGATGATGGCTGTGTAGCTGAAATCGGTAATCAATTTTAGTAAAATAGAATGTGATCAAATTGTAGAGTTTTATTATCTAATCCGATAGAAAGCTCTCCTCGGCAGGTTCGAACTGCCTCATACCCCGAACTGTTCTAATTACGTTGATGTCAGGAGAACGTTGAACCTTGAACAGTAGTCCTAATCTTACTTTCAAGTAGCAAGCAGGTAACTTTATGCTTCCGGGATTGGGGAAGGCCGAGTGATAATTTAAGGGAGATGTAAAAGTATAGATGCAGGGAAAGATATTGATATCCACCAGCCAGAACATAACGTCATTTTGACACAATATTTCTACGATCCAACTGACCGCCGTCTATTGGTGAGTAGGCCGTCGCACTTACTCGCCGGAACTGAAATCAAACCACAGTGGCTGCACCTTTATACAACTCCTGTAGGTCCACCGCGTGTGCACCGACTTAACTGCCTCTAGCGCAAAGCACGACAGCGCACCGCTGATGAAAACTCACGGGAACACTAAATCGATATGAAACACTGTTGACACCTTTTACTGACAGAAACAAAGACCGTTTTCTTTTCCTTTTTTTATGTAAAAGAAAAACAGGGTTCCAACTCTTAGTTAAAAGATAGCCCTTGAACCCTGGTTTGTTAGACATTAAATAAAAAAGGTCTCTCTTTCGGTCATCAAAATGTGTCACCACTGTTCGTTATCGATTTACAGTTTCCGTGAGTTTTCACCACCAGTGCGCTGTCGTGCTTTGCAGTAGAGGGCAGTTACGTTCGCGCACGTGTGGTGGACCTACAGGCGTTGTATAAAGGAGCAACCTCTGTGATTTGCCTTCAGTTCCGGCGAGTCAGTACGACGGCCTACTCACCAGAAGATGGCGGCCAGGTGGAACGCTGAAATATCGTGTCAAGATGATGTTTTGTTCCTGCTGGACACTCGATATGAAAATCATCAATTACTACACCGGCAATGTCTACGGAGCTACAGCTATAGAGTGACCTTGTAAATACTTCTTTTTCTTTTTATGAGCCTAAACAAATATCTTTTCGTTCATTATTTTGCTTGATTCGTTATACATAGTAGTAAACGCCAACAGATTCAAATCACACATCTATCTGAACATACGTGTTTAAATGCATCTATCTATAATTTTGTTGAAGATAGCCTCTTTTCGGCTATTGAAACTGTACAACAGAGAGATAATTTGGCGACGAACACGAACACTGGTTGTTGACATAAGGCTCGTGACTGGTATCTTGGATTTCCTGTGTGAGGTGCCGAATAAATCATTTAAATTAATATGCTCACCGTATCGATGTGAACTTCAGGGAGACAGTGATTAACACTGAGTAAACTACGAACTATGCGCTGCAGTTCCATTCGTGACTGAAATGTAACGGACGGAAGTCGGTGAGTCACTGGTGAAACAATGCGTGTGCAGGATATCAGGTTTGAACATTTCGAGGAGTATGCTTTGGTGTGATTAACCCTTGAACTGTGTCTATCAGTCATTGAAGTGAAACTGTGTCGCGGGTTCCACGGAGTAGGACACTGTATAGACAAATATACTACGTAAATACATCAATGCCGCGTACTTAAAGTTTTGCACACTCAGGAACTTCAGTCTCCCGACATACAGTTCACGACGCCGCCACCGACAATAAAGGAGTGTATCAATTACGCGCAACAGATGTGTAACGGATATGGAGACATTATTTTCAATGCAGAATCGCCAATTACTAGCATAGCGTGACATTGTCACCACAGTATACTGAAATCCTGCAACGAAGAGGCGGACCCACTTTGTCATAGAGAGTAGCAATTGAGCAAGTTTCAGCACGAAACATCACCAGCGTGAGATGCTGTCTGTACATTATTTATTTATTTGTCGTATGACAACAACAGCAAACATTAACAAGTCCACAAAGTTTAATTTTACATGTATATCTAGTTAAGTATTTCCATATACTATAATTTTACTTTTTGGCACAAATTTTATGCACATTTTTAAATTGTGAAAATTATTAACTTAATATTACTGAATACTTTGAGTGATATAATTGTACGTTAGAAAAAGGCAGATACATTTAATCATAGTTCAATATCTAATGATTGAAGGCAACTAACAGGAGAGGGAGTAGCATTAATGAAGTCACTACATGGTCCAGGATACTTCCTCTGAGGACAGTCACTAACAATATGTTGAACAGTTTGTTCTTGGGATCCACAATCACAGGCTGGAGTACCTCGGAGTCCACACTTGTGCATCATAGCGTTGCACCTGGCGTGGCCTGTTCTTACTCTGTTCAGCCTTGTCCACTGACTTCTCTGCACATGAAATCCTGGTAGGCTGTCAGTTGGGTCTGTACAGTTAAGCTGTAATGAATAACCGTCTAATTTATTTAATGAGTAACATTTCCGCCTAACGAAACAGCGGTTCCGATTTCGGCTCTCAGTGATTACCCTAATCTTTCCGCCATGCAAAGAGGAAGGAAAATACGTCCAATCCGATTCAAGTTGTCTGAGGAAGGAGAAGAAGCTCGTACAATGAAGGGATGAAGAAGCGAATAGGCCATTTCCTTCTAAAAGCAATCATCCTGGCGTTCATTTGGGGAAACCAACGAATGGATCGCCGAACGAGAGTACAAGTTCAGCATGCTAACAAAAGTACCATCTCGCTTATTCCCGACATTTGAAGGTTTTGTAAGAAGGCCTGTTAAATGTCGTGAGATCAAATGAGAAACAGTTTGGCTAAAGTGTAGTGAAGTTGGCTCTCGGACGGTCGAAGTGAAGCGATTTCAAAAATCTGGGGCTCACACGACGATGATTTATTGAACATATTGAGGTAATGTAATGTCGACCTAGTGTAAGATTCAAAATGGGAGATTTCCAAAAAGGATGTGTCTATTTCCGACGATTCAGCAACGACCTCCACCAATAACATAGAAGAAACTGTACGCATTTAGTGTTTCATAACAATAAATAAAGCATGAGCACAACGAAAGACTTGAAACTTATGTTTCTTTTGGAAGTGGACTCTTAAATGCGAGGTTAATGAGATATGGACCAGATCATCAAAAATTTTAAAAGAAAAAGGAGCGCGGAATTGAAATCTGTTTGTAGTGTTCCACGCCATTCATGGAAGGGCATGTATCACGCACGACAAATATAGAGCTCAGAATAAAGATGAGCGTGATCGCAATTAGTTTGTAAATGTCAGACCACATACTGTGGGGAATTATTACTCAACAGGTGCGGAGTCTACTTGCTGGAGAATACTTGTAATATCCGTAGAGCAAGGAGGAATGAAGGAACGTTGGTACCACGAAAGATTTCCGGCACCAAGGAAGACGTACATGATGTATGTAAGCGATTGTTGTTACTTACTATTCTCAGACAGTACGTTAACAATAGGTCTTTGAGGCAGTAATATTAGTTGGTTCCCATTTAATGTGTAAGCTTTTGTGAAAGTTCGTGACTATGTGAAGAGTTAGCTGGAACCAAACTACACTTTATTTAAGTAGAGCAGCAGTGTTTTGTTTTATAGCCACTTCTCTTATAGAATTCGCCCCGATAACCAAGTGGTCAACACCGCGGTCTGTCACGCCAAGGGGCCCGGGTTCGATTCCCAGCTGGGTCGGAGACTTTCTCCTCTCAGGGACTGGGTGTTGTGTTGTCCTCATTATCATTTCATCATCATCACTGGAAGGCAACGGGAAACCACCACTGGAATCACTTCCCTAGACGCTAATGCGGTGGACCTCTCTGACGAGGCTTCCCCCATGACAAGACCTGCCGTAAGGCAGATCACAAAGTTTTTTCTCTTATAGAAATCTGCACGGAAGAAAGATGTTCGATGCCGAGGAAAAATAAGACAGCGTAGCTGGACTCTGAGGGGAATCACAAGAGTTGAAATGCTGAATATATGCACCATTCTAATAAGGAAGTGTTAAGGTGGCGGTGTTAGGTGTAGCTGCACGGAGTAATAGGTCTAGAACAGACACTGCTCAAGCAGTCAAAACATCCTCACATTAGCTAAGTGCAGCAGTAAACAGCCATTAATAAACAATTAATAAATAAGTGGAAACTGGCAGATAAAAACATGTTGAAAGGAAGAAATTCCGTAATAAATGAGCAAGGAGAAGACTTGCCAAGAGCAGCAGGGTGCTTAAACAACATCGTCGATGAACCTGAGCTAAGAGTATCCTTCTGAACCGACGAAACACGCAGCCGTAGACGACCCGCCAAAACGAAAACACTGCAGCGACGTCCGGCTAGCACGCAGCCGTCGACGGCTGATCCAACACTAGCACGCGATCCACACCACTGCGACGCCACCCCCCAGTCTGCACCGCTTCGAGGCCAGGACGCAGTCTACACCATCGTGACACCAACACTCAGTTTAAGCCACTACGTCACCATTACGCAATCGTAGACGACCAGACCATCATCAGCACGCAGTACAAGTACGGTGAGCTATGGCAGGATTTCGCTTTAAAATTGTTTTTGTGGTTGTAGTGCGGTGATTCAGTAATATTTGTGTTTGTTTATGCCGATGATAACAATCAAATTGTCGACATACTCGTAGGTCAATGTGCAAATATTATTACAAAAACTGTAAGACATTCAGAGACAGTCAAATGAAAAATTTTCGAAGATGGATAAGAGATTCATACAAGTAATATACAGGCATGACAACTTTGAAGAGAGTATTTATAATAAGTTTGCGCAGCTACGTCAAGACTTACGAACTCTGTTTAAAGACACTCATGATTAAAGACACTCATGACCAAGTAACGGAAAACCAAAACAGACTGAGACAAGAATTAAATTCAGATTAAAGACACTCATGTTGCGTTAGAGGCGCTCTAAAGGCAAACTAAAACAAGACTGACGTGTTAAGAGAAGAAATACACAACGAAGTTATGTAACAATGTGACTTAGATCCGAAAGAGATACACGAACATATTAAAGATTTGCATACGGACGTAGATAGTTAACGTAATTTTGCATAAGCAGAATGTAAGCTGGTAAAAGGTCTGACGCCAGATGCGCAAACGCTCATAGAAATTTTAGAACAGAGAATCTACAAAACAGATTCCGCTTATTCGCACGAGATGCATTCAGGTTTAGAGGAAAAAATGCAACCGTTATTAGATTAGAAATTTCAGGAGACTTCATACACTTTAGAAAATGGCAGCTTCCGGGGCAGGAAGTCACTAAAGACACCAATCAGTTCAAAACACTATGGGATGAACTGGAAAATAAGTGGAAGATTTAACAGAAAGCCAAGTTAAAGGCATATTTTTCAATGCAACAACGCTATTAGACGAACTAGAGATGAGAAACGGAAAGAATTTTTAAAAGCATTTTCCAAAGTTTAAACCAGATGAGGAAGCACATCCAACGCACTCGCTGCGAGTGTTTTCCAGGTCACGAAAGTGAGAAGAATCTAGAACGATAGATTTGTTCTGTAGAGCAAAGAAAATTAGATTCAAATTGAGATTGTGTATGCTGAAAACTGTAGAAACTGATTTAATTACGTTTATTCAACAAGGGTATGGACACTTTGGGGTACGAAAATATGTTAAACATATGGTAAAATTTTGCTATTTTAAGAACTTAAGCTCTCTGTACAAGGTAAATGTGAAACTTGCCAAACGGTGAAAGATGACACTCAAGTAATGATGTACACTGAATAGCCAAAGTAACTATTACACCTGCCTGATGTCGTGTAGGGCCCCCACGAGCACCCAGAAGTGCCGCAATGGCAAGTGGGCTCGATTAATGTCTGAAATAGTGCTGGAGGGAATAGACACCATGAATCCTGCAGGGCTGTCCATAAATCCGTATGATACGACTGGCTGGAATCTCTTCTGAACTGCACGTTTCAAGGTATCTCATACATGCTCAATAATGTACATATCTCAGGAGCTTGGTGGCCAGCGGAATTGCTTCAACTAAGAAGCGTGTTCATGAAACCACTCTTATGCAATTCTGGCCGTGTGGGTTGCCACATTGTCCTACTGGAGTTGCCCAAGTCCGTCCGAATTCACAATGGACATGAATGGATGCAGGTGATCAGACAGGGTGTTTACGTACGTGTCACCTGTCACAGTCGTATCAACACGTATCAGGGGTCCCATATCATTCAAACTACACAAGCTCCACACCAGAGCCTCCCCCAGTTTGAACATTCCCCTGCTGACATGCAGGCTTCATGAATTCATGGGGTTGTCTCCATACCCGTACACGTCCAGCCACTCGATCCGATTTGAACCGAGATTCGTCTGACCAAGCAACAAGTTTCCAGACATCAACAGTTCAATGTCGGTGTTGACGGGACACGTGGGGTGTAAAGCTCTGTGTCGTGCACCCATAAAGGATATACGAGTGGACCTTCGGCTCCTAAAGCCCATATCGATGATGTTTCGTTGAATATTTCGCACGCTGCCACTTGTTGATGCCCCAGCATTGAAATACGAAGGAATTTGCGGAAGGGTTGCACTTCTGTGACGTTGAACGATTCTCTTCAGTCGTCGTTGTTTCCGTTCGTGTAATATCTTTTTCCGGCCGCAGCGATGTCGGAGATTTGATGATATAAAGGATTCCTGATATTCACGGTATAGTCGTGAAATGGTCGTACGGGAAAATCCCCAGTTCATCGCTACATCGGTGATGCTGTGACCCATTGCTCGTGCGACTTCTTTAACATCACGTTCAGACTCACCTAGGTCTTGACAAGCTGCCATAGTCGCGGCACAAAACGATCTAAGAACAGCTTCAGACACTTGTGTTATACAGACGTTGCCGACAGCAGTACCGTAGTCTGCCTGTTAACATGTATCTTTATTAGAATACGCATATCTACACCAGTTTCTTTGGCCCTTCAGTGTATAAGTTTTCCCCTATAACACCTAAAACCTTACATGACTTCATGGCTGCTGATTTCTTTGCGCAATTATCAACGAGTAGGATGGATGGGGGAGAGGCTAACTTATATATTTGTATTAGCTGATATTAGACTAAATATGTGGAACTATATCCTATTAAGCATGCCAACATGGAGGTGATGATTAGATGTCCACCGGAATATTTGTTGGAGATAGGAAAGCCACGTTGATTGTGGACAGACAATGGCCCACATATGAGTAAGGCCTTTAATGAGTAATTACCATAGGAAAGTGTTAGGCACCTTGCTATCTCGAAATACCACCCGAAAAGTAGCTCTTACGACCGTACCGTCAAAAAAAAAAAAAAAAAAAAAAGATAGGTTTTGTAGGACACACTCTTCAAACAGACATAAATTTGGGCACAGAACACAGCAGAATTCTAAGTACTACTTAATGAACCTCCACATTTATCTACTGGTTTATCTCCCTTTGAAATAATACAAGGTACATTCTCTCGAAAGCCACTGTTGAAATTATTCAAATGGAGAAACGATGATAATAACTTACATGGAGACAACTTAGACGATGCTGTAAAAGTAAATTTACAACGAGCAGCAGATAAACGGCTACGTAAATATATTGGAAAAGCTACGGTACCTAAGTTGATGTGAACGACATGGTACTAACAATGGAAGTACATCATAGTTCAAATTTGAAGAAAAAAACACACAAGTTTTACCCTCGATCTAGGGGTCCTTACAAAGATTTTAATGTACCACATCCATAGGTCGATCAAGAAACCGGTGAAGAAAAGTGGTTATATGATACTGATATGGTAAATCAGAATAAGACACCCTTAAAATAAGCTTGGGAAAGAAACAAAATAACAACAAATCTCGTTCTTGCTGGTGAAAGTGTGTAAACAAATACTGTCAAGTATTATTTTTTCAGCTGTTAAGTACACACATCAAAGAAAGTTTTGCATCACCTCGGTTCCGAGAGTTCCGGAACCTGTACAGAAAACTGGAATAGAGATAAACATAAACATCATTTCTGCCCTTTTATTGCTCATGAAAACCACACATTGCATGTTGTACCACTGTACAGTGAGACCTTCAGAGGTGGTGGTCAAGATTGTTGTACACACCGGTACTTCTAATACCCAGTAGCACGTCCTCTTGCATTGATGCAAGCCTGTATTCGTCGTGGCATACTATCCACAAGTTCATGAAGGCACTGTTTGTCCAGATTGTCCCACTCCTCAACGGGGATTCGGCGTAGATCCCTCAGAGAGGTTCGTGGGTCACGTCGTCCATAAGCAGCAGTTTTCAATCTATCAACGGCATTTTCGATAGGGTTCATGTCTGCAGAACATTCTGGCTACTCTAGTCGAGCGATGTCGTTATCTTGAAGGAAGTCATTCCCAAGATGTGCACAATGGGGGCGCAAATTGTCGTCCATGAAGACGAATGCCTAGCTAATATGCTGGCGATATGGTTGCACTATCGGTTGGAGGATGTATTCACGTACCGTACAGGCATTACGGAACCTTCCATGACCACCAGCGGCGTTCGTCGGCCACACATAATACCACCCAAAAACATCAGGGAACCTCCACCTTGCTGCACTCGCTGGACAGTGTGGCTAAGGCATTCAGCCTGGAATGGTTGCTTCCAAACACGTCTCCGGCGATTCTCTGGTTGAAGACATATGGGACACTCATCGGTGAAGAGAAAGTGAAGCCAATCCTGAGCGGCCCATTCGGCATGATGTTGGGCTCATCTGCACGCGCTGCATGGTGTCGTGGTTGCAAAGATGGACCTCGCCATGGACATCGGAAGTGAAGTTGCGCATCACGTAGCCTATTGCGCACAGTTTGAGTCGTAACACGACGTCCTGTGGCTGCACGAAAAGCATTATTCACATGGTGGCCATAATCCGTATGTAGTTCTCATCCACTGCAGTAGTAGCCTTTGCTTGTCCTGCGCGAGGCATGTCATCGACAGTTCCTGTCTCTCTGTATCTCATCCATGTCCAAACAACATGGCTTTGGCTCACACCGAGACGCCTGGACACTTCCTTTGCTGAGAGATCTTCATGGCACAAAATAACGATGCGGAAGCGATCGAACCGCCCTATTGAGCGTCTAGGCATGGATGAACTACAGACAACACGAGCCATGTACCTCCTTCCTGGTGGAATGACTGTAACTGGTCGGCTGTCGGGCCCCATCCGTCGAATAGGCGCTGCTCATGCATGGTTGTTTACATCTTTGGACGGATTTAGTGACATCTCTGAACAGTCAAAGGGACTGTGCTTGTGATACAATATCAACGTCTGAGTTCTGGGAACTGGGGTGATGCAAAACACTTTTTAATGTATGAATTTCTTTGGTGTAAGACCGATGAGTAAAGAGGCATGTCACTTACCATCATATGATAAAAACCAGTGATAGATATGCAAGTGAAACTTTTTTAAGGGAGATTAACCATGGGTAGTGATATCACCTCGATCGAGTAGTGACTGACGAATAGACCGACTAAGGAAATTATGTTTCACGTAGGACGACGACAATTGATTACACTCGTGACGTGGTACAAGATGTATACTGTCATGATTATCGAGTACGTCATTGAGAGTACGTTGCTGACCTATGTAATAATTTGGTGTTTGGTGTAGGGGGTGCGTTTATGTTTCGCTTTCATAGGCGAGGTGTGGGATTTGTGCGTACTACACGTCACCCCTCCCCTCTCCCCCCCCCCCACCACACACACACATGCACACACGCACGCACATACGTAAACACACACACACACATGCACATACACACCTACCGACTATGTACAAACAGAGATGATTTAGGGGTACACTTATTGTTTCAAGGGTGTCTTACCAATAAGCTTGATATAGAAATGACAAGCCAACGCTAAGAAGGAACAGTAGTTTTGGGGGGAAGAAAGCGGACAGGAGTACACGTGGCGAAAAAGCAAGGGAGAGCCGCAATTTCGTGAAAGCTGCAGCCTTAAGATGAGCTGAAGTGGAAGGGAAGAAGTAATCAAGTACTCAATAAAATAGTAGAAAAAGAAGATTATATACTTCAAATTGGGACTTTTTGGTAGATAATTCCCAAAGAAGGGAGCTTACGCCAGGTACGGGTGAAATTAAGGAAGGTAGGACCCCAACCATATTATGGGTAATTAATCCTCAAAGAAGGGAGCTTATGCAGGCTCGGAAATACCCATACAAGGGAGGACTCTATCACTTTAGTAGAAGGAGACGTACATCACACCGACCGAGTCTATGAAATAAGAGGAAAAGAGTACTGAATCTCAGGAAATGTAACCTTCAATGAGGGACAAACCCTTAAGGGTAAGATTCGCTAAGAGAAAGAACAAGAACCCTACTTTGGGGAGCATCTCGTCCACACTGGATAATAAACTGGGAAAATTAGCTAACACTATAGTTTCCCTCGAGTATCTGAGTCTCTGCTTAATCTGATGTTTGATCTTAAAATAACGTACAACAAGTGTTTCCTACAACGGCAAGGATACAAATTAATGGGGTCAATGGTTAAAGAGCTGAAAAAGCCCTGAAAGAAATCTGTGTAGGCCTAATCATGGTCACTCTTTGCCACTTTGCTAGCCAAAGCTGAGGAAGTATTAAATATAAAATAACCGAGTTAATGAAAATTCTAATAAGAAGATGTGTATGTTTGTTTTGATTGGTTGTTAAGTGTATGATCACGACATCTTTTCTTTTAGTGGGGGGATATATAGTGATCCATGTCATTAATGGAATGGCATGCATCACTTAAGTCAAATATAGAGCTCAGAATAAAGACGTGCATGATCGCAATTAGTCTGTTAACTTAAGCCATATGCTGTGGGAAGGTATTACTCAACAGGTGCGGAGTCTACCTGCTAGAGAACATATGTAATCTCCATAGATCAAGGAGGAATGGAGGAGCGTTGGTACCACGGAAGATTTCCGGCACCAAGGAAGACGAATATGATGTATATAAGCGATTCTTGTTACATGCTATTCATAGACGGAATGTTAACGAGAGGCCTCTGAGACTGTAATATTAGTTGGTTCCCTTTTAACGTGTAAGCCTTTGTGAAAGTTTGTGACATTATGCAGAGTGAGTTGGAACAAATCTACACTTTATTTAAGTAGAGCAGCAGTTTTTGTTTTATAGCCACTTCACTTATAGAAATCTGCAAGGACGAGAGAAATTCGATGCCGGGAAAGTACAGGACACAGCATAGCGCGACTCTGAGGGAAATCACAAGACTTGAAATGCTGAATATCTTCACCAGTCTAATAAAGGAGTGTTAAGGCGGCAGTGTTATGAGGAGCTGCACGGAGTAATAGGTCTAGAACAGACATTGCTCATGCAGTCAAAACATAGACGCACCAGGTCAATATAGTGCGGCAACAGGTTCTGATACACACATCAAGTTGTTACTGCAAAAAATAGTTATTAACGTTATGAATCAAAGAATGTAACCTAAACTTCGTTAATTATAGTTATCTAGTTGCGGAAAACAGCTATTCTGTTCGTCATAATACAGGCAGGATTTTGTTTTATCCACCGTGAAATTTTTCACAAAGCTTTAAGGCTGTCGTCCTCCGGGATGGTATGTCGTGTTTAGCAGCGCGCGTGTCGCTGTCAAATGGCAACTTGTTCGGCAAGCTTGGCTGAAACTTTCATGAGTTTTAAGCGACGTGATTAAATGCAGATTACGGAATGGAAATTTGTACGGGAAACTTTAATTACTGACTTGAGGAGACCATCAACTTTTCTATTTTTAGAGCAGTTCTACCAAGGTGCCTTTCGTAAGTGCAGTGCAGTATGTGTTATGGCACTTAGTAGCCCCATCAGTCAAACAAATCAGTAACAGCTTGCACCTTAGTGCTTGAGCATTGTCCTGCAAAATGATGGTCAGGTCCTGCAGAAAGTGTCATCATTTCTGTCTCTAAGCTGGTCGTAGGTTGTGTTCCAAAAATGAACAGCATAGAGACATAAGTGTCTGACTTTCTGCATTACCTGACCATCATTTTGAAGGACAATGCTCAAGCACGTAAAGTGCAAGCTGTTACTGATTTGTTTGACTGATGGGCCTGCTAAGTGCTATACCACCTACTGCACTCCCCTAACTTAAGCCCTCGAAAGTTCAACTCGATTTTTGAACTGAAGGGAACACTTCACGGCATTCGCTTCAGAACTGCTACAAATTCGTCGGGCAATAGACCGCGCCGCTCGAACTGTCAACACAACTGGCACTGCTAAGAGTATCCTACGACTTCCACATCGCTAGCAACAGGTTATACACAATGCTGGTAACTACTCTGAAGGTCAGTAATACTTTGAAACTCGTATCTATTTTGTACGAGTTATAAATAAATAGTTGCCACTATTAAAGTTCCAACCCTCGTTTTTATGAAGTATTCCGTCAGCTCTTAGTGGAAGATAGACGTATTAATTGCTCGAATACAACATATCGATGTTCCACAAAAATATTTATTACGTCGTTATGAACTGGCTTTTGGTTTCTTAGGCCATCGTCGGATGACTTAATGTTGAACAGATAGTCCGCACAACTTCTGCAAGAATTCATAGCTGTACAAAGAATGGTGTACAAAGAATGCTGTACAAAGATATGTAACTTTCATAACTATATCAATGCAAAGCACAAGCAGGATGTAATACCTCACGAGACAATGAACAAATAAATCTTACACTACAGTAGATAAAAATATTAAAACTATGGTAGTGTATAAAACAGATACAGAAGTGTTCTGCAAGCCAGTAATGACACAGACTACTATGTCATATAGAGCAACTGATGGTTGTGATGAATTGACCAAATCAAGGGAGGGGAATGAAGACGTATATGGAATATGGAACAGTATAACAAATTTTTTAGCTAATGGTGAGATGAATAGTAACTAGCTGCTACTTTAACAAGGGCGAGTAATGAAAGTGTGTTTGATCATTAAGGACCAGGTTAGCAGTCTTTGATTGGTGCTTGTTAATGGCCAGAATTTCAAGTAATGTTAATATTCTCCCATCACATTTCACATCATATGAATACCGTTTATTCAGACCATGTTCAGCTAAGGTAGAATCTTTCTCAGTCTCCAACAGCTTTCATCCTCAATCAGTCTATTGGTTATAACTGTACCGGATTGACATACATATAAATTGCCACACAGATTGCAGGAAATTCTATAAATTCCGCTCTGTTCTAAAGATGTAATATTACCTTTACTGTTGAACAGAAGGTGGGCAACTGTATTCCTAGTGTAAACAGTTGGAGTGTATTTCCTGGACGTTGGTTTCCTGACAAGAACCTATGAAGTCCTATCGACATGTAGGATCAGGGTCCATTTTGTATCAGTGTGATTTTGTGCTGTCTGGGATGGATAAAGGAGAGCTGTTATCCCCTGTATCTTCTCTTTGGTGATTATATTGTCAGTCAGTGTAGTTTTATAACCATTACTGTTTGCTATTTCTTAAAATTATTTCAATTCATTTTCAAAATCCGGTTTTCTTTGGGGTACAGATGATACGTGGTGCACCATGGAGTGGAAGGCTGCACGTTTGTGTGTTATGGGACGCTGGAAACTGTCTGGTACTACTGTGTCTGTTGAGATTTTTCTCCTGTATATCTTAAATAAATGCTGTTGATTCCTGAAAATATTGATAGTCTACTCCCAACTCCATTGTAAACTTGATTTTGCTGTGGTGCGAATTCAAATGTTGAAAAAATCTATTTAGTTGTCTGGTATTACCTGCCCACAAGCACAGTACATCATCCACATAGGTAGTCCAATACTGTGCTTCAGAACTTAGAGGCTCTTCGTCTAAAAGATTTGCTGAAAATTTTCCATAAACATTTCAGCTAATAAGGGACTCGGTGGGGACCCCATTGCTAACCCATCTGATTAACTGTACAGAGACTGTAGGAATTGGAAATAATTCTACTTTATGCATATTTTAATTGGAAATAATTAAATAAATAGCATACAGTGATGGTCATAATCCTACACGATTAGCAGTTTACTCAGAAAAAAGAAGAGACAGAGGATAACAGCTCTCCTTTATCCACTTCAGACAGTACAGAACCACACTGGTAGCAAATGCGCCTCAATTTTAAATGTGGGTAGGACTTCCCAGGTCCTTCCCAGGAAACGTAAGTCCACGAAATCAGCTTTATACACTAGGAATACAGTAGCCCACCTTCAGTTTCACTCAAGAACAGAGTGAAATTTATTGAATATCCTGCAATCTGTGTGGAAAATGATATGTAGTGCAGTCAGGTACTGCTATAACGACCAGACTGACTGAGCATGAAAGGTTTTGGACACTGAGAAAGAAAGATTCCACCTTTGCTAAACATGCTCTGAATAAGTGTCGTGTGAAATGTAGTGTTCTCCATAAAGGAACTAAAGGGGGGAACTGACATTACTTGAAATTCAAGCCATTAACAAACACCAATCTAAGAATCCTGACCTGGTCCTTAATGACCAAACACATCTTCATTACTCACCCTTATTAAAGTAGCAGCCAGTTATTATTCCTCTCACCATTAGCTAATAAGTTTGTTATAGCTGTTCCACGTTCCATAGACGTCATTCTTCCCCTCCTTTCATTCGCTCTGTTCATTACACTACATTACACACTTGTAGATCATTCCTGTTTTATGCACTCACATGGTTTTAGTATTTGAATATACTGTCAACCAAAATTAATTTTATCAGTGTCTCTTTATATATTAAATCATGCATGTCTTTTATATTGATATAATCATGAAGAGTCGCATATAGGTTGATAATTATTGAACTACATGAAACAAAATCGTCATAGCTTCTGAATGATTTGCGTCAGGACGTTCAAACTGCACGGTTAGCCGCGGGACATGATGGGAGCTAGTATGCACACATATGGTTTGGTTTAGCGACGAAGCCCACTTTTACTTGGATGGGTTCGTCAATGAGCAAAATTGGCGCATTTGGGGAGAATCTGCTTTTCGCGATCGAGAACTCTCTTCAACCTTAGGGGTGACTGTGTGGTGTGCAATTTCCAGGTACGGAATAGTCGTTGCGATATTCCTTGATGGCATGGTGACTACCGAACGGTATGTTAAAGTTTTGGAATATGATTTCATTGCCGGCCGGAGTGCCCGAGCGGTTCTAGGCGCTACAGTCTGGAACCGCGCAGCCGCTACTGTCGCAGGTTCGAATCCTGCCTCGGGCATGGATGTGTGTAATGTCCTTAGGTTTAAGTAGTTCTAAGTTCTAGGGGACTGATGACCTCAGATGTGCAGTTCCATAGTGCTCAGAGCCATTTGAACCATTTGAACCATGATTTCATCCCTGTTATCGAAAGTCACCCTGATTTCGACAAGATCTGGTTCATGTAAGACGGTACTCGATCCCATAGAAGCAGGAGAGCATTTGATGTCCTGGAGGAGCACTTTAGGGACCGAATTCTGGCTCTGGGGTATCTAGAGGCCACTGGCATGGGCCTCGATTGTCCGCCGTATTTTACGGTTCTTAATACATGCGACTGCTTTTTGTGGGGCTATATTAAATACAAGGTGTACAGCAATAGCCCCGAAACCATTTCTGACGTGAAAACAGCCATTCTGGAGGTCATTGACTGCATCGATGTTCCAACGCTTCAGCGGGTCATGAAGAAGTTCGCTATTCGTCTGCGCCACATCAATGATGGCAGACGTATCGAACATGTCATAGCCTAAATCCGAATATCTGTACTGACGTTTACATGTTAAATTAAGCGTGTGAACGCTGTAGTTGGTACCTATTTTACCTTTTCTTTTTCTTACAGCTGAATAATTGTCAGCCTGTGTCTTTGAACAGCATTCTTTGTACAGCTATCAATTCTCGCAGAAGTTGTGTGGACTAACTGTTCAAGATTGTGTTATCTGACGATGGAGTAAGAAGACGAAAGCCGGTTAGTAACGAAATAATAAATATTGTTATGGAACATTAATAAGTTAGATGCAGTTTATTAATTACTGTTTTTCTTGCTGTGAATTTTTATGAGGCTTTTTAGTTTAGTAGTTTAGTAGATGTACGTACACAATTACTAAATTAAAAAGTTTTGCATATATATTACGATCTTGTTCCACAGCCCTTCTACATACTTCTTTCCTAGTTCTCTTTTTTTACATTAGAACGAATTCTTCTTTCAAGACAAAAAAGCTTTATCATACATAATATTGTTTTAATTTTATTCTTATGCGTGTTGTACAAATTGGGGCCTGCCCGTAACTTACGCCTCTTACGCTTCTAGTTAATCTAATTTTAAGAAACCTGCACCTAATTTCCTTTACAGATTATACTTACTCCACGCCTGTACTGGTAAGAAGAAGTTACTGCAAATTATCACATATTTTTACTCTTCTATACTACTGTTAGAGTAAGAACTACTTACTCAAGATTTTTTGTGCACACTAAAGGAGCTAATAAATTAACAAGATATTTGGCCCTATAGATATTTCATGGATTGCAGATATACAAATATTATTCTCTGCTACTTTCATAGTACAACGTAGATATGGACTGACAATTAAGATCCTTTTTCTCACTTCATGTGATATTTATTATTTAAAAATCTCAATATTCAAAAGATTTTTATACCTGTGACAACATTTAAGTTACAGCCTCCTAATTTCCCACAAAAATTACATTATTTTATAAGTCACTTATTACTGAATTTATCACACTAAATACGCTATTACATTGCACGAAATTTAAATATATGGTTACATACAGCCATTTAAATGATCTATGATAATACAGATCTAAATTTTGTCGTTCTTTCTTGAACAACATTTATGTACGACCTGTGGTCACTTGCATTCTTCATGTATATAAGTGAATCGCTTTTGTACAAAGTTTTCTGTACGTTTGTAATTTGTACGCAAGATTGTAACGTTTTATACTTCCGTCCTGTTTGAAAATAATGGCTTGGCGTTTTAAACGTCAACTTTACATCTGCTTAACCTTAACGATATAGCAGGCTGCTAAATGTACGCGTACACACTCATAACACGGGCATGTGGAAATGCAGTTTCAGGTGAAGCCGCAAAATGGTGATGGTACTTACCGATCCTATACGGTTTACATGTTACGGGTTAACGTTCTTCCAACTGTATTCCGCAACATCTTTAACTGATGACGGAACATGCCGAGTTTTCTTTTCGTTGGTTACCAGTTAGCGTCCTATCAACCACCACTGCTACGTTAACGTCTACTATAAGTTCCTGTAAAGGACAGGTTACCTCTAAATGAGCCAGTGTCATCGGATAACGATTTCTTCTGTGCTTTTGAACCTTTTATAGTGCGTCTCCTTTACATAAAATTTAAAATATCCTTATCTGTTCACTCTACGGCCAAACTTCTAATAATTACGTATTTTATATGTGTATTTAGCGGAATGTAGTCATTTCTCGCAACTATTGCCTGTTAGTGAAGTTCTACGGTAGGCGGTGGACGCAGCTTTTATTGCGAACTTTGGAGGAAGGACGAAAGGTAGAGTCTACATTTCTATATATTCTGGAAGCATTTCACACGGTGCCCCCCAGCAGACTATTAACGAAGGTATGAGCGTTCTCAGGTACGTGAGTCGCTAGAAATACAACCTATTATGTTGCCCTAGATGGTGAGTGTCCATTAGAGACAAGGGTATAGTCAGTAATGCCCTATGGAGATGTTATAGGACCACTACTTTTTGCTGTATACATAAATGATCTGGTGGATAGGATACCTAGAAATCTGCAATTGTTTGCTGATTATGCTGTGGTGTGCTGGAAGATGTCGAAGTTGAGTGACTGTAGCAGGATACAAGATGACTTACACAGAAATTTTTAGTTTGTTTGGTGAAAGGCAGCTACCTCCAGATATAGAAAACTGTAAGTTGATGCGGATGAATAGGAAAAACAAACCTGTATCGGATGCAGTATAAGTAATTCTTGCTTGACATAGTCACTTAGTTTAAATTCGTGACGTATCTAAGCGATGTGAAATTAAACGAGCACGTGAGGATTGTGGTATAAAAGGCGAACAGAGACTTCAGTTAATTTGGAGAGTTTTGGTAAGTGTTCATTGGTAAAGGAGACACTAGCAGGACATGTACTTGAGTACTACTCGAGCGTTTGATATCCGTAGCAGGTCGGATTAACACTAGAAGTACCGGACTTTGCCGTAGTCTGGTAGTATCATGTGCGTCATTTTTGACCCGCAGTAGAAAAGTTCCGTTTTATTCATATTTGGGTGGTATTTTGAGTGCCGCCATGTTGACAGTGTGATCAGGAAGACACTCAAGTGTAACCAAGGGATAATTTGGTCTCTAAATATAAGTTTTCAGAAACAAATTTTGTTATTTTGGATTTTACAGAAGAAATTCCACAGTCTTAAATCCGTCATCATTAAAACAAATAAGTAACACAATATTACAATGTTTTTCGTTATAAAATGGTTGAGACACAATCAAAACATATTGTTTATGTGAGCACCAATAGTTTCTTTTACTTTTTTTTTTTTTTTTTACTTTTAGACACAAATTAAGTATCGAGTGTTAGTCAAAGATTCTAAAACACAGCAGGTGACTAAAATGCTAGCGTGTTTTCTTGCTTATTGTAATCGGGGAACTAAAACATAAGAACAAAAAACTTCGATCTATAATTATGGATATTTGGAAATATATAGGAACACAGACTTGACAGAGCTCCCTAAGCTGTGGTGGGCTCACAGTTCAGAATTCAAAAAGAGTTTTTGATTCGCAGCTTTTACACACACATTTGTTGCATTTGAAGCATATGTTTGATGTTTTATTCCCCTTTGTTGTTTTGTTGTTTGCAGGAAATCTGAATTTGGTAACACCTTCTATACCCATATTAGCCAGCGCCCGTGTCAAGAAGCTGCAAGGGGAGATTGGCTCATCTCTGCAGTTTGTAGATGGCAGAAAACTCATCTGCTACTCTGAGGATAAAGTCTCGGTGAAAAATCTTGGAGGTAAGTAATTTAAAAACTGTGGCGGTGTTTATCAGAGCAAGGTAAAAAATATTGTAAAAGACATGCGCAGGCAATCGGTGGGTGCCAGCTCGGACACTGTATTCTCTAGCCATTTGATTAACTATGTTGACTCCACCTTTAGTTTCATTATAAAACTTCACCGTTTTTGTAAGTTTTTTCTCAGTATTCTCAGTCATCTGACATCCAGCATGCATTTTTCTCAGAATAAGGACTTTTTTTTCTTTTTCCCTTGGTATGCTGTGAGAAGATTGGCGACTGACTTGCAAGTACGTTTCATAGAATGCGTCATTCGCCTTTTGCGTCGCAAGAGGGACCTTTTTCAGTGATCTCTGAAGAGTGCCAGCTAAGCTTGTTCCTTTCTGTTTCAACTCATCTGCCAGTTTCACGGAGGTGAAGAAGTTGTCTGTCGTAGTGTTTCGTACGGGCGATGCCCCTGACAGCTTTCCCACTATATAATAAGTCACTCTGTAGCTTCCCAGTGTCACTCCGTAGGTCTGCATGTCGCCAGTCCATATAAAACGGAAAGTCTCTATCGCTCATATAAAGTGTCACCTGACTTCCAAATGCTTCGTACTTTGCCCTGGAAAAACCCTCGTCGGTCAAACGTAACCGACGTGGTACTTCTAGTGTTAAAGGAAGACTTCGAAGCAGTTCAGAGGTGGACTGCTAGATTTGTTAGTGGTAGGTTCGAACAACACAATTGATACGGAGATGCTTCGCGAAGTCGAATAGTAATCTGAGGAAGGTGACGTTCTTTTCGATATTATTCGGTATTATAGATGGCTGCATAACGGTTGTGCTGCAGCCAACATGCATTTCAAGTAAGGACCATGAAGAAGGATACGAGAAATTAGGATTCATGCAAAGGCAATAGACACTTGTTTTCCTCTCGCTCTGTTTGCGAGTGGACCAGGAGAAGAGTTGCCCGGTAATGGTGCATGGTACCTCCATCACGCACCGTTAGGTGGCTTGCGGAGTATGTATAGCGATTGAGCCTCATCCAGCAATGTTCTTCACGTCTCTCCATAATAGCCTACTCTAAGCCACCGTCTTCTGTCTTCATTTAAGGTATATCAGTCGTACCTTCAAACTATTTTATCCTTGTGATTGTACTCGAGTCTTTTAACCTTTAAGAAAGGGTATTACTCTTTTTCACAGAGTGAAGTGGTCTGATGATGAGCCTGTAAGAGATCGAAACCGGTCACCAAATGAAATAAATAACTTATGCGCTATCAAGTATGCTTATATTGAAATAATTTTGTTATAGTTTCATCGCTCGCTGTTTTTTTCCAAGGACAATGTTCCAAATTCTTTTTAATATATATGTTGCCAGTAGTGGCAAAATTTCCACGGGAAGAATAAGTTCCTTATCAGTGAATAAAGCAACCAGCCACAATTACATTTAAAACTATTTTTATTTGAAAGCCATAACCAGTTTCTGGCATTCATCTCAGTCCTCTAACGACTAACGTTTCCCGTTAGATAATTTTTTCATCTGTAGCATTTCGTTAGCTCCAGCATTGCACAAGATTATTTGAATATTTACTATAACTTTCATGTTGTGTCGATTGCAAAAACATGCTGATATGCCTGCGTTTATTTAGGTATAATGTGAAAACAGTTTTATACAATTGAATACGTTCCAATGGATGGCGGTTCGTCTTGCCGCAGTCCCTATAGTTTTCTAGGACAGTGTACAGTGTTCGCACAGTAAACAGCATACATATTCTAAAATCTAAACAAACGACTGTTGTTGTTGTTGTGGTCTTCAGTCCTGAGACTGGTTTGATGCAGCTCTCCATGCTACTCTATCCTGTGCAAGCTTTTTCATCTCCCAGTACCTACTGCAACCTACATCCTTCTGAATCTGCTTGGTGTATTCATCTCTTGGTCTCCCTCTACGATTTTTACCCTCCACGCTGCCCTCCAATACTAAATTGGTGATCCCTTGATGCCTCAGAACATGTCCTACCAACCGATCCCTTCTTCTGGTCAAGTTGTGCCACAAACTTCTCTTCTCCCCAATCCTATTCAATACTTCCTCATTAGTTATGTGATCTACCCATCTAATCTTCAGCATTCTTCTATAGCACCACATTTCGAAAGCTTCTATTCTCTTCTTGTCCAAACTATTTATCGTCCATGTTTCACTTCCATACATGGCTACACTTCATACGAATACTTTCAGAAATGACTTCCTGACACTTAAATCAATACTGGATGTTAACAAATTTCTCTTCTTCAGAAACGCTTTCCTTGCCATTGCCAGCCTACATTTTATATCCTCTCTACTTCGACCATCATCAGTTATTTTGCTCCCCAAATAGCAAAACTCCTTTACTACTTTAAGTGCCTCATTTCCTAATCTAATTCCCTCAGCATCACCCGACTTAATTAGACTACATTCCATTATCCTTGTTTTGCTTTTGTTGACGTTCATCTTATATCCTCCTTTCAAGACTGTAGCATGTAAAAAATACTTCAGAATATTTTTACATCACTTTGAGCTTCACACATGTGCTTTACGCCCGACGTATTTGTCTTCAGACAAACAACCCCATTAATAAAATATATCACTGATTTCTTATTGAGCACACTTCTAAACTAACGAAAGAAAATATGTGAAAAGTGCGGCACGTCAGAAACAGAAAAAGTATATACCCTAAGAATTAACGAATTATTTAAGGACTGTAGGAACAGTTGTTCTCAGTTCTTTTAAAAACAACTTTCAGAGAAAATTTCAACGGAACACTATAAAGCCATCAGACTGTATACTATAATTTATACATTTATGTACACACACATATCAACATCATATAGAAAGCTTGTCATGATCAGTAGAGTTTCTAAGTTAGTTGATAACAGTACAAAATTAAAAAGGTGGAGTTTGAGAGGAGGTCAACACACTTGCTCATTATTAGAGTATACATTTAATTAAGTGCATACTGACATCATAAACAGATCATTTCAAACATAAATATATGCAGCCTATACTTATAGCATGTTTTAGGGAATGTTAAAAACTAAAAATATTTTTACTGAGTGTACTGATTTTGACCTCCCCCCGTTTCTTCTATAATAGTTATTATGTTACGTAATGCTAGTGTTATTCTATTGCGGAGAGGATATTCTTGTTACGATTTCTGGCTGTTGCGTGTCTGCCTTATGTATGATTTGTGCGAACAGGTTACAGAAATTATATAGAAAGTTTTTACTAGGCAGCTACAGTTGTTCATATGGAATATAGTGAGCTAAACTGCGGGTGTGAATGTGTATTTATAGTTCTTCTAGGAGCTCCGTTTTCTTGACTTTGTTGTTGGTATGCAGTATCTGTAAGTTACCTCCAACGTTAGAAACAGTGTCCATGTTGATTCATGTGAATGACGACAGCAGATTTACTCGATTAATTTTTTTTTTTACTGTACATATTATGGCCTACGCTGGTGGTTTTGGTGCTGTGTACTATGTTACATTGCACAGTGTTACTGCGGAAAGTTATCTGAACATCTATCCTTCATAAAAGATTAGCATCTTGTTATGAGACTGTGCCTAGGAAAGAAATGCATGCAAGTATTTTCTTTTATTCTGGAAGTTGTCAATTTGCTGAGATTAATTTTTTACCTCTTTCTTTATTGTAAAGGCAGGCAAATCTCTGTTGGTTTTACTTTGGCAAATGGCTTACGGTGAGCTGTATATGTGCGATTTGACAAGGATCTCATATGCCATTTTGGGCTGTGTAGGTTGGCATGGCGAATTATTTTTAATTACATTTGTGGTGACGAGTTCTCTACTAATTTCAAAAGCATGATTTTTATTCAAATTTTGAATCTGAGATCAGGAACCAGGTACCTTTACAGTCGAATGTTCAACTCTGGACTTCAAATTTGGCTGCATATTACTCGTGGCATTTGGAAATGATTCTGTTTAGTTATTTTTACTGTGTTAATCACTGTACCAGGAAGAATCATAAGAAATGTGCATTAGTGTTGGTCGTATTTAACGTTTTCACCAGGACTAGGGTATATAAGGAAAGTAGACGGTGTCAGATGTAGTGCGATCACTACAGAGGACACGAAGATGCCGTGTACTCGTCTGAGACAGTGCAGTGAGCAACTGACAGAGTTTGAAATGAGCCTCATTGTGGTTCTCCATTTGGCCGGCTGGTCGAAGTGTACGATATCCAGTTTTGCGAGCCATTTGGATGTAACGGTGGCCCGACTTTTGACAATATGGGAACTTCAAAGCAGGCAAAAGCGTCGTCAGGATGGTAATCGACCATATCCGACCATCCCAAGGGTGGATCACTGTACTGAACACCAAGCACATAGTAACCCCTTCACATCTGGTCCTTACACTCGAGAGCAAGTGACGGACACGCTACTGAATTCTGTGCCATCCTGAGTATCACTTCAGCCAAACTAGAAGCCCATGCTTAGGCTCTCATAATACCGGAACACAAATGGTTGCGTTCTGAGTTATGATTTGACTGGGTAGTATGGAGAGCTGATGAATGGTGTCGCATTGCGTTCAGCGATAAATCTCGGTTAATCACTGCACCAGATGACGATTGCCGGTGAGTATGGCGGCGACGTGAGGAGAGGTTTCATTCTTCAAATGTTTCAGAGAGGAACAGAGGTGTTACTGTTGGCGTCATGTTGTGGGGAGCCGGGTATGACGTGAGGTCAGAGCTGGCAGTGATTGAGGGAACTCTTACAGCACAAGAGTAAGTAACAGACATCCTGCGTCCTCATGTATTACCTCTCCCACGACAGTAACGCGGCAGCATTTTTCAACAATACAATGTTCATCCACACTTGACACGTGTCTCTACGACCTGTTTGCCTGTTGCTGAGGTACTCCTGCGGTCAGTATGATCCCAGGTAAGTCCCCGATTGATGACTTATGGGATCAGCCGGGACGTCAACGCTGTCCTGGTATTAAGCATATCAAGGACCAGCTGTAGGCCTCCATCCCTAGGGGGAGGTCACACTGATTTTATGACACGCTTCCAGACTGAATCGAAGCATGCATCCAGGCCACAGGTGGTGTAACGTTGTTCTACAACTGGGCTCATACGGCAAAGTTTTTGTATATTTTACTTGAGTTTATTATCTCTGTAATATCATCATATACTATCCCATACCTTCTCAACCCGTGAAGTTTCATTTCATTTCCTGCTGTCCTGCTGAGCGCTTCATTTTCTTGTCAGGCAGTTTATTAACTCATGTAAATTCGACAGTAAAGTAACTGTGACCATCGAGACATTAGAATTACATTTCTATTGATCTAGGCAGTAAAATTTCTCCACAATGCTTTGACCTTCGATCCGAAACAGTAATTTGTTTTGCTATATGTTCTTTGCAGTTATTAGTTTCTAGAAACCACCTTTGTTACCTCAGTATTTACAGATTGTGTGGCATGTGTGACATATCACGACGGTGAAAGAAATCTGTGACCATTGGGGGTCATTATTTCATTTTAAAATTTCTATTTTCGTTCAAACTTCAGTCAGAGGTTTAACAAAACTAAGATCCACGTACTGAAATATTTTCCGTCTTTCTCTAGTAGACAACGCCAATGGTTAGCCCAAGCTCATAACACAACTCAGACAGGCCATATTAACCTACATGAATCCACGTGTTGATGGAGATATCAACCCTCGAAACAGTTTGCAGAAATAAATAAATAGTGACTGATAACGTAAACTTGTGTTTCATTTGAAGATATTATTCAGTGAATCGAACAGTTTTTTCACCATATTTGTTTAGCAAGAACGTATCTCTGTTAATAATTTTCTCCGAAAGGAATGAAACAAATGTGCATGGTATTTTTTTCCCCTACTTGTGCTCTCACTGAGACATATATTAATTTTACATATTCTCACGTTTGCTCCTTGTGTCTTACTTCGTACTATTCACAAACTGCTGTTCTTCCTGATACAGAAAGTAGTAATTATATTTGTGAAGCTTTTAAACTATGACTGGAATGAATGGCCGATTGGCCGATTTTTTTTTTTTCTTAAGCTGTTGCTTATCTTGAAAACAATTGTAGGGGCTGTATAGGTGAAGAGAAGATTAAAAAATTGGATTTTGCAACAAACGGTCTGAACACGTATCATAACTTAAATCTTCTCTTCATTGAAATGATAGTTTAATTTTTTAGTCCTTAATTGATTCTGAGTACGTTTAACATTTGATTTTTTGGCCGCGAGTCTGTGCTTCTCCTTTTGTCTACTAGACCGGCATCTCAAATCGTGGCAAAGGATGCTTGTGTCCTACCTAGAGAGAGTGGGACGGTATTCCCTCAGTATGGATGGAGATATGGAGCAATAATGACATTTTCAAGGACGATTTCTCCAGGATGGGCAGCATTTATCGACACGTGTTGAGAAAATAGCCTCTCGAAAAGCCACGAAAGAAAGCAGCTCTTTGTTAACGGGTGGTAGTGAGGACTGGAAACAGATAATGGAAATGTTAAAATTATGTCCCTGAGGGTGATCCAAGTGTCTGAATCCTAAACAGCTTCGTGGAACGCTTTGGAGCTCTTGAAACGGGCGAAATCTTCCGGCAACCCTCGTGTAGTGTACAGGCAATTATTGAGCCCTATGTCGCGGTAGTGGTGTGGTGGTGTGTATTTCGGAAGTCGGTAGTCAGCGCTCTATCAATAAAGTTGTACTCGAGGCGCGAAAGAGTCGCAGACGAGTTTCCTGTGCGTGGACGTTGGACCCGGTTTGGGCATCTGCCGAGTTTCAACGGAAATGCTGCACTTTAGTCGGTTTACATGTATTCGACAGCAAGGGGCCTCATGGCAGCGTGTGGAGCAGTTAGCTAGGTGGAGTCATTGTTTAAAGAATGCTATCGATTTGACGAGGCTAAAAGGAGACAAAAAATTGTGCTTGTTGACCTGAAAGCATGCAGAGTGGTGTTTGATCGTGACGGAACACGTCAGGAGGAGTTGCTAGGTACCAGCTTGTGACGGTGTAGTGACTGTTTGGGGTGCTCGTTTTCCAATCTGTGGTCAGATCTCGGAGTCCTGTGAAAGTAGTTGGGCTTCTACAGAGCAATTGTCATGTAGAAATGATGTCGGCGACCATTATTTAGACTGATTTAATATTGTAGCAATGAAGAGGATTAAACGGTTTCGCCAGCAATCATTCTGAATAAATCTGTGGAAGAGTATGTAGCGTGATATAGCTCGCACGGTGTCCAGTGCAAAGCCTGCGTTGATTCTGACCGCAATGGAGAGGGCAATTCCGCATGGCGGCACGAAATATCCGTGGACATGACAGAAGGAATGGTTCAACTTTTAGCACATATTTTCCATGCGTATAGTGATGGGTTGCCGGACGATTAGTTATTCGATCGCGATTTCAATCTCTTGGGTAACTGTTCATGATTTAAATGCGTTGTATCAGACCGCTGTAGTCGTTGAGTTGTGTGTGAACTACGTCGGCATTTTCGGAAAGCGTTGCATCTGTATGGGAGCTGGACTACTCCCTCCTTCGGTCTCGTGAAAGGGGAAGAGGAGTTTGCCAAATCCCATTACAGTGCGACAGTCGAGAATGATTTTATCTTACAAGAGACCCACAGCGTTTCCCGAGGTCATGGGAACTATTTCATTAGTTTATAATATTTACTGACGTCATTGGTGTTATTAGTTGTAAATAAGACTGAACGAATGTAAGTAATACTGAACTAATGAGAAAGACAATGGGCGAGAAACAAAACAAGGATTCTCCAGTGGCAGTGCTGATTGCTTAAGAATCCTAAATATTTAACAGCATTCGAGTGTTGTTCGGAACTTGCGGAACCAGAACTGAGTCGCAGATCCTCGTTGAAGGAGACAAACGCGTCCACTGAGGTCTGGACGCTTAATTTTATCGGCGTTTTCGACTTCTGTGGACGGACTTATCGTTTTACCTCAGGTAAATCTTGCACTGCTTGAAGACAGTGCGGTGGCTGTTGGGGACTAGAGGAATCTACACTCATCGAAGTAACTCGACCAGCTCTGGCGGCTTAACCCCGCTGGCAGCTTAGCCTGACTTCATCGGCTGCAAGCACTGAGTTGCGCACGTCGTCTGCTTCTGCGGACGTGACAAGTTGAGTCAACTACAGACGAAACAGGTCTCAGCACAGCGAAGACAACACCGAATCGTAACAACAGTGCCTGAGTCCAATGCACTGCGTGCTGTGGTAAGACAACTAGAGACCAGAAAGAAGTAAATTATCAGTCAAAATTCGTACATCGTTTCGTGACTGTTGATGCTTCTGCTACTCTCGCGAGAACGCCCGCCTTCATGGAGCGCGAGGTCAGTAGTCGGAACTGACTTCCTAAGTACAAAAAAGAGTCATGTACACCAAGCTGGTGTTACTATTCGGTGGCGGATTTCTCTCAAGGAGCTAGTAGTTCGTTTGTGTAAACGCGGTTTCCGTTCTACTTGTGTGTACCAGGCACAAAAGAAAGAATGCCCTGGTGTTATAAACTCTTCACTGGATTAGCTTATTTCCTGGTGTAAGATAACGCCCACTTCTCGACCAACAGCGGCCTACATTTGTAACCGCAGCGGTGTGACTTCCGCACACTGCGGTAGATGTCAGGTAAGGTGCGAGTGGCCGGTAATCGCCGCTTAAGGGGATTGAAGGCTGGCGGGATGTGTGGGAACTGGATTTTCCTCGTGCAAACACAAAGTGTCTTCCTCTGTTACCGGTGAACGCACAAAGGAAATGGCAGACTTCGAATAATTGTACAAAAATTTAAAACGTACAACAATAATCGTGTCAGAGGGTCTAGTTCATTATCATATAACAATTAAAAGAAGAACTGTACGTCTTTATGATGCGTCGCCGGTCGGAATTCAGTCTCGCTGTGGGCAGTCGCCATTAACTTTCAGCTCATCAATGTATGTGCGCGGACAGAAGATGGTATTGTTAAGATGATCTTAAAATGATCCACCTCTCAAGTAATAAATCAGGCTTAAAGTTAACAACTAAAGAGGAGTGCCTGTCCTCGCTGGTCATTTTCCGACCTCACACTTTGTCTTATGCCTAGTGCCCCATCACTTCTAATAAAATTACATGTTTTAATTATTAAGCAAAATACACGTTTTGCATACATGTTCATCAGTTCAAACAAGAGAACCTCATTAACCCTTTAAATACAAATAAGAATGGCTTACCTATATTGAGATTCGTTCCAAGCTCTTTTCAGTAGTGGTCGGGAAATTTGAGGTCGTGTGGAGTGGAAATTTCAGTCGGCCAGGGACCGGGTCCGAACGACCGATGTGGTTAAGATAATCGCTCATGAGAAGTGGTAAATCCTGGTTCGAATTATGGTCCACCACCAATTTTCAGCTTCCGCCATTACACCCCAACACTGCCCTGTGCGGCTTGATGTTTCGAATTCCTGCCCTTCTTTTCCCTTTATTTCCTTTGCCTCCGTTTCGTTTGAGTAAAAGAAGAACATTACAACAAATTCTAACCGAACCTGACAAAAACTTGTTATACAGTTAACAAGACACAGGTGAATTAGAGATAACAACAAAAAGACATCAAACAATACCATAGAGTGAAAGTTGTCAACACCGATTATCTTCTTTCAAGACCTAAGACAGAATCAGGTTTACTGCATAATTGTGTCTAATTCTGCTGATATACCAGAATGTGGCATCCCCCTCACACACTCATAGTATAAATAGAAGAGAATGTAGCCGTAACCGATTCCGTTCTTACAATGTATCTCATTTTTTATCTAAGATGAGTTCGGCAGTTAATCAGTAATTTATTTACTTTCGAGGTTAATAAACGCGTGTCATTCGAATAATATGCAATTCCTGTTCGGGAAAAACCACTTAAAAGGGTCCAGAACGACACTCAATGCAGGCAAGCCGTTCTCATTTGTTTTTAAGGGGGGTAGGACGTCAAACGGGCCTACTTGGAGCAGGAGAGGCACCACAGGATATTTTAATTTCCAATGTCTATACTTTTACAAGTAAATTCATAAAACTTTGTCAGCATGACCAGGAAGGGTTCAGGATTCACACTCATAACAGCGGAAGTTCAAAAACATAACAAAATAAATTTTTTTCGTGTGAAATTTCATCATTTTTTCACTTACTATTGGCTGCATTTGTTGCTATAGGTACACTTTTCTTTATAAGTAAGAGAGACTGTTCGATGAATTTTGCACAGCATACAAACCATACTTACAGGTGTCTGAAACTCTAGAATCTATTTAATTTATGAAAAAATGAATGAGCTCTTACGTTTTAAGCTTTATGTTTAAAAAAAATTGTAGTTAATTATCTCAATTTGTACCATAGTTTGTAATAGATTTGGAAAATTCTGGAGTTTCATACACCTGTAAGTACGGTTTGTATTCTGCACAAAATTCATCAAAGAATGTCTCTTACTAGTGAAGGAAAATGTACCTGGAGCAACAAATGCAGCCAAAAGGAAGTGAAAAATGATGAAATTTCACATTTAAAAATAAATTATTTTGTTATGTATTTAACTTCCACTGCTATGAGTGTGAATCCTGAATCCTTCCTGGTCATGCTGACGAAGTTTTATGAATTTATTTGTAAAAGTATAGGCACTGGAAATTAAAATCTCTTGTGGTGCCTCTCCTGCCCCAGGTCGGCCCGTTTGACGTCCTACCCCCCTTAAGGGGTTAATGATCTTTCTCTTGTTTGAAATGATGGAGATTTATGCATAAGCATGTGTTTTTGTAAATAATGAAAACCTGTATTTTTATTAATAATGGATGGAGTGCCAGAAATTAGATGAAGTGTGAGCTCGAAAAATGACTAGCGGGATAAGCACTCTTGTTCACTTGTTGACTGCAAATCTAATTTATTGTTTTAGAGGTCGGCCATCTTACTAATATTAGATGCTATGTGCCCACGGACACTGATGAGCCGAAAGATTGTGGAGACTGCCCACAGCGAGACTGAATACAGTCCGGTGACGCATCGTAAATCTTTCGAACTTCTTTCACGGGTACGTCCAGTGCGCAGTTATCACTCTGAGCTGCAGATGAAACAATTTAGAGGTTATAACGGTACTTTGCGGGCAGGCGTGTCAATTAGCATCATATTAATTAAAATCGGGGAAAAATTAAAACGGGGAAAGTAGTACGAAACTTTAATAACTGCACAGTATTACTATAAAGCAATATAATGCAAAGTAGTAAAAAGCAAAGTAGCAAAGACCAAGCGGGACAGAAAGATATAGGGGCACGTTTGTTTTTTAATACATATAAAAGAACATGTAACACATTATTGAGGTCTCTAACTCCAGTTATTGCGATAGGGCTAGTCGATGAAAAAGTGGTACGCGACTGCGAAATTTCGTTAAGGAGATTATTTAAAGACTATTCAAGCACGTTTAAAATACATTACGTGTGACGAAGTGATCAGAGACGTTTACTGTCGGGTGAAGTGAAAATGATTCCGACAACATAATTCGAACTTTGCGTTAGCTGGGAAAAATACTCTTGGGAAACTATTATGGTTGTGGAACCCACGAAAGTTGTACACAACAGAAAGCTATAGTTTATGTAATTCTGCAGTTTTTAAAATTGTGAAACGCGTGTGCGTGGAACATTACGAGAATCTTATCATTGGACGGTTGCGGGGGTAACTGATACAAACAACGCGCCAGCATAAAAATAGTTTGTTTATTAACTACCAGATATTAATTAACGGGGACCTAAAACACTAAAAACAGTGCGTACACCGTTAAATTGAATCCTGCGTGTGAAAGACAATCACATCGAACATTTCGAGAGCGAAGAATAGACATTTAAGTGCCGAATTGACAGCCTGGTTCGTATTATTCAGAGCACGATATCGACTATTTTAATACTGGAAAGAAGGATTGGATCATCACCCCCAATCCCGATTCATATTTCATATTTAGTTAGTGAGAAGAAAAGTGATAATGAACAAACTACATTTCAATTTTATCCACGATTTCGGCTTCATTACGTAGCTTGACGACGTGATAAACAATATCTGTGGAAGTTGTATGCAACGTATCGTCATAATATTTAGCCAACCAATATTGTGGGACACCAAAAATGTAAATGCATGTAATTGTTCTTACAGCGGATGTATAATGTGTGAGTGCGACGAACTATATTGAGAAACTGAACATCCATTACGTACTTGAATGTTTATCTGTGAGAATGGTCCTTGTCGGTACATCAGCATAGAGTTCGAATAGAATCGCTGGAACATTGTAAACCATTCAGATTAATCGAACATCTAAACACGCATAATGCTGGTATCACCAGGATGTGTTCTTTCTCCTCACCCTCGTGGCCGTAATTGAATTAAGAGTCAGCCGGGAATAACATTTAAATCAATTGACGACCATTGAGCTAGCGTCACGAGTTTTCAAACGTCCGCTGCCATGTATGAAGGCGAGTGACACCACGAGTGTTAACGTCGATCGAGGGGTGTCGTCGTCATCGTACTGAATGACATTGAGCGTTCACAAGGTCTCTGCATGACATACCAGTGCTTGAGGAAAGTTTACCCATGATGTAACTGTCTGGAGGCCCCTGCGTTTTGTTCATAACGTCACTGGTCTGTTGCAACAACCTTCTCGTTCTCTGGTACATTAACCCAAGGATCTAAATCGTGTCAGTAAGCAGCTTCCCCGAGGATCACAGATAGCGTAGTACTGAACATTTTTGGAGAACAAGAAAGAGCAAGTGTACCTGATTTGATATAAGTGGCAGAAATAAAGGGCGCTCTTTTAATGTACCTGGGAGCGCGGTGCGGCGCCGAAATCTGCTTGCCCGTGGGGCGGCTGTCGCCAGCGCCCCCACCTGCAGAGCCCAATATCCCACCCCACACCTCCAGCCCACCCCCGCCGCTCCTTCACCCCCGCCGCACTCTGCAGAGCTCTCCTCCTTCTCTCCCGCTGGCTGGGAAGCGCCTTCGCCCTCGCTCACGGCAATCACTCGCGCCGCTTCTATTTTCTTTCCGCTGGTTCCAATTCTGTGTGCACGGCGCGCCCAGCTCACTCCATTCTCATGCGGCAACTCCTTGTAACGAAGTGAAGCACTCGCTGTAGGCCCCTCTTCATCCAGAAAGCTATATTGTGGCGCTTCTGTCGAAGCCACAACCAGAGTTAATCAGAACAGTGGCAATACAGCAGTCGCAACGTAAATAAAAGGAAGAACGAGGCGATGAAGTATGAAACATGTCAAAATGTACATTCACGTAGAAAGAAACAGATTGTTTAGATGGGTTACAGTGAAAAGCGTGTATGCATCTACCTAATAGACTGAGAAGCTTCAGCTGTCGATTATGAAATACGAAACATAACCCGAGGGAGGTCCTCAACAACGAATAATCTGAACTGCCAAATCAGTTTTGCAAATATTGTGACTGACAGACCATGAGTGGTTTCCCCACATAGCTTCAGAAAATATGCCAGGATGGTTCCTTTGAAAGGGCACAGCAGACTTCCTTCCCCATCCTTCCCTAATGCGATGGTACCGATGACCTCGCTGTTTCGTTTTCTCCCCCGAATTAACCAAGCAACCAACGAACCAACAAATAGTGAGTGTAATACAAACACGTATTTATGCAGCTTTCTGGCTAAACTTAATTATTTTTCTCTCTGAAATTTTTAATCTAACAATAACACCAATAACAGACAAAAGATTCTCAGCATCCACGACGTGTAAAGACTTACGAAGTTTATTAACAAAATTTGGACGCAGACAGAGTTATACATGGTGGGTCAAATAAAAGTGCCCCGAAGGACAGAGTTCCAGGTTACAAAGAAACACAGCAGAGTAAAAGAAATACTGTACTATCTTGACTATAGCAGATTTTGAAAGTGACCACCATTCATCTCTTGGCACTTTTGGGTTCTGGTCAGTAAACTGCTGAAGGTGAATCGCAGCTGGACTGCTGGAATTGCTGCAGCCTCATCCGAAATGTTCCGCTACGGTTCTTGAAGACAATGAGAGTTGTTGCGATACATCTTAGACTTGAGGGCTCCCAACGCAAAGTAATCGCTCACCGGCGACCGCTACGACAGCAGGTTCGAATCCTGCCTCGAGCATGGATGTGTCCTTAGGTTAGTTCGATTTCTGTAGTTCTACGTTCTAGGGGACTGATGACCTCATATGTTAAGTCTCGTAATGCTCAGAGCCATTGGAACCATTTTTTAATCGCACACCGACAGAT
Source organism: Schistocerca piceifrons (assembly GCF_021461385.2). NCBI lineage: Eukaryota > Metazoa > Arthropoda > Insecta > Orthoptera > Acrididae > Schistocerca > Schistocerca piceifrons. Next base: position 453,662,758 of record NC_060142.1, read on the forward strand.
CAGGTGGCCTGGTTGGCCAGCTGGGGCTGCGACCAGGCTGACTTCTGCTAACAACTCTGGCGGGCGTAAAGATTGTGCAAATGTGCTCCAGAGTTCGGCAGACTGTATGACCAGTTGCTCCAACCTGTTGGAAGTAACTGTAGGTCTTTTCATCCTCTGTTAATGCTGTCGAAAATGGCACTCCAATAGTATCCATTCGTCCGGGCCACTTTTATTTGCCCCACCCAGTTAGAAGACAATTCATTATTGCAAGCTCTTGGTAATTACAACGCTGTGCATTCCACTGTACACAAACATTCTTAGCAGTCCCAGAGGAAGCTTTGAGATCAATAAAATGCGATAATGAAGAAGGGATACGTATAAAGAGAATGTATGTGATCAAGCTTCCTTTTGTTGCTGTCAGTGTTTATTTTACCTCTATTGAGGGTAAACTTCAACAATTGAGGTAATACCTGAAAAGAAACAGGCTGAAAGTAAATTGAAAATCACTAACAGTAAGACTAAATTTAGTTATTACCAATATATTGAAAAAATGGTACAAATGAACAATGAAGCTTTAAACCCAGTTGGTTAGTTCATATACTGAAGTCTGCTGTAAAAAATACCGAAAGGACAGCAACAGGCATGAATGGGAGAGTAAAACTCACCTCGAATTTTTGACAAACTAGTTAAGGTTTCTAAAACCAAGCTTCCAGTGTGTCTGGAAGGGGAAGCCTACAATCTGTGCGTATTGCCAGGTATGACTTACTACAGTGAGACATGGACTTTTCATGAGAAAATTGTTTAAAAACTGAAGGCTGATCAGCGAGTAATGGAGAGATGATTCTTGGGATTTACTTGCAAAAGAAATAGACATACAAATGGATCAGTGAGGAGACTGGAGTGGAATACATAATTAGGACTTGAGATGGTATAATTTGTGTGCACTGCTGGTTTAAAACACTGCTGTTTTATTGTGCTTGCACATCCAGGTTCCGTAACCTGTGAGAGACAGCGGATAGAGCAAAAACAATTGCCCCTACTTGTACCTTCAGATCTGCGCCCTATCGCAAAGCGCCTACAAACATTATTCTTTATACGCAGCGAGTGAAATATTAGTGCCGCGCGGGATTAGCCGAGCGGTCTACGGCGCTGCAATCATGGACTGTGCGGCTGATCCCAGCGGAGGTTCGAGAGCTCCCTCAGGCATGGGAGTGTGTGTGTTTGTCCTTAGGATAATTTTGGTTAAGTAGTGTGTTAGCTTAGGGACTGATTACTTTAGCAGTTAAGCCCTATAAGACTTCACACACATTACTGAAATATTGGCCGGCAACTAATAGAAACAGTAAGGTATAAACAAAGCCGAGTAAGGATGAGACTGTTTATTACTGTTATTATTATTATCGATATTATTATCGTTATTAGAACCACCACGTCTCACCCACGAAACATTTTCGTTAATTTTACGGAATTACTATTATTTTCTTGTGCTATCGAAACCTGCCACAAAAACAGCTAGGCCACGACTTGTTCCTGGATAGGAAAAACCAACACCAAAGGAGCAAGATAATTACCTGACATCTCACCAACGTTGTGCAATACTATAGTCAGTTCTATCTGCCAGCTCGGCAGTACATGTCCGCTGATCATGGTCATCGAGGACGAAGTGGTTTTGAGAACGGTATCATCCCCTGACCAGCTTGCCGTGTGAATGAACCACCATTCATGCTTCTTTAGCTTTTAATGTCATTTTACATTACCTGTGGCTTTGAAAAAGTATTTATTTTTTCCAGATGACATAGTGGGAGAGTCACTCACTTTCCATTTGTGTGTTAAGGTAAGGAACCAGCTTTTATTTCAAGTACAACAAAGAATATAATTTAAGGCTCTGATTTGCTGGTGCAGTTTATGGTACACTGTGGTATTCTTCAAGTGCGCAAGCCTTTCAGACTGTTGGGCTCCCACGCGCATTCCATTAATTGCTTGTAACGAAATAGGCTGTAAAATGTTTAAATATCCCATTTTGACCATGGATTGTGCCTACATATATAAACCGTAAACGTAACTAGGTGAAACTTAACGGTTCTGGATTTGGACGAATTCCTTTCACACCCATAGTTACTGTAATGATCACATTGGAAATTACTAACCAAAAGCCCAAACGAATATAAACTACAAACAAATTTCTTAAATACTTTCGTAAGAAGGAAAAAAAGGGTCAAATGGGTTTCAGTACTATGGTATTTACAAAAGCTAGTATGCCCACTCATGCCACTGATAATGCTGTACTATGTTGAGTTCTTGAACGTAAAAGTACTTCCTGTTGTCGTGCAGTCAGATTCAAAGTTCTCAGTGTCTTGATACCTTGCACCAACGGGAAATGACTTGCTTTACTCGCATTGGTCAGAGCCCGGAATGTAACGGCGGACGCCAGAGAGCACGGAATTTGCCACATTAGACAAAAGTTGTTCTAAAAAATGCATTGTTTGGTTTTGTTACTATAAAATTTTCTGACGGTATCCAAAAATTCAAAGATTAAACTAAAGACGCACAGTGGTCCGATCCGCTTCAACACGCAGACAGAATAGAAACAGAAAATGATGAGCGTTCCGACTTTACCTCCACGAAATCTTGTGTAAATTACTATGGTGCATACTTGTCCAGTGTCGTGGTGGCGTTCCAGTTACAAGTCGATGTGACAGATCCCCTAACAGTTGCCGGAAACGGTCAATCCGACAACCACTTATTTTTCAGATATTGTTTGTGTGACCTGTCTAATATATTGTAAGTAGGCTATTTAGGTTTTGTTGATAACGCCACGTAGCGCCATGTATGAAAATCACTGTCTGTGCTGCGTGCAGTCTGTGGCTGGTTGGTATTGTTGGAATATTCGCTATTGTAGTGTTGGGCAGTTGGATGTGAACAGCGCGTAGCGTTGTGCAGTTGGAGGTGAGCCGCCAGCAGTGGTGGGTGTGGAGAGAGAGATGCCAGAGTTTTGAGAATAGACGATCCGGACGTATGTCCGCCAGGAAAAGGAAATTTGTAAAGGTGGATGTCATGAATTTATATATATATATATATATATATATATATATATATATATATATATATATATATATATGATGACCTTTGAAGATTATTAAGGTAAATACATTGTTTGTTCTTTATCAAAATCTTTCATTTGCTAACTATGCCTATCAGTGGTTAGTGCCTTCAGTAGTTAGAATCTTTTATTTAGCTGGTTTGGCGCTCGCTGTATTTTAGTAGTTCGAGTAACGAAGATTTTTGTGAGGTGAGTGATTCATGAAAGGTATAGGTTATTGTAAGTCAGGGCCATTCTTTTGTAGGGATTATTGAAAGTCAGATTGCGTTGCGCTAAAAATATTGTGTGTCAGTTTATTGATGACCAGAATAAGTAAAGAGAGAAATGTCTGAGTACCTTCGGTTTTACTCAGCTGACTCTGTATCAAATAACGTAGAAGTTTATTAGCACAGTAATTTATAATTTTTCTAAGGGGACGTTTCAATATGACAACGACACTGTCCACTTGTCAGGATAAAATAAGATGGGGAGCACTTCAGAAGGTACGTTTATGATATTTTTAATCTGCATAATAAAGTATATCGACTTTAAAATACTACAGATTTTGTCCGAAATAGTTAGCTACAAATTTACTCTGCGTGGCTTCAGTTTTGTAAATGGTCCTCTTACTACTATATAGTAAAGGTAACGAGTTCAGATACATATGTGTGTACATACACTGCCGGAAAAAAATCACAAGACCAAAAAGTAACTAACTTAGGGTAACCAAATATCTGGAATACATTTGCCTCGGTAACATAATTAAGTGACTGACATGATGAGATCACAGATTAACGTAAACACAAGATAATCCATTCCAAATGTGAAATGCTGTTACATTAATAACCAGTGTAACCGCCATAGTGTTGAATGGAAGCAAGCAAACGTGCATGCATCGTGTTGTACAGAGGCCAGATGTCAGTTTGTGTGCTGGCGTCCCATTTCTGTTGCACTTGGTTAATCAATACAGGAACGCTTAAAGCTGGTAGTGAATAAAGCTTCAGTTGTCTTCCTATGACATTTCATGTGTGCTCCATTGATCTAACAGGCCAAGGCAACTTGTCGACACCTGTACAGCATTTCCTCTTATAACAGCGGTATGCGGGCGAGCGCTATCCTGTTGGAAAACACCCTTTGGAATGTTGTTCATGAATGGCAGCTCAGCAGGTTGAATCACCAGACAGATATGTACATTTGTAGTCACGGTGCGTGGAATAACCACGAGAGTGCTCCTGCTGTCATATGAAACCGCACGTCAGACTATAGCTTCAGGTGTATGTCCCGTGTGTCCAGCACGCAGACAGGTTGCTTGCAGGCCCTCAATTAGGCTCCTTCCGATCAACATAAGGCCATCAGTTAAACTGAGCACAAACAAATAAATACGTATTGCACTATTCTTCCCGTTCTACACACCCGTCAAGTTTCATCAAGATCGTTTACTGACTCTTGGAAACATTCCCTTGTAAATATAGGTCTTCCTTATTTTGCATTTTAACTGTTAGCTGTATCATGGCAAATGACATTACCTATTTCTGCTATGTTTATGTTGGTGACATGATTATGATGTACATTGACACTATCTCTTTGTAAGGATTACATATGGTGACCGTGTTCAAATTTTTCGTAACTTTAAGGAGGTACGTCCTAATGTGATTTCTGTTGTCTGTACACGTAGCACGTTTTGTATTTAGATCTGTAGAAGTTAGTGTACCATTAGCCCTATTTTAATAACAAATCTTGTAGCATACCCCACTGCATGAACTCATAATTGTGTAGCTTCATATTTATATTCACGCAATTTGTCTATTTTGTTTTACTAATTTCCTTACAACAGTGGTAATTTCAACTGTTTCTTTTATTATCATTTTGCGCTTCTATTATATACAATGAAGCACCATAAAACCTGGTATAGGGACACGTATTGAAATCCAGATATATGTAAACAGGCAGAATATGGCGCTGCCGTCGGCAATGCTATATAAGAGAATAAGTGACTGGCGCAGTTGTTAGATCGGTTACTGCTGCGACAATGGCAGGTTATCAAGATTTAAGCGAGTCTGGACGTTGTCTTATGGTCGGTGCACGAGTGATGTGACACACCGTCTCCGAGGTAGCGATGAAGTGTGGATCTCCCCGTACGACCATTTCATGAGTGTACTGGATATATCAGGAATCCGGTAAAACATCAAATCTCCGACATCACTGCGGCTGGAAAAAGATCCTGCAAGAACGGGACCAACGACAACTGAAGGGAAGTGCAATCCCTCCGCAAATTGCTGCAGATTTCAATGCTGGGCCGTCGAAAAATGTAAGCGTGCGAACCATTTAACGAAATAACGTCGATATGGGCCTTCGGACCCGACGGTCCGGCCATGTACCCGTGGTGATCACACGACACAAAGTTTTACGCCCCACCTGGGCCCGTCAACACCACATTGGACTGTTGATGAGTGGAAACATGTTGCTGGGTAGGACGAGTCTCGTATCAAACCGTATCGATTGGATGGACCTGTACGGGTATGGAGACAACCTCAAGTGTCTATGGACCGTGCATGTCATCTGGGGACTGTTCAATGGTGTGAGGCGTGTGCAGTTGGAGTTATATGGGACCCCTAATACGTCTATATACGACTCTGACAGGTGACACGTACGTAATCATCCTGTGTGATCACCTGCATCCATTCATGTCCATTGTGCATTCCGATGGACCTGAGAATTTCCAGCAGGACAATGCGACAACCCACATGTTCACAATTGCTACAGAGTTTCTGCAAGAACACTCTTCGGAGTTTAAACACTTCCGCTGCCCCACCAAACTCCCCAGACATTAGCGTTATTGAGCATATCTGGGACGCCTTGCGACGTGCTGTTCAGAAGAGATCTGCACTCCCTGGTACTCTTACGGATTTATGGACAGCCCTGCAGGATTCGTGGTGTCAGTTCCCTCCAGCACTACTTCAGAAATTAGACGAGTCCATGCCACGTCGTATTGCGGCACTTCCGAGTGCTCACCGGGGTCCTACATGATATTAGGTAGGTGTACAAGTTTCTTTGGCTCTTCAGTATATTATACTACTTGGAACCGTACTGTGCTGTGCTGAAACATCCTAGGGCCTTCTTTTCCTATCAGCCTGGGCGCTTAGCGTGGGTCATTTTCTTTACGACCACGTCACGGATACTGTCACCAGGTGGCCGGGCTGTTGTATACGTCACTTCGTCTGCACGACAACAGTGCTTGTCGGTACATATGGTTTACTAATTTTACAAGTGTGGATTCGAAGATTGCTTTCACTGAGATGTTTCTCAGTAACTTCTAAGCTTTTTCGTGTCATTCATGGCATACGTAGACCTACATTACGATGATTTTATATCAGTCTTTACGTCACTTGTTTGAGAGCAGATGTATATATTTAACAGTTGACATTCCGTTGTATTATTAACAGCCAATTGACAAAGTGTCCTCTTACCTTAGACAGCTCCGTGTATATGCTGTGTATGTGTACTGTTCAATAATTTTGCTAAAATTCTTTTGTAAATATCGTTAATGTCCAATGCAGTTCCTTTCGTTTCAATGTCTTTCACATCTGAAGTTGACCGGTAACTATAGAAACTAGGTATCAGATTTCCTATAGGAGATCTTGGCCATTGAAGGTTTCACAAAAAAATTCATTACAGAATACCATTACAATTTAACGATTTCTTCACAGGTTGAATTTAGCGGTCCCCGTAGGGCACTTCCCCTGGTCTGCATTCCACCTCTCCATTCATAAAGATCCTCGGCCTTCATGCCTGGCCGACATTTTGTACCCCTGCTTCGGCCTACAGGTCGTCTGTCCTCTTTGATGGTAACCGCAACTCCTGGCATTAAACATGTCTCTTCAGACAAGTGTTCCACTCTGTTACAGATTCTAATGGGCTAGTGTGTGTGTGTGTGTGGGGGGGGGGGGGGGGTCATGTGAACACTCGAATGGATGGTAGATCGATAAAAGAAGTTCTCCGCTGAATTCCAAGTGTTGAGATTGAGATGGTGATGTAATCGTAGGTAGGTAATTGTTACAAAACGTAAGCAAGACGTGGGTGTTTAAATGATCTCTCAGGTCTTCTCGGCATAACTGATTGATGGTGTACTTCTGGTTGTTTCCGTTTTATGCACAATATTTTGAGGCCGTCCAGGTCGTCTTTTTCAGATATTGCAAGTTTTGCAGTTCTGTGTAGTCTTCTCTTGTATTCTAACCAGACAATTGTCCAGCAGCGAGTACACATTGCAGAGCAACTCTCTGCACCTGAAGAAAGACGACTGGGTCGGCAGTCTAAATATTCGACATAAAATGAAAACAACAACTCGACCTAGCAGCCTAATGTATTAATGGATCTGTGTGGCTGAAGACTGTGTACCATGGAAAAGTCCTGAGCAGCAGTTTAGCCAGGTGGATATTGAATTGGTTAATATGGTTGATGATGATGTTTCTTGTAACCTAAAGTGCATACAATTATCAGCCCTACGAATTTCTACGCCACGGATACGATGGGCTCGGGCGCCCAGGAAATGCCTCATTGGCTATAGGATTGTCGAGAACATGCGGCTCGGCGCGAAGCGCTCACGGAATTGAATATGGGGTAAATCGCAACAGCTCATAGCTCCATGCAACCACACAGATGCGAAAGGACTAATCCCATACACTTACTGCTCAGTATCAGCTCGTGCATATTTGCGAATAGAAAGTTTCCATATATCAAGGTGTGTGCTAACCAAGGCTGAAGCAGGAAAGCAGTTTGAGCTATTTTTTTTATACGGCTTCCATAGTCATTAGGAATACAAGCTACTCTCTAAAAGAGGTTGCACCGCTTACAATTAATCCTGAGACGGCGTGCGTTGATGGCTTCATTTCACTCCCGTCTGTGGCAGCGGATGCAACGTAACTTCACAAGGACCGGGAGCCGACGGTCTTTGTTGTGTATCCTGACATGTGACTGTCACGTAGAGCTGGACTAAGGTTTGTAGGCTGCAACGTGGTTGTGACAGATCCCGTGACAAGATGCCGTCTCCGATTAGTGCTCCCTTTTAGACAAGAGCAGAACAAGGCAGGACGGGCGTAGAAATGAACACAGTCGCTATAGAGCTTGCAACATTTCCAGAACATTCCGCAGTGTCGTGCGAACGCCCAAACTGCCCTTCAAGAGCCACCAGGATACGGGAGAGACAGACCGCGAGCGAAAGTTATTACGCAGTGGAAAGCCCAATCGAAAGAACAACAAGCAGGAACTTGAACAGCGTGTCACCGAAATAAACAACCTCGAACCCGTAGTGGACTGTATGTCATTGAGAAACACCCAATCGCGTTCACAAATGAGCAGATTGAAATATCACCAACAAATCCACTCATGTAAACTGTGCAGAAGGCATAGAGCTGTAAATTAATATCGGCATGCCTCTTAATATAATCATAGCAGTGATATTAGGTGGTTGGAAAATTACTTAAAATATCTACGCGTCCTATGGTTAGTTTATCTGCTGTTGTGACAGTTTTTAATTTTTTATGAGATTTTTTTGTTTATCTTTTATCTTCAGTCCCATTTCCACAGTTAAATATCAGTACAGCCTCTGAATTTTCTAGGGAGGAATATGTTGACTATAGTTCAACGAGTTTGTTCCGCGAAGCTGCAGCAAGTGAAGTTGACCCACTGCGATACTGACTTCATAAATTTTTCTGTGCAATGACTTATTTGTTTATTACAAGTAATTTTCTCGAGCAAGTGAAATTAAGTTTATTTATAAAATAATTTCGTATCGGAATTTGAAAATGCTGCCGCCATATACAGCGCTGTTTAATATGTGGCAGGGTAAAAACATAGTAAGGAGAAACCGAAGCTAATACTACTTTGTCTTCCAGCTTAGATGTCATAATATCAAAAACATTTAGCGATTTGGTAATGATTCTTAGAAAAGCTTAGAGAATAAAAATCATGACGTAGTCATCAATGAGTGAAATACTTTCACTGTACAGCCAAGGATAAATAAAAATATTTGCGACCAGACAAGCTCTGAAGTCAAGTAGTTTAAGGGGACCACACCGTGTTTCAGGTCGAAAAAAGCGATTTCCGGTTTTCATCATATTTCAATAGATTAATGTTTTATTTAAGTATTCTGAAAAGGATTTACCTGAAAAAAATTTTTTCGAGCATTTAAAGAGCATTTTCCTACCATGTATGTTATGTGCTACGCCCACTTTTCTATCACACACTCTTCTGCATATATTTTAGATCTTTATATCTCCTACATTGCACGGTAGGAATTTTTTTTTACTCCCGAGTGTGTTGGCTATCCTAGGAATGCAACGGCCGGTATTCTTTTGTTTCTGCTGTTTGTAAACAACACGCTTTCAAACACGCTGTTAGTTTTGTTCAAGTGTGACCGCCAGTAGTTGTTATAGAAATCTTGCAGATGTACTATGGGCAGGCAATTAGGAGAAATAACGAAAATCTGGAGGCAATGAAAAGAGATGTTTGGGTCATATTCTTCCATAAGTCCTCTACTGATGACAAGCCATGTCATGGAGTGTGTCCATCAGGAGAAAATTCGTGGTGCAAATACAATAGGACTCAGGCAACGGGAGAGTCTTACTCTCACCACCATTCTCTTCCTGCTGCTGTTATTACAGCAAATAAACCTATTTTCAGAGACTTGGTTCATCCTGACCTTCTAAGGAAATGTCTGCATGAGCAGACACCGAACCCAATGTTTCAACAGCATAATTTGGAACCGCCTTCCTAAAACTGTATTTGTAGGCATGCATGCAATGAAACTAGGAGTTCATGATGTTGTTATTACATTCGGTTGTGGTAATATTGGAAAGTGTTGGGTATTGAAAAAGCTGGGACTTAATCCTGGTGAAAATATGATCACTGGGCTGCAACATTGCGATAAAATGAGGATAGCCGATGCAGACAGGTCTGCGTCTCATATGGCCAAGAAAGCAAGACAAACATCCAGGAAGGTGAAAAAGAAGCTGGAAGACCTGCTAGAGGCCAAAGAAGGGCCATCATATGCAGAAGGACAGTTATAATTAACTGTAAGTAATAAATTTTAAAAGTAATTCATTTAAAGTCGATTTCCCGCAAACTAAAATTTTCAGTAAATATGCCCCATTATATCAGAAACTATCATAGATAAATGAATGAAATTTTCAGAGACTCTGCATAACATAAAAGCCACGTGTGGTACTATATTCATTAATATTCGCCCATTAGGAAGGTCACAAAAAAACATTTTCTGCAGAAAAAACTTAATAATTTTGTTAATAAATTAAAAAAATATTTATTAACAAGTATAAAGTGGATAAAGTAGATTTTAGTAAAGTTGACTCTATTAGCATCATGTAGCATACAGTAAAAATTTTATGGTCGTGAATCAAATAGTTTTTTCAGAAATGGATCAAATACTTGCCTAAATTAACATGCGTTAGATAGGCAGAGTGTGGTCCCCTTAACTTACGCATAAATTGTGCGTCATACGACAGTTTTAGCTAGCGGTCATGTTTAGTCCTCGTATAAACGTAGAAAATAATTCTGTTGCTTCTATGTTGTTCTTGAGTGTGATTACAGCACGAAAGACTCAACTTTCTGATACACGGTTTACACATAGAACCAGCTCTTGCTGCTTCTACACAAGGTAGAAAACCGTCTGTGCTATCATTAGCATTATAATTCGTTTCATTCTGGTCCACCGAGTGGAGTGATGTAGGCCATATTTGGGAGTAGGACGTACTAAAATATATACTCCACAGACTGGGCTTACAGTCCTAGGGGTAATACAACGACCGTCTACTACAATATTTTTATTATGCGTTTCAGCATCAGGTTTCACAAGTGGTACCATTACCGGTTTAGATCTATTACCAAACTATCCGAGACATCAGTTTCTAACTTGTCAAGCTTCTTCAGATTGTTTTAAAACTTATTAGAGAGTTATTTGTACTAGATTTCTATGCGGAGGCGAAAAGCGCGGAATACCGTCGTGCAAGTGCTCCTGCCGAGATTACAAGCTCTTGGCCACGGTGAGATCACGTTTCATCACCGACTGCACAAAATGAGATGCCACGCCTCCCGCGCTCGCGTGTGGCAACAGAACTCCGCGGTCTAATAACACGGCGCAGTGAGTGCTGCATGCAGAAGCGCCGCCTCTGCCTGCTTTCCTAACGGCTCTGCCCAGCGATGCGCAACGGTTGTTTATGTTGCTGTTCTCCAAATGAACTCCAAGAAAGGAACATACAGTGTCGAATCCCAGCGTGGGGGAATGCTTCATCGTGAGACACGTGCTTTAGTCCGAGCACGATTTCCGGGGTTAAATCATTCATAGTAATATGCTGTATGCTTTCTCTGGAATTAGGAAAGTATGAATTGCTATCGTAACTGGAATTACTCTAAATAACATTTTACCTTTACATTCATAGTTTAACGAATTTAAAAATATAAATAAATATAGTTATTCACCTAAAAATCATTTTCCTGTTCAAAGTGAACAATCCCTGTACATTGACGTGTGCCTTATTTAGTGGATTAATTATATTTCTCTTCGTTGATCCTCCTCTATCTAACTTCAAAACTTTTGTATCCCGCCTTGAAGGCGGCGAGTGGGTCTACTCCTGAAAACTGAAGGATAGGCTGAATGTAGGAAGCTAGGAGGAACAGGTGAGGTAGAACTCTCGGCACTGCAGTGTGAACTAAAATCAACTTTACTTAACTTTGCCTACAGATGAGCACGTAGGTGCGAAGCCGTACATCAAGTTCCCAAGTTACAAGTAGTGGTTAGCCCACTTTGAAATAGAAACAATGTTGCTAGGTTGTCTCCTCGGAATCAAATGGGAAGAATCTGCAGCGGCGCTCGTAGAGCTGAACATCGCCGGCTAGAGGGCGCTGTCGTCGGTGTCGGTGTCACAGTGCCAACCTACGAACTTGCACCTATGGCGTGGCATCGTAGCTATCGATTCCACAAAAACATTCAGTTTTTGCGAAGGAATTGCTACTGTCAGTGACAGTCGGTTCATGTGCTAAAAAATTAATTTTGTTATTTTACTTGCCTATCGTCGCTCTGTAGTATTTCTCTCTTAACAAACTTCCCTGTTGCTTTCACCATACTCTACCTTTAAAGTGGAGGTGCTAGAGAATAGTATTCATAATATACACTGATATCCACAAATTTGCAGGTGCTCTTACTGCAGTCGGATTTTTAAGTTAATATGTAGTCGTCTCTTGAGTCTATGACATATTATTGGTTTACTGTTGTCTTCTGGTAGACTGTAAAGGACGAACAGTTTTGGAATTGGTGTGTAAGCAGTTAGTACCTATACCCATACTCAGCAAGGGCGAACTTTAAATCCACGCCATTTTATCACTGTTAGGGTTCTTCGACGTACTACTGAATAGTTTTCCACACGTGACATCACAATTTTATTGGTCCAGAGTAGGAGTATATCTGATGGCAAACTGGACCATTTCGTTACATTTGACGTATCACGCGAGCAGGTCAGTGCCTTTTCAATGACGTCACAATCACCACTCTCCTTATCAGTGTCATCACACCCTTATCAATGACGCCATAAACATTATCAGTGAAATCATCAGTTTTATCACTGACATTATCATCACATAGCAAATTACATCTCCTCAAGCTCCCACTCCTCTCCTTAGTCCCTCCCCGTCCTCCTCCAGCCAATCTCGACGTTGTGGTAAAATAAAGCCACGAAATATATTCACTTAAAATAGCGTCATGTACAGTACATCCATGTCGAAAATAATCATTTGCAAGTTTCGCTTGCGTTGACATTGTGTTCAAAAATATTTGCCTATGAATTACGCGCATGCACGCGCACGCACTCACGCACACATACCCACACACACACACACACACACACACACACACACACACACACACACACACACCTACACACACTGCATAACGTTCCACTTCTGTAAATACCGTACCGTCTAGTCATTAAATTGAATCTCACATGTGCGTACGCAGTATTGAAACATCTATCTTGTCACCCTTCTCCGTCTCTCTCTCTCTCTCTCTCTCTCTCTCTCTCTCTCTCTCTCTCTCTCCCTCCCTCCTCCTCCTCCTTTTCCACTCCTGCCTCTTCGTTAAATTTCATCTGATATGTGTGCACATATAGCGTCAGAATAATTATGTACATTTTTTCCACAACTGCCTCATCATTATCACCATAGTAAATTTCATCTCTCTGTAATGTTTACTTTAATGAGGCAACAACATTAAAATGTATTACATAGGGAATGAAAGGAAAGCAACGAGAAGCAAAAAGATTCTACATATATAATATTTATTATAACTTTTTTTACATCTTCATTCAACAAACTACATGGAACTTTGACTTGCAACAAATATCCTTTGACATTTTATGCTGTCACACGCAGTGGAAACTAATGAAGTCAACACGTATCATACTTAACCTTAACCTTCACCACATTTTACAATATCATCTAGTGTAAACAGTAGTTTTTTACAGTTTGGGCAAATATGTGAGACATCTCCATTAGGCAGCCAAGGTTTGATTGCTGTATCTGCATTAATAAAACCGACGTAACAGTGAACTGAACTTTGTGGGCAAGTTGTATACAATATGAATAACGTACCTACTGCTTTGGAAGTTAGCAAGAAAACAGATTGCTCCAATAATTCATATAGATTATTCCAACTCCCAGCATCAAGCTAATTTCTGTTCTTTCTTCCTCAAGCTTACACAGACGCATCAATCGTCGCCATGGCTGCCATGTTAAAGCAAAACTGCAACATAAAGCTGCATGCAACAGGAAAAACTGCAACATTGTAAAGTTTATATGAGGTACGTCCACCCTACACCTTTATGACTGCTATAATTTTTCTGGGAATACTTACAATGATGCGTCTGAATGTCTGTGGGAGGGGGGAGGGGGGATATCTGAACTTTATTCCTCAAGAGATTAGTCCAAAGAAGGTAGTGATGTTGAAAACTGAAGTCTGGAGCGAAGTTAGCGTTATAACTCATCCCAAAGGTATTGCATCGGATTCAGGCTGAGGCTTCCGCCAGACCAGTTCTTTTCAGGAATGTTATTGCCCACCAGCCAATGCCTGACAGATGCTGCCTTATGACAATGACCACTGTCATGTTGATACAGACAGTTATTGCCTCTGAAATGTTACTCAGCTGTACGCAATATACAGTGCAGTAAAATATGTTCGTATCCTTCCGCTTTTAGAGATTTTCAAGTGCAATAAGGGGACCACGCCCCAACCACGGAAACACCACCATATCGTAATACCAAAACCTCTTTCCCCTCCTGAGCCTACTGAAACCTGAATTTCACCATACTCTGCAGTATGTCTTCGAGATGAACGAACTAAGAAACACGATAAAAATAATGGAGCCTTCAAGCTAAAAATTTCGAAATGGACATCTTTTGAGTGGGAAAAATCTATTACTTTAATCACACATTATGCACTCGTACAACATTTAATGAGGTTTTCATTGTATATTCTTCTTTACTTTTTACCTACAGTACATATTTCAGACAGTTACAACACTTTATGAACAACGTTCTTCTTATGATTGATCTATTGCAACCATCCACCCTAGTATTAATTTCCTATCTAGAACAAATAAATTTAATATTAAAAATCAAAATCGCATAATCCACAAATTTTACCATGACGCTTGTGGGGAACTGGGCATATTTGTGCAGGGGCAAGGCAGACAGGCAACCCGCACTGCAATCTAAGATGCAACTGTAGCAAAGGTGCAAGCTTACAGTCTTCATAATGCTGCAGTTTTGATGACCAACACCCCTGCCCCAATCCTCTGACGTCACACTCCAGGATGTCAGGCCTAGATTGTTGTCCTAGTATAGAAAGTCGGGACATTCAAAAAAATCATGGTCTTTCACCTTCGCAGACCGACTGCATGTTCCCAATATCCTTCTGTCTCATTTATCTGCGGCTGAGATTAAGTAAACTTTCCATTTCGTATCCCTGTAGACAGATACACCAAGTTCCTGGAGTTAACTGATTCCCTTTTCGATTATTTGATAATGTTGTCGTGGGAAACTATTTTTCTACATTTTGTGAATTGCACAATTGTAAGTTCCTGTATATTTAAATCTATTTACCAATCTTTACGTAACTTTAAAAGCTTATGAAGTTTTGAGTTGACATCAGTATATGTTTGTTTAATTTAAAACCTCCACGACTAGTGCTTCCACTTACTTGAGCCCGAGAGCCCTGACAGTCGAAACAGCAAGCCCAACGTCCCGTCCCAAAGGTTCTGGCGTTAGTTAGGAAGGGAGACAGTGTGTCGATGCACAGGATCCAGAGTGTACTATTGAGTCAGAGACTACCAGAATACGTTTCTAGTGCATGATGTGGTGATTGTCTGTTTCTCAGTGTTCATTCTGCACATTGATTTTTCTTATGACGGTTTGACACCATTGAACCAAACTTTCTGATCAATTTTTACCCCCCAGATATATAGTTATCTGCCTTCTAAGTGTATTACTATTCTTTAGCTGTGTAGCTGGATTTTATTTAAAGTGCTTTTGAGTAACGTATACAGTATCTTATTAGGTTTCTAGGTAGTAAATCATCAGCCAAACGGCTGAGGTTGCTATGAATATTGTCTCCCAGGTATAAAACATGAACAGTGCACGCAATCCTGACGTTACGAGTACTTCCACATCTTCCGATTGATTCGTCTTCCAAAAAAACATGCTTGCACATCACTTACCAGTATGTCCTCAGTTCCAATTGGTATTCCGTGTGATAGCACTTCGCTAATAATCGTTTGTGACTTATTAAGTCGAATACTGTCAGTAAGTAATAAGAGTACAAAACTGATCAAATGTGTGTGAAATCTTATGGGACTTAACTGCTAAGGTCATCAGTCCCTAAATTATCCTAAGGACAAACACACACATCCATGTCCGTGGGAGGACTCCAACCTCCGCCGGGATCAGCCGCACAGTGCATGACTGCAGCGCCTTAGACCGCTCGGATAATCCTGCGCGGCAGTAGAGTTCATCACTCTTCTGCCTTGAGCCTCAATGTTCAGAACGTCACGTGAAAACAGAGCGATTTGGGTTTGGTATACTCTTTTTTAAATTCTTTTTTTCTAAGAATACATGCTGGGTAGTGAGGAAGAGATAATTATTTTCGAGATACCTCACTACGTTTGCCTCAGAATATGGTTTAAAGCATCACACATAGCGTCAGTGATAATGCATGGAAGTTATGACAGCCATTTCTGCTACACTTTGGGCAGACGAATGTGTCCTGTGCTTTCTTCAAAGCATTGCGCATAGTTTTTTTTTTTTTTTTAACAGAGATGTACCGAGTCATATGGTTAAAGTGGGAATGTATAGAACTAATCAGGGATTCCATCGAGACGAGAAGCCTTGTTTAAATTTAGCGCTTGTTGCCGTATATGAGTCCCATTCACACTAATAGTTCTAACATTAATCTTTGCAGTGGCTCAGTACTCTTCGACCTTCCCGGGAATTGTTGGTCTTCCTTTGCCATCCTGAATTTCGGTTCCCATTTAATCCACGAGTGGACTTGTCTTCGATGTCACCGACGCTTAAACATACGACCAGAAATCCCTTCGGTTTTATGAGAGTTCTTTCCATTGGATTCGGATTCGGCAGTCGTTGAAGTCTTGGCGCACTGTGGTCCTCACAGCCAAATCTATTTTATTTAGGTTTTACACCTTCATGCAGTGGTCACCGTTTTGGATGTCTTTAGAGAGACTGTATGCGAAAGAGGGTATTTTCCAGCATGAACTAGGTACATATTTATCTAGTATGTACTTCTAAACATGACCACAACTCCTTTGTATGTTCTTGAACGGAGATAAATGTTTTGACCTGCTTGAGAAACGACGCTATTGCCTCTTTGTCAAGATTAGTGAAGATATATTGTTTTGTTCTTGGACACCGGGTGAGATACAGACAATTGTCAAAATATCAAACCGTCATCGCAAAATCGTCGGCAAATTCAGAAACTACTGGAAGAAGGACTCTATTGGACATTATCGACGAGTTTCAATTTTCAGTGAGATTTTTCATTTTGGTACCAGGAATTGAGAGAACTTGCTCTGAGCAGCCAGGGGGTTGTCTGTCTAGTGAGCGCAGAGCACCACCATTCGGTATCGAGCCACGCCGAGCGCTGCGGAGGCGGCGGTCGTGGGGCGGAGCGGCGCTCCGGGGCCCGCTCCCCGCTCCCCGGTCGTTAAGTCGGACGTCGGTCCTAAAACGGCGGCCGTAATTAATCGGGCCCGCGTGATCCTCGGCCAGGCCGTCGCATTACAATGATTGCCCGCGCAAATGACGCAGCCGCAAGTGGAGTGGCCGCTTCCGTGGGGACGGTAACCGCCGTTGCGGGACTACTCCGCAGACGTCGGGATCCGAAACGAGTGTACGCAGCTCTGCCGCTCTTCCGATGGACATCTTTGTCAGGGAGTGATTTGCCGTCTTCAATATTTTACGCATTACCTCTTTTCTCAACGGCATACACTCGCTCACACTCTCACACACACGTGAGCACAGGCTAGTGGCAAGACGGTGTACTCGCATCCCCCTCCGATCACAAAGTTTGTACCTACTATGGCGTGTTTTTACAGTGAAATGATTTCTACATATATTTATTATAATTTTTTGTCGAACAAACGTATACTGCATAGGCGTCCATAAAAGTGAAGTGGTACTGTTCTGTTTCACCTCTACCGCTTAATTAAAAAATGGTTCAAATGGCTCTAACCACTATGGAACTTAACATCTGAGGTCATCAGTCCCCTAGACATAGAACTGCTACGGTCGCAGGTTCGAATCCTGCCTCTGGCATGGATGTGTGTGATGTCTTAGGTTGGTTAGGTTTAAGTAGTTCTGAGTTCTATGGGACTGATGACCTCACATGTTAAGTCCCATAGTGTTCAGGTCCATTTTTTGTTTTCCTATTCCATTCTCATGTAGAGCGAGAGAGAAACGAGTGTCTATACTCCTCCGTATGAGCCCTAATTTCTCGTATCTTATCTTCGTGGTCGTTACGCGCAATGTGTGTTGGAGGCAGCAGAATCGTTCTGCAGTCAGTTTCAAATGACGGTTCTCTAAATTTGCTCAGTACTTTTCCGCGAGAAGAATGTTGCCTTCTCTCCAGGGATTCCCATTTGAGTTCCCGAAGCCTTTCCATAACACTTACGTGTTGTTCTATCCCCCCAGTAACAAATCTAGCAGCAAGCCTTTGAATTGCTTTCATGAATTTCTTTTACGGATCCCAAACACTCCAGCTGTACTCAAGAATAGGTCGCACAAGCGTCCTATACGCGGTCTCCTTTACAGATTAACCACATTTTCCTAGAATTCCCAATAAACCGAAAATCACCGTTAGGCCGGCCACGGTGGCCGTGTGGTTCTAGGCGCTGCAGTCCGGAACCACAGGACTGCTACGGTTCCAGGTTCGAATCCTGCCTCGGGCATGCATGTGTGTGATGTCCTTAGGTTAGTTATGTTTAAGTAGTTCTAAGATCTAGGGGACTGATGACCTAAGTCAAATAGTGCTCAGAGCCATTTGAACCATATGAACCAAAATCACTGTTAGGTTCCCAACCACAATCCTTGCATGCTCGTTTCTGTTCATATCGTTTCGCAACGTTACGTCCAGATGTTTAAACGACGTAACTGTGTCACGCAGGACAGTACTAATGCTGTATGCTTATATTTTTCTACATTTAGTGTCAGTAGCCATTCGTCACACCATCTAGAAATTTGGTCCGAGACATCTCGTAACCTCCAACAGTCACTCAACTTCGACATCTTACTATACACCACAATCAGTAAACAAATGCAGAATGCTACCCACACTACCCTACAAGTCATTTATGTATATAGAGAATAATAGCGATTTCACCACACTTCCATGGCGCTCTTAACGATGAACACTCGTCGTTAAGGGCAATAAGAAGTCTTCGAGGTACTTACATATCTGTCAACCGATTCCATACGCACGTACCTTCTTTAGCAACCAGCTAGGGGGCGCTGTGTCAAATGCATTCCGGAATTTACGGAATCTGCCTATTGTCCCTTGTCCATAGTTCGCTGCACATCATGTGAGAAAAGGGAACTCTGAGTTTCAAAAGAGGAATCCCTTCTAAAATCACGTTGATTTGTGGACAAAGGATTCTTGGTCTCATGAAAATTTGTTATATTCGACTGAGAATGTGTTCGATGATTCTGCAGCAAACCGATGTTAGGCATATTGGTCTGTAATTTTGCGGGTCCGTTCTTTTGTTCTTCTTATATATGGGAGTCATCTCCTCTTTTTTCCAGTCTCTTGGGACTTTGCGCAAGGCGAGAGAGTCTCGGTAAATGCAAGCTAGATAAGGAGCCAATGTTGTAGAGTACTCTTTAAAAAATTAGGTTGGGGTCTGGTGACTTAATTGTCTTTAACTCCTTCAGTTGTTCCTCTACACCAGGGATGCCTTTTACTATGTCCTCCTTACGGGAGTCTGTTCAACGGTCAATCGGCGGTATGCTTGTACGATTCTCCTGCGTCAACGACTTCTTAACTGCGAAATTTAAAACTTCGGCTTTCGTTCTGCTATCTTCAACTGCCGCACAAGACTGGTCAACAAGTGACTGGATGGAAGCCTCAGACCAACTTTGCGATTGTACATAGGACCAGAATATTCTCGAATTCTCGCCAGATTTTTTGCTAAGGTATGGTGATGGTAGTTGTTACATGCTTCGCGCATGGATTTTTTCAGGGACCCACGAATCTCTGCTAACCATTGCTTGCCGTCAATTGCGCTTTCTCTTTTGAACCGAGAGTGCAACAGCCTCTGCTTCCTCACCATATCCTGAATCTCGTTATTAAACCATGGTGGGTCTTTTTCTTCCTTAATCCACTTACCAGGCGCATAATTCTTCAGACCACGATCTATAATTTGCTTAAACTTTTCCCATAATTCCTCTGAGTCTATGTTATTGCAACTAAGTGTTGTCCTGAGGCGTCACTCAATACCTGAATGTACGACACTTCCTGTCCGTTAACCAGTGTGGTTTCCGTCCCATCTTCCTCTCTGGACCAGCTTCTGCCTCTAACCCATCTCTTGTCCCACCACCTCAACACTCATAAATCGTGTGATTTTATCTCGGTCGAGCTAGAAAAACCTTGCTACGCTGTATCGAATTCCGGTCTCCTTTTCAACCTCTTGACTCATGTACTTCCAGTTGACTGTAACTGCCTTCCTATGTAACTGCTTATTCTTCGTTACTACTAACAATACCGTTTCCCAGACCATCCGTCCCACTGTAGGTGTGTCCCAAGGCTCCCCTCTCCTCAATTTTATCTTCTCTATATTGGCGATAAGCCCAAACCACCACCTCGAATCCACCTCCTTCAGTACTGTGATGACGGCACGTTCCTCGCTCTCTATCTTACACTCTAGAAATTCCCTATCCCTCTAACTCCACCTCCACAGTTTACCTCCTAGTTTAACCAGTGGTTACTCAAATCATCCCCATCAAAACTCAGGCAATAATTATAGGACGAACTATCTGTACTTGCCGCCTCTGTGACTTCTACTTTACCTCTCTGCCTCGTGATGACTGGGTGTTGTGTGATGTCCTTAGGTTAGTTAGGTTTAAGTAGTTCTAAGTTCTAGGGGACTGATGACCATAGCTGTTAAGTCCCATAGTGCTCAGAGCCATTTGAACCATTTTGAACTTCTACTTTACCACAGTACTATCCTACCCAGTTAATACATTAAAACATCTTGGGCTAACCATACACCGGCAGCTAACATGGACACCTCAAATACTAAACACACAACAGAAAGCCTACAGTAGACCAGAACTACTACTGGATGCTTTACCATTTCGTCAAATTCCCATTTCTGCTCACTCACAATGAACATCTTCGACAACCTACACAATCTGAAAACTTGACTCCAATAATCCTATTGCTTCCCCCGTAATTTCCAACCCCAGCAAGCTGCTGCGCCTCTACCACCACATCCCACCAACCCTACACGTGCACACCTTCCACAACGAAATTTCAACATTTTCCCTCTCCCAGACCATAAGTCCATTCCAAAATTTACCCACTCTATCAACTATAAATCCACCCTACCTCATCAGCGCTCCCTTCCACTTCCCGCCCCTTTCTCCCCTTTCACCTTTCATTCCATACACGCTTTTTCTTTTAAATTGTAGCCTTAACGATATACCGAACAAATCTTCCCTTCTTGTGCCTCTACATCCTATCCTACTCCACTGATACATCAGTCCTCCATTCTCACAGCCCCTCTCTCCTACTCTCCTAAGTACCAACATTCTCACCTTCAACAATATAAGAAGTTTCTCAAGAGCAGCCCCTTCAATTTTAGTGGCAGCGAAGTTCTTCTCTTTTATATCAGTGTTCTACAGCGTGTTTTAAATGTACTTTTATGGTTTTTTTGTTACACCTTTTGTTATACCTGTTGTAACTGAAAACAAAGAAGACCAAGTTCTTACATATAAGAACTTCCATAAATGTCACCTGCAAAAATTTTTTTTAAATTCATTTGCACATAGCTCACTTTTATGTTAGTGTTTTCTTCGTGCTTGTTACTTTTATTTGTCCCTTGACTGAGGAGAGGGGGGAGTGTACTGTTGAGAAACTCCCCCCTCTCTCCTTCTCGCCACTTGTGTGGCGAGGAGGGATGAACTAACAAGAAGGAGGCTAAAAGAATAACACATAAAAAGAAGGAAAAAAATCGTTGTTGGCAGTTGTCGACTGGTACTTTTTGGTACATCCAGCATTGCCTACGCGCCACATGAAGAGATCAAGAATGTACGAAATATAATAATCTTGGGTAACTATGGAGCTTGTATGTAAGCTTATAAGGTGAGCATACGTATCATACTTGGTCTATTTTGTTAATTTCCGAGCTACTGGTCTCATGATGGTCGCTTCTGGCAGAATCCATTTACCACAAGCAATATACACTTCTGGAAATGGAAAAAAGTACACATTGACACCGGTGTGTCAGACCCACCATACTTGCTCCGGACACTGCGAGAGGGCTGTACAAGCAATGATCACACGCACGGCACAGCGGACACACCAGGAACCGCGGTGTTGGCCGTCGAATGGCGCTAGCTGCACAGCATTTGTGCACCGCCGCCGTCAGTGTCAGCCAGTTTGCCGTGGCATACGGAGCTCCATCGCAGTCTTTAACACTGGTAGCATGCCGCGACAGCGTGGACGTGAACCGTATGTGCAGTTGACGGACTTTGAGCGAGGGCGTATAGTTGGCATGCGGGAGGCCGGGTGGACGTACCGCCGAATTGCTCAACACGTGGGGCGTGAGGTCTCCACAGTACATCGATGTTGTCGCCAGTGGTCGGCGAAAGGTGCACGTGCGCGTCGACCTGGGACCGGACCGCAGCGACGCACGGATGCACGCCAAGACCGTAGGATCCTACGCAGTGCCGTAGGGGACCGCACCGCCACTTCCCAGCAAATTAGGGACACTGTTACTCCTGGGGTATCGGCGAGGACCATTCGCAACCGTCTCCATGAAGCTGGGCTACGGTCCCGCACACCGTTAGGCCGTCTTCCGCTCACGCCCCAACATCGTGCAGCCCGCCTCCAGTGGTGTCGCGACAGGCGTGAATGGAGGGACGAATGGAGACGTGTCGTCTTCAGCAATGAGAGTCGCTTCTGCCTTGGTGCCAATGATGGTCGTATGCGTGTTTGGCACCGTGCAGGTGAGCGCCAAAATCAGGACTGCATACGACTGAGGCACACAGGGCCAACACCCGGCATCATGGTGTGGGGAGCGATCTCCTACACTGGCCGTACACCACTGGTGATCGTCGAGGGGACACTGAATAGTGCACGGTACATCCAAACCGTCATCGAACCCATCGTGCTACCATTCCTAGACCGGCAAGGGAACTTGTTGTTCCAACAGGACAATGCACATCCGCATGTATCCCGTGCCACCCAACGTGCTCTAGAAGGTGTAAGTCAACTACCCTGGCCAGCAAGATCTCCGGATCTGTCCCCCATTGAGCATGTTTGGGACTGGATGAAGCGTCGTCTCACGCGGTCTGCACGTGCAGCACGAACGCTGGTCCAACTGAGGCGCCAGGTGGAAATGGCATGGTAAGCCGTTCCACAGGACTACATCCAGCATCTCTACGATCGTCTCCATGGGAGAATAGCAGCCTGCATTGCTGCGAAAGGTGGATATACACTGTACTAGTGCCGACATTGTGCATGCTCTGTTGCCTGTGTCTATGTGCCTGTGGTTCTGTCAGTGTGATCATGTGATGTATCTGACCCCAGGAATGTGTCAATAATGTTTCCCCTTCCTGGGACAATGAATTCACGGTGTTCTTATTTCAATTTCCAGGAGTGTATTTTTCTATCCTTATTGATTGTTCCGTTATACAAATTTTTAAGTATTCTGTGGTTATTCTAAATCGTGTAAGACAAATACCAGAAAGATTCAGCAACACTGTGACAACACTGTGTCTATGAAGAAAATATTGACATACTATACAATTCCCTTTATTTCTTCAATCCATAATTATTGAACATGATTGCAATCATTACCGATTTTCATAACATACTACCCACCTAGAGAATCCATACCTGAGAGGCTCCGTGAGTTGCGTAAGCCTTTATCCCACTCGCATGGTGAACGCTTTGTGCGCTGTATGCCACCTATGACGGATTGATTCTGAGGTCGCTGTTCTCATATTTAAGCACTGCCCACTACAACAATATTGTCAAAATTCGACATAACGACAATATATTGCTCCATCGTAAATACCGGCATTTTCCAAAAATGATAACGGTGTTCATTCATTGACGTAATACAGTCGCTATGTCGAGAATATTGATAAAGTTCCTCTATGCGTAATGCTTTCACAGCTCTGTTTTTTATACATTTTACTTGTCATTTAATTTAAATAATTGTTATCCTTCACACATCCTTTTTAAAATGAATTACGTATTTCTAGTACCACATTAACATATATGATGCTTAAACTCATGTCCATGATCAGTACTT
This sequence comes from Schistocerca piceifrons, assembly GCF_021461385.2. NCBI lineage: Eukaryota > Metazoa > Arthropoda > Insecta > Orthoptera > Acrididae > Schistocerca > Schistocerca piceifrons. The sequence continues at coordinate 453,686,926 of NC_060142.1, forward strand.
TTTTAATTAATTTGTTTCGATTTCTTGGCAGTCTACGTGTGCCAAATGTACCTCATATATTTGTTGCTTTTACAGAAACCCTGAACAACTTGCGTAATTCAAGATGTAGTAGAAAATGCCCAGTAGCAGAATCCTCTGTCTTTCTGAGGTCATCTATTTGGTATCAGTGCTGTTATCTCAATCTGTTAATTTTGTCTCGTCGATAAATTCCGTGTCGTGTAGAGTATGTGAACCTTTGGCCTGCAGCCTAGTGTAATGGCAGGAGGATCCTGAAAATTATCAGAAATCTCTACTTAAAAACACTTGTAGCTCTCAGTCTCAGACCGAAAACTTGAGAAATCTGAGAAAATCTGAAGCGTTTAAAACTGTCACTACGCTTGAACATTATAGTACTCAGAACTTGCTATGGTGTCTGTTTCAATTGCGAGGCCGTTTCCAAATGTTGGCTACATTATCACAAGATAAGAAGAAATGGTGCTGGACTCGGTTATGAAAGCTTTTTTTCTTGGGCTGACTTCGAAACTTTAGAGTTCAGCATACGTCACTTGTTAGTGAAAACTAGGATATATGCACAAAAATGTGTAATTCTCGCTTTTGCAAAACAGAAAAACTGGCCCTCAGTAGAATCAAAACTTTTTTTTTTTTTTTTTAGATTGAACCTATTTCTTAATTTTAGTTTTTCTGGTGATTCAATTGATATTACTTTCTAATATCATTCCTGTGAGATAACACTGAACCAGGGTGCTAAGCAAGACTTTAACTAATGTTGATCTTGATAAATTCTAAATAACATATTCACTGTAAAAGAAATATTTTTCCTCTGATATTTATTTAGAGTAACTGACCAATTTCATAAAGCTCCCTTAATTAAACGCTTGATTTACTAATATTTTTCCTCATAGCCGACCCTACATTTACTATTTAAATTTACGAAAGTCACCATACTTTGTCTTAGAGACTTTTCTCAGAATTATATAACATTTTTGATAAGAATTCTATAAAAATCCCTCCTTACCCTTCATTGAAGCTATGTGGAGTGAAGATAACACTGTCTTATAAGTTTTTGTTGTTGTGGTGTAGCCGAAAAATAGAAGCATGTGCAACACTCTTGCCGTGTATCACCTTGCTTTGCAGACTACAAAATTACTGTAGACTACTTTCTTCATGGGACTGCGAGGATAAACGTAGCAAAACCTGAAAACGATTTCTTGTAACTCACAAAATATCGAAAGAAATCAACTGTATTATAACCATTAAAAAGATCCGTTTCTCAGCTTTCCAATGGTATATAATATGTCATGCCACCTATTAACAGAGAGAAAGAAACACTAAAAGAAGCTATAGCTAGCTACTCGGCCAGTCTCGCATCTGGCAATGTAATAACGGCCTTGAAACCTGCGATGGGCTGTGAGCCGGCTATATAAGTTAATGAGTTAAAAAGCAACGTAAACGTTAACATTTATTTGTATAAAAACTGAGCAAAAACTTTTTAATAAAATCTGGGAATAGTGCAAATCTAAATAATAACCACGTCCAGTTTCAAAACTAACAGTTTTATGCAAATAATAATCTCTCTTGTTGATACATAGAAAATATGATGCTTCGAAGATGTAGATAAATGATATTCGAACTATCGACAGTATAGATATACTGAAGTCTATAAACTTTTTACAACTATAGGCCTTATAACAGAATGCTCAGCTTGGTCGCTGCACAGCTAAGGGTCATATCAGAAATGGAAAGGTGCGACGTTCGGTCTGTGGATGGTTGTACCGTTTTTTCTGCAAGTGGGCTTTACTTTCTCACACTGTACGTAGAGAAGTGGTGTTGTGGATAAGACGTTGGGTTAGTATCCCAGAGGACGGCGGTTCTGATATCTCTTTGGCCCTCTAGAATCTTTCTATGATTCCCGTAAAGCTGTTTAATGTAAATTCCTCTTTAGTTCTCTTACGAAGGATGCTGTTTTCTCCCTCCCTAATCCTACTCTAATGTAAGCATGTTTCGCCATGTAAGTACTTTGTAATCAAGGGGACACTAAATATTAACTTTCCAGTATTTTCACTTCTCTATTAAAATGGTTTAAATGGCTCTGAGCACTATGGGACTTAACATCTGTGATCATCAGTCCCCTAGAAGTTAGAACTACTTAAACCTAACTAACCTAAATACATCACACACGTCCATGCCCGAGGCAGGATTCGAACCTGCGAACGTAGCAGCCGCGTAGTTCCGGACTGAAGCACCTAGAGCCGCTCGGCCACCGCGGCCGGCACCTCTCTTTTACTTTAACCTGAAAGACAATTACTGCACCGTAGTTCCATAGGTCTAATCAGTTCGGTGAGAGGTTTCGGTGGTCAAAGTAAGACACCACTACCAGCTGTGCCGTACTGGATAGAGTAGTGGGGTTTCCAAATCTATCTTAGGATTTATGATTGCCTTATATCAGTTAATAAAGCGAGAATCGGTCCAAATATTCAGATTCTGTTCAAGGTTCTTAAAGACAGTATCGCGTTGTATCTCAGTACGCTGCTGTCAAATGTAACTTTACGATTATCTTCGGTCGTCTGAATGTCCTCGACTAGGAACAAAATATGTCCTAAGAATTAGTGGAGTTATCACCATTGTGGAATAACTTATAGCGGTCCGACATAAAATATTTAAATACGTGGAAACTGTTGGCCACTGCCTTACTCAAGTATTGAAGTGGTTAACTTGCTTTCCCACAGAGACAAACACTAGACAAGAATATACTATCGAACGTCTTTCTCGGAATTTGCTGTGTTTTCTTCTTCTTCTTCTTCGCGGATGGATCACTTAGGACCACGCGTAATCAACATTTGTTGGGTTTCCTTTGCGCCCAGTATTCCTTCATAAACAACGAATGGGCTAGCTTTCGTTGCGTAGACCATGTATGTCGGTTAGTTTTTCTCTCTTCTTCCTCAAAACCCCGTGTGTTTGTGATTTTTCTCATTTCATTTCCATCATGTAGATTTGGAGACCTTAATTCTCTCAGGTCTTTTTCCGTCTGTTTGTACCAGTTCGGTCTTGTAGTTTTCTTCTTTAAAAATGTATAGATTTTGTGCGTTAACCTGTTTGAGTCCATTCTTTCTAAGTGCCCCATGAATTGGATTCTTCTCATACGCATTGTGTCTGTTATTTTGGAAATATTTTTATGTATTTCTGCATTGGGTTTTGGATAATGTACCCCATCTTTAGTTCTTGGTCCTAGGATTCTCCTCATTATCTTACATTCTTTCACTTCTAATTCCTCTTTTAGTGTTCTGTGTTGAAGGTTTAGTGTCTCAGATGCGTAGAGAGCTTCGGGTCTAATTACTGTTGTGTAGTGTCGTATTTTGCAGTTCCACGAGAGACTCTTTTTGTTGTAAATGTTTTTTGTTGCTATGTTTTATAATACACGGTTTTGCCGGCTTTTGGCTACAGTCGATAGATCGATACAACGACACGGAAAACATTTACAATGTAAGCTTCCATGTACAATATTGGTTTTCAACATATCTGTGGCGATATTATTCGAAGGTAATGTGCTCCCAATATCATTACGGTATAGTGATGTGGCTACACATATTATCAATGCACCGAGAGTAACGTCTCTAATCTATTTATAAGTCTCTAATCTATTTATATGTACCCAAGGCGTATGGATTACAATGCCGATCACCTACCACTTCTTATATCAATAAACGTCCACTCAAAAGCGTGTCATTAATATTTGGACTTAGTGGTGCGAGTTTTCCACAGAGAAAGTGATTTGCAGCTGTCCAGTATGATGGTGGCTCATGAAAAGCAAAAACTTGAAAGAGAAATCACCCAATATGTGGGGGTCAGTAGTTTGACTGTTACCAGATACGTTAAAGTCTCTCGCCTTTCTTGTCTTTTCTTGTGGTCAGTAGTAGTTCCTAGCGTCACAGTAGCTTGGCACGAATAAGGTATCATTCCGCCGGGGCGACTACAGCGCCTATTCAAGACAGAATACACGGTTTAGTGAATTCCTCATCAGCACAGATTGTCAGCCACTGATTTTTAAGAGCCGTGGAAATGCTATGGAATCGATTTTGGTCGTTTACTTAATGTAAGGTAACTTACTCTTGATGCTGATGATGATGAAGTCCCATACTCCTTTACAGAGCGTAGCCGGCCGCGGTGGTCTAGCGGTTCTAGGCGCTCAGTCCGGAACCGCGCGACTGCTACGGTCGCAGGTTCGAATCCTGTCTCGGTCATGGATGTTTGTGATGTCCATAGATTAGTTAGGTTTACGTAGTTCTACGTTCTAGGGGACTGATGACCTGAGATGTTGCCCCATAGTGCTCAGAGTCATTTGAACCATTCATTTCAAATGAACACCGAAAGTAATGCACGGTTTGTTCCTCCATCAGCTTATCACCGACAATTACGTTCACACGAAAGACACGGGATAGCCCGGTAATGAATCATACTAAATTTAGATTAAGCACTTGGGAAGATAAAAGTTCGTAAGACAGATTGTTTAGGAGCTACACTTCTGACCTAGTCGTTCCTCCTGCTGGCGGACCCCGGCAGGTTTCCTCAACTGTCGGTTGTCAGCAGCGGGCGTGTCCGCTTCGGGACACGAGTCGTTCCGGTACAGGAAACGACTATTAATCCTGCCGAGGGAGAGAGGGAGGGCGTTCATAGCAATTAAATATGCGACGCCCGGAACAGTTTTGTTCGGCGGTGAATCGACGTGGCCAGCGTTCTGCGCGTTGCCAATTGCCTCTCTGAATATCGGGGACCATTAATCATCGGCGACGCAGTCTGTAGCGACGCTAGTTAACAAAGCGCGTCACTCCAATTTGTCAGCAAGTCGCTGTCAGGGTGGGGCTCTCTACACCCTGCGTCCTACACGCCCGGCGAACTATCAGCACGAGCGGCGCGCACGTTGGCGAGCGTTCTCCTTTGTCGCTTCCGTTTCATTTGTGCGTTCTGGTATTGAGCGTGCGCGCGCGGTGTTTATTTCTATGCGAGTCTATGAGGGATCGGGCGCGCCGCTTTGGAGACGCGTGCTTTCATCATGCTGATGACTTTTTGCCGCGCGCCTCTTTCGCTAATCAGCGCTGTGCGCACACTGACTGTGACGTAACCAGCCAGCCGTGAGTCCCCTTGTTCCTAACGATGCTTGCAGAGACAAAGCCATCCCAGCTGCCCTTACTACGTCGCGGATTCTCTGCCCAAAACGTGCTCCCATGGCACATTCCACCGAATCCTAAATATCTATAGTGTTATTTGAATGTTTACTTCGTTAAACGATGACATGCTGGTAACTAAAATTTATCCGCTTATCTCGTCACAATTACATGTTTCTTTGATTCGTCTTCACTAAATAAAGGTTATAAAATAAAGGGATGTCCTACGTTTATGAGGAGAAAACACTGATCATTTCAGGGTTACATTTGATGTTAGTTTTGAAGAACTCTGTAGAGTATGCGGTGAAAGTAACCTGACGGGACAAAATATTACTGAACTCATCATCATCACCACCTTTACCATCAGTTAACTTTTCGTACCTGGAATTCACAGTCATGTAGAACTTTATGAAATACATCATATTTAGTCCAGTGGCTGTAACACTTTGTTTATTTCACGATTGCAATTTCGGCATTAGGTTTTTGTGGCTTTAAGCCATGTCAACTTAACATGAGCTCATTTTAAGTTGACATGGCTTAAAGCCACAAAAAAAGCTGCACTTGGTAATGGCCTAAGGCCGAAATAGCAATCGTGAAATAAAGAAAGTGTTACAGTCACTGGCGTAAATAAGATGTCTTTTATAAAATACCTTTACCATCCTTTCAGGGATTAGGTCTTTCGACCCGTTCTGCGGTCAATCCATTTTTTCCGCTGTCTTCATGGGTGTCTTCCGGCCAATAGGTCTGTATCACAGTGCCAGTTTCAAATCCTTGTAATGTAAGTTCTTTCTAAATACTCTTTCCACTTGCTTCTATACTCGTTCGTTTTATTCCGTATTGCAAACGATTGTAACTGATTTCGTATATCGGGGTTTCTTATTCCATTTAGAAAATTTGAAATTTGTGGTAAGGTCTTACGGGACCATACTGCTGAGGTCATCGGTCCCTAATATTATGCACTACTTAATGTAACTTAAACTAACTTACGCTAAGGACAAAACAGAGATCCACGCCCGAGTCTTATTCTGTCAAGACGTGTGTGTCCTAATAGTATCGCAAGGAATTCCATTTATGTAGCTTGCGTATGGCTGTGGTCTTTCTATCTTAACGCCCATGTTTCATTGTCGTATAGAATAACAAACACCGTCACAATTTCGTTGCAGCTTTAGCTGTGTTTCGGTCAGTACTGTTTTCATTGTTCTTCGAATTGTTCTGTTCATTGCCTGTTATTGCCCTAGTAGTTATATCTCTATCGTAAACATAAGAGATATCACAGCGTAAACAACTAAAATGTTGAACCTCTCCTAAAATTTTGGCATCAAAGATAAATCTTTGCTGTTTGTTTGCTCTGGGGTGCCATGATTACTGATTTCGATGTAGGAATTTAATAATTATATTTTTTACAAATGTTATGTAGTAAATAGATAGCTCTGTGTCTTCAGCGTTTTGCGTTATCACTAACCCAACAGCATATGCTAGCGCAGTTAAAGTGACCCTTCCTGAAATCATTCCAGATGGTACCTGATCCTTTCATCTGTATAGCAAATCGTCCGTATAAATGTTAAAATGCGTGGATAATAATACACGCCCTTACCTTACTGCCTGTTATTTCCCCCACTGTAACTGGGTAAAATAAGTCTGAAGTCGGTTCCACCATACAAACTTTTGTTCAACTTACCACGTGTTGAGGGTAGCCCCGTTTAGCCGTTATATCCTGTAAGTCGTGCCAGTCTACCTTATCGAAGGCCTTCTCTAGATCTAGCAGTGTCGTGTAGGTAGGCAAATTGTATACCTTTCTTCATTCTGCTAGCTGTTTCATAGTAAATATATTGTCGTTAGTGAAACCTTCGAATCAAATAATTTTCTGTATCATACCGCATCATTACAAAACACTACAGCAACTAAACTGCTGACGTTTCGAGGCCTGCATTTCAGTAGCTTTATTGTTTTATAATGACGGAGCCTAATACTCAAAATTGTTTTATTTAAAGTGGCACTGGCCGTGAAAGATCACCCCTTATAAGATCATACTGTTTTTTTATTAAGTGCCGTAGATGGTACTGAACGGGTGCAAGACAATAATGTGAAGCTCTACTGCTGACATGCTAGCGGCAGAAAAGTGGTGTCTACGCATCATATATTTGTATGGAATCGGAACAGTGGATCAACACGGAGATGTGAAAGAACAACACAAAAGAGATACCGTGTATGAACTTAATGATTGCACACATAACAAATCTGGGCGATTTTTTGGTGTAGCAATGCGATTTGTACAAGGGTTGGAGTGGCATAAGACATGATATAAGAACAGTGGTCGTGAAAAGGATCCCAACTGACAGCGATTGGAGATGATTGTCATACTTTGAGCCTTGTCAGCGACGGTCGCTTTCATACCCTACAGGAACTGCTGGTGTCAATATATGCAGGTCCATTTAAACTAGTTTCCAAGCGAACATTGCGAAGGCAACTGTATGCAATGGACATTTGCGGTTGGAAACACCACAAAAGGTAAATGTGACAGCTGCACGTATTCAGTGGGCCAAAACACAAAAAAATGGTTCAAATGTCTCTGAGCACTATGGGACGTAAGTGCTGAGGTCATCAGTCCCCTAGAACTTAGAACTACTTAAACCTAACTAACCTAAAGACATCACACACATCCATTTCCGAGACAGGATTCGAACCTGCGACTGTAGCGGGCGCGCGGTTCCAGACTGTAGCGCCTATAACCACTCGGCCACTTCGGCCGGCGAAAAAATACGGAAACAGAACAATAGCTTACTGGAGGCGTGTAATGTGATGCCGAGAGTCGTGATTTAGCCTCTTATAGATGATGCAAGGCGTCGAATGCAGAAATGGCCCACTGAGACGTGGAGGGTGTAGCTCAGATGGGAAGTTTCAGATGATGTTTTCTGTACCTTGCGTTGGGGCTATTCAATATGCATACTGGGAAGATGAACCAGAGTGTTTATGTCAACATTCTTGGTGAGGAAGCGTTCCCGTCGTTATGCTATTCCTCATAGGTATGCAGTGGACTTTTCGAAGATGACAACACCCATGATCACTGCATTGCCACCTTGCATTACCCTTTTATCGAACCCTAAGCCATCGTACTGCACACTACCAGCCCAATATATCAAACGTTCTTAATTCCGTAGAAGATAACAGGGAATATTTAGAACATCTAGTTAAGCCTAGATCACTACACCCACAATTTTGACAGCTCTTATACAAGGTATTCACTTGTGAGTTGCTGCAGCTGGATATGGGATACACTAAGGATGATCTCTCCGCCGAATTGAGGTCATTATAAAGGCCGGAGGTGGTATTAGCGTGTCTCCTAGTGGTGACTAAGTTTTCTTTTTTTGTGCTTACTCATCTCTGCGATTGGTTATGCTCCAGTAAGATGTAAGGCAAGACTTCACTGTTTTTCAAAGAGAAACAGACTGAGAAATTCGTGAGTTGTTAATCGAGGACTGTCAGTTTGTTACGTTTAAGACGTGGTCTCCTGACCTTCATTGCTTACATATTCTGCCCTCACAATCATATTCCACACATCAAGACGCTTCATTCGAACCCAAACTCGATAAGATAAAGTAAATGTTGTATGAATTCATGTAAACGATAAGCAAATAACAAGTAAATCGCAAATGTGCACCGTGGTTGAAATACTTGAGGCTGGCTTACACACACACATCCAAGACACGATGGTCACAAAAGCTTTTAGTCTGGGGGAGGCAAACTGCATGGCAGGAGACCAGTCCCTTCAGAGGACGTGTCAACATATCTACGTCGGCCGGCAACCGCCCGTAAAGCAGACACCGTTTGCCAGAGTGAAAGGGAGAATGACCCCGTGTTCGGCTTAAAAGCAAATTCCGCTACATTGTGTGGGACTGCCCAGCCCACGCATTCTTTACGACCATAGCACACAGTTTCAGAGGTTTTCACAGGGAGACAGCAAACGCCAAACGTCGATGCTACAGATTTCCGGATTGGTCGCCTTAAACGAAACGTCATTCTCCCGTTTTAGAAGAGCAATGCTGATTGGCAGACGATATTCCTGATGCCTTGAGCTGAAGGAGTAATGGATGAGACTGAAAGATATACTCCTTCACATCTGGCGTGGACAGGGGCCGTTCCGTTGTCACTCTTGGAGCGAGAACACATAACGAGAGCGTTTGCACTTGTACGTGTACTCAAACAGCGAGGAACAAGTCTTTCCTCAGTACTTCACTGGGAGAGCACCTCTGTCGAGAGTGAATCGGAGTGCGACTCTATACTGAGTCCTTGCGATTAAGCGTTGTTCACTGTGTTGGCTGCCACACTTATTGTGCGGTGTGAATGGACAGAGTTATAGTTAGTCGCCTGTGAGCGAATTTTTGAGTGGCATCGCCGTGGACTGGTTACCTGACTAGTGTACCACGCCAATAGTTAGACTAGGAGCGAATAGGAGTCCTTGACTTCATCAAGGCGTAGGGAAAGTTTGATTCGTGAAGGTCAATCCAGATAGAACGAGAGTTATCTTATTTGTCAGCAGCGAGCGTCACAGACAGCAGTCATCGCAGCTTATGGTATTGCACAATTCAGCTCTTGTGAGCCCAATATTTCCTCCACAACAGTACACTTCACTGCATTTCACACTTGACAGCCTCGACCGTACCTAGTAACATTCTAACAGATAATTATTCAAGTTGAGTAGGAGCGGCTCTGTCATTCTGCCAAGTCAATAACAATCTTAAACTTTGTATAGAAATTTCATTAGCGAATCCTATCCTTAAGAAGTAACTTCACATTCCGAAAAGAACACGGAAATAACTTGTTCAGTTCATAACTAAAAGTGCCATTGCGATTTCTTAGAATTTTTGCAAAAAAAAAAAAATAATAATTTTCGTTAGTTTCATGTTTTTCTTACCTAACTAGCACTACTCCAGTACCTAAGTATCCCACTAGTTACGTAAGAAATTTTGTGAATTTTTGTGTCATTTCCTTACAGCGGACGACTCCAGAAGATATTTATTGCTGGAAGTTTTTCAGGCATTTCTCTTTAGAACCTTAGGAGCGTCTGTCTGACTTCTGTAGTAGTGGGGGGGTGGAAGCTGCATCTTGCAGGAGCCACAGGGTAAAGGGTACATCTCAGATTAATCCGTTGCACAGAATGACAGAATAGCACCCACACGTCACCACAGGACGTATGGTGAAAAAAAGAAAAATTCAATGACACAGCAGGAAACAAATTTCGAAAACTTTCTATGTTAGCGAACGCTAATAGTTTACGAAGATCAATACGCACAGCCGAAGGCTGATGAAGTAGTACCAAAGAACCATACAGCTAATAAAACAAAAGTGTAGCGGAATCCAATCACCAACAAAAACAGCATGTGTCTGCTGTCCACATTGCGATAGATGTTGTTAATTTCTTATGACTAGCTTCGTGTTGGTCATCAGTGTGAAACCTGGTTTGATACAGCTCTTCACGCTAGTCTAAACTGCGCAAACCTCTTCATTGCTACACAGATAATATTCCAACTTTATTACTATATTAAACCCTAGGTCTCCCTACATAATTTTCTCCCCCACACTTCCATTACCAAACTGATGGTTCCTTGATATTTCACAATGTGTCGAATCAACCGATCACTTCTTTTAGTCAAGTTGTGGCTTGGATTTCATTCTTCTTGAATTACATTCAGTATGTCAACCTTAGTGATTATATTTACCGTCTAATTTTCAATAATTTTCTGTATCTCCATGTTTCAAAAGATTCTATTCTTTTCTTTCTGAACTACTTACTGTCCACGTTTCACTTCCACACAAATCTGCGCTCCATACACACGCCTTCAGAAGAGACGTCAATAAATTTAGATACGAAATTAACAAATTTCCTCTTTTCAGAAACGCTTTTGTTGCTGTTGCCAGTCTCCATTTTCTCTGCTTCCATCATCATCAGTTATTATGCTGCGGAAATAGCAAAGCCCATCAACTACACTAATGACCATTACAACTGCTACACCAAGAAGGAATGCAGATGATAAACAGGTATTCATTGGACAAATATATTATACTAGAACTGACATGTGATTACATTTTCACGCAATTTGGGTGCATAGATCCTGAGAAATCAGTACCCAGAACAGCCACCTCTGGCCGTAATAACAGCCTTGATACGCCTGGGCATTGAGTCAAACAGAGCTTGGATGGCGTGTACAGGTACAGCTGCCCCTGCAGCTTCAACACGATTCCACAGTTCATCAAGAGTAATGACTGGCGTATTGTGACAAGCCAGTTGCTCGGCCACCATTGACCGAACGTTTTCAATTGGTGATACATCTGGAGAATGTGCTGGCCAGGGCAGCGGTCGAACATTTTCTGTATCCAGAAAGGCCCGTACAGGACCTGCAACATGCGGTCGTGCATTATCCTGCTGAAATGGATGGTTTCGCAGGGATCGAATGAAGGATAGAGCCACGGTTCGTAACACATCTGAAATGTAACGTCCACTGTTCAAAGTGCTGTCGATGCGAACAAGAGGTGACCGAGACGTGCAACCAATGACACCTCATACCATCACGCCGTGTAGTACGCCAGTATGGTGATGACGAATACACACTTACAATGTGCGTTCACCGCGATGTCGCCAAACACGGATGCGACCATCATGATGCTGTTAACAGAACCTGGATTCATCTGAAAAAAATGACATTTTGCCATTCGTGCGCCCAGGTTCGTCGTTGAGTAGACCATCGTAGGCGCTCCTGTCTGTGATGCAGCATCAAGGGTAACCGCAGCCATGGTCTCCATGCTGGTCCAAACGTCGTCGAACTGTTCGTTCAGATGGTTGTTGCCTTGCAAACGTCACCATTTGTTGAATCAGGGATCGAGACGTGGCTGCACGATCCGTTGTAGCCATGCGGATAAGATGCCTGTCGTCTCGACTGCTAGTGATACAAGGCCGTTGGGATCCAGCACGGCGTTCCGTGTTACCCTCCTAAACACACCGATTCGATATTCTGCTAACAGTCACTGGATCTCGACCAACGCGAGCAGCAATGTCGCGATACAATAAACCGCATTCGCGGTAGGCTACAATACCTTTATCAACGTCGGAAAAGTGATGGTACGCATTTCTTCTCCTTACACGAGGCATCACAACAATGTTTCAGCACCCAACGACTGCTGTTTGTGTATGAGAATTCGGTTGGAAACTTTCGTCATGTCAGCACGTTGTAGGTGTCGCCACCGGCGCCAACCTTGTGTGAATGCTCTGAAAAGCTAATCATTTGCATATCTTAGCGTCTCCTTCCTGTCGGTTAAATTTCGCGTCTGTAGCACGTCATCGTCATGGTGTAGCAATTTTAATGGCCAGTTGTGTACTTCCAGTGCATGACTTTAATCGAACTCCCTAGCGTCGCTTGGTTTAAGTCGACTACTTAGCTATGTTTTACTTTTTCTTATCTTGTGCCGTGAATCAGCGATTCATGGCGCAGTCTTATTCTCATATGACAGTTGGTGTCAGCACTGGTGTTCCCTTCCGCCATGGCAGTGCTCGTCGACAACAGGAAGATAACCGCTCGCAGTGCCGTGCCATTGTGGGTACCAGAGTGAATAGTGTTCTGGCGTACGGGGGTGAACCAGAAACATTAACCAGGACCCAGGACATAGTACCAGGAGCAGTAATTAGTGGAGCACGAGACTTTTCCTGCAGCGCTGGGCCATGGGTAGCGCACTGCCTAACTTGTTTATGTCCTAGTGTGGCTGACACGGTGGTCACTGATAGCTGCCTTTCGTACTGGTGGACGGGACGGCCGGTGTCATCACCACAGGGGGGGGGGGGGGGGGGCTCACCGGTGATGTGCCAGTATGAGGCTGCCAGCAAGAAGGCGCGACGACTAGCATCTGTGTAAGAGGGCACACGCTGGATGAGGCGCAGGACCCATTCCTCCCGCAGTCAGAAAAATGGCACCCGTTCCTTCCGAGCTCGAAGGCAGCTGGAAATGGATAGGACCTATTCCTCCTGTGATATCGATAGCTACGATGCCACAGCGTAGGTGCCCGGTCTTAGGTTGGCACTACGAGAGCGGACGATCCACACCGACGACAGCGGCCGGCCGGAGTGGCCGTGCGATTCTAGGCGCTACAGTCTGGAGCCGCGAGACACTACGGTCGCAGGTTCGAATCCTGCCTCGGGCATGGATGTGTGTGATGTCCCTAGGTTAGTTATGTTTAAGTAGTTCTAAATTCTAGGGGCTCAGAGCCATTTGAACCATTTGAACTGACGACAGCGCCCTCTAGCCGACGCTGTGCAGCTCTACGAGCGCCGTTCCACTTTCACCCAGTTCTTTAAGAGCAGACGGCCAGGACACTTTGCTTCAGCTTCGCTTGGAATAGCGTTTACTTAATTGCAGAAACGACGTGTTGTACCTCACATCCTCCTACTCGCTTCCTTCATTCGGCCAACCTTTAAGTTTTCAGGAGCACACCCACGCGCCGCCTTCCAGGCGGTATACAAAGCGTCCCGTTTCAAACATGCAGCTGGCGGCGCGCCTGCAGGGCATCGGGTGATGAGGTCGTAGAATGCGGCCTCCCCGCGGAACCATTAGCATTGTCACATGGGCATTTTCTGCCCGGAAAACGGTGCTCATCGTGGCCCATTTTTCAGTCTAAATTTTATGAATACGCCAGGAAGGCAAATCTTTCTAGCGTATGTACTTATAGTAGAGGCTTTAAATTTTCTTCGCGTTCATCGTGAATGTGGCTAACAATGACACGGAAATTTCATTTTTTGATCGTCTAGTTCCGTTAGACCGTAAAAAGTCCGTAAAATGTCTGGACATAAACAAGCAAAAATGCAGTGAAACACAGGTGTGGGCAGAAATTTCTCCGACGAACTAGTAGACACAATAAAAGGAGTGTGCCATGAGGATATTCTTCGAAACTTCCTGGCAGATTAAAACTGTGTGCCCGACCGAGACTCGAACTCGGGACCTTTGCCTTTCGCGGGCAAGTGCTCTACCAACTGAGCTACCGAAGCATGACTCACGCCCGGTACTCACAGCTTTACTTCTGCCAGTACCTCGTCTCCTACCTTCCAAACTTTACAGACGCTCTCCTGCGAACCTTGCAGAACTAGCACTCCTGAAAGAAAGGATATTGCGGAGACATGGCTTAGCCACAGCCTGGGGGATGTTTCCAGAATGAGATTTTCACTCTGCAGCGGAGTGTGCGCTGATATGAAACTTCCTGGCAGATTAAAACTGTGTGCCCGACCGAGACTCGAACTCGGGACCTTTGCCTTTCGCGGGCAAGTGCTCTACCAACTGAGCTACCGAAGCACGACTCACGCCCGGTACTCACAGCTTTACTTCTGCCAGTACCTCGTCTCCTACCTTCCAAACTTTACAGAAGCTCTCCTGCGAACCTTGCAGAACTAGCACTCCTGAAAGAAAGGATATTGCGGAGACATGGCTTAGCCACAGCCTGGGGGATGTTTCCAGAATGAGATTTTCACTCTGCAGCGGAGTGTGCGCTGATATGAAACTTCCTGGCAGATTAAAACTGTGTGCCCGACCGAGACTCGAACTCGGGATCTTTGCCTTTCGCGGGCAAGTGCTCTACCAACTGAGCTACCGAAGCACGACTCACGCCCGGTACTCACAGCTTTACTTCTGCCAGTACCTCGTCTCCTACCTTCCAAACTTTACAGAAGCTCTCCTGCGAACCTTGCAGAACTAGCACTCCTGAAAGAAAGGATATTGCGGAGACATGGCTTAGCCACAGCCTGGGGGATGTTTCCAGAATGAGATTTTCACTCTGCAGCGGAGTGTGCGCTGATATGAAACTTCCTGGCAGATTAAAACTGTGTGCCCGACCGAGACTCGAACTCGGGATCTTTGCCTTTCGCGGGCAAGTGCTCTACCAACTGAGCTACCGAAGCACGACTCACGCCCGGTACTCACAGCTTTACTTCTGCCAGTACCTCGTCTCCTACCTTCCAAACTTTACAGAAGCTCTCCTGCGAACCTTGCAGAACTAGCACTCCTGAAAGAAAGGATATTGCGGAGACATGGCTTAGCCACAGCCTGGGGGATGTTTCCAGAATGAGATTTTCACTCTGCAGCGGAGTGTGCGCTGATATGAAACTTCCTGGCAGATTAAAACTGTGTGCCCGACCGAGACTCGAACTCGGGACCTTTGCCTTTCGCGGGCAAGTGCTCTACCAACTGAGCTACCGAAGCACGACTCACGCCCGGTACTCACAGCTTTACTTCTGCCAGTACCTCGTCTCCTACCTTCCAAACTTTACAGAAGCTCTCCTGCGAACCTTGCAGAACTAGCACTCCTGAAAGAAAGGATATTGCGGAGACATGGCTTAGCCACAGCCTGGGGGATGTTTCCAGAATGAGATTTTCACTCTGCAGCGGAGTGTGCGCTGATATGAAACTTCCTGGCAGATTGAAACTGTGTGCCCGACCGAGACTCGAACTCGGGACCTTTGCCTTTCGCGGGCAAGTGCTCTACCAACTGAGCTACCGAAGCACGACTCACGCCCGGTACTCACAGCTTTACTTCTGCCAGTACCTCGTCTCCTACCTTCCAAACTTTACAGAAGCTCTCCTGCGAACCTTGCAGAACTAGCACTCCTGAAAGAAAGGAGACGAGGTACTGGCAGAAGTAAAGCTGTGAGTACCGGCCGTGAGTCGTGCTTCGGTAGCTCAGTTGGGCAGTTCGCCGGCGGACGGCGTGGAGGTAGGACGTAGTGTGGTGTGCGCTGCGCCGTCTGTGCTTCCGCGTGGTAAGTCTTGCGCTTGCTGCGGCTTAAAACTCCTTTTATAGAACGCTTCGAGAAGTAATGAGTAGCATGCAGTGATGGCTCAACCAAGTCGAAAAGATACGTTGAAACTTACCTTTGATCCTCGATATGCCAGACCCAAGTCGTTTGAAGTAGAAAATTGGTTAGAAGAAGATGTGAAGCTCTCCTTTAATGATGTAATTGGGATCCACCTGTCGATTGTAACTTGTGTCGTGTTTGTTAAAATGCATAGTTCCGAGTTGTGCGAGAAAATAGTTGAGTCTTCCGGAGGTGTCATGAAATTTAAGCACTCAGATGGAAACGTTGGTGAAGTCACCGTTGCACATGCTGGTTTTGGCATTCGCACAATTCGAATCTTCGAGTTACCTTTTGAGATTACAACAGACCAAATTAATGCTGTAATTTCACCCTTCGGGAAAGTGCTCAGCAACTTTGCCGAGAAATGGTCAAGCGCGCATAAATTCCCAGTACTAAATGGCGTACGTCAGCTTCGTGTAGAGTTACAAAAGCACATCCCGTCGTACATCAATGTCTGCGGATATAGAGGGATTGTAATTTATGACGACCAACCGCGAACCTGTGCCGCCTGTAACAAGCCTGGGCACGTTCGCGCAGAATGTATACAGCGGCGCGTTGCACAGCTGCCGGCCGGCGAGGCCGCCAGGCCACCGGCGATGACAACACTGCCAGGAACCTACGCCGCCGTGGCACGCGAACGGCCGACTGTCTCCTCAGCCCCTGAATCGTGTGCAAATACAAATTCTCCAAACACTGAAATTCCAATGGACGTCAGTGCCGTCATAGCTGACGACCTACAAGAGTCCCGCCAGTCTACGGAAACAGTTGAAGTTCCACCGACACAGGCACCTGCAATTGTAAAGGCAGCAGATCCGCCGGAAGCTGAAGACCGACACACCTTGCAGGAAAGCGACACTAACGTTGATACTGAAGAAAGTCCGTCGAGAGGCAATTCTCCGAAGAAAAATAAGAAACGCCGGCTGGCGCGCAAAGGTGCAGAGGAGACAGCTCCCACACTCCGACAAAAAGCGAAGGAAATAGGTAGTACCTTACGCCAACAGATCTGTAGCAACACGAAAGCGACACCAGTTTCTGTGGAGCGTTCCCCTTCTGCGCTGGAAAAACGAGACGTCCAAGGAAAGCCACCAAAGAAAGCATCCAACGACCGTCAAGAAACGAGTCACTCTCATGAAGCTTCACTCGTCCCACCCACGACGACAACCTCAACCAGCTGGGCAGACGAAAGCGACCATAACAATGCCGACGCTGAAATGACAGAAGTTTCAGAAACTCAGACAGACTGTAAGCTAGCCCCACAGGTGGCTGATTTCTTCAACGACGACGTCTCCGCGAACGAACATTCTAAAGAACAAGGACACACCGCTGAAACATTTGCTACCGGTGAATATTATTAAGATGCGTTTTAAAGCTGACGTTTGCGAGAAAAAACAGAAGAATGTTTTTTAAAGTTAGATCAAGTAGAACGAAGAATGTCTGACATACAAGCATACAAAATCGCGACAGTAAACCTTAACAAGATTCACAGTTCCTTTAAACTACAGAACTTAAAAGATTTTATATATGCTTCTGACAGTGACATTATCCTTTTACAAGAAGTGACAGACATTGAGCTTGGTAACATACCTGGCTTCAACGCCATTACAAACCCAGGGCATGGAGCGGAAATGGGCACGGCTCTGCTCACAAAGGAGGGCATAGTAGTCCAAGATGTAGTTAAACTACCAAACAGTAAAGGCATAGCGGCCACAATAAACAACATACGGCTCATTAACGTGTATGCCCCTTCAGGATCCAGTAACAGGCACCGCAGAACGGAGTTCTTTAAAGAAGAAATTGTCCCACTATTTGGAACTCGATATGATCACCTTATGCTAGGAGGAGATTTTAATTGTGTTTTGCATGCCAAAGACCAAACTCCCAATTTTAACAAGTGCACTGAACTGGAACGTATAGTTAATGACTTAAGACTAACAGAATCATGGGAACATATGCACGGTGCAGCCCCTGGCTTCACCCACGCCACAAGTCACTCGGCGAGCCGTTTCGACAGGATATATGTAACGCACAATTTGAGACACCTCATTTTGCAGTCCGAAGTATGGCCTACCGTTTTTTCAGATCATGCTGCTTACATATGCACAATCAATCTGATAAAACAAGGGACATTCAGAGGTCGAGGCACATGGAAGCTCAATGTGTCACATCTGGAAGACCATGCTTGTCAGGAGGCATTTCACAAGGTATGGAGAGAGTGTGAAAGCAAATTTAGCTCGTACAACTCTGGCACTGACTGGTGGCTGAAACATGCCAAACCTAAAATACGGAGGTTTTTCATAAACTACTCCAAAGACAAAAACTTTTGGCACAAATCAACTATAGAATTTTACTTTCAGTGTCTAAGGGATTTGTACAAGTGCGATGCAACAGTTGTGGACAACTACGATAGAATTAACAAAATTAAAGCAAAAATCTTAGCACTACGGCGTAAACAACTGGAAGGCTACCAAATAAGGTCGCGTGCCCAGAACATAGCCCAGCACGAGGTCACTTCCATTTACCATGTCATTCGTGAAAGCAAAAGGGCGGCTCGCAAGATATTATCTGAAATAACAACTGATGATGGAAGGAAGCTGACGAAGCAAAGAGAGATTAAAGAGGCAATCGTACAGCATTTTGAATCCTTAATGTCTAGTCAGACGGTTGACGAACAGCTTCAAGACGAGTTAATGATTAACCTCCAGGGCAAAGTATCCCACGCGGAAGCACAAACTCTCATCTCGGAAGTGACTGAAGAAGACGTCGAAGAAGCTATATATGGAAGCACGAAAAATAAGGCTCCAGGGGCAGATGGAATTCCGGCAGAATTTTATCGCAGATTCAGTGGCCTCGTAAAAGGCAAGTTTACTCTCATCTGCAACGAACTGCTAAACCCTGAGAATGACATCCCGAAGGAATTTCGTGAGGGACTCGTAGTGCTAGTGCCAAAAACTACCAATACGAAATCTGTAAGTGCTCTGAGGCCAATTACGCTTTTAAACAGCGATTACAAAATCTTTGGCCGCATCCTCGCTCGCAGGCTGAAAACCACAATGACCAGCGTCACTGGCCCTTATCAAACAAGTGTGGGCAAAGACAGAAGAATTCTCCAGACCCTCTGTGATTACAGGGACCTAATCTCAACGGCCGACGTCTGCAAAATAAAATGTGCACTCATCTCACTCGACTTTGACAAAGCCTTCGACAGAGTTAATCATAGTTTTCTCCTTCGCACCATGGGCGCAATGGGCTTCCCACCTCTATTCATTGCGGTAGTAAGAAATACAGTAACAAACAACTCAGCCAGATTTGTCATCAATGGACACATTAGCCGTCCGATTGACGTCACCAGCTCCATTAGGCAAGGGTGTCCAATGTCAATGGCACTCTTCGCCATCGCCATCGAGCCCCTGCTTGCCTCCCTTATGAAACATCTACAAGGACTACAAATACATGGAGAAAAGATCGTGTGCAAGGCATACGCTGATGATGTTGGCTTCCTAGTCGTGAATGGCGCTGAAGTACAGAGCGCACTACGAATAGTAACAAAATATGAACAGGCATCTGGTGCAAAACTTAATAGAACAAAGTCGGGGATTTTCAACATCGGCCGTGGAATTGGGACGCAAACGCAGGATCTGTTACGCGAGCTTGTAACCATGAAATGTCTCGGCATAGATTTTAAAAGAAATATCAAGCACACTATTGCTGCGAATTATCGAAAATTACTTAACAGCATACGCGCCTCTGTACAAGCACATAGTATTAGGAAACTCGATGAACTTCAAAAAGTAACAGTGGCAAATGTATACATCACATCCAAAGTTAATTATGTAGCACAAGTTCTGCCACCACCTGCGACTTTGTTGAAAAGCATCGCATCTGCACTAGGACACTTTGTGAGCCGCGGACGTATTTTCAAAGTCAAATATGACATTCTGATGCTCCCTACGAAATGTGGTGGGTTAAATCTTACCGATGTCAGCAAAAAAGCGCAAGCCTTATACCTTGCTACCACATACAAACAATGGAAAGAGCCAAGTGGTACCCTTGCTGCACATTTGTTAAACGAAATAGCTCCTGCTGACGTCAGTGCACCTATAAATGTCCAACACATACCCAACGGACTATACCACTTGAAATACTTTTTCGTAGAATACAGCTATATACAGGCAAGGATTCCTGGAAAAAACATCATGAAAGTAAAAGAACTTTATAATAACTTGATGAAAGACAAACCCAGAAACGACGTAGAACAAAAGTATCCTTGTTATAACTGGGAAACAATATGGGAAAATATTCACTGCCGGAACTTGCCAACGTATGTCAAATCGACCTGGTACTTTGCTGTAAACAGAAAAATTACGACGAACTCTAAACTTCACTCTATTCGATTGGCCGAGTCACCGCTGTGTCCATTATGTAAAATACCAGATACCGAAAAGCATAGATTGCTGTGTGACAGGGTAAAAGAAATATGGCTCTACATAAGACAAAAGATAGCGAGCGTCAGCAGAACTACGCCCAATGCCGTTACGACTGCTGAATTTTTAAACCCTGGCGGTATACCTTACCCTAAAACAAAACGAAATGCAATTAACTGGTTGAAAGGCCAAACGATGCATTACGTCCTAACAAAAGACTCAAGCAATAGGGAGGACTTCTGGGTATACCTTACAACTGAGCACCACAAGTTGATGTGTACTAAAAAATACAAAGAAAATTACGCAAACTTTTTAACTAAAACAATCCTGTAACCATTAGAAATGCGTAATTTACATTGCACATTCAAGCATTTCGTATATTAGACGAATGATTTTTGGTTAAAGTTTGTTCTACACGTAGCAGGAGGAGGATTTCCAACAGAAAGTAGTCAGAGAAGATCATCAGTATAGACCAATTAAGCCTATGTGTATCTATTACTTTGGTTTCGGAGAAACACAGTGATGAAACTGGTATACGCCATTTATTTAGTTTCTGTTTTTCTTTCCTTTTCTTTTCACAAGAAGACACATTTATGTTAATTAAGTGTAAAATCAAGCAGAAGAAGCCTATTTTACTTCATTACCTTCTGAAAAAGGAAATTATACTTATCAGCCATAATGAGTTTGCTTCTTTCCGTTTTTTCCACGCACGGAGAACGAAATTTACAGATGCAGTTACATTTCCACAACAATTATGAGACTGCCTTCTCAATGGAATTTACATTTATTTTTATTCAAGCCATGTTGCAAACAAAGGCAACAGAAGGGGCATACTTCGTTCGTCGTTCACAAGAAGCGCGTTTCCACATCATCAAGTTACATTCATTCTTAAAGGCGGAGAAGCCGGGCCGAGAAGGCAACACTTGGCGAGCGTAAAGGATGGGTTGAAGGGGAGGAAGGAGACCCTAAAAAAAAAAAAAAAAAAAAAAAAAAAAAAAAAAAAAAAAAAAAAAAAAAAAAAAAAAGTTGGTAGAGCACTTGCCCGCGAAAGGCAAAGGTCCCGAGTTCGAGTCTCGGTCGGGCACACAGTTTTAATCTGCCAGGAAGTTTCATATCAGCGCACACTCCGCTGCAGAGTGAAAATCTCATTCTGGAAACATCCCCCAGGCTGTGGCTAAGCCATGTCTCCGCAATATCCTTTCTTTCAGGAGTGCTAGTTCTGCAAGGTTCGCAGGAGAGCTTCTGTAAAGTTTGGAAGGTAGGAGACGAGGTACTGGCAGAAGTAAAGCTGTGAGTACCGGGCGTGAGTCGTGCTTCGGTAGCTCAGTTGGTAGAGCACTTGCCCGCGAAAGGCAAAGGTCCCGAGTTCGAGTCTCGGTCGGGCACACAGTTTTAATCTGCCAGGAAGTTTCATATCAGCGCACACTCCGCTGCAGAGTGAAAATCTCATTCAGGATATTCTTCAATTGAAAATTGCGAGGGCTACATCTGAGATCTTTGGCATCTCGTGCGAACTTACTGAAAAGAGATGCAGGTGAATGCTATACGCCTTTCAGCACAAGTCAGGACGTGTGATGCAAAAGCAGATTGAATTTCTGTTTCATATTAATTGAATGAAATCTGCTAATTCTTGGGATAACCTCATATTGTTAAAAAAGAACATCATTAAAGAAAATTCATGTTGAGAATGCCAGTTCGTTTAGCGGTACGCAGATGCACAACGAGAAGGCGAACTGCTTCTGACCCCAAAAATATATACAAATTGAATTTCTTTGTATTTATAAATACATTTACAAAATTTCTTCATTTATATCCTAATATATACTTGTACATTTAAAATTTTTGTATCCTGTCCACTCGTCTAATATAGAGTGCCTAGGAAGCTGTTTCCTCGGATCGCTAGACAACAATTCAAGCAAATTGTATTAACGGAGTTTATTACAGTAAGTTAACTGACAATTACTTTGCGTAAACCTTAGAATAATTACTCAGTGTGTGACAAATTATCTTGATGGAACATTCTAGTGTTGGACGAAGTTTTTTTTTTCAGTCTTTACAATACCTAGGCTATTTAATGGACATTATATTCTGAATGTTTTTTCTTTATTGAACGACAGGCGTTTGTTCGACGGCTCGTCGCCTGCTCCGCCCGCGGCAAGGCGGCGCGGTGCTTATATTCTCTTCGTGTAGAGGTTGCTCCTGTCTTGGTGTCGTCCTAGTCAGCGTACTACTGGCTGCCACTTTCTGCTGTAACCTTCCAGGCTGACGTGCCGGCGCTTGACGTTAAGCCGAAACAAAAATCACATTGTTTTTTTGTTTGTGTTCCCTGGTTTGATTCTCTAGGAAACCGATCTGACATACAGAAATCTGGAGATTTTTCCAGCTTTGAAACTTGCCAATTGCTGTACCATGAATTTTAAGTCTGGACATCCGTCCCTTTTTCTTGGTTTTTCACGAATGTATTTTGATTTTATAATCGTGCTGAATAAGCTTCATCTCATCAAGAAATCTGTAAATGTCTGGACTCCAGGGAAAGAACTGACTATTATATTTTCTTTGGGAACTTCCACAAGCATTAGTGGATCGCTTTCTATTACAGTTTAGTTCTGCACACATACATTTGAAAAGAGTGCATTTTTTTCCAAATAAGTTTCCACTAAGCAATCATACGACGTCTGCAATTTTTCTGATGCAGGCATCGTTGATATGTCACCAACCATATTGCGATTCATCATCGACGATAGAAATACATAAGACAGAAACCTTCCCTTTTCATTTCTTCCGTAATAGTCATGTACAAGTCACAATCTTTGTATCTTTCGCTACCGACTCTGGGTTAAATGAAATGCCCAACATTGGATAATTTGTCAGTCCATGCTTCACTTCCAGCTTTCATTATGATGTCTCAAAGTCTGAAAACATCGTTGATGGTGAAAATTTCAGACCTGCATCATTACTTTCATCGACAGCCTTTGAAAGATGTGTGATGCGTCGAAGTTTCCTTGTCGTTCAGTAAAAAAAACCTTTAGAATATAATGTCCATTAACTAGGCCGAGTATTGTAAAGAGCTGAGAAAAGAACTTCCTCCAACACTTGACTGTTCCATCAACATAATTTATCACACACTGAGTAATTATTCTAAGGTTTTCGCATTCACAAAATATTACAACATTTTTCTCGGTATTATTTTCTAGCAAGAAATTGTTCTCGTCTGCAGTTGCCCTTATCGGCAATTTCAGCAGAATTTTCCTCGTAACTTTGAAACAGATTTAACAAATCTGGCGACAAAATTGTTAAGGCTTTCGTGGCCACTTGTTGACAAACTGCCTATTGGCTTCTGTCTCGGGTTCTTCGGCCGACGTTCATCTAATGATTTTTCTGACGTTTCGCCAGCACGAGTGGCTGGCATTGTCAAAGCTTCACCCTCCATTGCCGGTGGTGAACTGGAGCCGAGCTCGCGGGCGCAGACTATATGTACCTGGGGCGCCAACGTCCGAGGGCTTCTCCGCGGTCATTTCCGGTGCGGTTCTCCTCTGCGACGGTCGTTCGCTGCAGTACGGGAAGCCAGGATCCGTTGACCTTAAGTCTTTCCTCTTTCTTGTTCAAACTGTTCGCGTGTTTTTGTATTTCTACAGCTTCTCTGCATTTGCAACACCTGGAAACTGTCCTGAGGAGCAATGGGTACTCCACAAATTATATTAGAAGTGTAACAGAGCCAAACACTCGGTGAAGTAAGGAACCAGAAAAAGAAATGTCGGGTACGGCCTTTCTGCCATACATTCCCAGAGTGACGGACAGAATCGGCCGTATATTGCGCAAACATGGCGTAAAGACGATTTTCAAACCGACAAGGAAAATCAAAGAGTGTCTTAGATCGGCGAAGGAGAAAAGAGACCCACTTGCAATGTCGGGAATATACCGTAAACCATGCACATGCGGAAAAGTTTACGTCGGAATGACTGGACGATCCATCAACACCAGGATCAACGAGCATAAGCGACATTGTAGGTTGGGGCAGGTGGAGAAATCGGCCGTGGCAGAGCACGCACTCAATGAGACCGACCACGTAATAAAGTTCGCCGACACGGAAGTTCTGGCTGTAGAGAAGCACTATCACACGCCCTTGTTCAGAGAAGCTGTAGAAATACAAAAACACGCGAACAGTTTGAACAAGAAAGAGGAAGGCCTTAAGGTCAACGGATCCTGGCTTCCCGTACTGCAGCGAACGACCGTCGCAGAGGAGAACCGCACCGGAAATGACCGCGGAGAAGCCCTCGGACGTTGGCGCCCCAGGTACATATAGTCTGCGCCCGCGAGCTCGGCTCCAGTTCACCACCGGCAATGGAGGGTGAAGCTTTGACAATGCCAGCCACTCGTGCTGGCGAAACGTCAGAAAAATCATTAGATGAACGTCGGCCGAAGAACCCGAGACAGAAGCCAATAGGCAGTTTGTCAAATCTGTCGACGTCTATGATTGTTATTTCTTGTGTAATCCCCTTTAGCTAATTGTATACAGCTCTGACGGTCTCACAGAAATATCTTCTGTGGCTTCTGTTTTCAGATTAAAATTTATTTTTTGGCTCTGAATTATGTGTAGAATCTCCACAACATCCGTCTCCTCAATAAAAACAGTTTAAATCAAGCTTCTGCAATCTTTAAGGTTGCATGTGCATCACGCTGCACTACTTTTCAAAAAATTGAAACTCGAGGGTGTTCCGTTTCAGAAGTGACATTTTCCCTCCCATTTTACTTACTGAAACTGAAAGCGCATCGGAGGACATATTCACTCATAACGATCTGCTGTAGACTGAGACATGAGCCCGCAGACTGTTGGGTGGTCTCCGCGTTGTTGATACTACTCTATACTCATCTGATAACAAATCCTTGCCTTTCTTCCATTTCACTTCACTGACCTCACTGCATATAGACTGAGCCTTAGCAATTCCTTTTTCTGATTTTTTAGCTTCCCTAACACTTTCATAGTACTGACATTTCACGCCCCGACTCTTCGAACGTTACCATTTCGTTGGTTATTTAATCTGTTTCTCATAATCGCGTCCCCATTGGCAGTCCCCTCTTGGAGAACCGAATGGGGAACTAGTCCCAAATCTTTTTTCAGTGGAGAGATCATCATGGCACATTTTTCAATTACAAAAAAATGGCTCAAATGGCTGTGAGTACTATGGGACTTAACTTCTGAGGTCATCAGTCCCCTAGAACTTAGAACTACTTAAACCTAACTAACCTAAGGAAATCACACACAGCCATGCCCGAGGCAGGATTCGAACCGGCGACCACAGCGGTCGCGCGGTTCCAGACTGTAGCGCCTAGAACCGCTCGGTCACTCCGGCCGGCTTTTTCAATTACAGGCCACATGTCGATACACATTATGGGTTTAGATACTGTGGTAGTATTTGGCAAACGTTCGAGAGACGAAACATTAGCTCTAGTAAAATGTACTCAATGTAAGTACCAGTGGACGCAGGTCTATGCACCAGGTCTCAAGATGCAATTTGTTGGAGACGCCACCAAAAAGTGCATTATGGTAGTCAGGGCCGAGAGTGCCTTACCTAGCCGTGGGAAACTGTGGGTAGCAAGAAAGTTTACAAACAGCCCAGAGTAATCATAATAATATTTTTAAAGCCGACTGAGTACTGTAAATAGTTAAAATATGGCTATATATAATAGAGGAACTTTGTAGGTGAAAGTTATATTATATGCAATTTGTGACAAGTTAGAACTTAACGTATTAATAAGAAACGTGGATATTTTGTAAGTGATATTTAAAGGAGCAGTGTTAAGAGACAGGATAGTGTGGTGGTTTGATGATGACCAGAGCAGTAGTCAGCAAATACTGTCCATTTCCCAGATGTACTGTACATGTAAACAGAGGTACAGCACTGACAAAGAAGAACACTTAAGGTCTCCTGTCTTTGTATCACGTGGCACTGACTCAGAGCAGTTATACGCTGAGACTCCATACGGACGCACGGTAAGTCATTGGCCTAGACTTTGTCTATTAAACTACTGCAGATGTGCCGAGATTTGGTACAACAGGAGATTTGATGTAACAGGAGAATATATTATTACGGAGAGTTTCACGAAATTTCAAAGGCTTATGAATCGTACAGGAAGATAGCTGAAGGAAGACTGTAACCTAGGAGGTAAGTCTGTCTAACTGAGATCTCATGCAATGGGGCCACTAAACTATTTAAAGTCTCTCAGAATGAGAGATTAACTTTGGCTTCAGATATTGAGAGTCATTATGAAGTATCGTGGAATGCAATGATGAAGTTATTGAAGTATTGTGAGACTGAAGTTTGTGCCTGATCAATACATCTGAGACTGCTATCACTGACCCCTTCCCTTTGTAAATTATTTTCCTTATTAGACAGCCGAGTAGTACACACATAGATTGACATGAATGGGTCAAGTCAAGGTGTCCCTCCTTGTGGTGTTAGTGCTGGAGAAAGTGCGATATTGTTTGTTAACGCAGGATGTGACGTAAGAATTAGAGATGTGTGACGTGTATAATATGAGAATATGGACGATGCGAATTTCAACATGCAAATACGAAGAGGGAAAACTAGTGAAATTACGCTAATTGGATGACACAGCTGCTAAAAGGACTAACAAGTGAGAGTGAAGTGAAGAAAGTGCAAAGGAGGACCTCTAAGACTCCGAGCTTGTGTGACAGTGTAAACAATGTTAAGGACAAAATTCCACTATGTGTGAAGTAGGGAGCACAAAGTGTAAATACCCATGATTGAATCAGTGCTTATTTTGCTGCAGGCTTACAACAGGAATCCGTAGGGCCAGGTTTTCAATACTGGGATGGAAGTGTAATGTCGAAAAACCACCGTCGCTGCCTAGAGACCACCGTAACCCAGAGACATCAGTAGGCTGTAGCCGTGGGCAATGACCTGCCTGATGACAGCAACGAGAAGTTTCCATGCCAAACCTCCGCTTGTCAAAGGCCTGGGACCGCCATTCAGCCAAGTACCATGTAGCAATGGGTGTACCTCGGTCTCTGGCCTGTGTTCGAGATATTGTCGCTTGACACCGAAATGTGGCTCCCTCCACGGAGTCAGTGCTTGACGGCTGGACCACTGGCCCGAAAGAGCGGGTTACCTCACAGCAGTGCCCTGCGTGGCACACACCATATGTCAGTCATCGCCAAGAGTTATGACGTAACCTTGAAGACTACGCTATAACTGTGGTGCAGCACTGCATCCCACATTCCAGGGTTCATCTCCACCTGAGTGGCTCTGCTTACTGTCACTCCACTTTCGACTAGGACGCCGCCGGCTGCAGCATAATAAGCCTCTGTCACCACAAGCTGCTGGGTCTGTGACGGGGCTGTGACTGCCATGTCGTCACAGCGGCCAGCTTGCCATTGATTCCAAATTAGCACACCAGCGTTGTGGCATGGTAGCAGTGGGGCTTTGTTAGGTCGCTGGAAAGAGTTGGCACCACATGTCTACACACAAGTCACCTTATTCCCGTAAATTCCGGGTGGGGGGGGGAGGAGGGGGTGCGCTGAGCTCTGACGCCACGTTCAATCACATCCCAGAAGTGTTCCATCGGGTTCAGATCTGTCGAGCTGAGGGCCAGCACATCAATCGCCACTGGGTTTCTCGAGCCACCCAATCGCATTCCTGGCCTTGTGACATGGCGCATTACCTTGTTGAAAAATACCACTTCCGTCAAGAAACACGATCTACATGAAGGGATTTACATGGTCTGCAACCAACGTACTACACTCCTTGCCAGTCTTGGTCCCCTGCACGAGCTCCACTGAACCTATGGATGCCCACCTGAGTGTTTCACAGAGAATAATTTTTCCGCCGCCAGCCTGTCTCCATCCCATCTTAAATATGTCAACGACCTGTTCCCCTGGAAGACGAGGGATTTGCGACCTCTCATCGGCATGATGAAGAAGGCATCGGGATTCATCAGAACATGGAACGCTCTGCAACTATGCTAACGTCCCGTGGCGATAGTCACGTGCCCAATTCAGTCGTAATTGCCGATGTCGTGGCACATACATAGGTCGTCGAAGGCTCATCGTTAGAAGTGTTCTGTGCACTGCGTGCTCAGACACACTTGTACTCAGCCCAGGGTTAAAGTCTGATGTTAGTTCCGCCAGAGTTCGCCATCTGTCCTGTTTTACCAGTCTGCCCAGCCTACGACGTCCGTCATCTGCGATGAAGGGTGGCAGCCAGATAGGGTGGCGACACATCCCCAATACGTCTGCCCGTGGTTCTACCTTGGTTTCGCCACGTGTTGGAGATACTCACCACAGCACCCCTCGACAACTCTTGCGGTTTCCGAAATGCTCGTGCCGAGCCTCTGGACCATTACAATTCAACCTAGGTCAAATTCATAAAGACCGCACGCGTTCCCCATTCTACACACGGATAGCACGCTCACTGATACTACATGCACCGTGGGTATGTCTGCCTATCAATCATTCTTCGCCAGGTAATGCTGCTACAGCCTGGACGGGTTTACGTCAATAGTACAGGTGACTGATCAGTAAATGTATGCTGCAGGGTGTTTCCTTCACCTTCCTCACATGGTGCGCGGAGTGGAAATATCACGAGATAACAACAAGCTATGCCAAAGACGAGATACACGAAATCCATCTGAACAGGCCTCGGGAAGCCCAACGGTACCGTCCGACCGCCGTGTCACTCTCAGCCGGTAATCACTGGGTGTGAATATGGAGGGGCGTGCGGTCAGCACACCGCTTTCCTGGCCGTTGTTAGTTATCGTTACTGGGGTCGTTACGTCTCAGTCAAGTAGCTCGTCAATTGGCCTCACGTTCTTTCTCTGAACAAAGACAAACTTACTGTTGTAGCATTTCCGGATGTAGAACCTGATACACTATTTGAAATTATAAGCTATCGCGAATAAAATTGGAAGCGAAAGTTTCCCTACAACTAGGCCAGAAGGCAGACGACACTTATAAGAGTCGGACATGAAAAGCCACAAGTAGTTAAGGAACGAGTAAGACATCTTGTACCTTGTCCCCTGTTTACTTGTCCGTACACTGAGCAACGCAGGGCAGACCCAGACGGTCACTCTCGTAAGTGCTAGCCAAGCTCGACAGCGCTTAAAGTTGCGGCCCAGACATTTGCCCGAATCAGATGGAATAATCGGAACTCTTTTTGTTCACCGACTGTTTCTCTGCTGCTGCCCACAATGTCACTATCTACGAACGCTAGAAAACCGAGACACCAAGGCAGACCAAGATGACTCTCATTACCCAGTATCAGTCATTGTACTTTCGCCCACTGCATAGGGGTAAATGAGGTTGTGCAAGCTAATTCCAGTGCAAACCATTGTCGTTTAGGCTACTGTGTCTCGTCTGGCCAATTTGAATTGTGCAAGAGGTCACATTGCCTTTATGGCTAGATCACTTTATGGCTCTCTGAAAATCTGTATTTCATTGCTTATTGTAATCTATGAAATTTTGCTCTGTTTTACTGCTGTCATTGACTGAAATTGCTGCCTTTTATTAATTACGTTCTCTTCTAGTTTTAATTAATTGCTTTACTGTAGCGTGTTGGCTTTTGGGCGGGATGTATTTTGAGATCTTTTTTCCGGGTTTAGTATCTGAATATTTCGTTTGTTGTTGTCATCCTTTTAGAGTTGCTCTGCTTTATGGTGTATTATTTTGTGCCCAGTTATTGTAAAGCTAAAGATATTCTGAGGAGTAGAAGTTTTTGCCGTATGTTGTAGTGTGATAGTAATTTTTTCTTTGTAAAGTAATTACTAGATTATTTGCTTTGATCATCTTGTGTACACGCTCAGACGTGTTGAGTTTTATTAATAAATGGATCTACGCCAGCACACCCCCAGCCGCTTTTCACACCCACTGTGTCCACCGCCAAAATATTCTTCGAATATCCTCTTCTCATGATACTATCAATCTGTGCATTTGTTCTTGCAATTCCGTTGCCATATCTGACAGAACTACGACATTAGAAAAGAATAAAGCTTTTATTTCAGTCCCTTAACCTTAATTCCATTTCCGAATTTTTCCTTCATTTAATACAGTGATTGCTCAGTGTACGGACAAGTACATAGGGGGCAACGTGCAAAGGTGTCTTACACGTTCCTTAACTACTGGTGGCTTTTCATGTCCTTCGACGCTTACGACACCTGGCTTCTGGCCTAGTTGTAGGGAAACTTTCGTTTCCAGTATTTTATTCACAACAGCTTCATAATTTCAAATAGTGTATCAGATTCTAAATCCGGAAATGCTGTAACAGTAAGTTTGTCTTTGTTAAGACCGCCTAAGACAGGCAATATGTCGGCATGGCCCCGCATTTTCCTACATTTCTCTGGATTCTAAACTGATCTTCACTTAGGTCAGCTTTTGTCAGTTTTTCTACTCTTCTGTAAATAATTACTGTCAGTATTGTGCAAGCATGATGTACTAATTTGGCTTTTATTTCCATGAAACCGTTAGTGATCTAAAATAAAGGACTACATACGGCTGAAGCGGTTTATTAATACCCCTGTTAACTTCTTAGTTCGGTAATAGTCGTACTTGGCAACTCCTCGTCTTCTTGGGTAGGGATAACTGTATTCTTTGTCAGGATATTTCGTCTGTGTGATGTATCTTCCATATTTTGTCGCGTCTGGCTCTCCAACGATCTCAGTAATTTTGAGAACATCTCGTTTACTCCAGGGGACATGGTTCGCCTTTGTTTAAGATCTTTGTTAAATTTTCTTTGCAGTCCTGGTTGGACACGAAAATTTCTGTCTGCCTTCTCACCGATTTGAGGTTCCACATTAAACTGTAAGCACATTTATCCTGTTGGGTGATATCGGGAGTAGATTACAGAAACCCATATCACCAAAGTGGGGTCTAAATTAAAGTCCTTCAGCCAGCCTTTGAGCTACATGGAATTATTGTTGTTACGACTACAGCAAATTTCTGCCAAATGCAGATTAACCAACGAGGAATTTGAGTGTAAAATGTAGCAAGTCATTTAGACTTGTCTTTTCGTTTCATTTCAAAACTCCCAGTTGAGTTAACAGACGCTAGTAAGGCATCAGTAACTCTGTAATTAATTTACTGTAAGATCAGATGTTTATTAAACAAGTTGTTCGTAGTGGTGAGTTTGGTTTGCGCGTGAAAGCATTTTCATTTGGCCATAATCTCGTTCACTGGGAAGCTGCCGTGTTCCAAGCGGCTGCTTCACATAGCCAGCGACAGAGACAGCATTTATGACCCTTCACTTGGGCCAGTAGTGAATGAGGCAGGCAGCAGTCATGCGCCACCACACTTTCTTACAGGCAGGCCTCCGCTGAAAAGTGTGGAGTGTGACGTTCGTGGTCGACAGTACGAGATCTGCAATACGGGGCGCTTTCGGGCTGCGGGAAATCGAAGCCCTTCTCTTTTGTTTGGGCTGATTCAGTCAAACAAGACGCACGGACAGAAGATTGTTGGTAGACATTTCTGAAGAGAAACTGGCGTGTGGTACCACGACACCGTAGCTCATAGACTGCCCCTGCAACAAACACTTTTTCCCCCCCAAGACGGCGTTGCCTCTCGCGAGCGTTCCTCTGCAGAAATACAGACAAGATGACAAGTGATTTGCTACGCATTATACGATGTCAGCGGAAACGCTTGCAGTTTGTAGAGGGGGATTTTTCTGGAGTTATAACGCATGTGACTGGCACAGAAAAGGGCAACAACACTGACATTGGCTTACTAGCGTACTAGGAGGAGGGGACTAGCGTTTAACATCCAGTAGGCAACGAGATCGTTCGAGACGGAACACAAGCTCGGATTAGGGAAGGATGGAGAAGGAAAGCGGCCGTGCCCTTTAACGAAGGAACCATCCTGACATTTAACTAGCGTTTTCAAACGACTCCACGTGGAGGGACGTTGAAAAATTACGGAGCGAACTGATGGGGTTAATGTTGTTCTGTTGAGCAGTAGAGGAAAAATTTTGAGGCAGACCACAGTCTGACAAAGGTGTTTTCTCAGACAACACACTGGGCGTTGGATCAACTGTGTTGCTACCTTTTTTTGGAGGCAGGTGTGAGATTTGCAGGCTTAGGAAGAGTAATTTCACCCAGGCATTAGCTCATGCGTAAAGACGAGCCGTTTCTGACAGCCACAGCAGCTGTTCTTGCAAGCTTAGTGTACCAGTAAGTAGTTTGGTTCACAACCATCACCAGTCTTTTATTAACTTTCGTAAGATTGCATTATCTTTTTATTTTGTCAACGAGAAAGTCGCTGAAATCCTTCGACCACTACCTTTACTTTGCTAACGCTAGTCAGTTTCGCTCTTTTCGTGTTAGTTAGGTATTTTATTAATGAATTTTAGTTATTACTTAATCAAACTTATGCTTAATTGTAAATAAGAATTTCCGCGATTTTTAATACATTCTCTCACTCCAGTATACGGAAACCTTATGACATTACGTTGGAGAGCTTATATTAATGGGAGAAATATTTTGATTAATGTGATTATGCCCATGAAGGTACAGCAAGCATTGAGCCAGGCCAAATAACGAAGTTACTTCAATTTTTTATTTCACTGCACACAGATCTTAGGTCACTGTTTTTTCTTTGCCGATGTAAATTTTGGGACAGAAAATTCCTAGTAGGTACCCCCATGCTTCATTTAAAATACACCGCACGACCTTAATATAGAGTCTCAAGAGCTCAAAATAGTTTTTCATTATCTACCGTTGCTTGTAATCTATGGCAAACGAACAAGCAAGGTTATCTTTTGGAATGCTTCTCACGGTAAACACAATGATTTGCGTGGGTCCTGTCTAACGCTGCAAGTTGTAATGGGACATCCTCCTGTAGCATTACTTTTCCTCAACAATAGTTGTCGATATCAGTATTATTTTTCGAATTTTGGTCGGGTCAATACTATCTCAGTTGCTTTTCTGAAAACTTTCATGTAATTTACACGGTATGTTATGTTTCAAGCTAAAATTTGTGAAAAGGAATTACTTTTTAATATATTTTCGTACTAGTACTAGTCCTGAATGTAAAATTATATTTATATAAACATTTGAAATTACGAAATATTTGCACACTAAAAATTTCCATTATTAATTATGCTATCCCGTACTGTTTACTATGTTTATTTCTGAATTCATTTATGAAATAATAATCGAAATTAACAATGTAACAAAAACTAGTAGGAATTCACTTCTTAAGAAAAATTGTAAACCTTTTGGAATATTGTTTTTTCCGCAGGGTGAGAGAGCCGTAAGCTTGTCTCTGATGTGATCGGACGTATTTCTGTACACGTAAAAAATCAAAAGACTGTATGATACATTAAATGTGACGATTTTCAGCTTCAAGAATCAGACCCCTAGACAAGAACTGGCGCCATCTCAACAAGACAAGCTAAGTAAAGTTGAAAGCTTATTGTAATATTCGCTCCTCTCAAAATATTCATAACGACTTTGCTTATTAATTACTTGGACTGGGCATTGTTAAATGTGAACAATAGCTGGAAGAAGGATGGAGGGGGGAGATTACTAAGTTTCATATCACGATCTAGATTAAACGACCACGAGCGAGAAAGGAGACAGAAGTCTACATAAACGGAGAAAGGACTTACACTTTGTGGACTTAAATACGTTTCCCCATTCTTTTTTATCTACATGGAAAGTGCAGCTAGATTCCTCAGTTTTGAATCCAGTGTTGTTACTGGGTTGATGCAGCATGCCACGAATTTCTCTCCTGTGTGAACCTCTTCATCTCGGAGTAGCTCTTACACATGTTCATTATGATTTATTAAATGTGTTCCAATCTCTGTCCTCCTGTACAATTATTTTAGTTTCTACATCTCCCTCTAGTGCCGTATAAGTTATTGCCTACA
The DNA here is from genome assembly GCF_021461385.2 of Schistocerca piceifrons. Taxonomy (NCBI): domain Eukaryota; kingdom Metazoa; phylum Arthropoda; class Insecta; order Orthoptera; family Acrididae; genus Schistocerca; species Schistocerca piceifrons. The sequence continues at coordinate 453,721,265 of NC_060142.1, forward strand.
TCAAATGTAGTAGCATCAAACCCCGAGTTGTTACGTGTTTCCATAGGGATATATGTATATTGTCTGCAAGTTTGAAAATTTTCATAATTGCTGCCTCGAGCTGTTGATAAAATTCTTTACTTAGGAACCGGTTTCGGTAGACAGATCGTCATCTGATTCTTAAAAGGATTTACTGCACTATTTTAGGCGAATATAACATTATTGACATCAGACATTAAAACCATGAATTTGTCGTAATATAAATTACATAGACAATATATAAAAATTTTGTATGCGATATGCATCCGTTCATAGAAATGACGCCGGCTAGTGACGTAACATGAAAGTGTGCACTGCCTGTCACAGTTTTTACGTATTGACGATGTAGTTTGTATTTGATGTGACAGCAGTGACAAGTCCATGGTTTTATATTTTCGACGTCGGTGATTTGATATTCGCCTAATATGATGCTGTAAATGCTTTTAAGAAACTGATGATGGTCTGACGACCAAAACTGACAGTTAAATAAAGAATTTTATCAGCAGCTCGAGACGGTAATCATGACATTTTTCAAATATCTAGTACCTGCGGGGCACCACCTCTTGTAAGTATTTAGTCAGCTTTTTGTGTCTATATGTCCTTTTCTTCGCCAGTTCGACGGTGAACTTGTTCATTGCTTATCATATCGCTCCACCTATTTTTCAGCATTCTTTTATACTGCTACATTTAAAACGCTTCGATTCTCTTCCTGTCCCGTTTCTCATAGTACACGATTCGCTACTAAACGCTATTGCTCTCCGAACGTGCATTCTCAGAAATTTCTTCCTCAAATTGAGGTTGATGTTTGATACTAGTAGACTATTTTTGGCCAGAAGTGCCCTCTTTGCCTGCGCTAGTCATCTTTTTATGTACTCCTTGCTTCGTCTATCACGTTTATTTTGCTTCTAAGGTAAAAGAATTCCTGAAATTTGTCTACTTTGTTCTCACTAATTATGATTTTAAGCTTATCGCTAATCTCATAACCTCTTCTCCTTATTACTTTCTTCTTTCTTCAGTTTACTTTCAGTTCGTATCTTATACTCATTAGACCAATCTGTTCACCAGCTCCGACAATTCCTCCTCACTTGCATTGAGGACAGCAACGTTACCATCGGATTCTAATCCCACACTTCCTTTCACTACAGTAATTTGCTTCTTCGGTGCATAGGCTGAACAGAAGAGGCGAAACACTGCATCCATGCCTAACACCCTTTTTAATACGAGCACTTCCATCTAGCTCATTCATTCTCATCGTCTTCTGTTGGTACTCGTATATATTGTGTAGTACCCGTCCTTCCCTATAGATTAAACCAATTTTTCTGAGAATTTCGAACGCGTTTCCTAGGTCAAAAAATCCTTTGAAACTATGATTATTTCGTTTCCGATATTTCCGCATTTTTTCCTGCAGCTCTTCCGTCTAAGCCTCATTACGTTCCTAAGTGATTTATATTGCAATATTTGTGTCTTTCGCTGCACTTTTCTGTACTTTCTTCTTTTGTCGATCAGCTGAAGTATTTCTTCTGTTACTTAACATTCTGGAAGCTATTTTCGTTGTAATTATGTTTGTCTGTCCGACTTCAGTGATAGACGTTTTTGGATACGTCCATTCGTCTTTAACTAAACCGTCCAGTTCAGTATTCATTACCGCAATATCTACTGCCGACTGACTGGTACACAGAGCATTTGTTATTGGGACGCGGACAATTAACCCAGGAACTTCTACACTTGGTGGCTGTATTTGAGAAAAATGAAGACTTCGATAAGTAGATGAGTCGAGCTACTAAGTTTGGACCATCAAAGGAGGGGAATGAAGAGGAGCATATATCTGTGGCCATTATTCCTTATGCTGGAGACATATCTTTTAAGAATGGGGGCATTTATGGAAAATGACTTTAGAGTGTGTTCCGTCCACATGCCAAGATCGGGGCATCACCCGGCTCTGCGAAGGATGATTTGGGCATGTACAAAATTACATACCATTATAGGATGATGTACATCAGCCGGTCAAGTAGCACATTTTAGGAAAGATGCGTGTAGCATCGGTCACACAAGAGGCTATAACAGCCTGAAAAATCGGCGTTGGTGGAGTACTGTGTGAACGAAGGAGACAATATGAAAACTTACGCGACCATGACAGATGTAGTACGTCTGGTTTGGAAATGCTTTTATAAGAAGGCATTTGAAATTGGGTTGGAAGATAATCTGATCAATAGAGAAAAGCGTTACTCTCTTAGCAAGACGTGTGACATTGTACTGTCTCACATCAAAATACATCGTTCTTTGGTACGGTCGGCCCGAGCGTTTGTTTGAGGATAGTCTTTGAGTGCTGTATATCGTCGAGTCCAGTGCGATTTTATGGGCAGTGCGACAAGGTCGTTCTTGGGAGCAGCCCCTTTGGTGGGTGGTGCATGCGCCGTATACGGTACAGTGGCCTATGCTGGACAATGGCTTCCAGCCTTGCTACACACCTGCAAAAAAAGGAGGTGATGTCAGTTTATAAGTATTCTCAACGACCACAAAACCCACGCCTATGCCCCGATGCCATTATTACCTCTCCTAACCTCTTGAGGTGCATGACTGTAGATGTTACAGTACAAACGTGAGTGATCACCTACTTGCCCTTCTCCAGATCTCATACCGTGTACGAAAGCCTACTGACACACTCCCAGTAATTCAACCCAACAAAACCAGGATTATTCCTGCGCAGACTGGACTGCATACCATTCCAAAATCCATGCCCTGATCGAAAGCCATGACTTGAACCTTTAAAATACCGACAACATTCGCATGCTTCAGTCGGTTTCCAACCCCATACCATCTAAGATGAAATTACCAAGCACATCCTACTCCGAACTATTTACTATGACCGTCCTACTTTCTCTCCACGTTCTCTTGCTGTGATGGAAGAATCCCTTCAGAATCCAATTGTTTCTACAGATAATGCCCTCGTATTCTCGACCGGGACGCGCTCACACTCCAACGACTTCTCCAGTGGCATTCTCGCTGTTACCTACAAGCTACACGACGTCGGGACTGAAACATGAGATTGACTAAATTAAGCAAAATATGTATAAACAGCACAAAGTAGCTACTGGAAAACTGCCCATAGGCTCTCTCGAAAAAGACTCCACTCTCACGTATCTCATCTTAAATATCAACACACCACTTCGTGACAACTTCTCCGGAGCCAACCTACCTGGAAGACACATTCATCACCACACATGATCACAACTGCTATGTGTATGAACGTAAAAATATAGCTGTCCCGCCTCTTGCACCAGACTTCAAGTACTTACACAGCACACAACAAATATGTACAAGCGGGTCAATAACAACTGAAGTAGTTATACGAATATTTACTAAAAAGCGAAAAAACCGCTCTCAGTCGCAACAGAGACAGCTGCCGCCACCTCAAGTAATTTCACAGAATTGCTCCTGAAACCCTTGTCATCCATTACAATATCATCCTCTGCATTCAGAGATGCGGAAAACATCCAAAGTCCTCCTCTTCCTGATACCTCATAAACCACCCTAATAGACCTCATTCTATCTACCTACCAGCGTCAAGTCAGTTTTCTGCAAATTACAGGGAAATCACTCATACCCTCGTTTGGTAATAATAATTTCAGACCAACCTATTCATCCCGAACATCCAATATGGTTTTCTTCTCAATTATTTATCGACGGTAAACTTCTGTGCTACGCCCACCTTATCTCCCATCAACTAAGTAAACGGAAATCCAACATATTTGTCTGCCTTGATATACAAACAGGCTTCGATCGGGTATAGAATTCTGAATTGTTCTCTAGACTACAAATCTATGCAACCCCAGTTAACTATGTCCTCCTTATGATGTTCTTCCTTCACCACCGTCCTACATACGTCACAGTCAGCCACACCTTCTACCCTGTAGTTCACCCTACTGCTGGTTTGGCTCAAGTCACGTCCCTGTCCCCACTTCCATATATCCAGCACAGTGCAGATATTCCCACACCACCAGGCCCATCTGAATCCTGTAGTATGCTGACGACGTCACCTACCTAGCCACTCATCACAAGTTACAACTCACCCTTGCGTCCCTCCAGAGCCACTTGAGCCTCCTGGTTGACTGGTATAATACACAGAAAGAAGTAAATCTCAACCCTTTCATTAATACAGTAAAATATGGAGACTAACCCTCGACTGAAAACTGACTTGGAATTCACAATTCCTCACTATCCAATATAAACCCGAACCCGACTATAACTGCTAAAATTATTAAAGGTTGCACTTCCGGTCTACATCCTCCTACCATTATCCTCACATATAAATCCCTCATCCACCTCGTTCTCACTTGCACGAGCGTTTCCTGGATCTCCGTCTCACCTAAGTTCTACAAGTCCCTTGAAATCCTGGAACGATAAGGACTCACTTCACCTTTCACATCCGCTTACCCTTCCCAACTCCTCGCATCACTCACACCAGTCGCAACACTCACTTATCCACTACTCACACCTTCGTTTCTTCCTACAACACCTTCAGATGCAATGCATTAATCGCACAGCCTCTTCCGACACCGGGCCTATTTCGACTGAAGTCTTTCAGGGCTTTTTCAAATTCTTCAAGCAGTGTCGTATCTCCCTTCTCGTCTTCCTCTGCGTCTTCTTACATTTCCATAACATTGCCCTCAAGCATATCTCCCTTGCATCGACTCTCTATATACTCCTTCCACCGTTCTGCTTTCCCTTCATAGTGTACGGCTGGTTTCTATCACAACTCTTGATCTTGATATTCATGCAGATGGTTCTCTTTTCTCCGAATGTCTCTTTAATTTTCCTGTAGGCAGTATCTATCTTACCCTAGTGATACATGCTCGTATATCCTTACATTAGTCCTCTAGCCATCCCTGCTTAGCCGCTTTGCCCTTCCTGTCAATCCCATTTTTGAGACGTTTGTGTTGCTTTTTGCTTGCTTCATTTACTGCATTTTTATATTTTCTCCTGTCATTAGTTAAATTCAACATCTCTTCTGTTACCCAAGGATTTCTACTAGCTCTCTTCTTTTTACCTACCTGATCCTCTCCTCCCTTCACCGTTTCATCTCTCAAAGCTACCCATTCTTCATCTACTGTATTTATTTCACCCGTTCTTGTCAAGCGTTCTCTAATACTTTCTCTGAAACTCTCTGCAAGCACCGGTTCTTTCAGTTTATGCGGGTCCAATCTCTTTAAATTCCTAAATTTTTGCAATTTCTTCAGTTTTAATCTACAGTTCATAACCAATAAACTGTGGTCATAGTCCATGTCTGCCCCTGAAAATTTCTTACAATTTAAAACTGGTTCCTAAATCTCTGCCTTACCATTATATAATCCACCTGAAACCTTCCAGTGTCTCCAGGCCACTTCTACGTATACAACGTTCTTTCCTGTTTCTTAAACCAAAGGTTGGCTATGATTAAGTTATGCTCTGTGCGAAATTCTACCGGGCGGCTTCCCCTTTCATTCCTTACCCCAGTCCATATTCACCTACTACTTTTCCTTTTCCTATAATCGCATTCCAATCCCCCATGAGTACTAAATTTTCGTCTCCCCTATCTGAATAATTTCTTCTGTCGCATTATACATTTCTTCAATCTGTTTAACATCCGCGGAGCTAGTTGGCATACAAACTTGTACTACTGTGGTAGCCGTGGGCTTCGTGTCTATCTTGGCTAGAATAATGCATTAACTATGCTGTTCGTAGTAGCTTATCCACGTTCCTATTTCTTACTCATTATTAAACCACTCCTCCATTACCGTTATTTGATTTTTTATATAGCCCTGTCTTCACCTGACCAGAAGTCTTGTTCCTCCTGCCACCGAAATTCACTTATTTCCACTACATCTAACTTTAATCTATCCATTTCCCTTTTTAACTTTCTAACCTACCTGCCCGAATAAGGGGTCTGACAGTCCACGCTCCGATCCGTAGAACGCATTTTCGTTCTCCTGATAACGACGTTCTCTTTGAGTAGTCCCCGCCCGGAGATCCGAATGGAGGACTATTTTACATATGGTTCAAATGGTCTGAGCTCTATGGGACTTAACGTCTGAAGTCATCAGTCCCCTAGAACTTAGAACTACTTAAACCGAACTAACCTAAGGACATCACACACATCCATGCCCGAGGCAGGATTCGAACCTGCGTCCGTAGCGGTTGCGCGGTTCCAAACCAAAGCGCCTAGAACCGCTCGGCCACACAGGCCGGACGGACTATTTTACCTCAGGAATATTTTACCCAAGAGGATTCCATCATCATTTAACCATACAGTGGAGCTGCATGTCCTCGGGAAAAATTACGGTTGTAGTTTCCCTTTGCCTTCAGCCGTACGCATGTTGTGCACATGACCATGTTTACATCGATCGTGAGGAGCAAATGTTCGAAATTAGATTGAAATAAATTCGTTAAATGCGAAAAACTTAGATTCAGCTGTATTAGGTGGAAATGTTCTAGAAGTTGGTGAAATACGAAAATTTGTGTCGAAGCGGGACTCGAACCCTGATTTCTCGCTTATGGTGAGTATTCGCCTTACCAGTTGACGAGACCATGCCATAGTGATGTAGACAGTGTGACATGTGGAATTTTGGGTCGGCTCGGAAGGCGTACGCGGACAGCGTAATGGTAAGTCTGCTTTCCGCAGTCGTGCGGCTCGGACGTCCGTTTATGTGTCTGCCGCCGAACCTGGAGTGCACACCGTTGTTTACTTCGTGTTAACCTTCACTAGTGCTTCCACTTTGGATCTAAAATGGCTTATTCGTACCGACAGTCCACCGCCTAGATCAGTCTTAATAATGAATTTGCACGACCGAAGGCATCTGGAATGGAACGATTTATGCGTAAAGAAATAAAAATTGTACGACAAGATATTGGAATCCACTTACTTCTCAGAAACAATGTGGTTTGCGTTAGATTGATAAATGACACAATCTGTGACGAGATCGTACGCGACCACAAAGATGGACTTAAATTTAAACATTCTGACGAACACGTTGGATCGGTAGCTATTGATTACGCTGGGCTTCGATTAAGAACTGTCAAAGTATTCCATCTACCGTTTGAGGATCCAGATGACATCGTGTTTGCCACTATACAACCCTATGATAGGATACTCAGTCACACAGCAGAAAAATGGATAACCTTTACCATGTACCCGGTGCTTAATGATGTGTGACAAGTACGGATCGAGCTATTAAAAATATGTGCCGTCTTGTCTCACAGTTGGAGGCTGCAGGGCAGTAGTCGTTTACGATGGAAGGCCATGTCCGCTTACCATGACTCCAGCGGAGAATTGCACAATTGCCGACAGGTAATGCTGTAGCAACACCTTGGCAACATCCCTCCCTCTCACATGTGCAGATGTGCTCCGGAAGGGCGCTCCAGCGAACAGTGACCTCACCGAAGAGCTAGACAGTCCTGCCGGAAAGTTGACAACGGCGAATGACGAAACAAGCATGGGGTCGGCGGCGACGTCACCCCACCGAGCAGCACCGACCCATATCTACAATACAGAGATCGAAAGAGAAAATGGTTATCGACCATTAGATAGTGCCAACGGCTGCCTTCGTTTCAGACTGCAGTGGCGACAAAAAACACACGCCCATATTCGCATAGCGAAACGCACCCTCTTAAGCAAAGATCCCCAAAACCGGACAAGAAACGACACCTCATTCCATCCGACGACTGCTTAATACGTAAACAGGGGAGAGATAAGGAAACGACCGAGGAAGGCGGCCACCTTACAGAGGTTATCGAGACCTCACAACCAGAACACGATCGCCTCGGCAACTGCATACGTCAAGATGAAAATCTCGACAACGCAAAGCTACGAGCAGTCAGCCGCCAGTCGGAGGTAACAGAAGAGGGGGCACATAGAGAAGGGGCTGGAAATATCCGGTCGACGGTAAACTTGTCCCAAGGAGACTGGGCTGATGACTGTGAAGGGGACCACTGATGGTCTCAACAGGCAACACGGCGGGGTCGGCGCCCCTCTAAAGTTAGAAATTTCATCAACCAGCGTTGTCAGGACGGAGCCACGTAGCGTGTCAGTATAAAAACAGGTGGTGTAAGCTCTCCCATGACCGGTACGCACACGACGGAAAGAAGTATATCGACTTGCCTCTATCAATACCAGTGCCATACGGTCACAGATTAAGACGTCTTTACTCAAAGGTATGCTATAAGCAGCGGACATCGACATCGTTCTACTACTAGAACTATAAGTCGATAAGTTTTCTGTCATGTATGGGTGCGAATCCTATGTATCACACGCCTCCGAAACTGGCAGTGGCAAAGCAGTATTTCCCAAAGGAGGCATCACAGCATAGGATGTACTGTACCTGCCGTCGGCGCAGGGATAAGCGACAACAGTGCGTGATGTACGACGGAGTATCTATGCACCGTCCGGTACAGACAGGAGAAGAGAGCGTTCCCGTTACAAGAGAGGTGTTGTGCCTTACAGAGACATTTACTATTGAAATTTCGAGAGAGCGCTTTCCGGAAAGAGTTGACAACATCTCATTTCGCCCCACATGCGTCTCATCTAATGACCATCAGGACACAATTCAAGAAATTAGAGCCAGTACAGAGGGTTACCGACATCATTCTATTCACGCTCTGTTTGCGAGTGGAACAGTGATGGAGTGCTCAGTTAGTGATACAAAAAGTACCTTTTACCACACACCATTAGGTGGCTTGCGGAGTACTATGTAGATGTAAAATATTTTTGTCGTAAAATGCGTTCATTTTTTGCTGAACCTCAGGCACAAGATGTCAAGTGGATAAAAATCAGTATATTATAGAAGGTTTGTCATCGCTAAAATATTTAAAAACATAAAGCACCTTGTGCAAAAAGCCATGTGCATGCACATAATGCTCACAGATACGTGTTAGATCACACAAGCACGGTACCGTGTATGTGTAAAACAAAAAGATGTTAACACCTGAAGAAGGCAGCAAAATCTGTGGTGTCACCACCAGACACCACACTTGCTAGGTGGTAGCCTTTAAATCGGCCGCGGTCCGGTAGTATACGTCGGACCCGCGTGTCGCCACTGTCAGTGATGGCAGACCGAGCGCCACCACACGGCAGGTCTAGAGAGACTTACTAGCACTCGCCCCAGTTGTACAGCCGACTTTGCTAGCGATGCTACACTGACAAATACGCTCTCATTTGCCGAGACGATAGTTAGCATAGCCTTCAGCTACGTCATTTGCTACGACCTAGCAAGGCGCCATTATCAATAGATATTTAACTTGTGATGCCTGTACCGTCAGACCGATGTACACCACTTATGGATCAAAGTTAAGTATTACATCAACTACGTACTTTATTTGCTACTAAAAATTCCCTTAACTGTTCCAGACCTCACGCCAATCTGCGTGTAATTAAACGCGTGCATTTCGGCCTCCTCTAGCAACACGGTGTTGGCTCCTCTGCCAACACTTCACATGGCGACGAGGATAAAAACGGTCATCATTATACTTGCTTAAATTACTTGTGTCATGGCTCCGCCACAATCTCCAGATGTACTGTCCGAATTTTATCGCTTGCAGAATCAGCAGACGCAGGCCTTATTGGATGCCCTTGGACAGCTCGTCCAGGGTCAATGTGCGATGCAAAACGATGCGGCCGCAGCCGCTCCACCGCTACCGCAGCCACAAAACGCAGTTGCACCACCTTTTCGTCCTTTTGATGCGGCACTGGAAAGCTGGACGGAGTGGATTCCATCTCGCCGCCTACAGAATTCAAGGTAACGAGCGGCAGCCTTTCTTATTAGCATGCGTCGGCATATCCACGTACCGAGTGATAGTGAAATTATTTCCCCGACACGACGTAGCAACTCTGTCCTACGAAGAACTTTTGTCGGCATTAGATGCATGTTTCAAAAAATCTGTCAATGTAGTTGCAAAAAGGTATACTTTCTTTCGTACCAAACGTATGGCCGGTCAGACTAATCGGGAGTGGGTTGCAACTTTGCAAGGCTAGGGATTGTGCTTATGAGTGTTAATGTGGACTCCCTTATACAGATACTATGGTGCGTGATGCAATTGCACAGAACGTTTCTGATGTTCGTATAAGGGAACAGATTTTGAAACTAGTCAATCCCTCCCTTCAACAAGTGATGGACATATCGGACAGGCAAGACACACTTGACTTTGCTCAGGAATCGTTTGAAACTTCGCCAGCCGTGTGTCACATTAACTGGCCCGCCGGGCGAGCTGCACGGAACAGTAAACAGCCCTCGCGCTCGTCCGCGCAGCTGCCGCCAACCCCTCCACTACGTGTGCCGCGCCAGCAAGCAAATGCAGTGCTAAAGTCATGCCCGCAGTGTGCTACTAGACATTCGCGTGAGAATTGCCCGTCACGCCAAGCTATTTGCTTTCTCTGTAATAAAAAAGGACATGTTCAGAGTGTTTGCCAGAAAAAGCTTAGTTCGGACACCAACAACCATTCCAGGCCCTTTGCTTCGCGCCGAAATCGAACAAAGAATACTCGGGCTCGTGAACCTTCTCCCATGGACATTCATGCAGTTCATTCCACTCCGCCCAGTGCCACTCTCTCTAACAGTGACTGTGTTCGTCCCACAAATAGTGTGCGTCGACGTCGACGGAAATCCCGTCAAGTCGCAAATGCTTCTGTACCAGTGTCTGTTCATGTTGCACGAGACAGTCGCTCTTGTCGTCAGCAGGACAATAAACTTTTTGTAGACTTGGACATTAATGGCAACGTGGTCCCATTCCAGCTCGATACTGAAGCTGCAGTTTCATTGATCAATAAAGACACATACAAACAACTGGGCACACCTCCGTTGCGTGCCGCAAATGTTAAGTTAACTAGCTATTCCGGTCAGAATATCCCTGTGTTAGGACAGTGCAGCCTTCTTGCAACATACAAGGGACAAACAAAACTTGTGTCATTTTACGTACTTCGTTCTTCTTCTGCAGTGAACTTGTTTGGTGTAGATTTATTTCAGTTGTTTAACTTGTCTGTAGTAAATCAGGTCCTCTCAGTGAACCAGACTGTGCCTTCAGCCAGTGTTTCTCGTCTATGTGAAGAATTTGCAGACATTTTTGCACCAGGCCTTGGTTGCGCTAAGGACTATAAAGCACATTTGGAACTGAAAGTAAACGCGCAACCGAAATTTTTCAGAGCGCGTAATGTTCCCCACGCATTGCGAGATGAGGTCGCAAGAACATTACACGATTTGGAATCACAAGGTGTAATTGAACGTGTGCAGGCTTCTCTCTGGGCATCACCCTTAGTAATTTTGCAAAAAACCTTCCGGAAAATTGAGACTTTGTGTGGACTTCAAGGCAACGGTGAATCCACAACTAGTGATTGCAACTTTTCCTTTACCCCGCCCAGAAGAACTTTTTGACAAACTGTGCCCGGGTAAATATTTTTCGAAGTTGGACCTAGCAGATGCGTACTTGCAAATACCGGTGGACGAAGAATCCCAGCGCGCTTTGGTGGTTAACACGCATCTTGGTTTGTATCGATTCAAACGACTGCCATTCGGGTGTGCATCCGCCCCTGCATTGTTTCAACAATATCTACAAACTGTTTGTGCGTCGGTCCCTACTGCAGCAAACTATCTGGACGATATTGTGATCTCCGGAAAGACGAAAGAAGAACATTTAGCCAATCTTCGAACATTATTTCAGGTCTTGTGACAAAATGGTCTTCGCTTGCGGAAGGACAAATGTGTGTTTTTTGCTCGTGACTTACCCTATTTGGGACATGTAATCAATGCCCAAGGCATACATCTGAGTCCAGAGCACCTCCGTGCCATACAAGACTTGCCTTCGCTGCAGAATTTGAAGCAACTACAGAGTGTGCTGGGAAAAATAAATTACTATAACAAATATGTGCTCCAGGCCTTTTCCATTTCAGCTCCGCTACATCGCTTACGCAGTAAAGGTGTTCCGTTCGTCTGGACGACGGAATGCGAACGCGCCTTTCGCCAGTTGAAATCGGCGTTGCTTTCCAATACTTACCTTACGCCATTCGATCCCCAGAAACCACTTTTGTTGATGGTAGATGTCTCGGATCTCAGGATCGGTGCTGTGCTTGCGTACAAAGATGGATCGCATGATCGCCCTATTGCCTTCGCGTCCAAATTGCTCTCGTCTGCGCAAAGAAATTATGCACAGATCAAGAAAGAAGCTTTGGCTCTCGTATCTGGTGTTACTAAGTTTCATGATTTCTTGTATGGTCGTCACTTTACCATCATCACCGACCACAAACCCTTGACGTCGCTTTTTCATCCAAACAAGCCTGTACCTCCACGTACAGCGCAGAAATTCATTCGCTGGTCTATTTTCCTCTCGCAGTACCGCTACGATATCTTGTATCAGTCCACTGCTAAGCACGGAAACGCCGATGCGTTGTCCCGTTTGCCTGTTGCTGAGGATAGGGCATTCGATTCTTCCGAACTTGCTTGCATGTTCATTGACTCGGAAACCGATGACGTGGTCGAATCGTTTCTGATTGATTTTCGTTGTGTAGCTACAGCCACAGCTGCTGACGCTGTCCTTGCTACCGTTTTGCGTTTTGTTGCTACGCAATGGCCTTTGTCAAAGTCACAGATCGAGGATCCGTTGGTTCGCCGATTTTTTTGCTCACAAGAAGAGACTTTTTGTGCGACATGGTGTTTTGCTGTTGCGTTCTGATAATGATCAGTCCAGGGTCGTGGTCCCACGTTCGTTACAGTCCTCTGTCTTACGGCTTCTCCACCAAGGACATTGGGGTATAGTGAGACCGAAACAACTTGCTCGTCAGCATTGTACTTGGTTCGGAATCGATGCTGCGATTACGAATATGTGCTCTTCTTGCATGGCGTGTGCCGAGAAACAATCCGCACCACCGCGGAAATTCTTTGCATGGCCGAAATCCACTTCCCCTTGGCAACGCTGACACATCGATTTTGCTGGGCCATTCTGGAATGCTCGATGGTTGGTTGTGGTAGATTCATTCAGTAATTTTCCTTTTGTTGTCCGGATGTCTTCCACGACGTCATCTGCCACCATCCAAGCGTTATCCGCTATCTTTTGCATTGAAGGTCTTCCACAGACTATTGTTTCTGACAATGGCCTACAATTCATGTCCACAGAATTTCAGTCATTCTGCAAGGCCAATGGTATTCCACATCTGACATTCGCGCCGTTTTCGCCTCAGTCAAACGGTGCCGCTGAACGATTGGCCTGGACTTTCAAGTCACAGATGTTGAAGTTCCAAGGGTCGCATTCTCGGGAGGACGCGTTATTGCTCTTTTTGTCCGCGTATCGCTCTCAGCCCCGAGATGGTCGCTCGCCGGCTGAGTTGTTGCACGGTCGTCCTCATCGAACCTTGATGTCTTTGCTGCATCCGCCGCATCAGGTTCCTGTGCAGCGGCAGACACCTGCTTTTGCTCCAGGCGACGTTGTATACTATCGCAATTATCGAGGTTCACGGCGTTGGCTCTCAGGGCGCATTCTTCGCTGCCTCGGGCGCGCTATGTATTTGGTTTTGGGGGCCTCTGGTGAGGTGCGTCGGCATCTCAATCAGCTGCGCCGCCGCCGCCGCCTGTTCTCCCGCCGGCGGCGCCCGCAGTGGACGCTTCGCTGCAACCGCCAAGCGCCTCCCTGGGTCACGCGCCGCCGATCGCTTCCCGTGACCAGCTGTCCTCCGACATGGAACTCTTGCCCGCTCCGGACCAGATGTTGTCTTCGCCCGTCGGGTACCCCGACGCGATGGAAGTCGACCCTTCGGCCCCTCCTGTCTCTCTACGGGCGCATACACCGCATGTTGGCGTGCACCCTGGACTAGGTTTTCAGGTGTTTCCTAGCTCCCCTCGGACCGAATGGCCGGGTGCGGGTGGCACAGCCTCGCCTGTTGTTAGGCTCCCCACCTCGTCGCATACGTCAACATGGGGTCCTGCCCACAGCGGGCGGAAGCCTTATAACACAACCGTCCGCCGATTTGCGGGAGAGGAATGTGGTGTCACCGCCAGACACCACACTTGCTAGGTGGTAGCCTTTAAATCGGCCGCGGTCCGGTAGTATACGACGGACCCGCGTGTCGCCACTGTCAGTGATTGCAGACCGAGCGCCACCACACGGCAGGTCTAGAGAGACTTCCTAGCACTCGCCCCAGTTGTACAGCCGACTTTGCTAGCGATGCTACACTGACAAATACGCTCTCATTTGCCGAGACGATAGTTAGCATAGCCTTCAGCTACGTCATTTGCTACGACCTAGCAAGGCGCCATTATCAATAGATATTTAACTTGTGATGCCTGTACCGTCAGACCGATGTATACCACTTATGGATCAAAGTTAAGTATTACATCAACTACGTACTTTATTTGCTACTAAAAATTCCATTAACTGTTCCAGACCTCACGCCAGTCTGCGTGTAATTAAACGCGTGCATTTCGGCCTCCTCTAGCAACACGGTATTGGCTCTTCTGCCAACACTTCCAAATCTGTTGAAACTGGTTGTCTTAATTAAAGAAATATTTTATGCGATCTTGGCTGTTTAACAGTAGAAATAAAAAGTTGGGCTAAGAAACTTTTTATGTCGACGTATCTAACGTAAGAAATAACTTCGAAAATGAGGCGTTTTTCCACATTACAAATTATGCTCTTAGGAGTACAAAACCATATCGAAATATGATTTAAACGTTTATCCAAATGAGTACACCTTTCTTCTGAAACAATAAAATAAGCATATGTATCAAAATTTTGACACTTCGAAGAAAAGTTGCATGTTACAATCCATTCAGCACGCATAGCACTAAGTGAAATGATTCTGACATCTTCAGAAGTCTTGTAGTTAACGTCTGACTGCCGCATGATGTCTGGATGCCTCTTTCGAACACAAAGAAAACATCATTGTCACCTTTCTTACAGCGGTTAATCATCTGCGGTTCTGCTTTCGTATAAACCATTCCCTTGGTCGAGCTATGCCTCTCGTTTCTTTAGAAATATAACTCAGGACTTCCCTGGGAAGTTTATCATTTCTCTCTGTGTTCACATTTTGTTTACATCTGCCTGTATATGGGGGGGTTCGGGAATTCCCATTACGAACTTCTGGGACTAACAGAGGGAAGTGAGTGCACAATATTTTGAACGGGAACCGACTACCAGAAACGTACCGTTTCCATTTTACTAAAATTTCAGTTCAGATGTTTAAGTCATCCACTTTTGCTTGAGGAATTGAATTAGGTGTGACGCAATACAATTATTAGGTAACAATTCGAAAGAAAACATAACGAAACATCCATTTATCACTTAAGCACATTTTTTTGTATTGATACGTAAACATTACGTGTTTAAATTATTCCAAAACAAAAAGAACCCAGAGTACTGTACGTTCAGAATAGTACTGATGCGTTACAACAGTGGCTCGATGTGGCGAGCACCAATGTTGTTACAGACAATGTACCTACGAAGCATGTTCTGGTACACATTCTGCATCCCTCCTGGTGCCTCTTCAATTTCTAGTGTTGCAGACATGGACGCATTACATATCTAAATTGACACCGTCGCACAACGAAAACGGTACGTTTCAGAACACGGGTTCATATTCAAAATATGATGACTCGCTCCCCTCTACGAGTTCTAGAAGTTTGCAGCGGGAATTTCTGAATGTCTTGTATTTATTTCTTTCAGTTATTAATATCTCGTTACAGAAGTTATATTCCTAATTTCATACCTACATTCCCTTCGAGAATCTCGCTTCTACTTATTGCTTTTCCTCTCATCTTCCTTTTTATTTATCCAGATCGTTGCCCTTTCGTCTAGTTTGACGGCAACTTTCAAATTTTACTGTCTAGTACTAAACTTTACATATCTTTACTCAACATCCTGTATAATTTGTATGAGACATTCTAGTCTTGGTATTTTCCCCTTCTAATCATCCTTCCAGTACCAAGTTTACTATTCATCCTATCATACCAGATATCCCCCTTACCCATCCTTTCACTTGGTGAGAACCATTCATCGACTTATTTCTTACCTATTAATTTCAGTATTTCTCTTTTCTGCAATTCTTGTTTAAGTACTTAGGCATTTCGCACTGGTCACTTAATTTTTATCATTAACAATAGCATCCCAATTCAAATGCTTCCATTAGCTGCTTCATCAGATTTCTACTGGTCACTCGACAACATCCTGTTGGTTCCAAAAATTTGCAGATTTTCGCGCCCACGTCTAACTTCCATAAAATTCAGCGTTCCAGAGCTGTACAGTCGGGAATAAATTTTTATTTGCTATCAATATTTGCTCATAATAGATCTCTACGGATGATATCTTCCTTGCTTCGGTCATCCTATGTAATTTCACATAATGGATGGTAGAACTCTGGAACTTCACCGTTGTGGGATCCGTACCAGACAGGGTTGATAGAAGAGATAGAGAAGATCCAACGGAGAGCAGCGCGCTTCGTTGCAAGATCATTTAGTAATCGCGAAAGCATTACGGAGATGATAGACAAAGACTCTGCAAGAGAGACGCTCAGTAGCTCGGTATGGGCTTTTTTTGAAGTTTCGAGAACATACCTTCAGCGAGGAGTCAAGCAGTATATTGCTCTCTCCTACATATATCTCGCAAAGAGACCAGTAGAATAAAATCAGAGAGATTAGGGCCCACACAGAGGTATACCGACAATTCGTCTTTCCACGAGCAACACGAGACTGGAAGGGAAGGGAGAACCGATAGAGCTACTCAAAGTACCCTCCGCCACACACTGTCAGGTGGCTTGCAGAGTATGTATGTAGATGTAGATGTAGATGTAGATCGTGTCACTCCAGATTTTGACGATAAGCAAGTAGTTACTGTCCTGTCTACTGTTCATCACGATTATTATTGTGATGTTTTATAGATAAAAATGGCTCTCAGCACTATGGGACTTAACATCTGAGGTCATCAGTCCCCTAGAACTTAGAACTACTTAAATCTAATTAACCTACGGACATCACACACATCCATGCCCGAGGCAGGATTCGAACCTGCGACCGTAGCAGTCGCGCGGTTCCGGACTGAAGCACCTAGAACCGCTTGGCCACCGCGGCCGGCTTTTATAGATAATTTTGTTTTTATATCTTTTGTGTGTTAAGAAACGAAATGTGAAAAACGTTTTTCCTAAGGCTTGGAATCAAAGGTTTTACTGAAAATATGCCATCACATTGTCGCGTAGGCTAGGGTGGAGCAATTCTTGCAGGTTCTGGCGTATCTCGTGAACAGAGGTGAATGAACCAGGGAGCAGGTGTTGACATCAGTAATGCGACCTCATCTCGATCCCACGCAGGCGCCCCCCTCATTTCCTCCCCCACTTTAGCCCCACCACATCCTCTCCCCCCCCCCCCCCCCCTGCCTATTCCCTCACTCCTTATGAGAACCGAAACAATGCAGCTTATTGCCTCGGCCTTACTGCCCATCAGCTGCAGTAATTTATTATCCCATTTTATGCCTGTCCAGCTTCTTTAAAACCGTGGGCCGCGCCAGGGAATCGGTATATACACGCTACAGGAGAAGTTGCGACATTTATATTCATGAATGCACCAACTCCCTCACCCAACTTAGAAGTTGCGCGAGCGCGCGCGCGCCTTGTTTCTGCTTTAAGCAAATTCTGGGTAAACACGCTGTTTAGTGACGCAAAAGCCGCTCGCCTAAGCTGTTCACGTGCTCGCGAGTCTGACGTAATAACAACTTAATTCTCCGGATACTTTAAAAGCAAACTAGTTTCAAAAAATTGGTAAAGACTTTAGCAAGTTGTGTATCGGGTAATTCTATTGCAGATAGGGTGTTCGCAGTTTCCGCTCTGGAGGCGCAGTTGTATTACCGATACGTTATCACAGCGATTGCATTCTATTACTATCATGAAATGACGCCAGTAATTGCATATATTGTACTTGCGCGACAGATTAAAAACAGGAAAACTAGTTCAAAATGGTTCAAATGGCTCTGAGCACTATAGGACTCAACTGCTGTGGTCATAAGTGCCCTGGAACTTAGAACTACTTCAATCTAATTAACCTACGGACATCACACACATCCACGCCCGAGGCAGGATTCGAACTTGCGACCGTAGCGGTCGTGCGGTTCCAGACTCTAGCGCCTTTAACCGCTCGGCCACTGCGGCCGGCTGGAAAACTAGTTATACGTATACTTGTATACTCAGTTCTTTTAAACAAAGGGTAGCAGCACTATATGTATGTAACATGAGAAGGTACACAATTAGAAATCAATACGTGATGCTGTCATATGTTTACTTGAAACAGAATGATTACTCGAGAACACGATTTGGAAAAAAACCTTCAAATGAAGCGAATTGTGAGTTAATCTGAAATATCGAATTTCATTTTACTAACAAGGTAACCTATTGTTGCCTTTCTTCAAATTACAATCTTATCCCCGCAGCAGCTGAAGTTCCACAGACGACTGGTGTGTGAAGCTGGCTCTGAACGTACCAACCCAAGTCACAGTGTTGAAACAATTTTCATCACAGGAGTCTGGCCGGGAAGTGAAGAGTTCACTACATATTGTTTATAGTTATTAATTTCAGCAACCACTCAAGACAAATGTTTTATACCAAGGGCACAGCAACCCCTTCATTAAATGATAAAAGCGTGGGGAAACGCTGCCCGAACTGACGTGTCACCCACCAAACTACACTTGGGCGAATGCCGATGGCCAGGCACAGCCGTTTTGCCATCCATCAAAGAAGCACCGATCAGGAAAACTGTGGAGACGTTGGTCTCGTTTCTTTTACCCTGAGATATATCTATGTCTAGCGTTTAGCACATAATTCGTGCCAGTGTTAAAATAGCTATAATTTGTAACTTCCTGGCAGATTAAAACTGTGTGCCGGACCGAGACACAAACTCGGGACCTTTGCCTTTCGCGGGCAAGTCCTCTACCATCTGAGTTACGACTCACACCGTCCTCACAGCTTTACTTCTGCCAGTATCTCGTCTCCTACTTTCCAAACTTTACAGAAGCTCTCCTGCGAACCTTGCAAAACTAGCGCTCCTGAAAGAAAGGATATTGCGGCGACATGGCTTAGCCACAGCCTGGGGGATGTTTCCAGAATGAGATTTTCACTCTGCAGCGGAGTGTACGCTGATATGAAACTACCTGGCAGATTAAAACTGTGAGCCGGGCCGACACTCGAACTCCAGACCTTTGCCTTTCGCGGGCAAGTGCTCTACCATCTGAGAGCAAAGGTCCCGAGTTCGAGTCTTGGTCCGGCACACAGCTTTAATCTGCCGGGAAGTTTCATATCAGCGCACACTCAGCTGCCGAGTGAAAATCTCATTCTAGCTATAATCTATTTCACGTGTCGCATTCACCCACATATCAGCTCAAAATGACGCTGTATCAAATTGCAAAGTGCAGCTGACATTTCATGCACAATTTGCAATTTACTTTTCCAAGCATTTACTTCCACACAGCACAGTTGATTTTTGGAACAGCTTCTGGAACGACAGATGTTCTTCATTGTATTTTGGCGCACAAAATCAAATGAAGTTTGCACACTAAATAGATCATTCATCATGCACCATTTATTCCAGAAATAATACCAGAGTTTTACTTGGATGGTGTACAACAGCATGTTAAGATTGCAAAAACCAAACAGTAACGAAATATGTTTAAATAAATGACGCTGCTGCCATCACTGGGGAGAAGTGTCCCATCGATGCCAATGGCTCAATGTCTCGACTGAGAATAAATGGGGGAGGATACCTGCCAAGTCCCCTAGAAATTAACTGTCCTGATTCGGAGTGACCACGGGAATCTTAAATCTGGATGGCTGTGTGGGACTCTGAATCTAATGCGATACTTACCACTGCGCAACCTCAAATGAACCAGCATCGCAGCTATGAGGAATTTCACTGCTGCAGTTACCGCGAACTGCTGCTTTTGGGGTTAAGAAAACAGCGATATCCATCAAGTTAGCATTCTGCTTCATCACAACTGCCCGAAGTCAGAACGCCTTAAGTGATAATATCCTTTATCCGATTCTCTGTGTATCTGTTCAAGATTTCCAGAAATGTTGATTGCTCGGTTTTTAATAACAGTTCCTGTTAGCACCTAACTTGTGCAGGCTGTTTATTTGCAAGGTTTATTTACCATGAGAAAAAGAAAAGTTTT
The DNA here is from genome assembly GCF_021461385.2 of Schistocerca piceifrons. NCBI lineage: Eukaryota > Metazoa > Arthropoda > Insecta > Orthoptera > Acrididae > Schistocerca > Schistocerca piceifrons. The sequence goes on from NC_060142.1 coordinate 453,741,437, forward strand.
TCAATCATAATAGAAGTTTGATTCATTTTATACTGTTTTGTAAAGCAATGTTATTTATACTCGTTCTATGACGAACACGAGAAAAAGTGATTAAACAATCTCATAAGCCCTTCATTACTAGAGGTAAATTTCTTTTAAAATATTGAATGGAATGATGATTTCTCTAATACTTGTCAGTCATATCAGGTTGCACAACTCGTTGACACAGAGGTTACCCAGTTAGTGCCACGTCGCACCACAACCATTGCTTTTCTGCGTCAGCACCCATCGAAGAAAATACCTACCACAAGCTACTGATTGGAACTTTTAAAATTCTCTGCAGGGTTAAATTTTTCCATCGTAGCAGCATAGTGACATACCTATACAAGTAAACTTATGGATGTCTTCTGTGCAAAACAGGTGTATGACATTTAATATTTTTATGTTGTCGACTTCTAGCATGTCATCGACGCTAAATTTGTTACAGACGTGTCGTCAATAGTTGTAATATATCCTAATGACCTGAAATGTGGGCAGCATGATTTTCATACAATCTATATGACATAAATATTGTTGCGTTTCGTTTAAGCACTTGGAGGTGCAGTCGCGTGACTACAGAAAAGAGTTACCAGAAGAGACCAAGTGGGAACACGAATTACATCGAGATGTGAATTAATACCATGTACCGCGTATCAGAAAATGCGTTATTAGAATTGAGACCTTCTTTGACGCTTATGAACTCAAATTTCTTACAAAATGTGAGATTTCATATATGTTAACACATCCCTTAGCATCAACTAAATTAATTGCAGTAGGCAACACTTGTTTCTGCATCACGTAATTCGTTCACAATCCCTTATAAAAACTAACTTTTGAGGTTAGAGATGTGGAAGAATATCTAGAGTCCTGAAGTTCTCTGTTAATTCATCCTTGTTGTTTAAAAGCTTTATCAGCGTCTATTACTCGTCGGTCGTTCGGCGAGCGGCTTTGCGTGAACCAGTTAATGGATTAACTAGTTAGATGCGTCGTTCGTCGCATCTCGATGACGGGAGGTAGGGACATAAAAGCTAATTCCACTGTCGTCATAATGGTGAGTGGATCTACATTAATATAATGATGAGCCAAAACACAGTGACTGCTGTCCACTGAGAAATTTCGAGGTAAGAAAAATATACAGGGTGGTCCATTGATAGTGACCGAGCCAAATATCTCACGAAATTAGCGTCAAACGGCAAAACTACAAAGAACGAAACTCGTCTACCTTGAAGGAAGAAACCAGATGGCGCTATGGTTGCCCTGCTAGATGGCTTTGCCAGAGGTCAAACGGATATCAAATGCGTTTTTTTTAAATAGGAACCCCCATTTTTATTACATATTTGTGTAGTACGTAAAGATATATGAATGTTTTAGTTGGACCACTTTTTTCGCTCTGTGATAGATGGCGCTGAAAAGTCACAAACGTATAAGTACGTGGTATCGCGTAACTTTCCGCCAGTGCGGACGGTATTTGCTTCGTGATACATTACCCGGGTTAAAATGGGCCGTTTACCAATTGTGGAAAACGTCGATATCGGTTATATGGCTATTGTGATCAAAATGCCCAACGGGCGTGTGCTATGTATGCTGCTCGGTATCCTGGACGACATCATCCAAGTGTCCCGGCCGTTCGCCGGATAGTGACGTTATTGAAGGAAACAGGAAGTGTTCAGCCACATGTGAAACGTCAGCCACGACTTGCAACAAATGATGATGCCCAAGTAGGTGTTTTAGCTGCTGTCGCGGCTAATCTCCACATCAATAGCAGACAAATTGCGCAAGAATCGGGAATATCAAAAACGTCGGTGTTGAGAATGCTGCATCAACATCTATTGCACCCGTACCATATTTCTATGCACCAGCAATTGCATGGCGACGAGCCACAAAGTGTCATTCAGCAACAGCGGTAACGTAAACCGGCATAATATGCACTACTGGGCAACGGAAAATTCACGATTGCTGTGGCTGGCTCTGAGCACTATGCGACTTAACTTCTGAGGTCATCAGTCGCCTAGAACTTAGAACTACTTAAACCTAACTAACCTAAGGACATCACACACATCCATGCCCGAGGCAGGATTCGAACCTGCGACCGTAGCTGTTCCGCGGTTCCGGACTGAGCGCCTAGAACCGCTAGACCACCGCGGCCGGCGATTGCTGTGACAATTGGAACATGAGGGAACTTGGCGGTTTAATGTATGGTGCGGCATTATGGGAGGAAGGATAACTGGCCCTCATTTTATCGATGGAAATCTAAATGGTGCAATGTATGCTGATTTCCTACATAATGTTCTACCGATGTTACTACAAGATGTTTCACTGCATAACAGAGTGGCGATGTACTTCCAACATGATGGATATCCGGCGCATAACTCGCGTGCGGTTGAAGCGGTATTGAATAGCATATGTCATGACAGGTGGATTGGTCGTCGAAGCACCATACTATGGCCCGCACGTTCACCGGATCAGACGTCCCCAGATTTCTTTCTGTGGCGAAAGTTGAAGGATATTTGCTATCGTGATCCACCGACAACGCCTGACAGTATGTGTCAGCGCATTGTCAATGCATGTGCAAACATTACGGAAGGCGAACTACTTGCTGTTGAGAGGAATGTCGTTACACGTATTGCCAAATGCACTGACGTTGACGGACATCATTTTGAGAATTTATTGCATTAATGTTGTATTTACAGGTAATCACGCTGTAACAGCATGCGTTCTCAGAAATGATAAATTCCCCTAGGTACATGTATCACATTGGAACAACCGAAATAAAATGTTCAAACGTACCTACGTTCTGTAATTTAATTTAAAAAACCTACCTGTTACCAACCGTTCGTCTAAACTTGTGATTCATATGTTTGTGACTATTACAGCGCCATCTATCACAAAGCGAATAAAGTGTTCCAACTAAAACATTCATTTTTCTTTACGTAATACACGAATATGTAATAAAAATGGGGGTTCCTATTTTAAAAAACGCAGTTGATATCCGTTTGACCTATGGAAACTCCATCTAGCGGGCCAACTATAGCGCCATCTGGTTTTCCCCTTCAAGCTAGACAAGTTTCGTTCTTCGTAGTGTGTTCGTTTGGCGCTTATTTCGTGAGATATTTGGTCCGGTCACGATCAATGGACCACCCTGTATAAGCTGAGCAGAGGCGAATGGGGAGTCATTACAGCGACAACACGGGCCACAAATTGTGGAATCAACCGAAATAAGCGGCTTAAAAAAAGGGGGGTAGGTGTTATGGTGCGGCGCCTGGGAGCGAGTATTACGCAAACGGCAAAGCTGGTCGACCGATCGTTCCTGTGGCAGTGTCGTGGACATCTTTGGTAAGTTACTCCACTACGGTGTAACCAAGATTAGGCGACAAAGAATTTGGGGTCGGAGGCTTGTACATTCGAAGGAGCAGGACACCGAGATCTGTGGTGAATTTAACAAAAGAGTATAATGCTGTTGCAAGCACAAGTGTTTGGCAGCACAAGATTCAGAGTACATAGTTAACATGAGGTTGCGTATCAGATGATCCCCACGTGTTCCTAAGCGGAACCAACGACACTGTCAGTAACGGCTGCAGTACACACAAGGTAATCGATATTGGACCGTAGATCAATGGAAACTTGCCATCTGGTGTGATGAATCAGATGTCTTGTGTCCTCCGAGTCTTTCGCGGAGGCATGACTGGATAAAATCTTCTCGGTTTTCGAGAATTTTATTGCAATTGTCGCGGCTTGAAAATCGAGAAGATTTTATCCAGTCAGATTTCTTGTTATACTAGGTCGATGGTCGCTTCCGGATATGCCTCCATCCTCGCAGACGGCTGTTTGAAATATGCACCGTGGTATAGACACAGGCTGGTGAGAGTAATATTGTACTTTGAGGGACATACATTCACTTCGGCTTCCACGTTACTTGTGGTAGCAACCGAAGGCATATGTCCGCTCGGTAGCTGCACAGTCAGAGCGACAGATTGCTAACTGAAGGGGGCCGGATTCGATTCCCAGCCTGGTTGTATATTTTCTCCGCTTGAGGACTGGGTATTTTGTGGTCCTCATGTTCGTATCGTCATAACTGACATTCTGCAGTTCAGATGACTGTATCGCGCGTCCCGAAAGTTATTAAACTGGAGAAAAGAAATACTAAGGCATCGTGATAGCTGTGGAGTACGCGAATATACTTACGAAACTGAACCGTGGATTTACTTTCAAAATTCTTTTCTTAAAGAATTTACTTTATTTACAAGCGATTCATTAAGAACATTAACACATTTAGTTACACTATGTGAGCGTGGAAGTAGTTGCCAGTGGGTAACTGACGAAAACAAAATTTCTTCCAACAACTGGAAATTTAAAAAAAAAAAAAAAAACATTTAAAAGTTATAATCAGAAAGCACACTCTAAATATCAAGTTACAATTTATTCAGAGGCAGAAATAATTTTTTTTTGTATTTTTTTTTGACAGTATGACCTTTCGGGCTGAGAATCTTGCCGCTCCCTTTTAACATGGCCCTAGTCACGATTACTCACAACAACCTCTGAAAGACTACACTGGTGCAAATCGGCAACACACCAGATTACTTTAAACTAAACATTTTAACTACTCACACAAACACATAAACTATGCACCCCGTAGGAGGGATGGAAATGGTACAAAACACTCACATTAAAAAAATTACTTGTCACCGAAAGTGAAACTTGTTTTTAAAAGAAAACTCTTACGGTGGAAGGGTGGGAACTGTATATACTAAAATGTCCATTTAAATAAAAACCCATGAAATGCAGTCTTACATAAAATGTACAAAGATGCACCACATTACACATATACCGCCTCTCAAGATGATAGGCAAGATAAAAACATATTTCAGGAATTCGGCCTTTGCACCTTAAGCAATAAATTCGTTAACACCGAATCCGACAAACGTGACAGATACAGCTATTAACGTATGGCAGATTGACCCTACTTCACAAGGGAAAAATGGACCACCCAATTCATAAATAACCACCTTCCCGCGGGTGGGCAAACGGAGAATAATGGTGGGACGATCCCAAAACAAAGCGGCTGGTGACCTCACCAAGAAAGCAAGTAGAATTTAACAAGAAAATGAAACTACATATCTCCAATCAACGTCTAATAAACTGCGATTTCTGGCGAAGACCTGGCGCAGCACCCCCAACGCTCTCCCGAACCGTCTGCTGCCAGCCGCTTTAACGGACGCAGGAAGGCGTACCGATCTCCCGTCTCACGGCGTCGCACCTCGCACCGGCCAGCCCGATGTCGTGGTTTGACTAGTATTGCTCTCGTGTCGACCGCGAAGCCTCTACCACTTTCTATACGGCGCTGCCCACTGGACTCATGTGGGGACATCACATGCGCCGACGCTCAAGGCGGACAAGTCATCTTGTGTCTCAGTGCGCGACCGACCAACCGATCGATCCAACCGCCAATGACCGTTGCCCGAGCATCTCGAGCTGACTGGCGACCTAACGCGCAGACTCAGATGCAGGAACTCAGCCCCGACCGGGCGACCACTAGCTGAATTCTGTTACTGGTGGAGTGGCAAGACTCTTATTTTCTGGCTTTAAAGTTTGATGCAAACGACAGACATACTAGCACTCCGACGACAGGCAGACACTAACTGCCGCACAAATGCGAACGAGAGACAGACCAGCAACTGGTGACGTGAGACTGACTCAGCCCCACTCCGACTGACCAACTGCTACTGGCGAGCTTATAGCCCCCTTAAAAGCACGTGAACAGGCAACCTTTCCCATTTTCCACCAGAGGGAGACACCAAAGCTGCGATTGCCATAGCGGCGCCACCGCCAGAAATGGAGGGCGACTGCTTCACACTATGCGCTGCGGAGCGCTCTTCAAAACAGCAAATTTTACCCCTGCTCAGAGACATTGCTATCTTCCAGTATAAAAACTGTTCGTGCAACAGGGCGGAATGTTGGTTTGGGGAGCGCGTTGGTGAATTCACTTTGATGCCAAAAATGGTTCAAATGGCTCTGAGCACTGTGGGTCTTAACATCTGAGGTAATCAGTCCCATAGACCTAGAACTACTTAAAGCTAATTAACCTGAGGACATCACACACATCCATGCCCGAGGCAGATTTCGAAACTGCGACCGCAGCAGCCGCATAGTTCCGGACTGTAGCGCCTACAACCGCTCGGCCAACGCGGCCGGCCCACTTTAATGTCCTGTCACCAAAATCCGTCTGACCTTAATCCGATGGGATGCATTTGAGACGCCAGTTTCGCACTCACGAAGAAGCGCCAGTCTGTAATTGATGAGAACTGCGGGACCCGTGCGTATACATTTGTTGCCACATATTTCTGGAAACCTAGCAAGGATTCGTCGGATGCATGTCGTACTGAGTAACTTCTTTATTGCGTTCCGAAAGTGAAACAACCAGCTGTTAAGTAGGTGATCATAAAGTTCGGATGGTCAGTCTACGTGCAGGTCGGTAGTGAGATATCGCTCTTATTATCTGGCAGAAAGTGGAGTTAAATATGTAATTTATTCATCAGCAACTAGTTGTGCACACGTTTAAACTATGAGTGACACGACGAAATAGTTCGTTCAAAACCGCTATTCAAACCCAGTCACTATCTCACTGGCTAGATGTGCGTATGTTTGAACTTGAAACGACATTCAGAAAATATTTTCGAGAACCGTGATCTGAAACGGGATATTCACCATTACCAGAACGGAGTTTGCAAAACAACGAAAAGATGGAACAGAATCGTCCCGAGAAAGACAAATCCTGCAGAAGGGGTGATGGGAGTTGCAATTCCAGTCTGGTCCCAAACTTTTCAACATTTCAGGTTGGTATAGTACAAAATTAAAAAAAGACGCACAATGAAGAAGCTATGCAAACTGGTCACACATTTATATTCTTCCAGGTATCAACGGAAAATGCAAAACTGTAAACTTTGGCGGCCGATGGATGAATGTGTGACACAAAAGCGCAGTTTCACCACGCAGCTGGCAAGGGTAGGGAACAGGGGACGTGTCGTTACCAGGGTGTAAAGTCTTTACGAATTTCAGTCCGTATACTCAAATGGACGACTATTATGCCTCGCTGACAGGCGAGTGAATACTATACCCAGATACTAGCTTTTGATGGAGGACGTATATCTACATTTACATCTACATCTATACTCCTCAAGCCACCTGACGGTGTGTGGCAGAGGGTACCTTGAGCACCTCTATCGGCTCTCCCTTCTATTTCAGTCTCATATTTTGCCTCAAAAAAGCCTTTTCGAGTAATTAGCGAATCGCTAGACATTTGAATAGGAGCGATACCACCGTTCGATGATGCTGACCAGAGTGGGTGAACCATGGCCGAACAGAGGGTCAAGAAGGTAGCGGTCGACCTAGAGAGACGACAGAATGTGAGGACCGAGCAATTGTCAGAGGGGCACCCAGAGCCCCGGATTCATTATTACCATCGATCCGACGTGTAACTGGTGCTTTAGTGACCACATTTAGCATTTATAGGCGACTCACAGGTAGGGGACGAAGCTCAAGGCAATCCTTGCTCTGAGTAACACTGAACTTGGGTGTGTACACCATTTGCAGTGGTCCCAGGTACGTCCGGCCTGCAGTCCCAGTGACTGGCGTAGAATTGTCTTTCAGTGACGAGTCCCGTTTCGAACTGAGCCCCAAGGACCAGCGAAGACGTGTCTGGAGACCCTCAGACAGTGGTGGGATATAATCCTGACTTCTGGCCGCCATATGGCCCGACAACCAAGAGTGTTCGTCTGGGGTGCTACCGTATTTCATTTCATAACAGGACTTCTTTGGTTACTCTCCACGACATCCTTACAGCACAGAGATGCGTCGGCGATATTATAGTGGCGGTTTTGTTTGACTTTTGGACAAGCCATTCCGGACATACACTTCGACAAGATACTGCTCATCCGCACATGGCATGAGTTTCTACTGCTTCCCTTCGTGCTTGTGGAAACCCTTTGTTGCCCAGTACCGTCGCCTGATCTCCCCCCAAATGAGAATGTCTGGTGCATTATGAGCATGTATATCCTACCAGTTCGGGATTTCGACGATCTATCGTGCCAATTGGCCCTAATTTGGCGCACCATCTCTCAAGAGGACATTTGACAACTTTGTCAGTTAATGCCAAGCCGATTGACTGCAAAAGGTGAAATAGCGTATTATTGTATGCTCAATTTGTGAAGCGCTTTATCTTGAATAAATCATCAATTTTTTTCTGAAATTGTAATCACTTGTTTGTCAGTAAATGCGAAATGTGTATCACAATACTGAAATACTAGCCAGAGGTGATCGTCTTCTCTCATAGAATGCACTCCCCCCCTCCCCCCCCCCCCCCCCCCCCCGCGTGCCATCACTCAAATTGGTGGGCAGTAATCCGGCGAATTCTACTTCGACGCCCCGTGCATGGATACATCCGTTGTGAAGCTGTTCTCGGAACCGCGACTCGTCCGAAATAACGACGTGAAGCCAATCTTGTGTCTGATGCAGGCGCTACACGCTCCTCTGTCGGCACATCTCAGTCTGCTGCCAAGTCGAGGGAAGTAGCCACAGTGGTTGCCGTGGTATCAGTCAATGGTGCTCCGTATGCCGTCGAGCTTTCCGTCCTCGCTGCAAACAACGCCATCCACCTCATTTAAGACACGGAAAATGTCTGAACCACCCTGCCAAGGCCGAGTATTTCTCTCCTTGGGCGATAGTGTGGTGGGTCCTTCTGGGACCCTGCACGCTGCTGAGAATGGCGGTCCTGGACGCATCGATTCCGTAACAGCCGTGCTATCCGGACCGCAGCGAGCAGCAACTACGCGGAACGACACACCGCGCACTAGATAGGTAACGATCTTGCTGCGTCGAATTCCAACACTAAATTCTTCTCCTTCTAAAATCAAGTTTAACTTATTCTCACAACCAACATTCAAACGTGAACTGTGAGGGAGAAACGGCTGTGCGTTATTTCTTCATATACATGATGTGTTACTGTTAACGGGTGGATATAATTAAAGTGCAGCTATTCACGGTGGTCCACTGCGTTCTTCAATTAACGTATGGGAGCGAAACTTTGTAGATATGCTATTGCGTTAATGCGGAAACGATTTACGCTAACAAAAATAGTTCCAGTTTTGGCTACCGTGTGGAAATCTGGCGCTGTACAGCATCCTGTCGCCATGTCACGGATTACGCGTCCCCTCCCGCAGGATGTTACAGTCCTAATTCGGGCATGGGCGTGTGTGTTGTTCTTAGCGTAAGGTAGTTTAAGTAGTGTGTAAGTCTAGGGACCGATGACCTCAGCAGTTTGGTCCCTTATGAATTCACACACATTTGAACACAGCCTCCTGTCGACGTCTCCGGTGATCATATTGAGCAAATTGTGTAAGCTGTGCCAAATAATCAGATCAACATTATGCCTTTCTCACTTGTTTGACCTTCCTGCCGGAGTGCCATTCCTAAACTATTACATACGGAAAAACATTTCGGTTCCTCTTACTTGGATTCACAGCACCAGATTTGCACCTGATTGCCAAAATTCGAACAAACTGTTTTCCAGCATGAATCGGTGCCACATTAACACACTAGAGGATCTACCAAGTGTCATTGTCATATAGTACTTGCTTGCCGCACTGGACCTCTGTGAGTAGTTGTACTTTCATTACAAGGGATTTTCAATAATTAATGGGAAGGCCGTTGTGGCCGAGCGGTTCTAGGCCCTTCAGTCCGGAACCGCGCTGCTGCACCGGTCGCAGGTTCGTATCCTGCTTCGGGCATGGATGTGTGTGATGTCCTTAGGGTAGTTAGGTTTGGGTAGTTCAATGTCTAGGGGACTGATGACCTCAGATGTTAAGTTCCAGAGTGTTTAGAGCCATTTTAATATTTAATGCAACATCTTTTTTATGAAAACAGAATTGGTTCTATTCAGTATGACAACACCCAATCATTCCCCATGCCTGTGGCTACAAAATCCTGTATTCCAATTTTTTAAGCTCCGTTCAGTGCGCCGGCCTTACACCACCTTACTGGGAGAGCCTGTGTGCCTGCATTGCACCACTCTGCTGGTCGACATCACATCTAACGTCTTGCTGCACCCATAACCTCCCCGTCATCGTCGTACTGCTTCCTGCGGACTGCAATTTCATCGGGTCAGACAAATGAAAGTCGGAAGTTGCGAGACCCGGCCAATAGGGTGGATGGGGAAGAAGAGCGCAATGAAGTTTTCTGAGCGCCTCTCTCGTGTTGAGGCCTTGCGTTGTCATGGAGAAGGAGAAGTTCGTTGGCATTTTTGTAGTGATGAAGACGACTAACACTGCAAATAGTCACACCTGTATACGGCCAGCTGGCACGCGGGAGATCGGCCAGGTTTTGCGCGACCTTGTTGCGATAATGAAAGACGCCTCGTCCAACGACTCATCGTGTCTGCGTAGACAATCCGCGAGCACCTACGAATATACGATTTTTTGATTTACTGCCAAAATAAACTCAATGACACTTCTCATCTTAAAACTCACCTCCGTTACAGACGCCATTCTGAAGGCTACTTAGAGCGCCGCCACGTACCGGAACGTCGTGAAACTGCAAGGACTGAAGGGGGAGTATTCCATTATGTCCCACAACAAATTCCGCATTTTTTCAACACAAAATTTGGGAGAAAAAAAAAACAGTGCGGCATTACTTACTGAACGAGTCTCGTATAACCACCCGGTACCTAACTTTGCAGCTGCGCTGAATTCAGATGTGTGAGTGTGTCGCCAACTTCATATCAGCTTATACGATATTGCAGTGCCTGTGTTTTTTTGATTACGATGCAAAGTTCCTTTGTGGATGCATACATGTCCGAAGAAACTTTGCACCGTAATCAGAATAACACAGGCACTGCAATATCACATTTATCCGCCGATGCCAGGCAAGCGACGTAGACAGTCTGACCAGTACGGGAATATACGTAATGGATGTACGAGTACTGGTCGTAGACGCACTGTTGACAACATCTGGAAGTTTGGGTCTAGCCGAGAGTCGTGCACGGATATCCAAATGGTAAGGTGACCTCTCGCAATAAGCGGGAACTCCGGGTTCGCGTCCCGGTCCTGCACAAGTTTTCACTGTCGTCGTTCCATTCTACAGCTGATGGTTGTCCTTATGAGTTCTATAACGTGTGTCATATCAGTTTAGTTGTTACATGCTGCTTTCATGGTGTTGCAGTTTTATTTTCCAGAAGTGTACTTAAAGTTTAACATCTTGTGTAAGTACTGAATGGTTTTGAGTACCTCAGGTGCGAATTGCATTTGGTTGATTATATGGTTTCTGGCGGCGAGACTGGGTCTCTGCGTGGTGCAGTGGTTCAGCGCAGAAGTCCTCATCGGCTCAGCTCTCCTGGCTGCGTGTGCGTCAAGGGTTGAGGGCCATTGAGCGATCTCCGTAGTTTCCGCCGGTCGAGAGGCTGCTCAACAGAGCGGCGTGTGTCAAGAGGAGAGGCCGGCAGCCGTCGCGTGAAAGCGGAGCGGGGAGCGGCGTCTGCCGCGAGCAGTGGCGCGTGAAGCGCAGCCCGGGGACGGAGGCGGCAGAGGCGGTGGCGGCGGCGGCGGCGGTGGCGGTGGGGGCGGGGTGGCGCTGCGGCGCGCGGTGCGTGAGGACGCGTCACGCGGCGCGTGACCCGCCGCCCAAGGTCAGCCGCGGCCGCCAACAGCCCGGCTACATGCCGCGCTGCGCTCTCTCCGCTAAGGCTCTGTACGAGCCGGCCTCACACGGCACGTGAAATAGGGATAGCGGTTATCGCTGGAACAAACCGTTTTCGGTTATATCAGGTTCTTTCCACACTAGTTTAATCTGACCTAATAAAAGCAGAAATCCAGCAACGGTAGAAAAAAAAATTACTCTTTTAGTTTCGAGATACATGGAATCAAAATATTAAATTAAATAGGCAAATAACATAAAACTATGTCCGTCCAGCATTCGCTACTTTTCTCAGAAAGTGCTATGTGGTTGAATACTACAAAAGATGACCAGTATTCTCTCTCTTATCGATTCTAATTTTTTTAAACTCTGTTCAAAAGCCATGTTACAGTCGGAGATCTTACCATCCTTGGGCCATTACGAATAGTCAGTGCTAAAAGGTGAAAACTGATGCTGAAGAACTCTGTTTTTCGTATTAATTTGTCCATTTTAAAGCTGTTAAAGGCATTTTATACTAACACAAGTAGCATATCAAATGGTTCCAATGGCTCTGAGCACTATGGGACTTAACATCTACCGAGCGAGGTGGCGCAGTGGTTAGACACTGGACTCGCATTCGGGAGGACGACGGTTCAATCCCGCGTCCGGCCATCCTGATTTAGGTTTTCCGTGATTTCCCTAAATCGCTCCAGGCAAATGCCGGGATGATTCCTTTCAAAGGGCACGGCCGACTTCCTTCCCTGTCCTTCCCTAATCCGATGAGACCGATGACCTCGCTGTCTGGTCTCCTTCCCCCGAAACAACCAACCAACCAACCAACTTAACATCTGAGGTCATCAGTCCCCTAGAACTTAGAACTACTTAAACCTTACTAACCTATGGACATCACACAAATCCATGACCGAAGCAGGATTCGAACCTGTGACCATAGCGGTCGCGCAGGTCCGGACTAAAGCGCCTAGAACCGCTCGGCCACCGCCGCCGGCAGTAGCAGATCAGATACCTACTAGTTTTAAGGTTTGCTATGAATGAATTGTTGTTAAGTTTTTAATTTATTACTGTTACCATAATTCGCTTCCTCTGTTATTATTTCATGGGAATGGATGAGAAATCCATCTTTTAAAGCAAATTAAACATTGTTCTTCATTTTTATGTCACTTCATAGAAGTATTCCCGGACTAGGGTTGGTGTAAGTCTGCGATACAACGGATGTCCTGCGACGACAGCGAGAAACTACCGTATAGAGCAGGTGGGAGCAAATCTTGCACGCTGCACGCACAAGCGCTCCTTAAGCCACGATACACGGTAATGACGACATTACTGTCTCTGCAATGCTGCACTAATTTTACGTAATACGTTTGTTGTCGTTTCTGTCGGCAGGTTATCAAAATTGCACTGACTGCTTTTCTCATTTTGTATAATAACGCAATGTTTCAAATCAGTGCTAATTTTAGTAATAAAACTTAAAAAAAAGGTTTATTTAAAAATGAAAAATTTTAGGATTGCTGCTGTGCCTAATTGATATTTCGGTTTTTTTATTGGTTATTAGTAAAGCATGAATACCACCTGTTTTAACCGAGACTCAACAAGTACAGAAAAATACCGTTTATTCAGAACAAAAATACCTGTTGGTCAGTTTTTCCCATCCTTTACGTGAAAGCGAGCATAAACGTGGTGCTGGTCGAGAATTATGACATCACTAAGAGGAATTTCACATTGCAAAGCATTCCCTTGTGTGAATCGTAAAATCGGACACGTCAGACTTTGGCTTCCTGCAGAGAAACGTGACCAATGAGAAGCGAAATCGCCTGCAAACACACCATCGGAGACGCAGTATTGGAATATGTCGTTTGCAGTTGAAGGTCATATTTGGCTTGTGTATTTCTTCATATTATAACGTATGGTCAAAGGATGTGTACCAATGGTCGTCAGACTGAGTCGCAAGGACCGCATTCGGCCCGAATCAAGTACTCGTGCTGACTGTGTTTGTCAGCCGTACGCTACAGTCTGGAGGTGCGCGACCGCTATGGTCGCAGGTTCGAATCCTGCCTCGGGCATGGATGTGTGTGATGTCCTTAGGTTAGTTAGGTTTAAGTAGTTCGAAGTTCTAGAGGACTGATGACCTCAGAAGTTAAGTCCCATAGTGCTCGGAGCCATTTGAACCATTTTTTGTCAGCCGTATTTTGTAGTAAAATGCTTCTAGCAACCAACAGTCGAATTCCAAAAAGTCAAGTAACGTTAAGAGCTACGTAAGAGTGTAGTTTTCCTGCTCATTAACAAGCAGAAATACTTAAAGAGCAAGTAATATTTTAAGACGTGCTTAATTTTAGCTGACGTTGGTAAATTCGGTCATGAGCTGAGTAAATATGGACGATTGCCTCAGGGTCAGAGAGGGGGAATCTTTCGTTGTTTGTCTTCCAGTACTGACAACTCACGGGCATACACGACTCGCACCTGCCAGCTGCTACGGTATAAATTTTGACACAGGTGTAACACGGATTCGTGAGCGCGCATTATAGACACAGCCACCTTCAGATGCGGTACAAATATGTAGCAAGGAATATCAGGCTAATTTAATAGAAGTAAAATTACTGTTATTAATCAAGTAATCATCCGCTTACACAAACACACACACACACACACACACACACACACACACACACACACACACACACACACACACACACACCAACAACACGATAACACTTTTAATCAGACCTTTTTTTGTCTGGGGTGGTGGTTAGAACCTTTGTGGCTCTGAGCAAAAAACTATGGGACTAAACATCGGAGGTCATCAATCCTCTAGAACTTAGAACTACTTAAACCTAACTATCCTAAGGATATCACACACCTTCCATACCCGAGGCAGGATTCGAACCTGCGCCTAGAACCGCTCGCCCACACCGGCCGGCCGAGCCTTTGTGCAGGTGGCGGTAAGTATGCGTGACTTTTCGGTATAGTCTATGGCCCAACGGCCCGTCCCCACGCTTGATAACATTATCCTTCACCTCAATAGTAAATTGGTTTTTTTGATTGATGCTGTTGAGACGTATGAGGAAGGCATCCAATTCCACTGGAGCGTGTGTCCTTACTACTTATTACCCCGGAAGTTTTAATTCTTTTTTTTCCTTTATTGTAGTTTTAATACCTGTACATCAGGTAGGCTGGCAGCAGCATCCTATGCTGCTCTTCAGCCTTAGAGTCGACAATGAGAAAACATAAAGAAGATACATAATAGACATATTGACGGGCAAAAAACAGTAGACACAGAAATACAAAAACATGGAGCCGTTCACACTCGACGAAAAATACACTGAAACACATTGGCACGGCGCACAAACACTGATGATTTCGACGGCACAGGTGAACATTGGAGCGTGACGGTGAACACTAAACACAAACACGATGGCACACACGAGAAAACGGATGGCGACGATCTCCAACGCGCGAATGTCCACATAACGAGTGCGAGTCTGGGGACCTGCCAAGAAGGGAAGGGGGAGGTGGAGGGGGAGAGGGGAGAGCAAAGATGCCAATTGCAGAGGAGATGGGAGGAGGAATAGAGGTACGGTGGTAGGGGAAGCCCAGGGGAGGAGTGGGGAGAAAGGGAGGAGGGAGGGAAGTAGGAGTTAAGGTTGAGAGGGTGTCCAAAGGAAAAAAAAACATAGGAAGAGGGAGGGAGGATCAAAGTTGGTAGGAGAGGTAGATGGAGGGGAGGAGGGAATCATCAAGGAGGGGTAGCTGGCGGAAGCCACCTTGGGAGAGGGTGTGGAGAGTGGAGAGAGCAGGTAGGACGTGGAAGTACAGGCGCGGCAGCGGACAGGGGCGGGAGAGGATGGGAGAGACCAGCAGGTGAGGAAGACCGAGTTTACGGAAGGTTCGAGGAAAAGGAGGAGGTGGGGGAAGGGAATAAGGTCGTACAGGATCCATGTGGGGGAAGGGAGATGGATGCGATATGTGAGGCGAAGAGCATGGCGTTATAGGATCTGAAGGGATTTGTAAAAGGTTGGGGGAGCAGAGATCCAGGCAGGGTTGGCGTAGCAAAGGCTTGGGCAAATGAGGGATTTATAGGTATGGAGGATGGTGGAGGGGTCCAGACCCCAAGTACGGCTGGAAAAGAGTTTTAGGAGACATAGTCAGAAGCGTGCCTTGGCTTGGATCGTCCAGAGGTGGGGGGTCCAGGAGAGGCGACAGTTGAGGGTGACACCAAGGTATTTAAGGGTGGAGGTGAGGGCGATAGGATGGCCATAGATGGTGATGTAGGAATCGAGGGGGTGGAAGGAAGGGGTGGTTTTGCCTACCATGATCACCTGGGTTTTGGCAGGATTGACCTCAAGCAACCACTGGTTGCACCAAGCGGTGAACCGGTCAAGATGGGATTGGAGAATGTGCTGAGAGCGCTGCAGGGTGGGGGCAAGGGCAAGGAAGGCGGTGTCATCGGCGTACTGGAGAAGGTGGATGGGGGGGTGAAGACGGCGGCATGTCCGCCGTATACAAGAGGTACAGAAGAGGGGAGAGGACAGAACCCAGGGGCACACTGGTGGAGGGAAGAAGGTGTAGGAATCCGAGTTGTGGATGGTGATGTAGGAAGGACGTTGGGAAAGAAAGGAGCTGATCAGACGGACGTAGTTAATAGGAAAGGCGAAGGTTTGGAGCTTGAAGAGGAGACCGGAATGCCACATGTAGTCATAGGCTCGTACAAGGTCAAGGGAGAGGAAGATAGTGGGATGACAGAAATTAAGCTGTTCGGAAAGGAGATGAGTGAGGTGAGGAAAAGGTCATCGGAAGAGAAGGACAGCCGAAAGCCACACTGGGTAATGGGAAGGAGGTGGTGCTGGTGGAGATGCTGGAGGATGTGTTGGGTGAGGATGGATTCCAGGACCTTGCTGAAGACTAAGGTAAGGCTGATGGGACGGTAGGAGGAAACAGCAGATGGCGGTTTACCGGGTTTAAGGAACATCAGGATATGGGAGGTTTTCCACAGGTCGGGGTAGTAGCTGGTGGACAGGACTACATTGTAGAGCCTGGCCAGGGTGGAAAGAGGCAGGAGCTTCATGAGGGTGGCGATAGGTGACACGATCGTGACCAGGAGCGGTGTTACATTTCGTGCGGAGTGTAGCGATGAGATCCTGTGTAGTGATAGGGGCATTGAGTTTTGTGTGTGCAATGTTGTCCAAGTACTGGAAACCAGGTGCGAGGGGAGGGACAGAGGCGTCAGTTCGATCGCGGACATCTGGGAAGAGGGAGTAATCGAACTGGGGTCGTCAGGGATGGTAAAGACATCATAGAGGTAGGAGGCAAAGTGAATGGCCTTACTAATGTTGTCAGGGAAGGCTTGGTTGTCATGAAGGAGAGGATAGTAGGGAGGGTGGTTAGATTCGGTAAGGCGGCGGGAGGCTAACCAGTACTTGGACGAGGTTATAGGAAGGGTAGTGTTTAAACGCCGGTGGCGTCGTAGTGTGTCCGGGTCACGTGTGTGGAGGAATGCACGGTAGAGATAGCAGGATTCATGGAGGAGGAGGATGGCCCGGGGGCGGGGGGGTAAGGTAGGATGGTGAGGGTGGATGGCGACAGAAGGGACGTGGGCCTCCATGGCCTCAGACAAGGTCTGCTGGAGAAAGGAGGCGGCATGGGTAACATCATCAGGTTGACGGTAATTGAAGGGGTGGCCATCGACCTGGGTGAATAGGGTATCCTGGTAGGCATTGCAGTCGGCACGGGAATAATCATGGACATACTTTGGGGGAGGGCCATGACGGGGGTCGGGGAGGGGGTGACGACCGTATGAAATGGTGAGGAGGACAGGGAGATGGTCACTACCAGTAGGGTCCAAGACATTCACGGTTATGCGGCCAAGGAGGTTAGTGGAGAGAGGATGACATCAGGAGTGGGGATGGATTCGAGGCAGGTGTGCTGGGGAACGAGGACGAGGTCACCTTGAAGGGAGGAGAGGAACCGATGCCACCGCCATAACTGGGTGGTGGAACAACTATGGATGTTGAGGTTGGCAGTGATCACATAGGAGGAGAAGGTAAGGTCAATGTGGGAGAGGAAGTCAAAAGGAATAGGGCCGTTAGGGCGAACACAGGTGGTGGCACAGGTGATGGTAAGGCCAGGATTGAAGAGACTAAGGATCAGGTGTTCTGTGGGGTCGCGAAGGAGAGGTGGGAGCCGAACTGGGATCTGGTGGTGACCAATGGCAACACGGCCATGCGCTATTGGGAAGGGATTGTCAGAGCGGTGAAGGAGGTAGGGCGAGGTGTGAATGGTGTGGTGGGGCTGAAGAAAGGTTTCATTGAGGAGGAACGCATCCACGCGGTGGGTGGCGAGGGTGTGCATGAAGACATTCTTGTTGGTGGGAAGGGAACAGATGTTGTTGAACAGGATACGGTGCTGTCGCGCCATGACAGGGTGTCGAGATGGGAGAAGGTGAAATGGGCCTGGTTGTGGGAGTAGGTGGCATAAATTTTAAGGTGGAAGACAGAACGGGCGACAAGGGATATCTGCTGGAGGGTGTGAGGGCGCTGGAAAGGGTGGACATTCTGTAGAATGATGGTGAGGAACCTGATGATGTCCTCAGCAGTGGGGGAGGGGGGAGGCGACGAAGGGAATTGCCAGGAGGGGTGGGGGGCGTCCAGAGGGTGGACAGGGATGGTGACTTCAGGAGTGGTCAGAGGGAGTCGGGCTTTACATTTTTGGGAGTATGTGGGATGCGGGAGATTACAGGTATTACAGGAGGGAGGGGACTGATGGTTAGGGCACTGCTGGAGGAAACGTGCTTGCTTACAGTGTGGGGAGGTGGGGGCCTCACGGCACTCAGATGTTGGGTGTGCATTGTAGTGCAGACACCTCTGGCAGCGGAGGGATTGAGGATGGGAATGGGAGGGGTCGACCTTGCATCTTTGGTTGAAGAGGAGGGCACCCTCCTTCACGAGGTGGTCAATAGAGGGGGCATCTTCTGAAAAAACCCGCATGAGGTGGGTGGGGCCGGCAGAGTTAAAAATGTGGCGGACCACCCAGACTTCCAATGAGGGATGCGCCTTGAGCTCCACCAACACCTCCTCCTCCGTGATCATCTGTCTAAGCCGAGTGATCATGGCAGTGAAAGTCGGCAGGTGATGTGGAGGTTGGGGTTGGCTGGTAGGGAAGGAGCAGGTGTGAGGTAGGCTTTGGGGCCAAACCGGGTGATAGGGATGTTGGAAAGGATGTCAGTATGAAGGGTGGGGCTTAGGGAGGAGATGAGAATGGAGTCTCGTCGGGGAGTGAGGAGGGAGATGGGGGCTACAGGGAAGTGTTAGCGGTGGAGGAGGGAGAGGTTCTGGGCCTCAAGGAGGGAAGGATCAGGATGAGAGAAGAGGTATTTGAAGGAAGAAGGGGGGAGGAGGAGGAGGAGGAAGCAGAGGGAGCAGGGCCTGGTGGGGAGACATCCATGGCATCCTGGGGGGGGGGGGGGTAGGAGGACGGGGGCGGCTTTTTAGGAGCTGAGCAGGTGGTGGTACCACGAGGGCGTTTGAGGGCAGTGTAAGGGTGAGTGGTGACATGTAGGACAGGAGCAACAGGGAGCTGGCGGGAAGTGGCAGGTCCCAGCGTTGACGCAGGAGCTGGTCCCAGAGATGGCAATGGTGAAGGTGATGGCGACGGCGAAGTCGGAGATGACTGTTATGGCGATGACGAGGGGGAGGGCTGGGCATATGTAGTGGCCCGACGGGCCACCACCGTAGCAGAAGCAGCAGTGACAGGCTGGGGGAATGGGGGGAAAGGATCAGAGGTGGAGCTGCGGGAGGAAGAAGCTGCGGAGGGGGCGATGAAGAGCAAGGGTGAAGGGAGAGTGAGAAGAGGAGGGATGGAAAGGGGGGGTGGGGCGACTGGGCACACCATGTAATGGTGGTGGTGGCGGCGGAGGGGGAAGTATAAACTATTGTAGTGGTTGTTGTGTCGGAAGCTGGGCCGACACCGTGAAGTTGAGATGGCTGAAAAGGCAAGCTAGACTAACGCAGACGGGCGTGATGTACTGGAACAGGATACGTAATTAATGTTAGGAAGAAAAGTACGGAGCAGGATTAATACTTATCTTTAATATCATTGTGGTACATCGATCTTGACGATACACAGGAGACTTTAAGTACAATCACTGTATGGCTAATGGCGCCTTGCTAGTTCGTAGCCATTAACTTAGCTGATGGCTATTCTGTCTCTCGGCTAATGAGAGAGAAAGGCTTCGTACATCTGGTCGGTAGCTAGGTTCTCGTACAACTGGGGCGAGTGCTCTCTCGTATCACGAGACCTGCCTTGGTGGTGGCGCTAGGTCTGCGATTACACAGTGGCGACACGCGGGTCCGACATGTACTAAATGGACCGCGGCCGATTTAAGCTACCACCTAGCAAGTGTGGTGTCTGGCGGTGACACCACAGTGGTGATGGTAGTGGTAGTGGTGGTGTGGGGCGGACATGTTGACAAGTGGATATTAAACAGTTTTTTTGGTCGTCAGTCTACTGGCTGCTTTGATGCGGCCTGCCACGAATTCCTTTCCTGAGCTAACCTCTTCATCTCAGAGTAGCACTTGCAACCTACGTCCTCAATTATTTGCTTGACATATTCGAATCTCTGTCTTCCTCTACAGTTTTTGCCCTCTACAGCTCCCTCTAGTACCATGGAAGTCATTACCTCAGTCTTAGCAGATGTTCTATCATCCTGTCCCTTCTCCTTATCAGTGTTTTCCACATATTCCTTTCCTCTCCGATTCTGCGTAGAACCTCCTCATTCCTTACCTTATCAGTCCACCTAATTTTCAACATTCGTCTATAGCACCACATCTCAAATGCTTCGATTCTCTTCTGTTCCGGTTTGCCCACAGTCCATGTTTCACTACTATACAATGCTGTACTCCAGACGTACATCCTCAGAAATTTCTTCCTCAAATTAAGGCCGGTATTTGATATTAGTAGACTTCTCTTGGCCACAAATGCCTTTTTTGTCATAGCGAGTCTGCTTTTGATGTCCTCCTTGCTCTGTCCGTCATTGGTTATTTTACTGCCTAGGTAGCAGAATTCCTTAACTTCATTGACTACGTGACCATCAATCCTGATGTTAAGTTTCTCGCTGTTCTCATTTCTGCTACTTCTCATTACCTTCGTCTTTCTCCGATTTACTCTCAAACCGTACTGTGTACTCATTAGACTGTTCATTACGTTCAGCAGATCATTTAATTCTTCTTCACTTTCACTCAGGATAGCAATGTCATCAGCGAATCGTATCATTGATATCCTTTCACCTTGTATTTTAATTCCACTCCTGAACCTTTCTTTTATTTCCATCATTGCTTCCTCGATGTACAGATTGAAGAGTAGGGGCGAAAGGCTACAGCCTTGTCTTACACCCTTCTTAATACGAGCACTTCGTTCTTGATCGTCCACTCTTATTATTCCCTCTTGGTTGTTGTACATATTGTATATGACCCGTCTCTCCCTATAGCTTACCCCTACTTTTTTCAGAATCTCGAACAGCTTGCACCATTTTATATTGTAGAACGCTTTTTCCAGGTCGACAAATCCTATGAAAGTGTCTTGATTTTACTTTAGCCTTGCTTCCATTATTAGCCGTAACGTCAGAATTGCCTCTCTCATCCCTTTACTTCTCTCAAAGCCAAACTCATCGTCACCTAGCGCATTCTCAATTTTCTTTTCCATTCTTCTGTATATTATTCTTGTAAGCAGCTTCGATGCTGAGCTGTTAAGCTGATTGTGCGATAATTCTCGCACTTGTCAGCTCTTGCCGTCTTCGGAATTGCGTGGATGATGCTTTTCCGGAAGTCAGATGGTATATCGCCAGACTCATATATTCTACACACCAACGTGAATAGTCGTTTTGTTGCCACTTCCCCCAATGATTTTAGAAATTCTGATGGAATGTTATCTATCCCTTCCGCCTTATTTGACCGTAAGTCCTCCAAAGCTCTTTTAAATTCCGATTCTAATACTGGATCCCCTATCTCTTCTAAATCGACTCCTCTTTCTTCTTCTATCACATCAGACAAATCTTCACCCTCATAGAGGCTTTCAATGTATTCTTTCCACCTATCTGCTCTCTCCTCTGCATTTAACAGTGGAATTCCCGTTGCACTCTTAATGTTACCACCGTTGCTTTTAATGTCACCAAAGGTTGTTTAGACTTTCCTGTATGCTGAGTCTGTCCTTCCAACAATCATATCTGTTTCGATGATTACACATTTTTCCTGCAGCCATTTCGTCTTAGCTTCCCTGCACTTCCTATTTATTTCATTCCTCAGCGACTTGTATTTCTGTATTCCTGATTTTCCCGGAACATGTTTGTACTTCCTCCTTTCATCAATCAACTGAAGTATTTCTTCTGTTACCCAGGGTTTCTTCGCAGCTACCTTCTTTGTACCTATGTTTTCCTTCCCAACTTCTGTGATGGCCCTTTTTAGAGATGTCCATACGAGGTACCGCCAGAGATGTCGGAAGTTTTAACTGCAGGGTTTGAAATGTTGTGTGATGATGTTGGTATCTGTGAGGGTACTGGTTTTGGTATAGCCATACTGCCTCTCGACTGTTTCCATCTCCTTGGCCGTACAAAAACACCATCTCGGCTTGTTCTGTTGCTTACAGTAAGCTGCGTTGAACACACAGCTTGCAACACACATGGAACACACAGCACAGGATCAGAGGAACTTTCATTCGTCAGCGCCATCTATCCTGGCAACGATGCATTTCCGAATACATGTTCATCGTTTTCGATATGATTTCCTACTGGGCCGCCCACATAAAACTGATCTCGAAAATGTTTTGTTTGCCTTAAGGTAGGCAAATAAACAAGCATCATTTCTACCAGGGTCGAATGAAGTAAATTGGTTTGCCTATCTTAAGGTGCATGAAACATTTTCCAGACAAGTTTTGTTTCTCTCAACCTGTATAATGAAATCACGGGAAACGAAGTATTCGTAGTTGAAGTGTTTCGCATTTCATGCTAATTGCCATGCAACTTTTGAGCTATTGAAGTATGCCGTTTACAGGCAACAGCGCATCGAATATTTATCAGGAAAGGGTCGTTTTTGGTACCATTCGGTATAATTAAATGTCAGTTAACGACAAGTTGGCTGTTAATGACTTTAGAACATTGTCACATAAGAGACATAGATCAGAAAATCATCTTTTGAGTGTAATGCACAGTATAGTGATGCACATGCAACATCGGCAGTTTCTGTCTTCCATATTTTGTAAAATACCCTGGACATTTTTATTAACTTCATAGTAATGTGTTCTGGCAACTGGGATGACATGTAAATAAGAGCGCTTTACTTTGAAGAATGAGTTTGTTAAATTTATTGACCGTGACAGGTAACATGGAGAAATCAATTGCAATATAGCTGTCTACGTCACCGTCCTCTCTGTCACAATACAGTACGGTGTATACTAGAGACAGTGTGAGCTACAGGCACAACATAGCTAACGTGTGAACAAGGAAGAAATGTGCGTTTTAATAGACGCACTGAAAGACGAGCAGATGAAGGAAACATTCCTTTCATCCGACCTTGGGGCTTTCGTGGCGTCCCTTGGTTACTCACGATCGTGGTCATAATTCACGTATTCTTGGTGATGTGAAGAGCGCCAGATGAATTACACTGCATACTGTTTAGCGGGTTTTATTGCAGATGTTTACTTGTCCACCTGGATTAATACTCTGAATTGCTACACTATTAAATCTGTCTAAATGAAGACTGCCAACTTCGCTTTGACGCTATGCAAGTAGGCTCAGTTCTGCGACAGGGCTGAGTACCAGCGCATCACTACAACATGTTCTTCATCTTCACGTGTACAAACACAGGCGTCGGTCACTCCCAGTTGACGCAGATGTTTTTCAGACCGACCGTGATCAACTTGCTATAGTTGTCCTAAACCCTCTTGGCAGTTTTTGCTTAATTTATAGGGGATAGGCAAAATAATGTGAACAATGGTAATAATGGGATGGTTGTGTTTCATGGTAAACAACGCAGGTAAGTCATTTGTCGCGCCAGACTGTGCGTGTTCAGGACGGACTAGGCAACAGCGCATGTTGTTTGCGAGTAGTGCACATTTCGTATTTGCATTCAGACGCCGAGGTCGACGTACAATGAAAGACCTAACGGGGTTCCAAAGAGGGCATATTATGGTGGCCCGATTAGCTGGAGCATCAGTAACCCAGACAGCCATCTTAGTGAATGTTTCAAGAGCAACTGTTTCAACAGTCATGACAGCATACACAAAACATGGAAAGACATCATCGTGTAAACGTAATAGTGGGCGCAAATCAAAACTAAATGACAGAGATCGTCGTACGCTAACAAGATTTGTGTCAAAAGAACACGAAACTACGGCGGGTGAAGTGCCTACAGAGCTCAATAGCCATCTTCGAGACTACACACCTATCGACACTGTCTACCGAGAACTAAATAAAACGAATGTGCATGAACGAGCTGCTATACCGAAACCAACGCCAAGAAGCGCAAAACTTTGTATCTAGGAGCTTAAATACTGGACGGCTGATCAGTGGAAACACGTCATGTGGTCCGAAGAGTCAACGTTTTCGTCATTTCCAACATCGAGCCGAGTTTACGTCTGGAGAACGCCAGAAGAAGCCTACAATCCTGATTGTTTGATTCCAACCGTTAAGCATCGTGGTGGAAGTGTGATGGTGTCGGCAACTGTATTAAGGTATTCTGTTGGTCCCATCATTATTCTCAAAGGCAGTGTTACAGCCAGCGATTATACGATCACATTTCAGGTGATCAGGAGCACCCCATGATTCAAATGTTGTTCCCCAACAATGATCCCATATTTCAGGACGATAATGCATCCAGTCACACAGCCAGGACAGTACAATCGTGGTATGAGGAGCATGCGACTGAACTGCAGCGTCTTCCTTGGCACAGTCCTCGGACTTGAACATTATCGAACACTTATGGGTGGTATTGGAGCAGATTTTCGCATCCCTTGTCACTACAGGAGTTGGAAGAGATTCTGATCGAATGGTGCCATAACATTCGACAGGAAATGTCACGAAAAGGTCACAGTTCGTAGTAATAGACGGAAGGTCATCAAGTAAAACAGAAGTAATATCCGGCGTTTCCCAAGGAAGTGTTATAGGCCATCTATTGTTCCTGGTCTATATTAACGACATAGGAGACAATCTGAGTAGCCGTCTTAGATTGTTTGCAGATGATGCTGTCATTTACCGTCTTGTAAAGTCATCAGATGATCAAAACGACTTGGGACATGCAAAATGATTTAGATAAGATATCTGTATGGTGCGAAAAGTGGCAATTGACCCTGAATAAAGAAAAGTGTGAAGTTATTTACATGAATACTAAAAGAAATCAGCTAAATTTCGATTACGCGATAAGTCATACAAATCTGAGGGCTGAAAAGTCAAATAAATACTTAGGGATTACAGTTACAAATAATCTAAATTGGAACGATCACATAGATAATATTATGGGTAGAGCAAACCAAAGACTGGGATTTATTGGCAGAACAATTCGAAGGTGCAACAGGTGTACCAAAGAGACTGCTTAGACTACGCTTGTCCGCTCTATTCTGGAGTATTGTTGTGCGGTGTGGGATCAGCATCAAGTGGGACTGACAGATGACATCGAAAAAGTACAAAGAAAAGCAGCTCGTTTTGTATTATCGCGAAATAGGGGAGATAGTGTCACAGACAGGATACGTGAATTGGAGTGGCAATCATTAAAACAAAGGCGTTTTTCGTTACGACGGGATCTTCTCATGAAATTTCAATCGGCAGTTTTCTCCTCCGGTTGCAAAAACACCCACCTACATAGGGAGAAATGATCATCACGATAAAATAAGAGAAGTCAGAGCTCCCACAGAAAAATTTAAGCTCTCGTTTTTCCCCCGTGCCGTTCGAGAGTGGAACGGTAGAGAGACAGCTTGAAAGTGGTTCACTGAACCCTCTGCCAGGCACTTTATTGTGAATAGCAGAGTAAGCACGTAAATGTAGATACAATCATTATACAGGGTGATTCAAAAAGAATACCACAACTTTAGGAATTTAAAACTCTGCAACGACAAAAGGCAGAGCTAAGCACTATCTGTCGGCGAGTTAAGGGAGCTATAAAGTTTCATTTAGTTGTACATTTGTTCGCCATTTCAGCCAATAAAGTTTTTGGTCCCTTTTTCTTCGAAGGTGCTACTGTAACTGGACTACAGTATCTGGAGATGTTAGAGAATTGGCTGTTCCCTCAGCTCGAACAAGAATCACAACAATTCATATTTCAGCAGGATGGAGCGCCACCACATTGGCACTTATCTGTCCGTAACTACCTGAACGTCAACTACCCGAGGCGATGGATCGGCCGCCAGGCAGCCCGTGACAGAGCACGTCATCACTGGCTTCCAAGAAGCCCTGATCTTACCCCCTGCGATTTTTTCTTATGGGGGTATGTTAAGGATATGGTGTTTCGGCCACCTCGCCCAGCCATCATTAATGATTTGAAACGAGAAATAACAGCAGCTATCCAAACTGTTACGCCTGATATGCTACAGAGAGTGTGGAACGAGTTGGAGTATCGGGTTGATATTGCTCGTGTGTCTGGAGGGGGCCATATTGAACATCTCTGAACTTGTTTTTGAGTGAAAAAAAACCTTTTTAAATACTCTTTCTAATGATGTATAACAGAAGGTTACATTATGTTTCTTTCATTAAATACACATTTTTAAAGTTGTGGTATTCTTTTTGAATCACCCTGTATGCCAGTATTCCAAGAAGAATAGCAGCTG
This sequence comes from Schistocerca piceifrons, assembly GCF_021461385.2. Classification (NCBI taxonomy): domain Eukaryota; kingdom Metazoa; phylum Arthropoda; class Insecta; order Orthoptera; family Acrididae; genus Schistocerca; species Schistocerca piceifrons. Next base: position 453,767,927 of record NC_060142.1, read on the forward strand.
TATCATGGGCTAGTGGGGGTTCAAACCCTTATTAATAAATCATCCCCAGGTAAGTACAGGTGTTCACATTATTTTGCCTATCCACTGTACAAATGATCTGTCGGGACGATAGGTTGTCGTTCTCTACAACGTTTCCTTCTCTTGTCATTTCCCTTCGCCTGCATTCTTCGCCTATCTCATTCTCGTCATTTTTAAGTGGCTGAAGCAAATTAGTGCGTGGCACCTGTGGGTGGCTCGGTGTGCCTGAGGTTGAGGCGGCCGCATGGTAATGCGCAGATCGGGGTCGGCGCCAGTGCGCGGTGGTCGTGCTGCGGCTCACGATCTGGGGCCAGAGCACCTGCAGCGGCGGCGCCCGCAGCCTCCGGCGGCCGTTAATATCGCTGCCCTCCCGAAAAGGGCAGCTGCGCTGCTGCCAGATGTCGAAAACGCGACCGCCCCGTCTTCTGGGCTTGCACAAGCGCCCTCTCTCGCAACCAGATAAGCAGCGGGCGTGCACTCGATCGAAACACTTGCCTCGCAACACTCGTACCGCTGTGTATCGATGAACTCTCAAGGGATGACTACAACATAAGGACTTAACCTCTAGTGAGGGTGCTCCTCACGTGAGCCACGATCTTTTGCAGACACTCGCTATTTTATCCATATCTAATTCCACACCTTATGGTGTGAGGCGGACGGTACATTTTGGAAAATTGTTCTCTTTTTTTTTTATCGTCAAGAGCTGACGATTGTTATAACTGTTCTAAATTTCCAATATCCAGATTTACGTCGACAAAATTATCCGTACATTTGGTATCCAACCTTCCATACCTCACTGGTGTATGTATTGCGTTCTAAGATGATGTAATTGAAAGGAAAATGTCGATGTACTAACGTTTGATGCCGAATTCCCCAGTTTTACTGACATTGGTGTTATATGAAATGAATGTGCAAGGAAATAATACCTGTCGGTATTACGTAAGTTTTACCGACAGCAGTGGCCGAGCGGTTCTAGGCGCTTCAGTCTGGCTCTGCGCGACCGCTACGGTCGCAGGTTCGAATCCTGCCTCGGGCATGGGTGTGTGTGATGTCCTTAGGTTAGTTAGGTTTAAGTAGTTCCAAGTTCTTGGGGACTGATGACCTCAGCAGTTAAGTCCCATAGCGTTCAGAGCCATTTGAACCATTTTTGAACAAGATTAGTAAATTTATGGAACCAATCACATCTTTTACATAATGGCATTTCGGTTGATGCCGCCATTTTAGATGAAGCCACATGTGACAGAGTTTCATTATTATGCCAATACATACTTTGTGGTTGCACAGCAATTTGACTGTCAAGCAGTATATTTCTCCCTCTTACGTGTATCTCGCGAAGAGGCCATGAGGATAAAATCAGACAGTTTAGAACCCACACAGAGGCATACCGACAATCTTTCTTTCCACGAACAATACGAGACTGGATTACAAAGGAGAACCGGTGAGGTACCACACACCGTCAGGTGGCTTGCGGAGTATCGATGTAGATGTAGATGTAGATGTAGATGTAGAAATATTCTATGCAGTCGATGCCGTTAATGTTTTTTTTACAAGTAAAACAGATCGCTCCTTTAGTACAATGAAAATGAGAAAATCCAGTCAGATTCATTACGTTAAGGGAAATGAAAATCTAATAGTCATGGGGGATTGCAATGCGGCAGAAGGAAGGTGTAGAAGAACGGCTTATGAGAGAATATGGGTTCGACAATAGGGATGAGAAAGGAGACAGACTAGCTGAATACTGAAATAAATTTCAGCTAGTAATAGCAAATCCTCTGTTCAAGAATGACAAGAGGAAGAGTTATACTTGGAAAAGACCAGGAGATACAGGAACATCCCAGTTAGTTTACAGAATGGTCAAACAGAGCTTTCGAAATCAGATAATGGACTGTTGGGCAACCCAGGAACCGATATAGACTCAGATTACAATTAAGTAATGATGAATAGTAGTCTGGAGTTTAAGAGAATCATTCGGTAGAATCAGTGTGGAAAGAAGTGGGATACTGAAGTTCTGAGGAACAATGATATGCGTTTAAGTTCGATAAGGACGTGGATGCAGCGATAAGAAATACAAAAGTAGCAGTCCAGTTGAAGAGGCGTGGGCTTCTCCAAAAAGGGCAATCACCAATGTTTTACAGACAAACGTTGGTACGAGGGAGATGACTATGAAGAATCCTTGGGAAACAGAAGACATAGTTAATTGATCGACGAAAGAAGGAAGGGCAAAATTCTCAGAAAAAAGCAGGAATGTAGCAGAATAAACCACTTGGGAATGAAATACACAGCAAGTGCAGGAAAAGTGTGGAGAAATTAAAAACGAAATTATTGTAGGAAGGACTGATTCAGCATACAGAAAATTAAAAGCAAGAGCTGTAACATTAAGAGTGCAGTTGGACTTCCAACGCTAATAAGTGGAAAGAGAACATTGAGGTCTTTATAATGGAGAGGACCTGTCTAATGACGTGACAGAACAGGAAATAGGAGTCGACTCCACAATCCTTATATCACAGTGGACCTAGCCTCCTCTTCTCCATAAAGTCCGAACTTTCCATAAATGCCTGCACACTTGCGACCAACAAAAATATTTGTTCTCTTCCATTCGATTAACCAATTAAGTAAAATTCCGCCTCTGTACGCGTTTTAGTTGTAATACAACTTACTGGGGCCGTCACTCCATCGCTCTGCAGCCCCATTAACATTTAATAGTAAGTAGCTAGTCCTTTTCATGCATTTCTGTCATGCCCTTATTCAGTCTACAATCTCGTTCCCAATGCTCTGCTCTTCCACATTTACTACACTGTAGCTGACAGCACTCTCGCCTTATGTCACATGACTGCCAACAGTGGTAATACTCAACATCATAGGAAAAAATTCGCTATATCCCAGGCCTTTGCGTCTATTTCCTATAATGCTGTTGCCATTCATATGGCTCCAGCTAAGTCTTTTGGAAACTGTGCCCGTACTTTCCTCAATAGTCGGGTGGGAACCCCTGAAAAACGCATGCAGATCTCCCTGTTCGGCCTCTTAGCTCCAATTCATGGCGCGTACAGAAAGAAAGTTGGCTACTTGCTCAAGGAGGCCCAGCGTGAGGCGGCTTAATCCAGTGCGGAAAATATCCACTTGTTATCTAACGAGGCAGCACACAATGGCAGCCGGTTGGCGACGCACTGCGCTGACAGAATCGAGGGCCACGCTCTGAAATCCTACTCAAACTACTTTACAGAAACGATCTGGTAAAAAAAAAAAAATAAAAAAAAATACGTTACTTACAGCTTTATGTGTCAGCTTCATGGTGAAATGCCCATCATCAACCTAGTGGTCATACATACCGTGATGTTCTCATTTAAGGAAGATACTGCGCGAAATTCGGAAAGTTTGCGGTGAAAAATAGGAGTCGGTATTATTTTGCGTATGATGCGTATTGCACCACATTTCCTGCGAATTAAATGTACTTATGAAATTGACTTTGAAGCAGATCTGTATCTGCCTCGAATCCCAAGAAAATGAATTTTATGTATCGCGTTGTCTATTGATCGCAGGCGCGAGAGAATGAAATATTTCTAACAAAGCTCGTATCTTCTAAACCGTTCGATGTATCGAAACAATATTTTGGCAAATGAGAGCACGCAAAGAGTATTTGCCGTATGGGTAACATACGAAACTGTCTCACCTGCTTCTATATAGCCGACGCTATATTTTTTTTTATTTTTACTTTTTTTTCAATCCAGGGTGTGATTTTTAAAAAGTCACCGAAGCGAGTGTAATGAGAATCTGCTGTATGAAAATAAACTGACAATTATCCCCATATTTTACTGCAAATCCGAGACAGTGAGGTTTCCCGTAAGGTGTTGACCTCTCTGCACTTGTAGGCAGCACACCGCGGCGCTCGGGGGTCACAGCACCAAGTTACGACACCTGAAGAAGTGCGTATAAGAACCTGAAACTATTCGCATGGTAAAAGAACTTTACAACTGAAGCTGTATTTTCAACCTCTGGTATAGTGCTCTTCTGCGGATGTTTCTCCAACAGGATTGTTACTGCTCCGTGTCACTTGAGCAACTAATCACGGCACCGTCTCTTCCGGCTCGTAACCTGAACAGCGCAGCACTTCACTTCGCTGTCCATATGCAAGTACAGTACAGCCAACCTCGGCCACTGGCACAGCTCACTGTGCTGACTGCTGACGATGTGCCAAGGCACTGACCAAGAACCGGGCGCTGGCTTCCGGGAGGTTTTGTTTGATCCCATCGCCGCAACTGACTGCCCACAGTTGTCTGCACCCCGCTCGGCGGCGGTGGAGTTCGTGTGGGTCACATGATCCGCTCCGTCCGTCCTCTATCGGCACGACTACAACATGTGAGTTGAAAAGAATCTCTTGGACCAGGGAAAATCTACAGTGCCGTTTGTTAGGGCACAGCTGATCTGGTACAGATGAAGTTGCTGATGAGATTGATTCTACCGAGTAGCCTAATTCAACAGGTGAGATGACGTGATGTGTTTGGCAAATGTATACTTCTATTTGGGTGGTATAGTCTAGCAGTGGTTCAAGAACAATGAAGAGAAGCTCGATAGCTAGGACCGACTCCTGTATATGGTCAGCATGGCAGTTGGTCGAAGAAAGAAGGATGTGATTAATATTGAGGGAAATTTAGGGATATAAAGATGCAGGTCAATCGGAAATGAATTAAACTGCAAATTCAGGGAAGTTAAAGCAAAATGGATGTATGAAAAATTTGAAGAAGACGAAAAAGAAATGATTGTCCAAAGGACTGACTCAGCGTACAGAAAAGTCAAAACAACCTTCGGCGAAATTACAAACAAGGACGGTAACATTAATTGTGCAATGGGAATTCCTCTTAAATCTAGAGCAGAGTGCGGGTGGTTGGAAAGAGGCCTCTATGAGGGGGTAGACTTGTCTGATGGCGTGCTAAAACAAAAAAACGGGAGTCGACGGGGAAGAGATGTGAGATCCAGGACTAGAACCAGAATTTAAACGAATTTTGGAACAGTTGAGAGTAAATAAGATATAATCGACAGTAACTGGTTATTAATGGGTGAATGGTTATTTGGAGAGTGATTTGTAAACAGGAACTGGAGGAAGTTAGCCAACGTGCTGTAAGTTTCGTGTGCCACAAATTTTTCTGGGTCGCAACTCAATTTAATTCAGATTGCGAAAAGTTAATATAACAATTAATTTAAGCACTGAAATGGCAAATGTAACTAACGTGTTAATAGTAACCAAAAGACCCAAGTGAATATGTTGAATGAGCATATGAGAACAATTTAAGTACAACCGTTAAATCAACTAATTCAAAGCAAGCAGAAGCTTAAATCTCAACAAAAAGAATAAGATAATCAGACATAGTGTGCAAATATAAGGCTTGCATTTTCAGCTTCAGAAATGCAGGGTGGGATGTATTAAAGATAATCGGGTTTGTCTGGGAAACAGTGATCACAATTTAACATAGTTTATTAACATAAAACATCATATTTAAAATTCACAAAATAATTCTACATCATATGTCGTTGCGTGTTATGTTATTCATTACCCCAATTATTATTATACTGAGTGCTGTCGAACATGCTGGTGATGAACGAAAAGGAAATCTTCGGCGCCCATGGGAAAAGCTCATACAAATATACACGATTCACACATAAGAATAGAGATAAAAAGGATTTTGCCCACCACAGTAAGTCAGAGGCTCAGAGGTACATCGCTATCGCTATGACTGAATTAATGTGAATAAGAATCTATAGAACACTTCCGACAAAGAAATTTATTTGCATCACCTTGCACATCAAGTTAAGCAACGCTAGCGTGGAACACCCGTAAATGTCGTGAATATTCATGAACGAAGCAAGATTATTAAGGTTCGTGAAAACTTCAAGAACACAAATATAAATCGTATAGACACAAGTAGCAATCAAAGATTACAGGAAATTAAGAATAAAACTTATTCAAGTTGGTACTGAAGTTACAGACGGTGAAATTAAAATGAAAAAAAACTTCACAATTTTAAAATTGAAACGAAATGAAAAGTAGAAGAAATAAAACACAAACGCACGAGAAAAGTCCAGACATACCTTTCACTTAGAAGAGAAGCCAAACAACTGAATTTTAAACCCTCGCTGGAGTAATGAACTTTCTACACCACGTGTTCTGCTTACACAAAGTGAGGATCGGAAAAACATATTAAATACAGAAAATATAATCGTGACTATCACTCTGAAAAATATAGGGATTCCATTACCGAACTTGACGATGAACTAGCGGATCAAACGTGCTCATCACCTACAACAGCTACACATCATCACACATTAACACACTCACCAGCACCAAGTCGCTCTTAAGAGCACCGTCTTCACTCACCAAACGACGAGTCCCGAGTGCCGACAGTACCCTCTCCCTGCAACGAACTTCCCCCAGGTATCCGGAAGAGGCTAGAGGGGTCCTTTCCGCCACAAACTTGACTGCTATCGAATGACTGCCGAAAGGGCAAAAATTTCTTTTCCTTGACTGATAAATCAACGTTCGCTACACTGTTACTGCCACAGCAGACAGTCGGATGCTGTGTTGCTACCATATATAAGACGAATTCAACATACATGCCAATTCACTCATTCATACAAATAATACACAGAGAAAGGAAATTTGAGAGCACAAAGTGCAGGTAATGTACACAGGATTAGATTTTTACTGGAAAAATTGTGTACCACTGAAAGGGGACAAACAGGAAGTACAAAACTAAATCACAAATAATTGAGTGTGACAGCATGGAATAGAACTGAAACAGTATAAAACGAATCTAAGAGAGAAGGTTCCATAAACATCATTAACTTGGAATTTCTAAAATCACTGTGGAAAATGGTAAGAGAATGACTATTGACGTTGGTATGAAAAATGTATGAGGTTGATGATCTACCATCAAATAACCGTCATCGGCACAACTCGTAGATGAAAGATCCGACAAATGTGAGAATTATGGCACAATCAGCTTAACATGTCGTGAATCCAAGTTCCTGATAAGAATTATACACAGATGAATGGAAAAGAAAATTTAGGATATAATAGATGATCACTTTGGCCTTAGAAAAGGTAAAGGCATCAGGCAGTCCTGACGTGGAAGCTGATCATTGGAGCAAGACTAAAAACTAAGACATGTTCATACGACCTGTCGACCTCCAAGAAGCGTTCGACAATGTGAAATGATGCAAGTTGACCGATACTATAAGAAAAAAGTGGTAATCTATAGGACAGAGCGGGCAGTATACAATATGTACGAGATCCGAGGTGAAACAATAAGAGTGGAAGACCAGGAACGAAGTTCTCGTATTATGAAGGATGTAAGACAAGTATGTAGTCTTTCGTGTTTTGTGTTCAATATATGCATGGCAGAAGCAGTGGGGAAAATAAAAGGAAGGGTCAAGACTAGGATTAAAGTTCGAGGCGAAAAGATATCAATGATAAGGTTCGCTGATGACATTTCTATCGTTAGTGAAAATGAAAAAGAATTTCCGTTTGTGTTGAATATAATGAACATTTTAACGAGTGCAGAGTGTGGACTGAAAGTAAATCGAAGAAAGACGAAAGTAATGAGAAGTAGCGGAAGTGACAACTGCAAGTAAGTTAGTATCAGAATTGGTGATCACGAAGTAGACGAAGTAAGGAATTCTGCTACCTAGAGAGCAACGTAACCCATTACGGACGGAGCAAGCTGGACCTAAAAAGCAGACTCACACTGGAAAAACCGGCATTCCTGGCTAATGGAATTGGCTAAAAGAATTATGTTAGTATCAAAGATAGGTTTTACTTTGAGGAAGACATATCTGAGAATATGCTCTGGTGCACAGATTTCTAAGGTAGTGAGTCACTGGCTCTGGGAAAACGGAAACAGAAGAGAATCGAAACATTTGAGGTATGGTGCTACAAAGGAATGTCGAAAATTAGGTGGACTGATAAAGTAAGAAATGAGGAGGTTCTCCGCAGAATAGGTAAGGAAAGGAGTATATGGAAAACACTGAGAAGGACAGGATGATAGGACATCTGTTAAGACATCAGGGCATAACTTCTGTGGCACTAGAAGGAATCATGGAGTGTAGAAACTGTAGAGAAAACCAGAAATAGGAATAATTGGGATCGTAGGTTGCAAGTGTTACTCCGAGATGAAGTTGTTGTCACAGTAAAGGAATTCGTGGCGGGCTGCATCAAACCAGTCAGAATAGTCATAACTAAAATAAAAATAAATAAATAAATAATGCTTCAAAATGGTGGTTATGGGAGGCCACTATGATCTCACCTCTTTCATATGCCAGGTAATTAGAGGGGAGATACAGAATTTTACGACAGTCGGATGTGTACAAAAAGCCTTGATTGTCGACGCATACGACTGAGTACCTCTGCAGCTGATGCTGGAAGTCTGGTGTCTTTGTGATTGAAGTGGTTCACCATGTTGTGTGTGGACTTGCTTGAGTGAACAATTTTTTTTCGAGTGAATAACTCTTCTGACTAATTTGATGCGGCCAGCCACGAGTTCTTCTCCTATGCCAACCTCTACATCTCAGAATAGCGCTTGCAACCTACGCCCTCAGTTATTTTCTGGCTGTATTCCAATTTCTTTCTTCCTCTACAGCTTTTGTCCCCTAAAACTCCCTCTAGTACCATGGAAGTCATTTCCAGATATTTTAACAAATCTCCTATTATCCTGTCATTTCTCCTTGTCAGTGTTTTCCACACATTCCTTTCCTCTCCGATTCTGCGCAGAACCTCCTCATTCCTTACTTTATCAGTCTGTAGCACCACATCTCAAATGCATCGATTCTCTTCTGTTTCGGTTTTCCCACAGTCCATGTTTCTCTACCATACAATGCTGTGCTCCAAACGCAAATTCTCAGGAATTTCTTCCACACATTAAGGTCTATGTTGATAGTAGCAGATTTCTCTTTCTTTGACTGTAGCCACTTGCAAAACAACTTCCTGAACGTAAGACAGCGATTGCTGGGTAACGGCATGCTTGTATGTAAGGCACGAGGGGCGTGCGGCAGTGTTTGTTGTAAATAGGAGCAGGCATAATTGTGTCAGTAGACGCCATAGGCGTAATTGAGCACTGGTTGTTATTGCCGTGTGTGGATCCACTGACTCGTCAGTGGTTTTAAGTAGACCATTACCTGAAGCGTATTTTCCTATCTGATCCAAGTTAATTTTACACCAAAACTTTGTCCCATGTGTGAAAATACTATTTAACGTATCGCAATGAACTTCTTACCAAGCATTAACAGTAAGTGGAGCCTACGTACTTTGATTATATTGAACCCAAATATTCCTTTAATTTGATTTCTTTTCAAAATTTTCTAGGAAACGAAAAAATCCAAAGCATCGACATATTTTTCTTCGTATATAATTTCATTTGAAAAAAAAAACCTGTTATTAATTTCACTTTATTTGAGGTTCCATGGTCGCAGATGATTGTTATCTGGATGCATACTAAATTTCAATAGATTAACTTCAAAAGTTCTTGAGAAAAAGGAACTTTTCCAGTAAAAAATGTTATATCTGGGAAATCACTCTTAAAGAAAATGAGGTGAGTTTGAACTGTTACTAGATGATTAGAAACAGCCTGATACTTACATTTTGTTTTTCTCTGCTTCTAATGTGCCTTCCAGCTTTGTTTTGCAACATAAAGTTAACTTTCTTGCATTTTTTGCCGATACTGTCACAGATCTTTCAACTTCTTGCACTCTGCAGCTGTTACATCGGCAAAGACCTGATACCATATTGTCCACAGGAATAATGCCTAATTTTTTAAATAATAAACACCTAGCAGTATTTCCACAGTTGTTTACGAGAACAGCGTCATGTTCTTAATGTCAGCAGATCTACAAATGCTATTTTTGATAGATGATTCCACATCAGGCTGTTGAAACACTGATTTGGATTTTGTGTTCGCCCATGCAAACACTTCCTCAGTCGCCCAAGCCTGGACAAATCTCAAAACATGGGTGTTATAGCACCAAATATAGCTAACCAAAGACTATGCTTAGGGGAATTAGATTATCTTGTCACTTTTAACCTGTTTAACTTGCACCACAATGTGTCACCATTTGGACAGAGACCATGACATGGACTTCCGTAAGTAGAAGTCTTAGAATTAACTTGCTCAAAAAATCCAAGCTACAGTTCAAAAGAACCGAAGAGTCTGATTACAAACATCCTGGCAGGGTTTCCATTTTATGCAAGGTGACAACCGAGCCACTCGTGAATCTGAGTTTGGCAAGTGGATCTGTTTTTGGCAGACAGTTCCCGTAAGAACATTACCTAACTAAGTTGCACACATCAGAACATTATTAGCCCTTGAGCGGGCGCACCTGTGTATGAAGTGCGCCAACCAAAAATAAAATGATTTTGTACGCTTCCATTTTTGTTTCACAACTGCAAACTTATACCTATTCCTGTAGTATTGCTTCAGGTAACACAGCGATAAATTGTGTTGTCATACGTCCAATTAAGAAGCAGTAATATAAAATACAATGCGAGATAGGGGAGAAAAATTTACGATCAGTTCAAAAAAATGACCCCAGTTACGAACTAGCAACATAATCCCACATTGCGGTAGTTTTCTACGAGATAATTAGTGATCGAATAACTAGTTGACCGAGATCTGATGCAACCGCACTAATTAATGCTTCGAATGCGTCATTACTGTCTCTTTAACACCTGCCCTTGGCAAAAGAGAGTTGTAGTGAAAATTTATTTCATTATGGTTTAATAAAACAGTAGTTTAGCTCATAGTATGTAAGTTTATTTTCTCCTTGTTTAAACAAACTAAGATTAAACTGTGATTCTGATCATACTTGACTTACCTCGTTAACATAAGGAAACCTATTCTTTTCATGTGTACAAAGTGCGCCGCGCGCTCGCTAGTGTTATGAAAAGCGCCGCGCCCGCTCGAGGGTTAATTGTGATTCTAATTAACGAACTAAAATAATTTCTAAGGAATGGTCGAACATCAGATTTTACTGTCACAATAAATCAGCTCATGATCGACAGACACACGACGTTAAATAAAATAAATGTTCTAAAAACAGTTTTTGAGGAAATTCCTTTGGAGATGATATAAACAAGAACGTAAAGATTCATATTCTGTCAAAAAAGAGCTTATTGTGTATTGAATTGTTGTACACGAGCGTTTCCAAAACATAAAAAAACACCTTCGGAGCTTTCTTTGATAGTGGTGAAACTGTGACGTCGGTGTGATATTCGTGACGTCGTATACATAAAATTAACATATATATTTTATATATTTTTATTTTTAATTTATCAGCGTGCTTCTTTCTCTGAGGGATATTGTCTTTTCTTATCACTTTTACTTACGTGCATAAGTAAATATGAAACGGGTTCTTGACGGGCCTCAGTTATTCATGTACAAACTTTAGATTTTGAACGTGATGACTAAAATATGGTTGCCGTTAACTGAATTTAATGTCATTTTGTTAATTTCTATTTATTGATTGCAAAGTAAGGCTTGAGAGAATTTCGATTGTTGCCGTGGAGTGGCCAATATGAAACTTACTGAACTCACGGAACGTGTATCGTTTAAAAACATGAACTTTTACGTAAATTAATTACACTCCTGGAAATGGAAAAAAGAACACATTGACACCGGTGTGTCAGACCCACCATACTTGCTACGGACACTGCGAGAGGGCTGTACAAGCAATGATCACACGCACGGCACAGCGGACACACCAGGAACCGCGGTGTTGGCCGTCGAATGGCGCTAGCTGCGCAGCATTTGTGCACCGCCGCCGTCAGTGTCAGCCAGTTTGCCGTTGCATACGGAGCTCCATCGCAGTCTTAACACTGGTAGCATGCCGCGACAGCGTGGACGTGAACCGTATGTGCAGTTGATGGACTTTGAGCGAGGGCGTATAGTGGGCATGCGGGAGGCCGGGTGGACGTACCGCCGAATTGCTCAACACGTGGGGCATGAGGTCTCCACAGTACATCGATGTTGTCGCCAGTGGTCGGCGGAAGGTGCACGTGTCCGTCGACCTGGGACCGGACCGCAGCGACGCACGGATGCACGCCAAGACCGTAGGATCCTACGCAGTGCCGTAGGGGACCGCACCGCCACTTCCCAGCAAATTAGGGACACTGTTGCTCCTGGGGTATCGGCGAGGACCATTCGCAACCGTCTCCATGAAACTGGGCTACGGTCCCGCACACCGTTAGGCCGTCTTCCGCTCACGCCCCAACATCGTGTAGCCCGCCTCCAGTGGTGTCGCGACAGGCGTGAATGGAGGGACGAATGGAGACGTGTCGTCTTCAGCGATGAGAGTCGCTTCTGCCTTGGTGCCAATGATGGTCGTATGCGTGTTTGGCGCCGTGCAGATGAGCGCCACAATCAGGACTGCATACGACCGAGGCACACAGGGCCAACACCCGGCATCATGGTGTGGGGAGCTATCTCCTACACTGGCCGTACACCACTGGTGATCGTCGAGGGGACACTGAATAGTGCACGGTACATCCAAACCGTCATCGAACCCATCGTTCTACCATTCCTAGACCGGCAAGGGAACTTGCTGTTCCAACAGGACAATGCACGTCCGCATGTATCCCGTGCCACCCAACGTGCTCTAGAAGGTGTAAGTCAACTACCCTGGCCAGCAAGATCTCCGGATCTGTCCCCCATTGAGCATGTTTGGGACTGGATGAAGCGTCGTCTCACGCGGTCTGCACGTCCAGCACGAACGCTGGTCCATCTGAGGCGCCAGGTGGAAATGGCATGGCAAGCCGTTCCACAGGACTACATCCAGCATCTCTACGATCGTCTCCATGGGAGAATAGCAGCGTGCATTGCTGCGAAAGGTGGATATACACTGTACTAGTGCCGACATTGTGCATGCTCTGTTGCCTGTGTCTATGTGCCTGTGGTTCTGTCAGTGTGATCATGTGATGTATCTGACCCCAGGAATGTGTCAATAAAGTTTCCCCTTCCTGGGACAATGAATTCACGGTGTTCTTATTTCAATTTCCAGGAGTGTATCTCTTGCAATTTAGAAAAGGTTCTTATAACGATATCTCTCGCATTTACAGCTACTGTTAACACTTTGAAAAATAAATTAATACTTCGTCGCGTAATGGCCGACCAGAGGCTGCATCGGAAGATGAGCTTCTCGCAGCGCAAATTACTGAAAAAACGCTTATTAAAAATAGTTAGCCACTGCGAGCATTTGAGGTGACAACTATTGCAAAGAAATTCATTTTGTAATAAAAATAACAAGTTTATTTTAGCAATAAATACGAATAACTTACATAAAATATGTGTAGCCGCTCAATGGCAATCTTCTGAATAGCGAAAAAAAACAGTGTGTCTACCACAAAATACGTCCTTCCTCATCGGCCGTACAATAGAGTCTCTTTCGATCCTTTTTTATTTACATAGACATTAAATAAAGATGCTATAGCTGCATATCAGTTGTTTCAAGAACATTAATTATATCTTTTACACTAAGTATATTCATAAAATTCGTAAACTACGGTTTACAACCGCTAAAAATATCAATATTTATGTAACGTACCGTCACAAAACGATGCAGAGGCGAGGTTTTGGCTCTGTGAATAGACACAAACATTCTACAGTGACTATGTCAAGAAACTAGTCTCTCGTTGGGAGAAGTGTGTTCGTCACCAGAGTGAAAAATAAATATGTAGACGATAAGAATAAAGATGTAGAACGATCATAAAGTTTGTTTTATTTAAAAAGCCTTAAGAGATATCATACGAAAAATTTGGAGGCATTGAATTGCAACAGTCCCTCGTATTTTTCTTTTTATTCCCGTTTGTTTGTCTGTTGTTGGTAATGATAGCTAGGCCGTTTCGGACGAATTCTGCTGAGATAAGTGCCTCACAACTTGAACAAGAAACGACGTGAGCCGTGCAGCAGGAGATAATCAGAGCGTGCAGCTGCAGACCGCCGAATACAGGCAAGGGCAACAGCGGAGTGTGGTGAAGGGCAGATTCCCGGAAGGATCGATGTCGCCGGCAGGGGGACGCAGAGGAGACGGGGCGGCAGATTAGAAGGCCGCAGGATCTGGCAGCGCGCTGCCGACGGATTGTCGGCGCCTGCGTGGGCGGCACGCGCACTTCATCTGGCGAGATAAGGAGCGCCGGGCCGGCTGCCCGCCTGCTGGGCTGTTTATCTCTCGAGGTCAGCCGGCAGCCTGCAGCCGCCAGAGCCGGTGTCGGCCGACTACCGGCTGCCGCGACACGACCAGCCACACCGACAGCCCACAAGTCTGGCGTCGGCACTAAATCTCCTGGGTTCAAGGTGACAGTGACTGTCGTATTACCAGTACCAATACCAGCAATGCTTCACATATCTCATAGTAAGTGATCAACTGTGTAATGTATGCGAGAGGGTAATTGTTTATGGCAGAACATATAACGTCTACATTCTTTTGCGTGTGTGGAAAAACGCATTGAAGGAAACGGAAGACATTGTGCCATAAATTCCTTGGTCTAAAGCTACCAAACTAATATTCCCACATATGCATACCGGTGGAACACTTTGATCAAAATTTCATCCGTGTACTAACTAATCTCCAGTATTTACAGCACAGAAAAAGGCCATGTATAGAAATGAAGAACAGTATGAGCTCGTGATACAGGCAATGGGAATTTTCACGTCGCGATCGGAACACAGACGGCCCAGAGGACACGAATCTGCAGCTTACCGTCACCTTTCAGACTTTGAAAACGGCCGAATCGTTCCAATGAACATACACTACTGGCCATTAAAATTGCTACACCACGAAGATGACGTGCTGCAACCTTGAAATTTAACCGACAGGAAAAAGATGCTGTGGTATGCACATGATTAGCTTTTCAGAGCATTCACACAAGGTTGTTGCCGGTGGTGACACCTACAACGTGCTGACACGAGGAAAGTTTCCAACTGATTTCTCATACACAAATAGCAGTTGACCGGCGTTTCCCGGTGAAACGTTGTTATGATTCCTCGTGTAAGGAGGAGAAATGCGTACCATCACGATTCCGACTTTGATAAAGAGCGGATTGCAGCCTATCGCGATTGCGGTTTATCGTATCGCGACAATGCTACTAGCGTTGGTCGAGATCCAATGACTGTTAGCAGAATATGGAATCGGTGTGTTCAAGAGGATAATATGGAACGCTGTGCTGGATCCCAACGGCCTTGCATCACTAGCAGTCGAGATGACAGGCATCTTATCCGCATGGCTGTAACGGATCGTGCAGCCACGTCTCGATACCTGAGTCACCAAATGGGGACGTTTGCAGGACAACAACCATCTGCACGAACAGTTCGACGTCGTTTTCAGCAGCATGGACTATCAGCTCGGAGACCATGGCTGCGGTTACCCTTGACGCTGCATCACAGACAGGTGTGCCTGCGATGGTGTACTCAACGACGAACCTGGGTGCACGAATGGCAAAACGTCATTTTTCCGGATGAATCCAGGTTCTGTTTACAGCATCATGATGGTCGCATCCGTGTTTGGCGACATGGTAGTGAACGCAAATTGGAAGTGTGTATTCGTCATCGCCATACTGGCGTATCACTCGGCGTGATGGTATGGGGTGCCATTGGTTACACGTCTCGGCCACCTCTTGTTCGCATTGACGGCACATTGAACGGTGGACGTTACGACCCGTGGTTCTACCCTTCATTCGATCCCTGCGAAACCCTACATTTCAGCAGGATAATGCAGGACAGCATCTTGCAGGTCCTGTACTGGCCTTTCTGGATACAGAAAATGTTCGACTACTGCCCTGTCCAGCACATTCTCCAGATCTCTCACCAACTGAAAACGTCTGGTGAATGGTGGCGGAGCAACTGGCTCGTCACAATACGCCATTCGCTACTCATGGTGAACTGTGGTATCGTGTTGAAGCTGCATGGGCAGCTGTACCTGTACACGCCATCCAAGCTCTGCTTGACTCAATGCCCATGCGTATCAAGGCCGGTATTAAGGCCAGAGGTGGTTGTTCTGGGTACTGATTTCTCGGGCTCTATGCACCCAAATTGCGTGAAAATGTAATCACATGTCAGTTCTGGTATAATATATTTGTCCAATGAATACCTGTTTATCATCTGCATTTCTTCTTGGTGTAGCAATTTTAATGGCCATTAGTGTAAGAGCACTACATCAGCAGATGACACAGGCGGCCGTTTGATGATGACAGCATTTCAAGTAATGACGATATGGTCTTAGGTCAGCAGTGTGACAAGAAGAGAAGGCACACGTCCTTATAGAAGGACTGCACCACGAGAAACCGGACTAGCTATGAGGAAGAGACAATTGATAACAGCTGAAATCGGAGAGAAGTCACAGACAAAATGTAGTTCCTGACTGCCACTAACAGGTTAGAAGAAGCTGGATCCAGGTCTCCAGATGCCATGCGTCGTTCAGCACTGACACCGAATCGTAGATAATCGAGACTTGCATGGCGTAGAGACAGAGATAATTAGGACATTGAGTAGAAACATGTAAGTTAATCCGGATGAGTGGGAAAACAAACCTGTAATGTTCGGTTACAGTTTTGCTAGTGTCCATCTTGACACAGTCAAGTCGTTTAAATATCTGGGCGTAACGTTGCAAAGCGTTATGAGGTGGAACGAGCATGTGAAACTGTGGTAGGGAAGGCAAATAGTCGACTTCGGTTTTGTTTGGAGAATTTTTGGAAAGAGTGGTTCACCTGTAAAGGAGACCACATAAAGGACGCCGGTGCACCCTATCCTTACCAGGTCGGATTGAAGGTAGACATCGAAGATATTCAGAGTATAGGTACTAGGTTTATGACCGGTAGGTTCTAACAAAATGTGACAAAATGTAAGTGTTACGGAAATGCTTCGGGAATTCAAATGGGAACCCTGTAGGGAAGATGGCGTTCTTTTCGGCAAACACTACTGAGAACATTTAGAACCGGCATTTGAAGCTGACTGCCGAACGATTCTGCTGCCTCAGCATACATCGCGCGTAAGAACCACAAAGATAATATACGAGAAATCAGGGCTCATACAGGGGCGTACAAACAGTCGATTTTCCTCCGCTCTGTTTACGAGAGGAACAGGAAGGGAAATGACAAGTATTAGTACAGGGTACCCTCCGCCATGCACCTTACGGTGGCTTGCGGAGTATCTATGTAGATGTGGACGTACGTGTGGACTGATTAGAGTTCTGCGATGTGTCTCGCTTCTATTTGTGGCCGTCAGATCAGCGCCTAGGTGTCTGTAAATCCTATGTGTTGCTGGTAGACTACATAATTTTTTTCCATTCAGGAAATGCTGACACTCATAGAGTGAACTGCATCGATTGGAGAAACTTAACAACACATCTTCAGTGAATCTCCAAAGTAGGGTGTGAAACTGTGTTATGGAATGATACTGATCATGTAGAACAGTAATCTGCTGTAATGTATTGCTTGATTTATGTTGAAATATCTCAAGTGCTGTTGCAGAAGAAGACATTTTAGGCCTCTGGGACGCTTTAGGTGTTGGGAGAGTTGTGGTTGGTGTGATGCATGTGATACCCCTCATACTGCGGAAAGTATTCCAGAATATATTGATAGCAATTTACACTTGAGTCACGTGCCTCAGTGTGGCTGACAGATCACAATTGCAGCTATTGAACTTTTTTACGTAACAGCTTAAGAAGTACTCAATAAACTGCAAAAAAACCCACTATATGAACATGGGCTTAGTGAAGTTATTTTGTCTGCTCACACAAGTAAACCTGACAGTAAAAGCTGTGGAGGCTGTGTAGGTATTTTAAATGGTCCACACACATACAATTAAATATTCGCGCCGTCTCCGTTCAGCAAAGATATCGTAGGGATGTATGATTAAATCTCTGCCGACAAAAAAAATTGAAGAACAAAAATAGCAATTATTTTATGTACGTCATTTATCTTTTTTCACCGATCTCGCTGTCTGTCGGTCGTCTGAACTAGTACGACAAAGACATATGTAATCGAGTTGTCTCAGTTAAAGTTATAATATGTGGGATTTGCAAGTTATTCATTTTGCTACCGAGAAGCGTCCTAATTTAATTCTCCCGATGCGACGAGGACTTGCATTTTAATACTCGGCTCTTCAGTGAGGAAGTCAACTCGAAGAAAGAACAGCCGCTGTAGCCACGCCGGTTTTGTTGTACGTCGTTCGGGAGGATAGGTAAGTAGGGGGACAAGGTTCGTGCCAGGCCACGCTGCATTGTTGCCAAATTTATTCAAGATGGCGTCGCTGATGTCATCCAAGATGGCGGCATGTAGACTTGGCAACATCGCATGACGTCATCCAAGATGGCGGATTTTGGCTGGAGAATTATGCTACATCCACTAACCTAACCTCAAGAAAAAATGGCAGGAAGTTTGAATATTGGCGCGAAAATAGCCCAATTGTGCTACGTCCACTAACCTAAGCCTCCAGAAGAAAAAATGGCAGGAAGTTGGAATTCTAACGGGATAATGCATGCAAAGACCGTACTTCTCTTTTTATTATTATCGATTATCATTCATTAACATTCATTATTATTTATTATTATTTATTATCACTCATTATCATTTATTATTATTTATTATCATTTATTATTATTATTTATTATTATTGACCTGCCTCTACTAGAAATTTCCCCCAAAATTCAAATTCTAACACGATAATGGCTGCAAAACCTTACTTTTGTTTATTATTATTCATTATTATTTATTAACATTCATTATCATTCATTGTCATTTATTATCATTGATTATCATTTATTACCATTCATTATCATTTATTATTATAGGCCTAACTCCACTAGAAAATTGCGCCAAATTCAAATTCCAACACGATATTCTCTCGAAATCTGTACTTCTATTTATTATTATCATTTATTATTTATTCAAGATGTCCAATTATCTCAGTGAGAAAGCCATTTTCCTTACATCCATAACAAAAATCTATCACAACTTCAAATCCCAACACCATAACTGATCACATGTATATGCTTTCTCCGTCACTTATCTTTTTTCACTGGTAGCCTATCATAATCGCGTCAAATAATAAACTGCACTTATAGTAACCTAATTCAAGTCCTTTGATTTTGCAGGGGGGAAGGGACGGAAGACTTTATTTCAAGTAGTACGGTCATCACTTCTTCTCCAACACAATCAGCATACACATCTTTGATATCGCAGTGCAGTCACCACGACGTCTGCGCTCCAACTGAATTAGTTCAAATTCTTGCCACTCAATGGCCAGCGCACAGAGCACTGCCTACACTGTCACGTGAGGCGGCCAGCCACTAGTGCGGGGGGCCAGCCCAGCGATCGCTCCCATGTCGTAAATATGTTTTCGCTGGACATGCTGGAACTTGCCGAGTTTGACGTCACAGCGGCCCCTTGTTCGCTCACCATGTGTATTCGTCCCCTCCGCACGTTTCCCGCCAAAATTGTCTGCCTCGGAGCTGAATCACACAACGGTCGACAGTTCGCTGCCACACTTTTGGCGGCACGTTCAAATCTGTCGATGCCAACCGCTCACCGTCCACCACATGTCCCTGTGCGAGAACGCAATGGTACACTTTTGGCGGCAAAGTTTGCTCGACAGTGGAATCCGCCATGACTATATAACAGCACGTTTGGTCCACACTAGAACGCCCGATAATTGACACGCTCTCGCGAGCGCGCAATAACTGTACAATCGCTGCGCCACCGCCCTGCTTATGTCACACACCCTCCAAACACATGTCGGACATAGCCTTCTGTAAATACCTGGAAAATGACTCTTTACTTAAGACATTACGGTCATGCAGGTGTGACCCAACTGACTTCTCCATGCTCACACAGCGAAACTCCAGAGCGCAGCTGATGTACGCGTGGCCGGCTGAGCTCACTCCATCGGCAGCTCCCTGGCCCGCACAGCTCCCACGGCCGGCACGCCAGGTAGGGGGCGAGCGGCGCCCAAGGGTCCCGCCACAAACGGTCAGCCGCACTAGCCTCAGAGTCCGACTACGTAAACCTCTTTCCACGCCCACGAGCACTTAACGCTGGACAGGATGGAACCTGTTGACCGTGTGCCGAACAAAGGATACGTTAGGTGCCAGAGTTTGACCGACAGTGGAATCCACCATGACCGTATAACAGCGCGTTTGCTCATCACGAGAACGCTCGCTAATTCACTCTCACCACCCTGGTATACCAAATAATTCAATTTACAATTTCACATGCATATGCAAACGTGTTCAACTCCCAAATTTCAACTACTTTTCCATGACCAGACCGCCACCTCCTCCGTCTAGGAACCAGTGACAAGTTTGAAATCTGCCAGTAAACAAAGCTCACTTGCGCCTCCGCCACCAACCTAAGAAGATTGTTTCAAACTAAACCACCAGCACTCAACCACTTCCTACACATTTCTGGTAAATCGACTCACCCTGCACTAGGTCCATGGATGGAGGAACGAATTTACTTTATTTAGGAATGAAGTATATGTATCACACTGACATGTCCCACCTGCAAAACACTAAGACGTAACTCATTTACAATTTTCTAGACACACGCTAATTGTAAACAGTTAAAAATAACTCATAGCACAGCCTAGAGACATGCAAACCGCTCGTAAATAATGCAAAACATTTACCTCCAAATAGCCAAACAACTGATAATTTTCGGAAATAATTTCAGTGCATAGACTGATAGAAGGAAGAACGAGTGTACTTTATTTATTTGCGACATTTCTTTTTGAAACTTTCACTTCTCATAGGTTTCAATATGTAAGGCTGACATACGGCAGTTTCTGAACTCCAGTAGTGCGCTACACTTGGCAACACAACCACACCCATCAAGATATTCATTCCAATCCAGACCTGTAACTCCTGTACTGATAAATTTGTCCAGTTAGTTGTCCACTCACCCACATTCTGACCAGATTGTGCAAAAACAGCTCAGACTGAGCTGTGCTGCTCGGGGAAGCAAGGAAGGGCTGCACTCTATTTACTTGCAGCCCTTTTATTTAGTCGTGGAGTATATTTGTCACAAAACACCCGCACAGATCCGACTGTGGTCATCTGACACAGGCCACAAACACGTAAACAACTCCTAATTTCACCACACAATAGCAAACAACTCTTAAATAATGCAGTACACAATATCAGCAGACGTGCTCTGTACTCTTAAACTCTCCAAATAAAGCACCGCACAGTGCACAGACATGCTCGCAAAATAGTGCAACAGACGCGCCCAAACACCACCAGCTGCCAAACCGACCAAAAGTCTCTGCTCGGCCTCCCCCAAACATGACCTCAACACAGTCGCATTCACACCTATCACCGGAGAAATTGATATCACCTATGCGCCTTAGATTACGCTCCAAGGCAGGCCGGGCGCGCGTGCGGTCGGCGGGGAAGGGGATTCCAGAGTCTCCGGCCAAGTTCAGCTTCTGAGCGCTCGTGACAGCCGACACATTTCAAAGCTTCATTGTTCTTTTCATGTATACCGCCGGCGTCTCAGATCTGGACCTGCCTTCATGTCTATTGGCAGAATAGCTCATAGCTCTTTGACACACTCGATTAACGCGGCCGGGAAAACATTTACTACTCGCATGCAACCGAGATGGTGACGGAAAACCAATCACTCTGATCTGCGCTGCAGGCGCGTGTAATCATTGAGAACACTCTATTTATCTTTTTCGAACAACTTATTTAACCATACAGTATATCTATCACGCTATCACAAAACACCAATCCCAGATGTGCCCTGGGCCATGTTGCACACCCCACAGACACACACCCAGTCATAATTTCAGTACACACTATAGCAAACTGCTACTAAATAATACATCACCCAGATGTGTAGATACGCTCAGTACTCGTAAACTATCCTAATAACGCATAGCAGAGCCAGCAGATCCGCTCGCAAAATAACTCAGCAGACGTGCGCAGGTACCCCCACTCTGCACCCTGCCCACAGGATCGTGAAGTCACCCATCCATCTGATTTCAGACCTCGCACAGCCCCTGCTCGGCTTCCGCAAGCGCGAGTTGGCGCGGTCAACGCGCTCGTCAGTGGTCAAAGTACACACATACGACCGTCCAGGACCGCGTTCCCGAGCCGCGACCACCGAACACGGGTGAAAGTCAACTTTATATCAACGTAACATAATTCCAAAGCGTAGGCTCCATATGCTAGACATATCATAGCAGCACATGTCTTTACCTCCTATGACACTGTAGCACACTGCGCATTGCTCCTCACACGACATTACACGGCCCTTTAACTAAACATAACTACACATCCCTGCTCTCGCCTCGTCACGTGACCAGCCATCTACAAACCTTCTCAATATTATTCTTACTTTACAACATTTTTTTTAAAAAAAATAAGATCTAATTTACACCTCCCACCACACCTAACCTCACACCCGCCCCACCATCAACGTACGCAAACGTCCTCAACGCTATCTTGACACTCATATATCACCCCACAAACCATGCCCATCAATCAATTCACCATTCTCTTCCCCTCTTTTCTAATTACAAACGTAGCCTCTATCTAAACACCAATCAACTCATCTTTCTCGCACTTTCAACAGTAAAATTAATTTTACACACACCCAGAAATAGCAAACGCAATTAAAGACTCAAACTTTTATACAGAGCATCAAGCACATACGACACTCACACCAATATTCAAAGCCTGGTCCATATTTACAACCTCCACCTTGAATTAAATATTATTACCATTGAAGCAACATTCTTCCAGCGCTCGATTTGTACCTATTTTTCCGCTCTTAACTGTTGTCACTAGCAGTCGAATATCACTATCTATAGATTGCATAAATTTCCACATGAAAAAAATCTCACCCCGCCGTTTAGAGACTCCTATATTCGAACACATAGCATCATTCAACTATCACTTTCTCTTATCTAATAACTCATCCATCAGGTCTGGGAGCAAGGTCACCCCTTTCTTTCTTTCAGCAGCAGACAGCTATTTCTTTTTACAGTGGTGGCTAAACTGCGCAATCAACTTAACATCACCATTTGCGAAACGTATCTTCAAATATCTAAACAAACTTACTCAATTACACAGCGGTCCCGCTGAGGAAATGGCCTTCAATATTACAGTTCTTAATCCAATAACCACCGAAACAAGTACTAAATGCTCAAACTAATCCCATAGCGCATTACAAAGCGAGTGTCCGAGCGCCGGCGGCGGCATATCAAAGCCACATAGCTGTCCACCTAAACAGCCGTCCTCTCAGCCCCAGGACCAGAATACTGAAGTGGGCTCTCCCTATACCTGCTCTCCAGCTATTGTCTAACGACATACAGTGCCCAAATGGATTCCTGAATAGCGCAGATCTCTATCTCCCCCTTGCATCTCCAACAGGACGTGTAAACAGTGTCTCCCCCAGCCAGTAAACCCGATGTCATTCACCCTTCGCTGATAATTTCCACTCGCATATATAAAACCATATTCACTCCTGCCAAAACTCACTTAATAATAAAAAAGCATTCTCCCGTTCTAGGCACAGACGAGTATGCATTTATCTTCACCCATCTGATCTCTGCAATTTAAGTCGGAGAAAGACATATCTATTACCTTCTGCAACCTGTCTATAAACAGAACGATCTCAGTTACTACTACAACAGGACCTTGTTTTGACCATTCGCCGGAAATCCGCGCAATGTTGTACGCTTCAAACTAGGTACAAGTACAACAGATCCTCAACAACCTATCATCTTTATCCTCTACCATCAAACAGTGAAAAACTCATGAAGGCACTAATGCGATCCACCTCCAGCGTGGACAAACGGAATTCACAATACTCCCCCCGAATAACTCAGAGTGCAACCATCCAAGAATTCCTAACAGCTCACCAAATCCAACACCTCAAACTGCAAATGCCTATATGAACAAGATCATATTAAATACACACACATGCTGCAGAGGCCCCTTTAAAGTTTGACCACCCAGACTCTAAGCGAATGAGAAGCTGCCTCTGGCCCTTGTTCAAACAGTGTTTTCTAACACGCTTTTGCACACTGCCAAGCATTTCGTCTTTCTGCCGCGACTTCGAAGTCATTGTCTGATTCTAAACAGACATTAACACAGACTGATGCACGGTCTCTCACAGGAAACTATACCTTGCACCTTATAAATCGTATTCTTACAGTCGACAGCATAACATTGAATGATTTTAAATAAAGGACACCCACAACACAAGGAAAATAGAAGAGCCTGCTGGCGTTGTAGCCACTTCCCTCGAAAGTGATTGACCAACTCTACATTTAAACTCATATGTTGCAGTGACCGAATAGTTTATAACTCTGCATTCAATTTCTAGTGATTGGTAATTTTTGCACACAAGTACAGGATCACCGTTTTCGGTGCCAGCAACCCTGTACGTTGTGGTCCATCAACCAAAATGTCTCCCCCAACTCAAGTAAGCATTGTCAGTCAATCATTATGTCGTACCCAATGCACAGATGCGATGGATAAGACACCACCGATCTACTGAAATATTATCCATCACAGCTGATATCGCGAAAAAATTTTACAGTAGGTCCAACACTGGCCAATCATGTGACAGCTTGTTTTCTTAATTTCAGTATCACAGCTAAACCATACATCCTCTACTTTGCAAGTATCATTGCGACCATTCATAGATGACTGCTCAGCACGTCCATTCACACTTAATTCCCGAACACATAAAGATGATCAAATTATACCAGGTAACACTACACAAATTTCTAAGACCTTGCGCGTAGTACTCGATCAATCTCTCCGCATATGGTGGTCACAGAGCTATCTAGTCTTCTTACGTTGAAAGACCATCCTCACCTCGGCATTGACCTACCTACCCCGCATCATCGCTACCCAATTATTCCTCAACCGAGCAGACGAATACTGCTACACTCCACCTCTCTTGACTGAATAGAGCTTTCCTAGTCCTAATCCATCCAAGTGCACCACATTTCTCGAAATGTAACCAAGTCTTGGAGCTTAACACACCATATTGATCTATAGTAACAGATCTCAAAGTGCTTTAATTTAATAGCATACAGTTAAGAAGAACAAGAACGGACGATATTTATACACAACGTAGTTCGATAGAGTTTTAAGCAAATCATCCAGTCTATCATGTGTAAAGTATTGTTCTAGAGTCCATGATCGGTGCATCGAAGGCTCCGGTAGGAGATAGAGAGAGAACATAAACACACACACACTCCTAAGATTAGAACGTTAAGCACTTAAAAACGGGCAATAAACTTAGATCGCTTACTTTTCCGTCTTGTCAGACATACATCCTTCTCCCCGGTCACCTTACGCTGAGCTATCTCTACTCCAATCGTAAAACTTTTCCTTTCTATGATACGAGCCCAATATAGCCCTGTGGACACGTCTAGTGCCCAATGATCATACCAGATCACGAGTCAGAAATAATACTATTACTCCATCAGGCCTAAATAAAAAATGATAGTTATTAGCAGCCGGTACGTCCTACAAGCAAACAGATACGTATAACAACAGCGTCCAACATGTGAAAATTAAAAGTCATCCCCTCACCGACTTTGTAAACACCTATCTGTCGGGTAAGTGTGTACACAATCATTACAGCCGCTCACAAATACCCACAGCTAACTTAGTTATGACGCTGAAGTCTCGATTTTACACCAAGCATGCGACAGGGTAGGGATCGCGTATATCAAAGTGCATTTAGAGGAATGTGTCAACCTTCATCACACATGAGATGGAAGTCCTCTGATGACCGACGCGTTCAACGTTAACGATCGCAAGTAGACAGCGCTTCAAACCACATACCGAACACGCAGCCGCATACAACTAGAACGCTGGCTATATCACGTGACTAAAGCATCGAAATAGAATACTGGAAAAAAATCTACCTTCAGCAACTTGTCCTTCTCTAGAATAAATGAGTCAACGTTTGAATCGTACCTAGTTGCAGCTCTGTCTCAATCGATCATCCCGTACACCCTCTGTTATGATTTAACACAGATGTAAGTTTAGAAGTGAATGATTCTCTGTCCTCCTGAAAAGCATCAAATATAGTATTCAACTGGCGTGTATCACTGCTACCTCAGTAGACATACACTATAATACGAGAAAAAATTGACTGCCTTCCTCATTCGGCTTGCTTCGAAGTCATCGTTTTCCTGCATTCAGCTTGTTGCCGCATACTTGACTCCATGTACAAATTCCCCCCAAAGAACCAGAAGATAAGCAAGTACGTTCTCATTTTCACCACATTTCGGTGTATACTAGGTTAGTTTATATCTATGCGCTAATCAGTTTTCTCATTTCTTTCGATTTTATGTCAGATCCATCCATGCGACCACGACATAAGTTATCGTTCTGTGTTTTAAAATTGCCTCTAAATGTAACCAAGGCGTATACAGTCACCTCCACATTCGGAGAGCGCTTGCTCTGTTTTCTGTATCTCTATGTACATGCACGCGTACATCAGCTGCGCTCTGGAGTTTCGCTGTGTGAGCATGGAGAAGTCAGTTGGGTCACACCTGCATTACCGTAATGTCTGAAATAAAGAGTCATTTTCCAGGTATTTACAGAAGGCTATGTCCGTCGCCTGTATGGAAGGTGTGTGACGTAAGCAGGGCGGCGGCGCACCGATTGTACAGTTATTACGCGCGCGCGAGAGCGAGTCAATTAGTGGGTGTTCTAGTGCGGTCCAAACGTGCTGTTATATAGTCATAGCGCACTCCACTGTCGAGCAAACTTTGCCGCCAAAAGTGTACCACTGCGTTCTCGCTCGCACAGGGACACGTGGTGGACGGTGAGCAGTCGGCATCGACAGGTTTGAACTTGGCGCCAAAAGTGTGGCAGCGAACGGTCGACCGTTGTGTGATTCGGCTCCGAGGCAGACAATTTTGGCGGGAAACGTGCGGAGGCGACGAATACACGTGGTGAGCGGACAAGGGGCCGCTGTGACGTCAAACTCGGCAAGTTCCAGCATGTCCAGCGAAAACATGTTTACGACATGGGAGCGATCGCTGGGCTCGCCCCCCGCGCTAGTGGCTGGCCGCCTCATGTGACAACGTAGGCAGTGTCTCCGCGCGCTGGCCAAGGGGTGGCGAAGATTTGAACTAATTCAGTTCAAGCGCGGATGTCGTGGTGACTGCACTGTGATATCAAAGATGTGTATGTTGACTGTGTTGGAGAACAAGTGATGACCATACTGCTTGAAATAAAGTCTTCTGTCCCTTCCCCCCTGCAAAATCAAAGGACGTGAATTAGGTTACTATAAGTGCAGTTTATTATTTGACGCGATTATGATAGGCTACCAGTGAAAAAAGATAAGTGATGGAGAAAGCTCTTACATGTGATCAATTATGGTGTTGGGATTTGAAGTTGTGATAGATTTTTGTTACGGATGTAAGGAAAATGGCTTTCTCACTGAGATAATCAGACACCTTAAATAAATAATAAATGATAATAATAAATAGAAGTACAGATTTGTAGAGAATATCGTGTTGGAATTTGAATTTGGCGCAATTTTCTAGTGGAGTTAGGCCTATAATAATAAATGATAATGAATGATAATAAATGATAATGAATGATAATAAATGACAATGAATGATAATGAATGTTAATAAATAATAATGAATAATAATAAACAAAAGTAAGGTTTTGCAGCCATTATCGTGTTGGAATTTGAATTTGGAGGAAATTTTCTAGTGGAGGCAGGTCAATAATAATAAATAATAATAATAAATGATAATAAATAATAATAAATGATAATGAATGATAATAAATAATAGTAAATAATAATGAATGTTAATGAATGATAATCAATAATAATAAAAAGAGAAGTACGGTCTTTGCATGCATTATCCTGCTGGAATTCAAACTTCCTGCCATTTTCGATGATGTCATCGACGCCATCTTGAATAAATTTGGCAAATTTGGCCTGGCACGAACCTTGTCCCCCTCCTTAGGTAAATTACCAAACCCCACAGTAAAACTACGTGATTAACACTTGTTTAATTTTTTAAAATGCAACTATGCCAGTTCGCCTTTCTGGGCAGACAGTTTTTGATGCGGCTTCCTGATAATTGCTGCATATAACTCTCTCCCGAACCAATATAAGGCGTAATCTCTCTGTAAAACGAAAAGTAAACAGTGCCGGTTGTGGGAGACGTTGCCCTCCCCGGAAGAACGCTACACCTGCGGTTCACGATGACTAAGTATCAATATCCCCTCTTGCGGTGTAAAACGTGTGCAGAGATTTACGTAGGTTCTGATAATGTGTGTTACTTGTATAAGCATTATTAGTAATTCGTATCTGCACTCCATGTAGTGTTAACGAAGTTTGTGGGAACTAAACGCCCCCTGGCTATGTTTGTGCTCTGTGTCGTCAGTGGTTTGGCACGCTATAGGGAGACGGTATAGCTTCGGGAAAGCTTCTTACGGCGCAGTTGGTTAGACGTAGTGGTGAATCAACTGCTCGCTCTTCAGTCTGCAGACCCTTAAAGAAACGAAGTGCATTAACACAATTCGACAGTCTACCTTCGCTCACACTCTTACCTACACATACAACCCCAGCCCTTCTGCCCTGTTTCATCCACAGAACGCGGTTTATCCCTTAATACGGCTCTACTGCACTTAGACGTGATATACACATTTAATATTTGCTTTTAACCCACTACATTTAATGGTAGTCAGTAATTTCATACCATTAAAACTATATTTTTAATAATCTGTGGTTTTTCCATCCTCTGCAATGTGAATATTAATAGTATTGGAGAAAAAATGAATAGGACATTATGTAGAAAGTTTAATGTAGTTTAATTTTGTACTGGTAAACATTTTCGCCAGAAGCTGTGGTTTCCGCGTTGTTCGATAAAAACATAAAAAAGTGACTTTTAAACGATTCCACATCCCAAAGCTCACGCCCCACAGGTCAGGATTTTTAGTATGTTGTTCATGACTCTCCGTCCGAGCATTTTCCAAAAATTTCGGACTGCACGTCTTTTTTTCCTCGATCGATCTTTCTTGGTCTCCGCTGGCTGTACTATCTTCGTAATGTGGGTCCGAGAAGCCATCTCCTACGCATCCGCCATTAAATTGGATGTATTTAGAAGAGACGATGTAATAATTTCTCGAAGTGTGTTGCCACTTTCTGATCTTCTGTGTTCACCATGATCAGTGTACTGTAGAAAATTTGATCTCGCATGGAAATGAAGCATTTTTTTCTCAGTATGAGGGTAGTGTCCTGGAAGGTTGATGGTAACTTTTTATTACACCCTTTATGCATTGCAGTACTAAACTGACGTGGCTGAAATAGTTAAATGTCTCTCCAGTTCCCCGTGTTCCTGTTGTTGTGGTCTTCAGTCCGGGGACGTGCGATGCGACTCTCCACTCTACTCTATCCTGTCGAAACCTCTTGGTATCCAAATTACTACTGCAACCCACATCCAATTGCGCTTGATTACAGTAGTGGAGCATTGGCCTCCCTCTGCAGTTTTTAGCCCTCAAACTTCACTACAGTACTAAACTGACGATTCCTTGGTTTTTCATAACGTGCCCCATCAATCAATCCCCTCTTTTAGTCAAGTTAGGTCACAAATTTCTTGACTCTCCAGTTGTGTTCAGTACCTACTCATTGCTTAAGCGATCCACCCATCTTATCTCCAGAATCTTTCAGCAGCGCCACATTTCTCTTGTCTAAACTGCTTATCGTCCACTTTTCACTTCTGAAAAAGGCTACACTCCAGCCAAATATTTCAGAAAAGATTTCATAACACTTATGTCTATATTCGATGATAAAAAAATTATCTTCTTGTGGTACGCTATTCATACCATCGTCGTTATACATTTTAAATCCTCCTTACTTCGGCCATGACAAAACTCATCTACTACTTTCAGCGTCTCATTTCCCAGTTTAATTTCCTCAGCATCGCCTGATCTACTTCAACTACATTCCACTACCATTGTTTTGCTTTCTTTAATGTTCATCTTATATCCACGTTTCAGGGCACTGTCCACTGCCTTTCGCTGCACTTCCAAAGCTTTTGATGTTATGACAGAATTACAATGTCACCCGCAAATCACAAATTTTTTATTTCTTCTTCTTTCCCTTTGCAAATTTATCCTTGCATACGCTTGCAGCTTTCTCAATGTATATACTGAATAACTCTGGTGGTAGAAGAAATTTTTTTCTCACTTTCACTGTTTCATGCCATTAGACTTTTATAACTGCTGTCTGATTTTCGTAAAAATTGTAAATAATCTTTCGCTCTCTATATTTTACCCCTACTATCTTCACTAATTTAAAAAGTATGCACCAGTCAGCACTGTCAAAAGCCTTCTCCAAATGCTATAAACGTAAGTTTACCTTACCTTAATCTACCTTCTAAGATACCTCGTGGGTTTAGTATTATCTTGCGACTTTCAACATTTCTCCGGAATCCTAACTGATCTTTCAGGAGGTCAGCTGTTACCTATTTTTCCTTTCTTCTGAAAAGAATTCATGTCAGTATTTTGAAGTCATGGCCTATTTAAACGATCGGTAATGTTCAAACTTGTCAGCACCTGCTTTCTTTCGAATTGAAATTAATACATCTTTCTATAAGCGTAGTGGTATTTCCACAACAGGTGGAGTAGTTTCGTCACAGCTAACCCGGTATCAGCAGTTCTGAGGGAATCTTGTCTATTCCAGGGACTTTGTGTCATCTTAGGTATTTCAGTGTTCGCAGATTACCACATAAAAGTTAAAATACTATCTCTCTCATTTTGTAAATACTTCGAAACATATCAAAAGTTGTTTTCTATTTACACCTATATCAAGGGAGTTTCCTTCAGGATAATGTTTACAGTTCCCCAAGAATGAGTAAAAGAGGAAATAGAAAGGTTCCGTTGTAAGTACTCGTATATAAATAAAGAGGAAAAACTGTGTTGGCGCGAGTTTCTGTAGACCGCTGGTGGCGCTGGAGAACAGACGTGTTACCGTGTTGTTTGTGGTCATTGAGGATAGGCCGCACAATGATATTTCAAGACCACTGTTGAATCATGTAATTGATCTGTTATTCATAGT
Source organism: Schistocerca piceifrons (assembly GCF_021461385.2). Taxonomy (NCBI): domain Eukaryota; kingdom Metazoa; phylum Arthropoda; class Insecta; order Orthoptera; family Acrididae; genus Schistocerca; species Schistocerca piceifrons. The sequence goes on from NC_060142.1 coordinate 453,799,035, forward strand.
GCAAGTTTTCCAATATGATCTACCTTTAAAGGTTCTGTGAATAGATGTCGGGGCAAGTATTCAGTAAGACTTTTCTAGTTTTAATTTGTAATGGGCACACTGGACCACAACAAACGGATAAAAAGTAACGTAACTTCTTCAGAAAATATGTACTCTAACTTTCAAAATGTTATTCCGCATTTTTGTGCTCTACTTTACCTTAAACGATTAACTACACCACTGCCAAGCACAATGTTAAACAGCAGTTTCCTAATGTCCTAATGTGACCAGACAGCTTCAAATTGCGCAGAAAACATTGTCCTGCACTGACCTGTATACCTTGTGAAGTAGCGATTGCCGTTTAATGGCTGGCGTCATGCAAATCAACAGTTCAAACCCCATAACTAAAAAACATTTGTTGTTTAGAATTTATCACTTCTGGATGATTGTCAGTATTTCTTATTTTGAAATATTTACGCCTCCTGGAATATTCCATGTATAAATAATTGCACTCTCCGTCCAAGAGGTAACGTTGCTGTCAGCGATAAACGTGCTTTCAGTTCTGAATGTTCTGCTTCATTGACGACCCTCCCTTCGTGTTTCGACTTGACTGTGATTATAATATGACGTTGTTTATTTATTTATTTATTATTCATTTATTTATTGTCAAATTATAGACCTGTTACCTGATGTTTTAAAACAGGTCGTACATCTTACAATTTTGTTTTTCATCTTTTTGCAGATTTCTTTTTTTCTGTTTTATCTACAACATTTACAATAATTTAAGGTTGAAATATAAAAGAAATTTTGTTTTTTAAGAAGAATATAAAAATATGATAGGGTAGAAAAGAGAATTGTTATCACCATCACCGAATGTCACCGAATGTTACACCGAATATTAGTCGCCGAATGTGACTAACGGTGAATACCTCGGAATAGTTTCTTCGAGCCGTTGACCGCCAGTAACACAAACACGCACGCACAAACACACAAAAACACACACACACACACACACACACACACACACACAAATGGTTATTAGTAGAGACACAGTATTGCTTATCCTATTTATAACTAATCCTATGTGCCGGCCGGGGTGGTCTCGCGGTTCTAGGCGCGCTGTCCGGAACCGCGCGACTGCTACGGTCGCAGGTTCGAATTCTGCCTCGGGCATGGATGTGTGTGATGTCCTTAGGTTAGTTAGGTTTAAGTAGTTCTAAGTTCTAGGGGACTGATGACCACAGCTGTTAAGTCCCATAGTGCTCAGAGCCATTTGAACCATTTTTTTGAACGAATCCTATGTATTAAGTTTTAGTACCCATCCGTGTACAGCAATTGTGATTTCTTGCCTAGATGGCCAGCACTTTATGCTTATGAAGTTTGGTGAAGATGTGGGTTACATCTAACCATCTACTTCACCGTGACCCCAGTAACGCAAAGCAAAAGCCGTCGCCTACACGGACAGGAGCCGAAATACAAGCAGTACATCTTTTCAGAGGTCCGTATATTCAGTGGACCAATGGATGCCAACCCAACAGCACTCGTATGTCAGTTGCGTTTGAGGTACCCATCAGCTTTCCCGGAGCCGCTGTGTAACGTCGGATTTCGGTGAATTGGGGATCGGACTGGGGGTTGTGCGGACGTTGAGCTCAGTTTAACATTTAGTTTCTTTAACATCAAAATTTTCAATTAACAGAACATAAACCACCTACAATAATACAAACATAATTTTCTGTAACCCGAAAGAACTAAAGTAGGGCTAAAAAAACGAAGGAGAAACTATATTTTTCACAACAGTGCAAGATCAGATATAGCACCTATTCAGTTAGCCATACAACGGGCGAAGAGGCAACTACATACGCTTTAATATATCTGGCACTCTGACACAATCAGAAATGGCAACAAAAATTTCACAGTATCGAAGAAAACTTGTTTGGAATCGGTAACATAGCATATACTATTACTTCTGACACCCGACAACTGGACACCAGCTACCAACAACACTACCAAGCCACCCTCACTTATGTCTGAGTAAATTGTTATACAATAAATAATTTTGACAAATTATTTGCTATATAGCAGTTCATCCACATAAGTGGATGGAAGTGGCAGAAATGGGAATGTTGAGGTAGATGATTGGGGTGACAAGAAAGGATAGAGTAAGGAACGAGTACATCAGGGGAATAGTGAAAGTGGGGCCCATAGGGAAGAAGATACAAGTAAGTAGGCTAAGATGGTACGGACATGTGCAGAGAAGAGGGAAGCACTACGTGGAGAGAAGAGTTGAGCACCTAGAAATCGAAGGATCAAGAAAAAGAGGAAGACCGAAACTAAGATGGAAAGACAATGGGAGCTACGGGAGAAAGGATGGCTCGGTGAAGAAGCACTGGAAAGGCATTTATGGAAGAGAGGGATCCAGCAAAGCAACGCCCATCCCACATGACGCGGGAAAAGGCTGAGATGATGATGACCATGAGTTAATGACTCTATGGTCTGACACAGTCCACTTACTACCGACTATCTCGGCACACTCTAAGCCGAACATTTTTCTACAAAAACAGAAAATACCCGCCGAAAAGGTTCGTACAGAGCTGATTCTCTAGCCCTTAAACAGCCAAGTTGGCTCCGGTCACTTTATGTGGTTTGGAGAAAGACCGGTCCATCAACTTCAGGCAGGAGAAAGGATAAGTCGAGTTGATCACCACAAAAAAAATTGACCACTAAAAAAACTAAAAACGAATATCATCTCGTGATTTTCTTGCTTCTTTCAAAGGGTCCACACATCTTAGCACCATCTAATTTTCAAAACATCAGAACGTCTCAGTGACATCAAGAAGAAGAAAATTAGCAAAACTAACAACTGAATGGACTGAATTACTTTGGAAGTCTTCCGTATTCTTTTCAAAGAATACAGTAGCGTTAGTTTAGTGAATGACACATGCTTTATAATACATAGAAAAGTAAAACATAAACGGATGTCCTCTATAAAGCTTTCTTTTCTGTTTATTACTCTGTTTCGTACTAAATTACACATTTTATTATTTTAGACTGTAGTCTTTTGTGTTACAGAACTTTTTGTCTTACCGGTCTCATCATTTGTGTTACGGGAGTGAATACATATTTCCATATTTTACTTTCTGAGTAACCACACTTTCTTCGTGAAGAGTCAAAACAGAAGCGTACAACGCACGCTGGCATCTAAAAATGATATTTGTGCACACTCAGTTTCCCCTGAGGTCCCAATTAGTGCGAGTTGGCCTGGCTCTTTAGTTGCGCCCGTAAAAATAGAGGGTGTTGCATGAGTCAACAAAACATCCTGGTGTGGAGCCAGCAGATTATTTATAGGCGGCAATATGTAACACAGAGTAATGGTTGCTGTGTTTTGCGGACGCTGCGCCGTTTACTGTCACAGTTTATTGTTTCTTAGTAGGGTTACCAGCGGGAAATAAATTCGTTTAGACGTAACGAGGTGTTAAAACTGAAACTGTTCGAGCCAACCAGAGCACTGTTTGTATTGTTTCTCCATTGGCCCAATTAAAAACGCTATACAGAATATGGATTTTAAAGAGAATTTGTATACAGGGTATTAGCTGTTTTAATGCGTCTTATTGATCACTGAATCCGTAAAAATGTATTAACTAACATTCCTTCCTTGAAGCATCTTTGTAATCATAAGAAAGTTCTAAGTGATCCACTTGCATTGAGTTAAAACAGCCCGAAATTGTCACGTTACTTTGGTAATATGTTGTGATATCGTAATGTGTCGACACTGTCTGACTGCCTACGTTATTACCGCAACTGTCAGATGACTGCACTACTTTTCTCATACGCTTGAGAACCTTAGATGCATGCCAGAATACTGACAACTACTCACAGTGGCAATTAATCCTAATGTTAACCTCTTTAATTTCAATAGCAAGCCAAAATAGCCAAAATATCACGCGCTGTTAAACTAACTGTTCGTATTTAAACAGGCTGCAGTACTGTTGCTGAGCACTCAGCATCGGAACTGTCTTTGACCATGACAGACCTATGGCTTGCCTCAGTCTCCACAAAATGATTTAATGCTAGGCGAATGCTGTTATATTTAATCGCTACCAGCTACACCACTACGCTGACCGAATAATTACAATGTAAGACACTCACATAATCACTTACTTGAAAAAAAGAAACAACCACAAATATGAAATCAGAATAACTAATGCATTTACAACGGTTTGAGAGATAAACTGTTTCCTTGTGTGTAAATATATTCAGAACGTCTTTACGGTGTGGATCTAAGAGATTGTACACAAAGCTGAACTATTAACAGACGTTAATTCAACTGTACAGTAGGTGATCTTTTGATTGAGATTAGTAACAAGCGCTGTCTTTTGAAATGTTGGTTACGTATGAAGATACACAGTTTTATTGAGCAAAGTCATAACGTATAAATAGACATGAGTTGTTGAGACATACAGAACATCTTCCATATAGGATATACGGTTCAAAGAGACAGTAACGTAAAATACCTGTTATTAAACTTTTATCATAAGCTATGGTACTGTATGGCTTCAGTACTGAATTTCTATCATAAGCTATGACATTTTATAGCCTCAATATCGTTCTCATTAGTTATACGTGGCTCTGAGTTATATTAAATGATATTGGAGAAATTAACGACTCTGTAATTTCAATGTCAAATACATGTCAGCAGTTCAGTGTGGTATTTTGCAGTGAAGCACGAATGGTTTCAAAGACCACTTTAGTAGTGCAATAACGACTTAACCACACGAAAGTTTAAGATGATGTGAAAACAAGATGTACGAATCCTTGATGGTTTTTGGGTTAATATTTAAGACGTTTACTGTTCTTTGTATTCTGTAAATACTCTCTGAGACTGCCATGAAAACAATATCTGGCGCTGGTGAGGAATCACTGTAATGTTTTTTTCTCTCACATGGGTACTGCAAGCTGGTGCAGAAACTTCTTTGTATCGTCGCGTATTGCCCATAACTTAGTGTTCAGTATTATTTTACAGTGGAACCATATTAAACTCACGTTTTCTTGGTGACGTATCTACTTTTCCTTTTCTCCTCGAAGAATTTGCAGTCTTGGCCTACAGTTGTCTTCTGTGTCGATTACTTAATAAATTATCCATCTTGAAAAATCTTGTTAATTGCTTTCTTCTAAATTTTCCCGTCTTGCAATTCCTCATCGTCGTCGAATGTGAAGAAACAAATCTCTTCTCGAAACGTATATGTTTTACTGAAACGATGTCAATACAATATATCTTCAGAAAATTTTATGTCCTGTCCGCCTCCACCAGCTTATGCTGCAGCCTCTATCTTAGTACAATACTTCTTTTCTCTTCTTAAAATCCTCTAACTTCACCCTTAAGGATCACCGCTTCTCCTTCCACAAAATTATTACTTTTCGGTTCCTTAACGTCACGTTTGCTCCCGTCGTCATTACAGGCCAAATATAGTTCTAAAATCCTTGTTCTCTTCTCCAAATTACTCCGTCAATTCATTACTACAAGAAAACATTTTCGTCTTACAAAATAGAAAGACTTTTCTGCTAACAGTCGGACTTGCCCATCCATCCACCTTTACACTTTTGAGTCCTGACTTAGACTGTCTGTATTCTGTATTTCGTTCTCTTTCCACAAAATTTTAGAAAGATAATATTTGCTACAGGATCTAAGAATTTTTATATGAAGTCCTTATAATTAAATTTGCTTGCTGTAATATAAAAAATTCATATCATATATTCCTTTCAATCGCATTAAAACTTTAGATAGGTAAAAGGGCTTAAGGGTTAGTAATCACAGTCCTTATTACCCATGTAGTCAAATATGAAAACTGTGTTACGCTGCCTTGTGGTAAAAGAAAGAGAAATATGCCCGTTACACTGCCATACACACAAGAGTCTCTCAAATTGCTTTTACTGCAGCCATTGCCCAAGGGAATTTTCAACAATAACAACGCACAAATGAATAACGTATTGATTCATCTTTTTCTCTACTGTGATAGGGCGAAACGTTCCATACTTTGAAGATTTGCTCATCATTTAATCTGAGTCTCCATTGTGAGTATTTTATTTCACTCCCTGTTAACCGACATTTATTTTAACACCGACTCCGCCTTCTTGATTAGATATTTGATATGTATTTGGTATTCACACATGTCTGACCATCGAGGTTTACCATTTCCAGGGTTCCGCTAAACCCATCAAGCCAAATGCCCGAACACTTATCTTTAAAAGAACGTAGTCTATTTCTTTCCCCATCCATTTCCTATCCGCCTTCAGTGACATGGACGTTTACTGGACGTAAATCAGAGATTTTTCTTGCTTCCTTATTCTTACTAATGCTGAGAGTGAAAATTTGTGGGACATCATTCCGATATGCTGCCAAATTAAAGGTATACGTATTTATGTAGCAGTTTCCGATCTTAACGTCTACTCAGATATCGTTGATTTCGACTTGCAGTCTGTCTTCAGACTGTAGATAACTTCATAAAGGCTTGTAAAGACACAGTGGCCACAATTTATTTGTCAACATAGGAATGTAAGATTTATAAAAGTGGGCTCTTTATACCTCAGGTATTTGGATGCTTCAGTGTCTAATAATTGGTGTATTTCATATTGACCACACTGTTCATTTATATAAACTGCTCGAAACGTAGCAGTGATGTGAGGAGCAGGCCCTCCTGCTGGCATATCTGCTTAAAAACTCTCGAAGAAATTTTATTTTTTATTTCTGTTGCAAGAGATTACTGCTGTTTGCTAAGGTTCCTTTCGTTGTATAAGACCAAATATCTGCCGTAATTGATGGTTAAAATACTATCGGCTGTTCAGGGAGCTTTCTGGATGTACTGTGTGAGTGGGAAAGATCTACAAATAACAAGATGTTGAACATTCTATGCCACAGCCACCTCTATCTGAGTTTCACCTTCCTCCAATGAGCCAATTTTCTTAGTTTAGTTTTTTAGGTAAATTACCCCTCGAACAAGATGAGTACAGAAGTTGCATTTTCTTACTCTCAAAGTACCAGCGGCCATTTAGCTTTCAGATGTGCATTTGTCTGCTGTCAAAAAATGGTAGAAATAGACTTCAGCAGTGGCAGAACATGTAATAATTTAGTATGGCGGTATTGTACTAATTTGCAAGTTTCCGTCCCAATACCGAAATGTTTTATCTATCTGCAGAAATTTTTGTGATTTTTTTCACTAAGTAATGGTTTTAAATGCTGATCAACTGCTGTTTAAAGACGTTGTCAGCATAACCGTTCGACAGCTCATTAAATAACAGAAAGCAGCATATCATTCTCAATGGAGAGAAGTCTTCCGAAGTAAGAGTGATTTCAGGTGTGCCGCAGGGGAGTGTCGTAGGACCGTTGCTGTTCACAATATACATAAATTACCTTGTGGATGACATCGGAAGTTCACTGAGGCTTTTAGCGGATGATGCTGTGTTATATCGAGAGGTTGTAACAACGGAAAATTGTACCGAAATGCAGGAGGATCTGCAGCGAATTGACGCATGGTGCAGGGAATGGCAATTGAATCTCAATGTAGACAAGTGTGATGTGCTGCGAATACATAGAAAGAAAGATCCCTTATCATTTAGCTACAATATAGCAGGTCAGCAACTGGAAGCAGTTAATTCAATAAATTATCTGGGAAGACGCATTAGGAGTGATTTAAAATGGAATGATCATATAAAGTTGATCGTCGGTAAAGCAGATGCCAGACTGAGATTCATTGGAAGAATCCTAAGGAAATGCAATCCGAAAACGAAGGAAGTAGAATACAGTACGCTTGTTCGCCCACTGCTTGAATACTGCTCAGCAGTGTGGGATCCGTACCAGATAGGGTTGATAGAAGAGATAGAGAAGATCCAACGGAGAGCAGCGCGCTTCGTTACAGGATCATTTAGTAATCGCGAAAGCGTTACGGAGATGACAGATAAACTCCAGTGGAAGACTGCAGGAGAGACGCTCAGTAGTTCGGTACGGGCTTTTGTTGAAGTCTCGAGAACATACCTTCACCGAGGAGTCAAGCAGTGTATTGCTCCCTCCGACGTATATCTCGCGAAGAGACCATGAGGATAAAATCAGAGAGATTAGTGCCCACACAGAAGCATACCGACAATCCTTCTTTCCACGAACAATAAGAGACTCGAATAGAAGGGAGAACCGATAGAGGTACTCAAGGTACCCTCCGCCACACACCGTCAGGTGGCTTGCGGAGTATGGATGTAGATGTAGATGCTATCGATCTTAATTTCTGATTATCAACTTCACGCCATACATGTATAACTGCGTGCAATATCTAACAGTGTTGTATACGGAAGTGGCGCAAAGCGTAAATAGGTATTAGTTTTTGTTGCCAAAAATTTTCTCAATATTTTCGGCATGTCAGATTCGTATAGAAATTCGAACATTTGGGAATGACCATCACACTCTTTCCGAGCAATAACTGATGGTCGTTAAGTTTCCATGGATTTTGTCTTTAATATTAATTAATTAACTTCTGAAGTTATTCTTCCACATTACATCATCTATTTGGTGTCAAGAATCAAGTAGGTTAGAAGGTCGACACGTGGGACATACTTTCATCAACTATAATTGTTTTTTTCATGTTTATCTAAGGTACTGTGCTATGCCACCATAGACTTTCGTAAATCGCAATATTTAACATGCTTTTGGTGTTCTGCACAACTTTCGGAAAGTACGCGGAGAGAATGACCGATGTAATGGCTTCGCCACCTTGCATGGCTGACCAGGTTCGTCACACCTATCTCTCCCTCCTCCAGGATGACTCAAGTCAGGCTGCTCCACACACGTATTTGATGATACAGCACGGACTAATAGGCAGTCTTTATGGGGTAAAACTGATTGCAATACAATTAATAGAAGTCTTTCATACCCGAGATCTTTTAGTTGATGCAGACTCAGAAAAAGAGTGTAACTAGGGCCAACAACCACAACAGTAGAGATGAGAGAGCCCTATAGACGACCAAGGTGGATGATGAAGAACTAGCCCTATGATCGTTTGGGTCGGTAACCGAAGAGAGAAGGTAGTTAGCCACAGCCGTACCTAAGAAGAATCAGTGTAGATGAGTGATGAGCTCCGATACGTCGTTATGGCTCTGTAGGCAGCAAGACATTTCTGGACCTTGCGTTGCTCATATTGCACGACACGTGCAGAGAAACAAGGTACACTCCGATAATAGTATATTCTGCGTGTGTCCCTTTCAATCCACATAGAAGGTAAAGAGTGAAGCTACACGAGACAATGTGTTACTTAACTGTTCTCTGAGGGTTAGCCACATTATCGTAATTAATCGAAAATAGCTTTAGTTCCATTACTAGCTGTTGCTGTAGAAAATCAAGTTTAGAAGTAATAGGTTTCCTTTATACTAGTAATAGTTGAGTTGCTTGTTGCTGCTGTACGTATATTTGCTGTCGCAACAGTACTTATAGCAGTAGGTGTAGAAGATAATGGAAAAATTAGTCGAAATAACATGAAATAACCAATAACTTTTCCTGTCGGTGTAAAGGAACATACGACTGAGAGTGGAAAAAGAAGGCACAGAAAAATTAAATGTAGAGAGTAGCGTATAGGTAGTCATCTAAATGTTAGATCAGTAGTAGCTGGCCGCTGTAACCGAGCGGTTCTAGGCGCTTTAGTCCGGAGCCGCGTGACCGCTACGGTCGCAGGTTCGAATCCTGCCTCCGGCATGGATGTGTGTAATGTCCTTAGGTTAGTTAGGTTTAAGTAATTCTAAGTTCTAGGGGAATGATGAACTCAGATGTTAAGCCCCATAGTGCTCAGAGCCATTTGAACCATTTTTTTTCTCTACACTCTTGATGGGTTCATAGTGTCCGTACAATTTATTTTTGATTCAGAGATCAATACGCTTATCTCTCGGTAGTTATCAGAAATTTTTAGGTCTCCATTTTTTTAACATAGAAGTGACATCTGATTTAGTCCAACTATCAAATATGTCATGTCCTGACCAAATCATGTGCAAGACGTCTAGGAATCCGTCTTTAAATGACATTCTTACGTATTTTAACAGCTCTAGACTGAATGAAGCTTGCCTTCGGCCTTTTTTATGCTTTAGTTTGTTTAAGACTTCGTTAAGTTCGCTCTTAAATATTGTTTCTCTTGAATACGTACCTGAGAGTTTGATTGTAAGAAACTCTGATTTTTTAGACCATAGGGTCAGAAAGTACAGCAACCACTTAGGTAAACCGATGGGATTTACTTTCACATTCTCTTATACCTCACTGCTTATAATTTTGAATATCTATGGTTGGAGTCTGCAAATATCGCGCTCTAAACGAGCCACAGGTAACATCCCAACACTGCCTGTCTTTTCTACGTGTTTGTCTTTTAGCGAATGCTGTTTTCTATAATAATCTATTTTATTTTCCCGTTTCCTTATTGATAAATATTCCACAACGGCTTCTCGTTGATTCTTTATGAACTTTTCGACATTATCACCCCATTCTCTTAGTCCTTTTTCCCTGTGGCATTTTGCTCTTCTGGCAAGGCGGCTCTGATTGTTAGCTTCTCTTTGACTGTATAGTAGAGCCTTCTATTCTTTCTTTGAGGTTTCTTTTATAGGTGATATTTTCACTATCTATTCTAGTCGTTTTTGTTATAACCAAAGAGTGCTCGCTCTGGGGTCTCTTAAAATGCTTACATGGAAGGCTACTTCTTCATTCATTGTCAGTTCCATGTACTTTTTTTATGATCACTACATTCTAGTGAGCCACATGTGATGGATTCACGTTTCAACCTTTATCATTTTCTGCCTGATCCGTTGTTGGATATCTTTGTCACATCTTTCATCACGCGATAGGCTACTGCACAGTTACTTAAACTCCGTACATGCGGTACTTTAAATTGATGTCTGCTGGTGTTCAAGATACTTTCCGTCTCTGCATAAGGTAGATATTCCGTCTTCTCAAGATTCATTTTCAGACGCAACTCTTTATATTCAGAATGGTTCAAATGGCTCTGCGCACAATGGGACTTAACATCTATGGTCATCAGTCCCCTAGAACTTAGAACTACTTAAACGTAACTAACCTAAGGACATCACATAACACCCAGTCATCACGAGGCAGAGAAAATCCCTGACCCCGCCGGGAATCGAACCCGGGAATCCGGGCGTGGGAAGCGAGAACGCTACCGCACGACCACGAGCTGCGGACTTTTTATATTCCTCCAACAACTTCATAATCATATAGTCTGCTCCAAGTAGCTAAGTGGTCAACGCTACAGAAAGTCAATCCTAACGGGCCGGGTTCGATTCCTAGGTGGGTCGGAGATTTTCTCCCCTCTGGGACTGAGTGCTGTGTTGTCCTACTGATCATCACTTCATCCCCATAGCTTGAAGCAGTCGTTTGTAGTTAAGTGAGATCGTGCGCTGTATATAACGCGTGAAGGTGACCCCCAAACATTCGAGTTTCTCCACAAATGACAATGTAGCCACACTCTCCGCTGGAAGACCTCTACCGATGAACGTAGCACTAGATTTCGTCAGGTTCACACGGCTGCCCGCAGCAGTCCCGTACTGGTTGATCCATGCCAGTGCCTCTCACACTTCATCCTCCGATAGAATCAAGAACACAGATGACGATCTGCATAGGCTCGGCAGATAAAAGCATGTCCCCTCATTGTTATCCATGTATAGCGGCTCCTCAGACCGTGTAACACTAGCTCAAGGGCGATAGTGCAAAGGAGCGTCGTCAGCGGACTCCTTGACGGACCGACCGCATGACATTAATAGGGCCCACCGCACCGCCACTGACCAGCAATCGCGACGTGGCACTTCGGAGGAGCCATAAGACGATGTGTATAAATCTGTAGGGAAAGTCATCCGTCGGAGTACATTTTCTAGAAGGTCATGACTCACTCTATCAAAGGCGTGGTCGAAGTCCACTGTCACTAAGGCACCGCGACTGTAGCAAGTCGTCGCCAGGCTAAGACGTCACGGTAATCGCTGAGTGTCGTCTGATGTAACTGTCATGTTCGATCCAGAGAAATGAGGCAAGAATCCTAGTCGGAGAAGTCAGTAAGCCATAACTCAGCGTCAAGTGTGGCACTTACGATTCCTTGGGAAACGTAGCACGGTCAAGACTACTTGCTGAAAGGCTGGGGAGGTACGTATAATCGGATCGATCATCATGCATGCGTTCCCAGGTATCGGTGAGGTTCAATTCGTGCACGAGCAGCTTGAGTTCCTGGCATGTGGTGAAATGGGGATGTTCGTCCTCCTGGGATCATACACAATTGAAGTCGCCACCAAGAGTAGTATGGTTGTAGCGGCCAACAAACAAAGGAGCGACCTGTTCTGAATAGAAGCGCGACCGTTCCCGTCGTCTGGCAGTGCCCGAGGGGGCGTAAACACTAATGATTCGGACACCGTGGAAAGTCACAGAAAGACCCCTTGCCGATGGTAGGTAAATCACCTCGTCTACCTCAGAACCTTCCTATAAAAGTATAGTCGTCCCACTGCCACCGTCAGCACACGGCGTGAGGTAAGAAATGTACCCATAGATATTAGGAAACGTCGCTAGGCGAACTTCCTGCAGAAGGGCAACATCGAGGTTCGACGCCCTCAACATTTCACGGAGCAACTGTAGTTTGACGGGGGTGCCAATGGTGTTGACATTGATGGAGCCAATCCTGTCGCTTGTCGCGGAATTGGGTCTACTGGGACGCTCATGGAGGCACGAAGAGCAGCAGGGAACAGGAACGTTGCCCCAGCAGGCTGCACATACCGATTCAGTAACCCTGTCAATTAGCAGTCTTGAGTTGGAGCAGCAGTACTTGCTGCTGGCACAACGGTAGGTGTTTCGTCGTCTACATCGTCAGACCACGCAAAAGTGTGTGGGTGATTGTGTCCAGTAGAGCACCTGTGGAGTCCGAAGGCGGCGTCACGTCGGCGGTGAAAGAGTGGTGCTGGCTCAGCAGCTGTTCAATGTCCATAGGCATGTGAAGATGGTTGTATCTCAGGGGGCAGGCTGGTGCTTCCACCACAGAATCAACCATCGGGGGAACTTCTTGAGAGCTGTGAGCCTCATCGTCTTAAGACTGCGTCCTGCAGGTATCAGATGGGGCGATCCATCCTTTCCGACGTCTCTTCGGCGACTGCTGCTTGAGCACATGATCTTCAGAGTCCGAAGACGCCTGGGGATCAGGATGGTCAGGCATAAAAGCATCAGTAGGCACAACCATGGAGTCAAGGGCCATCCCCTGCACTAGAGATTGCTCACCACTGCACATGGTGGGAGGAGGAGGAGGCAAGTGCGTCTGTCCGTCCGTAACAGCCTAAGGCACTACCGGAGACGACGATGTGTCAGTAGTAGGAGCCAGTGGTGATGGCGGTCGGGGGTCGTTGTGGAGAACTTCAACAAACGTCAGGGGGAGCATCGTCGGAGCGGTCGTGGCCAGCAGGTCCCTAGGCTGTAACTGTGTGATTCTGCGTTGCAGACAGCTGGAACGGAGGTGCCATTCTTTGCCACATCCCGAGCATATCTTCGGCTGGCTATCACAAATTATAATTGCACGGCAGCCACTAATATATAAGTAGGACGGCACATGTTTGGTTAGCTCTATGCGGATATGTCGTGCGCCATTTAGAGCCGGGTATGTAGTGAACTGAACCCACTTTTCAGCTGTATGACTAAACACCCTTCCATATGGACGGAATGCAGGCACCTCGAAAGGGAGTTCAAATACACGCATCGTCTGCAGTCCAAGTCCGCATGTTCCACAGTTACGTCACCGATGTGTCCATCACAGTGACGGAACTTAAGATCACTTCTAGTTGCACTTAGAATTTTGTCACATACGTCTTCATTAGCCAATTTCACATATACCACACTGGTCACTATAGGCAGGTGGATACCAACAAGATCGTTGTAATCAATCTCGATTTCATCTCTGATAAACTGTTCGATTTCAAGTGCTTCTGGTTGGGCATATTCAGGTGAAATGCTAATCTTCAGTGTCGATTTCCTGTGCGCATAGCCATTCTCTTTCGAAGGTAACATAACGCTCAAAGGTGGCAGAATCACGTAAACAATTGCCATCGAGCTGCGCGGCGAAGACTTCAACAAGACATCCGTGCCGCTAGCGTGCCGGAAAGCGACTGACTAACTGAGCTACCCAAGCAAGATCCACGACCCCTCGTCACAGCCTTACTTCCGCCAGCACCTCGTCTCCTACCCTCCTAACTTCATAGAAGCTCTCCTGGCGGAAGTACGGCTGTGAGGAAGGGTCGTGGCTATTGCTTGGGTAGCTCAGTGAGTAGAGCACTATCTCGCAAAAAGCAAAGGTCCCGAGTTCGAGTCTCGGTATGACACACAATTTTAATCTGCCACGAAGCTTCATATCAGCGCACACTCCGCTGCAGAGCGAAAATTTCATTCTGGAACCGCAAAATGATTTTGACAAGATACCTATACCGCTAGAAAAGTGTCACGTGACCCTAAATAATGAAAACCGTGAGGTCATCCACATCGGTGCAAAAAGTAATTCGTTAAATTTCGGTTATGCGATAAATCACACAAAACTAAAGCCTGCCGTGTAAGTGAATAGTTACGGATTACGACTATGAAGAACTTAAACTGGAATGACAACATAAAAATGTGGGATAGTGAATCAAAGGCTGCATTTAAATGGCAGAATGCTTGGAAGATGCAACAGATCTACCAAAGAGGCTGCCTACACTACTCTTTTCCGACCTCTTCTGCTGGAGTAATTCTGCTCAGCTTGAGATCCTTAACAGACAGGACTGATGGAGGACATCGAAAAGTTCAAAGAAGGACACCTCGTAAAACTTCTATCATTCCATCATTGCTGCTGATACATCAACCTGTCTCGAATGGCAGCTCGTTTTGTATTACCGTGAAGTAGGGGCTACACGAGTTGGTATGGTAATCATTAGAAATAATGCAGTTTTCGTTGTGGCAAGATCTTTTCTCGAAATATAAATCGCCAACGTTTACCTCCGTATGTGAAAATATATAGTTGACGCCCACCTATGTAGAGAGAAATAATCATTCTAATAAAATAACAGACATCAGAACTAGCACGGGAATATTTAAGTGTTCGTTTATTTCCGAGCGTCGTTTGTGAGTGGACTGGTAGAGAAATATTCTAAAGGTGGATCGATAAAACCTATGCCAGACACTAAAGAGTGATTTACAGAGTAGTCATATGGATGTAGATAGTTCCACTCTGCTGGAATTTCCTCCCCATTCCACACACATTCATTAAATAATTTACTTAGATATTAATACAGGATACTTGGACCATAACCGGCTAACACTATTGGTACATTTCCAGCCCCTGGCGATTTCTCCAGTTTCATATGAGTAGCCACCTTCTGTACCTTTCTTGGTTATTTTCTCTATCTTTTCACCTTCCTGCGTCTCTCTCATCTCCCAATTTACACTACTGGCCATTAAAATTGCTACACCACGAAGATGACGTGCTACAGACGCGAAATTTAACCGACAGGAAGAAGATGCTGTGATCTGCAAATGATAAGCTTTCCATAGCATTCACACAAGGTTGGTGCCGGTGGCGACATCTACAACGTGCTGACATGAGGAAAGTTTTCCAACCGATTTTTCATACACAAACAGCAGTTGACCGGCGTTGCCTGGTGAAACGTTGTTGTGATGCCTCTGTAAGGACGAGAAATGCGTACCATCACGTTTCCGACTTTGATAAAGGTCGGATTGCAGCCCATCGCGATTGCGGTTAATCGTATCGCGACATTGCTGCTCGTTTTGGTCGAGATCCAATGACTGTTAGCAGAATATGGAATCGGTGGGTTCAGGAGGGTAATACGGAACGCCGTGCTGGATCCCAGCGGCCTCGTATCACTAGCAGTCGAGATGACAGGCATCTTATCCGGATGGCTGTAACGGATCGTGCAGCCACGTCTCGATCCCTGAGTCAACAGATGGGGACGTTTGCAACACAACAACCATCTCCACGAACAGTTCGATGACGTTTGCAGCAGCATCGACTATCAGCTCGGAGACCATGGCTGCAGTTACCATTGAGGCTGCATAAGAGACAGGAGCGCCTGCGATGTCGTACTCAATGACGAACCTTTGAGCACGAATGGCAAAACGTCATTTTTTCAGATGAATCCGGGTTCTGTTTACAGCATCATGATGGTCGCATCCGTGCTTGGCAACATCGCCGTGAACGCTCATTGGAAACGTGTATTCGTCATCGCCATACTGGCCTATCACCCGGCGTGACGGTATGGGGTGCCACTGGTTACACGTCTCGGTCACCTCTTGTTCGCATTGACGGCACTTTGACAGTGGACGTTACATTTCAGATGTGTTACGACCCGTGGCTCTACCCTTCATTAGATCCCTGCGAAACCCTACATTTCAGTAGGATAATGCACGAACGCATGTTGCAGGTCCTGTACAGGTACGGGCCTTTCTGGATACAGAAAATGTTCGACTGCTGCCCTGGCCAGCACATTCTCCGGATCTCTCACCAACTGTAAACATCTGGTCAATGGTGGCCGAGCAACTGGCTCGTCACAATACGCCAGTCACTACTCTTGATGAACTGTGGTATCATGTTGAAGCTGCATGGGCAGCTGTACCTGTACACGCCATCCAAGCTCTGTTTTACTCAATGCCAAAGTGTATCAAGGCCGTTATTACGGCCAGATATGGTTGTTCTGGGTACTTATTTCTCAGGATCTATGCAACCAAACTACCTGAAAATATCAGTTCTAGTGTAATGCATTGAATACCCGTTTATCATCTGCATTTCTTCTTGGTGTAGGAATTTTAATGGCCAGTAGTGTATTTCCTTGTAGTTTATGCTGTCTTCTGTTCGCAGGTTTTCAAAATGCTTCTCCTACTCTGTAAGACTGGTCATAATCGGCATGTTTCTTCTTTCTTTTATCTCTTTCCTCAGCCCTGCAACCATTTTCCCCATTGTCGCCATTTTTGTGCTCCAATTTTCACCTCCCCTTCTCCTCCCCCTATGCATCCGTCGACTTTCTGGCAATTATGCTCCTAGATTTCGTTTTTCCTTTTACGTAGGTGCGGTTTTACTTCTCTGTTCGTTCTAACACACAAATCTCTAGCCTGTTTGTCCGAGCCAATTGTTGTACAACTTTTTTCTTAGGTTTACTTGATCTTCAATGCTTTCTGTCCACCTCTGTAGGGTCCGCCTTCCCTCTCCTGTTTCTGCCCCAGTCTTTCAAATGGCGGTCCATATATGCACTTTTTAATTCGTTCCTACATATCCTCTTCTAGGGGCCCCATTAGGTGCCTCAATTCGTCCGCTAACTGTAATTTACAAAGAAATTGTACAGACTCTTCTTTTACAATATAAAAATAGTATTTAATAGTACCCATTGTCATCGTGGGAATATTTTAATATTTGTCTTTGTCCGTTTGATGTTACTACCATCTACACAGCTAACAAGAAGTGGTATGAACTACATCCTGCTCTCCTGTGAACTCTGACATCATTCGTTCTTGTGTTGGAATTTTTATTTTGAGTAATATAGCCCGATATTGACGTGAAATTTCTGGGAGAACTCTCCCTTGTTCGCTTGTGAATGCAATGGCCAAGAAAGAAGCCACCTAAAACCTTCAAGGACATATCAAATAACCTTTCCCTGTATCATTTACTGTGTCATCTCCACATTTTCGTACTACTCCGCTGTTGGTGGCTACTTCTGCCTCTGATTAAAATCTCCTAATAAATTCTTTTTCTTTGATGGCGCTTATGCTGTCTAGCAGCCTTGCTAAATTTTCGTAAACCTCATCTTTGTATTTACTATACATAACCTCCAACAATGCCAATTTTGTGGCCATTCTTTGAGGTTTCCGCTGCTCTAATCCTCCCGGTAATTTCTTCCCATAATTTAACATCACTTCTGTGCTTTTGACGGACAGCTCTTTACAGCCCTCTCTGGGACCTTTCCTCGTTTGTAACGAGGAAAGGTAATCTGCTATACTTCTGTCTCCCTTTTGACATTTGTTTCACTGAGAACACACACATCAGACTTTAACTTCACTAGTTCTTGGAAGACTTTTGTCATTGTGTTAAAACCCAGCACATACCACATTTGTATAAACATAGTCTTCTTTTGTAGCCATTTTCATTTTCTTGATGATCCAATCCTGTCATTTTTATTAGAATTTTGTTTGTGATCTGAGCCGAGGAAATGCTTTACAAATGCTGAGGAGCTATCCCACCGCTTCAACCCCCACCATGGAGGACTGGGTGTTACCATCCCCCACGCAGACTGCCTGCTCATGGCTTCCAGCTCTGCCCGTCCAAGAAACAAGGCAGCTTTTTTTAAATTTTGTTTGTGTGCGACCCACAGTCTCCAAGTTCTTTATAAAAGAAAGCTTGTACAGGTTTCAGCCAATTAGAGAGCTCAGTAGCATGTTTCCTCTTGGAAAACCTCGTGGCTACAGGACAAAGGGACTCTTCCGACCACGCTGCTGTGACGAAGGCCCTTACCTATGTTTCTCCTAGAATAGAGTCCTATGATCTAAAGACAGACGCACTCAACCGACTTTGTTTTGGATTATACTGGGACTGATGCTGGCTTCATACATATACACTGCATTTACTTACGCCTTTTTAAGAGAGGGGAGTAAGTATCAATTTCTAATTAAGGCATCAGTGGCTTCGAGTGGCTTATTTCAATGCTCTGCCACAAGTAACACAATGTTCCAGAAAGTAATAATAATATTCAGTAGTTTTCTTTTTTCTGTGATATCTGGTGAGAATGTAAAGCACGTGGTCTGTTGTTTAACCATGAAGCATGTAATCCTGTGTATGAACTTTGATCATTGTATTGCATTTGAGTAAGTCGGAATTGTAGTAATTTTTATGGTCTTTCCACATGTTCCATCCCTCCACACATGTTCAATCAAGAACTACCGTTCTCCAGACGTACCACATTAATTTTATCTGTATTTTAAACTGGAGTGAAGCGGCCTGAATTGAAAAGTCTCCTTCTCAGTAGACACCGGGCGAAAATATTTGTGTGTTTCAGTGAAGTGTAGAGTCAGTAAGGTCTCCCAAGTCGGACAGGCATCTGAGGAGCAACCAGACGAAAAGTGTCTCAAAACGTCCCATCGCTCATTCATCGGATCCTGATATATCCTTTCCTTGTATAATTAGAGAAGATATGGTCTGTAGTACGCTGTAAGTAAATGATCTTTATTTAAATCGTGCGATTAGCAAATTTCGACGACTTTTCTTTTCAGGCACATGTGTAATATTACGTATTACAATTCGCTACACGTAAAAGGTAGACATATTCTATCGTTACAATGTGAATGAATTCGTATTTTCGTAATGCTCACGAGAGGAACAGTCGAACAGCCGACCACCTTCGCCGCTTCTGAGATGTTCGTACAGAGGCGGCGGGCCATAACAGTTTGCTCTTTCCCAAGATCACTAGGTTTGCGTTGTGTGTGGTCGCTGGAATGATAGCCCATTCGTCTCTGCTCCGCTTATATATCTTACATTCCTCTTCACATGCCTGCGTCGCCATCAGGCTGCATTCAATCTCGTGGTGGACGGTGGTCAGAATGTTTTGGAACATCAGTGTAGTTCGTCAGCTCTGAGGACGAATTGATTTAAAAGGAAAATCCGTAGAATTTTATAAGTGAGAAGAATATTTGCAATTATATTATAGTTGGAGAACGCAAGAAAATACGTTTTTATTTGGGGCATATAAATGCCATGTTCGGTCCTGTAGGTTATGGTTTCTGCATCGGAAATGTTTTCTGTTCAAGGCTGTAGTTCTGACTCCAATTCTGATCATTCATTTCTAACATCTCAGCATAAATCTCATATTTGCCTCCTTCTCTTACTTCTGAGTAGCATTGGCCGGATATTAACTTTGTCAGTTTTCTATCAGAAATAAAAACTCAAAATTGAACTGTGTTTGTTGCGAAGTATGGAAAAAGTGTCGTTTCCATTTATTCATGAAACCGACTTTGGAATTATGAAACAGTCATATAACGAAGTACGCTTAATGTAAAAAAGTATAAGTACAGTATCCAAATGGAGAAATGTCACTCCTGACGATTTCTGTACTCCGGATGCAGCCGCTTCGCGTGTCTACAACGCGATCTTGTAAACGTCTCTATGACAGCGCCTCTCCATAGATCTCTAGCCGGATACCGCTTTCCCCTTCAGCTCTTTGCGATTCACAGGTGTAAGCTGTCAAATGTGTTGCCAGATGTCAGGGATTTTCTTAATATAGTCTGTTAAATAAGTAAGTGGTCGGGTTAAGCAGTAGAAAAATGTATTTGACAAAAAGCAAAATATGTACACACATCACACACGAAGAAAAGAAAATGCTATTAAAATTAATAACACACACATCAAAAAAAGTTTTGCGTCATCCCGGTTCCCAGAACTCCTGAAGATAGACGCTGACTGTGGATATTTTATGACAGACACAGTCTACATCTACATCTACATCCATACTCCGCAAGCCACCTGACGGTGTGTGGCGGAACTGTTCAGAGATGTCACTAAACCCAACCAAAGATATAAGAAATCATACATGAGCTGCTCCTATTAGACGGAGAGGGTTCGACAGCCGATCAGTTCCAGTCATTCCAACAGGAAGGAGGTACACAGCACGCGTTGTCTGTAGATCAACCATGCCTAGACGGTCAATACCGCAGTTCGATCACGTCCGCATTGTTACTTTGTGCCAAAAAAGGTTCTCAACAAGGGAAGTGTCCAGGCGTCTCGGAGTGAACCAAAGCAGTACTGTTCGGACATGGTGGAGATACGGAGAGACAGGAAATGCTTTGCTCAACGCGTCCAGGGGCTACTACTGGAGAGGATGACCACTACCTACGGGTTATGGCTCTAAGGAACACTGACAGCAACGCCACCATGTTGAATAATGCTCTCGTCGCGTTACGACTCAAACTGTGCGCAGTAGGCTGCATGATGCACAACTTCATTCCTGATATCCACAGCGAGGCCCAACTTTGCAACCACGACACCTTGCAGCGTGGTACAGATGGGCCCAACAACATGCCGAATGGACCGCTCAGGATTGGCATCATGATCTCTTCACCGATGAGTGTCGCATATGCCTTCAACCAGATGATCGTCGGGGACGTGCCTGCAGGGAACCCGGTCCAGCTGAACGCCTTAGACACACTGTCCAGCGAGTGCAGCAAGGTGGAGGTTCGCTGCTGTTTTGGGGTGCCATTATCTGGGACCGACCTACGCCGCTGTTGGTCATGGAAGGCGCCGTAACGGCTGTACGGTATTTGAATACCATCCTCCGACCGACAGTGCAACTATATCGGCTGCATACTGGCGAGGCATTCGTCTTCATGGACGGCAATGTTAAGAATGGGTATCCCGAAAAAATGTGAACAACAATTTTTCCAATTTTTAGTCACTTCACTGACTGAGTCACGTTCTTGAGAGTCATACACGTTTTTAACCAGTTTATAGCGTGTTACCCACTTTTTTTGGAAATGACTTTAATTTCTCAAAATATTAAGACTCTGCGACATGACTCATTTTCGGACCTTTGGAGCCGCTACAGAGAAACACAACCTCAAAACGCGCCTCGTAAGCTGCACTCATGTCTCAGTCAAAAATTCAAAATTACCTAATGCTGTATGGACACTGCATGAAGGAGAAAGGTTCCCTCTATCGGGTTGTAAAAAAAACTAAGGCGATATCTTTTATCATCTGCGTGTAATGCCGCATCTGCTCTTATTTAACTACCTGTATGATTCGATTGTGCAGTTGCCTTAGTAGTACCGAATAAATGTATTCAGACTTGACGCATGACTCCGAAATTTTTGATGCATTTCAGTATTTGTACTGTCGTACCTCTTTTTGTATCCCGCCTGGAAGGCGGAGCGTGGGTCTGCTCCTGTAAACTGAAAGGTAGGCCGAATGTAGGAAGCGAGTACAAGCAGGAAAAGGTGCAGTACTTCGGTAATGCTTGTAGATTTTACAAGTTTACTACAGTCAAAATTATGATTACATAATGGTTACTTAACTTTGGCTGAGGTGAGCACGTAGGTGCGAAGCCGTTCATGTATCAAATCTAACAGTTACGAGTAGTTGGACAAACTCACATTGAAGTAACAAAGGCAAAGTCTGTCATGGCTAGCCCCCTATGAAGTAGAAGCTAAGTTGCTTGGTCGTCTGCTCTTGGTCAAATGGTCAGAATCTGGAGCGGCTCTCGTACAGCTGCACAGCCCCGGCCAGAGGGCGCTATCGTTGGTGTCGGTGTCATAGTGTCAACCTAAGATCTTTTACCTACGCCGTGGCATCGTAGCTATCGATACCACACCTCTTGTACTATGTGTCGCACAATGACATATCTGTGTGGGCACAGCGAGCGGAACATGTGGATATTGTCAGCAAATCATGTTGTGAATACAGTTAGCAGCAAAGAAGTAATAAATTGAAACGTTAAATTTGTTGAGGCAGTTTTTCACACATCTCAGCGTTTATGAGGTCATATCTCCTGATCAGTGTGTCAAACCATGATGTACTTTTGTACGTACGTTCAGAGTCATACGTCTATACTGCCTGAAAAATATGTTGAGAACAGAATCAGTAGAAAAGCAGTGATAAATTCAGACGTCGTGCACAATGTGGTAGTTTTCCACGCATCTCAGGTTTTATGACACAATATCTCTTGCACTGTGTGTGGTACCGTACTTTTGCAGGCGCATTTAGCAGCATATGGAAATACAGCCTGTGAAATTTATTACGAATACGACTGGTAGCACAGAAGTAATAAATTTAAACATCATGCGTGATGAGACAGTTTTCACGGATCCATTGTTTATAACGTACTCATCTCCTGAACTATACTGAAGAGCTAAAGAAACTGGTACACCTGCCTAATATCGTGTAGGGCCCCCGCGAACACGCAGAAGTGTCGCAACATGACGTGGTGTGGACTCGACTAATATCTGAAGTAGTGCTGGAGAGAACTGACACCATGAATCCTGCAGCGATGTCTGTAAATCCTTAAGGGTACGAGGGGTGGAGATCTCTTGTTAACTGCACGTTGCAAGGCATGCCACCTATGCTCAATAATGTTCAAGTCTGGGTATTTTAGTGGCCAGCGGAAGTGTTTAAGCTCAGAACAGTGTTCCTGGAGCCACTCTGTAGCAATTCTGGATGTTTGGGGTATCGCATTGTCCTGCTGGAATTGCCCAAGTCCATCGGGATGTACAGTGGACATGAACGGATGCAGGTGATCAGACAGGATACTTACGTACGTTTCACCTGTCAGAATCTTATCTAGACGTATCAGGGGTCACATATCACTCCAATTACACACGCCCCACACCATTACAGAGCCTCCACCAGCTTGAACAATCACTTGCTGACATGTGTTGTGTAGTCATCAAGCATACATGATTGGGCCTTCAGCTCCCAAAGCCCATATCGTTGATGTTTCGTTGAATGGCTCGCACGCTGAGGTTGATGCCCCAGCACTGAAATCTGCAGCAATTTGCGAAAGGTTGCACTTTTGTCACACTGAACGATTCTCTTCAGTCGTCGTCGGTCTCATTCTTGCAAGATCTTGCAGCATGTCGAAGTTTTGATGTTTTACCGGATTCCTGATATTCACAGTACACTCGTGAAATGGTCGTATTGGAAAATCCCCGCGTCATAGCTACGTCAGAGATGCTGTGTCTCATGATAACCTGCCACTGTAGCAGCAGTAACTGATACAACAACTGCGCCAGACACTTGTTGTCTTAGCCGGCCGGAGTGGCCGAGCGGTTCTAGGCGCTACAGTCTGGGGCCAACAAACCGGGCCATAACAATCTGCCCTTTGTCAAAGTCGCTATTGTCACTACATTTTCGCATCTGCAGCCTCTACCATTATTAGAATCGGGTGGGGTATGGCGGCTTCCCGGCTGTCAGCCAGGGTTGCCTCGGGGCCAATGAGATGTACGGGCCCTGCATCGAGCTTGCGACGTCACCCTAGTCTACGGTCGCAGGTTCGAATCCTGCCTCGGGCATGGATGTGTGTGATGTCCTTAGGTTAGTTAGGTTTAAGTAGTTCTAAGTTATAGAGGACTGATGACCACAGCAGTTAAGTCCCATAGTGCTCAGAGCCATTTAAAACAACTTGTTGTCTTAGATAAGCGTTGCCGAGCGCAGCGCCGTATTCTGCCTGTTAACGTGTCTCCGTATTTGAATACGTATGCATATACCAGTTTCGTTGGCAGTTCAGTGTATGTTAGGTAAGCGGTTCTTACCCCCACAGTGATTTCTGCCTGACGGTAAAGGATATGTGTAACAAGTTTTGTTGAAATGGCTCCAGTAGTTTAGGAGGAAAAAATGGTTCAAATGGCTCTGAGCACTATGGGACTTAACATCTGAGGTCATCAGTCCCCTAGAACTTAGAACTACTTAAACCTAACTAGCCTAAGGACATCACACACATCCATGCCCGAGGCAGGATTCGAACCTGCGACCGTAGCAGTCGTGCGGGTCCAGACTGAAGCACCTAGAACCGGTTGGCCACCGCGGCCGGCGTTTAGGAGGAGATGTGGAACACACATACATACATACACACACACATACACACACACACACACACACACACACACACACACACACACATACACGCACACACATAACATATGTATGGACTCCGTTATTACTTTCACTATTACTGCATAACTACAACTTCTGTATCTCAACTGACAGTCGCCTGCGTAATACAGTTAACTCATTTGTTTCATAAAGGAAGCTCACAAACATTCTCCACACCGTTATCAGGTATCGGCTACCGTAGCTCAGGAACACGATATGGCTATTTCCGCAAGCGTTCCGGCCACTGCGATA
Organism: Schistocerca piceifrons; assembly: GCF_021461385.2. Classification (NCBI taxonomy): domain Eukaryota; kingdom Metazoa; phylum Arthropoda; class Insecta; order Orthoptera; family Acrididae; genus Schistocerca; species Schistocerca piceifrons. Next base: position 453,823,919 of record NC_060142.1, read on the forward strand.
TCTTTCGCCCCGGCTGCTACGGCGGCCCGGGCGAGCCGCAGTAGCCGTAAATGGCCGGGGCGAACTGCGCTGACGCCCCCCGCGGAACGGGCCAACTTTTGAAGTACTTTCCCCTTTTTATTTCCCGCACGGGTCGTAATTATTGGGTCGGGCGAGTTACACGCGCTGAAAGCTGGTCGGGGGCACCCGCCCATCGCGGGCAGGTCACGCAGCGGCAGCGCGGCTGACCCTTCAAATTACATTACGGGCGCTCGCCGCGGCTAATTACCCTCTACAAATCTATGAGCGATGCCGGTCGCCCGCATTAGGAACACACACACTCACATCCCATAATTACGCTCTAGTTGGCAGCATTCATTTCTGCCGAGCAGAGGCACTGCCACACGGCGTTACTTGCGCACTTTCAGAGGCTCTGCCTGCAGCATAGGTCTAGTTGGCCACTCAAATTAGACGTTCTCTGCACAGCATTCACTAGCTGCCTAATATAGTGCAGGAAAATGTCAGAAATACCAGTTCAGACTGGCGGATGAATGTTGGTGAATGGGCGAAATCTCAGGTAGCTACCAGAAGAAGATAAACCGAATCAAATAAATGGAAAACTGTAAGTAGGCTGTTTGGGTTTTTATGTTGGTAACGCCATGTAGTACTCTGTATGAAAATCACTGGCTGTGCTGTGTGCAGTCTGTGGCTGGTTGGCATTGTTGGAATTGCTATGTAGTGTTGGGCAGTTGGCTGTTAACAGCGCATAGCGTTGCGCAATTGGAGGTGAGCCGCCAGCAGTGGTGGATGTGGGGAGAGAGATGGCGGAGTTTTGAGAGCGGATGATCTGGACGTGTGTAAATCAGAGACAGTAAATTTGTAAGACCTGATGCCATGAACTGATATATATATATATATATATATATATATATATACACTCCTGGAAATTGAAATAAGAACACCGTGAATTCATTGTCCCAGGAAGGGGAAACTTTATTGACACATTCCTGGGGTCAGATACATCACATGATCACACTGACAGAACCACAGGCACATAGACACAGGCAACAGAACATGCACAATGTGGGCACTAGTACAGTGTATATCCACCTTTCGCAGCAATGCAGGCTGCTATTCTCCCGTGGAGACGATCGTAGAGATGCTGGATGTAGTCCTGTGGAACGGCTTGCCATGCCATTTCCACCTGGCGCCTCAGTTGGACCAGCGTTCGTGCTGGACGTGCAGACCGCGTGAGACGACGCTTCATCCAGTCCCAAACATGCTCAATGGGGGACAGATCCGGAGATCTTGCTGGCCAGGGTAGTTGACTTACACCTTCTAGAGCACGTTGGGTGGCACGGGATACATGCGGACGTGCATTGTCCTGTTGGAACAGCAAGTTCCCTTGCCGGTCTAGGAATGGTAGAACGATGGGTTCGATGACGGTTTGGATGTACCGTGCACTATTCAGTGTCCCCTCGACGATCACCAGTGGTGTACGGCCAGTGTAGGAGATCGCTCCCCACACCATGATGCCGGGTGTTGGCCCTGTGTGCCTCGGTCGTATGCAGTCCTGATTGTGGCGCTCACCTGCACGGCGCCAAACACGCATACGACCATCATTGGCACCAAGGCAGAAGCGACTCTCATCGCTGAAGACGACACGTCTCCATTCGTCCCTCCATTCACGCCTGTCGCGACACCACTGGAGGCGGGCTGCACGATGTTGGGGCGTGAGCGGAAGACGGCCTAACGGTGTGCGGGACCGTAGCCCAGCTTCATGGAGACGGTTGCGAATGGTCCTCGCCGATACCCCAGGAGCAACAGTGTCCCTAATTTGCTGGGAAGTGGCGGTGCGGTCCCCTACGGCACTGCGTAGGATCCTACGGTCTTGGCGTGCATCCGTGCGTCGCTGCGGTCCGGTCCCAGGTCGACGCGCACGTGCACCTTTCGCCGACCACTGGCGACAACATCGATGTACTGTGGAGACCTCACGCCCCACGTGTTGAGCAATTCGGCGGTACGTCCACCCGGCCTCCCGCATGCCCACTATACGCCCTCGCTCAAAGTCCGTCAATTGCACATACGGTTCACGTCCACGCTGTCGCGGCATGCTACCAGTGTTAAAGACTGCGATGGAGCTCCGTATGCCACGGCAAACTGGCTGACACTGACGGCGGCGGTGCACAAATGCTGCGCAGCTAGCGCCATTCGACGGCCGACACCGCGGTTCCTGGTGTGTCCGCTGTGCCGTGCGTGTGATCATTGCTTGTACAGCCCTCTCGCAGTGTCCGGAGCAAGTTTGGTGGGTCCGACACACCGGTGTCAATGTGTTCTTTTTTCCATTTCCAGGAGTGTATATATATATATATATATATATATATATATATATATATATATATATATATATATATATATGATGACTTTTGAACACTATTAAGGTAAATACATTGTTTGTTCTTTATCAAAATCTTTCATTTGCTAACTATCCCTATCGGTAGTTAGTGCCTTCAGTAGTTAGAATCTTTTATTTAGCTGACAGTATCGGCGCTCGCTGTATTGCAGTAGTTCGAGTAATGAAGATTTTTGTGAGGTGAGTGATTCATGAAAGGTATACGTTATTGTTAGTCAGGGCCATTCTTTTGTAGGTATTATTAAAAGTCAGATTGCGTTGCGCTAAAAATATTGTGTCAGTTTAGTGATGACCAGAATAAGTAAAGAGAGAAATGTCTGAGTATGTTCAGTTTTGCTCAGCTGTTTGAAAATCAAATAACGTAAGGGGTTTACCAGCACAGTAATTCACTAAATTTTCTAAGCAGACGTTTCAGAACTACCGATTGTATCTTTAGCTCTTCTAGCGACGATACACAGCGTTCAAACGATTTGAATCAACGCCTGCCAATAGGACACCTCTTCAGCCTCAAACTTGACATTTTGCGTTGACACACAGTATGTGGAACACCTCGCAGTGGCACTGACACCATAAGTGTGATTAGATGCGTCGGAAGCATCCACGCTGTCCGCAACAAAGTTTCAGCGTACAGACATACGTGCAGTTGTGTAGGCTTCCACGGCTAGAGTTAGTTGATACAAAAGTTTTCTGTGTATGGTACGGCGTCATTACGCTAAAAATTATTCTGGAGAAACCAGCGTTCCGACCACTTTTACAGCGGCCTTCTCCTGGTCTACTGTGTTTTATACTCTACTGGCCATTAAAATTGCTACACCACGAAGATCACTTGCTACAGACGTGAAGTTTAACCGACAGGAAGAAGATGATGTGATATGCAAATTATTAGCTTTTAAGAGCATTGACACAAGGTTGGTGCCGGACGCGACACCTACAACGTGCAGACATGAGTAAAGTTTCCAACCGATTTCTCATACAAAAACAGCAGTTGACCGGCGTTGCCTGATGAAACGTTGTTGTGATGCCTCGTGTAAGGAGGAGAAATGTGTACCATCACGTTTCCGACTTTGATAAAGGTCGGATTGTAGCCTATCGCGATTGCAGTTAATCGTATCACGACATTGCTGGTCTCGTTGGTCGAGATTCAATGACTGTAAGCAAAATATGGAATCGGTCGGTTCAGGAGGGTAATAGGGAACGCCGTGCTGGATCCCAACGGCCTCGTACCACTAGCAGCCGAGATGACAGGCATCTTATCGGCATGGCTGTAACGGATCGTGCAGCCACGTCTCGATCCCTGGGTCAACAGATGAGGACGTTTGCAAGACAACAACCATCTGCACGAACAGTTAGACGACGTTTGCAGCAGCATGGACTATCAGCTCGGAGACCACGGCTGCGGTTACCCTTGATACTGCATCACAGACAGGAGCGCCTCCGATGGTGTATCAGCGAAGAACCTGGGTGCACGAATGGCAAAACGTCATTTTTTCGGATGAATGCAGGTTCTGTTTACAGCATCATGATGGTCACATCCGTGTCTGGCGACATGGCGGTGAACGCACATTGGAAGCGTGTATTCGTCATCGCCATACTGGCCTATCACCCGGCGTGATGGTATGGGGTGCCATTGGTTACAAGTCTCGGTCACCTCTTGTTCGCATTGACGGCACTTTGAACAGTGGACGTTACATTTCAGATGTGTTACGACCCGTGGCTCTACCCTTCATTCGATCCCTGCTAAACCCTACATTTCAGCAGGATAATGCACGACCGTATGTTGCAGGTCCTGTATGGGCCATTCTGGATACAGAAAATGTTGGACAGCTGCCCTGGCCAGCACATTCTCCAGATCTCTCACCAATTGAAAACGTCTGGTCAATGGTGGCCGAGCAACTGGCTCGTCAAAATACGCCAGTCACTACTTTTGATGAACTGTGGTATCGTGTTGAAGGTGCATGGGAAGCTGTGCCTGTACACGCCATCCAAGCTCTGTTTGATTTAATGCCCAGGCGTATCAAGGCCGTTATTACGGCCAGAGGTGGTTGTTCTGGGTACTGATTTCTCACGATGTATGCACCCAAACTGCGTGAAAATGTAATCACATGTCAGTGTTAGTATAATATACTTGTCCAATAAATACTCGTTTATCATCTGCATTTTTTCTGGGTGTAGCAATTTTAATGGCCGGTAGTGTATTATGACGCAGTATCATACTCACAAATCTTTTAGGTCTGTGTCACATAGGTTCAAGTCTTTGATTGGCAGTTTCGCTGAACCGAACACCTAGTAGTCGCGGATTAAGATTACAACACATTAGAGGAAGATGTTTTGGCATCAGATACATAGTTATTTTCCGAGTGCAAGATAACAGAGATGTGATATGATGTAATGGGAAGTTGGTGACTTGACAGAAACCAGTTGTCAGTGAGTTTTTGTTGGTAATATGATGACGCTCTTTAAACTTACACGCACTGCGCCTTAGAATGGCAGGGCGGAAGGAGGCCACCAAGCCATCCTTTTGCAAGAATTGGTGGAGAGGTAGGGCTATGTTGGCAGGAACCGAGCCCAGGCATTGCGGTAGGGGAAACTTTTGCGGATCTAGGCCTTGGCGTCTCTGATAGGGATGCCCACCACTGACTCAAAAGAAGTATGGAAGCCAGTCTGTAGTAGCGCCGACTTGACTTACCACAGGTCCTGTCCCAGCACCGGCTCTCTTCTCTGTCCTACGTGGCAAGAGGTGCTGTGCTGGCATAAGAGTGTAGAGCCACGAGCTCACAAATATAGCCCATTTTAGCCATGTGGTACCTGCCACCGCCTTCTGAACTATCTACGAGAGGCACTCCACATCGTCTACATCTACATGGTTACTCTGCAATTCACACTTAAGTACCTAGCAGACGGTTCATCGAACCGACCTTACTAACAGTCGCCACCTTCATTAACTGTAGAGCTAAGCTGGGCGCAAATAAAGCTCCCGGTGGCATCCTGACATGCGCACAGCACAAGGCTCTAGACTGGTCGCTGGATGACGTGGAGAATCTCAGTTAATTCTGCTGACCATTGGTCCAAAACTAACGACAAATACCCAAGAATCCTTAGACCGATGGTTTCGCAAAATCCCTAGTTCATTCTTAAAATACATTTTCGTAGGATTGTTCCAATGAATCTCATTCTGTTACCTACATTTTCTAGAGCTTGACATTAAATGGTGCTCTCGTTTGATCCTAAGCAATAGTACAGTTGTGGAACTTGCACCATCTTGTTCCATATACTAGAAGAGAAAGTCTTCTACAACTGCTTCATGTGATCGTTATGCTTTAAGTCACTCCAAATATTAGATATTTTAAAGTTTTTACCGTTTCCAGTGATTGGTTCCCGATAGTTTACTTTGAGTATGATCGGTTACTGTGCCTAATTAAGCGAAATACCTTACATTTATTTCTTAGGACTCAGCTGACAGCCGGCCGATGTGGCCTAGTGGTTCTAGGTGCTTCAGTCCTGAACCGCGCGACTGCTACGGTCGCAGGTTCTAATCCTGCCTCGGGCATGGATGTGTGTGATGTCCTTAGGTTAATTAGGTTTAAGTAGTTGCAAGTTCTAGGGGACTGATGACCTCAGATGTTAAGTCCCATAGTTCTCAGAGCCATTTGAACCATTTGAACTCAGCTGAGAATCTCTGAACCGAGCTGTGAACCTTTGCAGGTCTTCTTTTCATTATGACTTTTGGTGTTCCCACTTTCCGAAAAACGACAGCATCATTCACGAACTGCCTCAACGAGTTTTCGATGTCACCTTGATTAGCGAGGTGGAACCCTAATCTTTTTGCATACGATGTGATTATTCGAGAAATAGCTGCTGGAATACACAGATACATATTCGAAAAAATCAGTCACGCAATAATGGTGCCATGATAGCCCAACCTCTGGAGGAATATTGTATTGTGCTGAAACGAGTAAGTCGCGTCCTAATAATATTTTGGGTATATGAAGCGTGTCCACCACAAAAGTTACTTAATTATTCAACAGAGTAAAAGGCTGCTGATGTTGGATAGGTTGAAAATAAGTCTAGTTCGTCCTTTACATCTACAATTCTGTACTTCATAAGTATGGCGGGAGTGTATGGGGAAATTGTAAAGTCCATGAAACCATCCCTAAAATCTATACAAATAAATGGATCATAAGAACGTAAGAAATGATATCGTATGTGAAACACAAACTCTCAAAGTTTTTGTAAGTGTATTCTTCTATGTGTAGACGCTTCGTTGCACGGTAAAAACCTAATCGGTAGTGCAATTATGCCCAATCGGATCCAGTCCTTCGGGAGTGAGGGTAAGAACAGGTGTTGCGATGCGCTGTCGCAGGTCTTCGACGTTCTATGTAACAAAATCAACAAAAACGCTGTGCTTGAGGTAACTCGAAAAGAAAAAAGTGCCAAGGCATCAAACAGGGTGACCATAGGGTATACTTGGGCAGAGACAGGTCAGCGGCTTATATACAGCCTACTCGGCGACGTGGCAACGTCTCTTCAGATAATTTCGTTCACAACTGTAAAAATGAGAGGAGGGCGGATGGAGGGGGAGGGGGGTGGGGGGATGGGGAGGGCACCTCATTGATAAAAGATGAAATCCCTGTCATCAGTATGAAGCTACTATGTGAGGCACTATTGACGGTGTGACGTGACTGTCCAGTCAATGTCGCAAAGTGACAGAATATAAATTAATATCTGCAGTATTATATGTAACTTTCCTATGGAAAGGCACAAAATTTATTACACTACTGACCATTAAAATTGCTACACCACGAAGAAGATGCTGTGATATGCAATTAATTAGCTTTTCAGAGCATTCACACAAGGTTGGCGCCTGTGGTGACACCTACAACGTGCTGACATGAGGAAAGTTTCCAACCGATTTCACATACACAAACAGCAGTTGACCGGCGTTACCTGGTGAAACGTTGTTGTGATGCCTCGTGTAAGGAGGAGAAATGCGTACCATCACGTTTCCCACTTTGATAAAGGTCGGATTGTAGCCTATCGCGATTACGGCTTATCGTATCGTTACGTAGCTGCTCGCGTCGCTCGAGATCCAATGACAGTTAGCAGAATATGGAATCGGTGGGTTCAGGAGGGTAATACGGAACGCCGTCCTGGATCCCAACGGCCTCATATCACTAGCAGTCGAGATGACAGGCATCTTATCGGCATGGCTGTAACGGATCGTGCAGCCACGTCTCGATCCCTGAGTCAAAAGATGGGGACGTTTGCCAGACAACAACAATCTGCACGAACAGTTCGACGTCGTTTGCAGCAGCGTGGACTATCAGCTCAAAGACCATGGCTTGCGGTTACCCTTGTAGCTGTATCACAGACAGGAGCGCCTGCGATGGTACACTCAACGACAAACCTGGGAGCACGACTGGCAAAACGTCATTTTTTCGGATGAATGCAGGTTCTGTTTACAGCATCATGATGGTCGCATCTGTGTTTGGCGACATCGCCGTGAACGTACATTGGAAGCGTGTATTCGTCAACGCCATACTGGCGTATCACCCGGCGTGATGGTATTGGGTGGCACTGGTTACACGTCTCGGTCACCTCTTGTTCGCATTGACGGCACTTTGAACAGTGGACGTTACATTTCAGATGTGTTACGACCCGTGGCTCTACCCTTCATTCGATCCCTGCGAAACCCTAAATTCCAGTAGGGTAATGCACGACCGCATGTTGCAGGTCCTGTACGGGCCTTTCTGGATACAGAAAATGTCGGACAGCTGCCCTGGCCAGCACATTCTCCAGATCTCTCACAAATTGGAAACGTCTGGTCAATGGTGACCTGATTTCTCAGGATCTATGCACCCAAATTGTGTGAAAATGTAACCACATGTCAGTTCTAGTATAATATATTTGTCCAATGAATAGCCGTGTATCATCTGCATTTTTTCTTGGTGTAGCAATTTTAATGGCCAGTGTGTAAGTCTAGAACGTGAGAGTAGAATTTCCCCGCTATTGGTGCGACGCCGAAGTATAAGGCGGCAGGCCCGCGGGAAGACCGGGAAAGGGCACCCTTGTTTCCATGTTCCGAAGACTTATATGGCCTCGCTTCAGATGGCGGCGTCCCTAAGCCAGAGGTACGAAGTGTGTTTCGAAGAGGCTTGAGGACCCTGGAGAGGCCCTGAGCGAAGCTAGAAAAGGCCACGGACTCTCCCACTAGAGTATGCGTACTAGATCCTCTGTCGGTTTTCCGTTCACTCTCCTTGCCCAGAAAAGTTCTCAGCCACTGACTGCGACAGCCTTATGGAGCGCGAACAGTTTGTGAGTTTACGGATCTACTACAACTGCCTATTCAGAAAATTCAGTCTTATTTTCCGATATTTCTAGGGGAATGGAGAAATTCTCGATTGTCCCTGTAGCAAAACCTGTTTTCTTATTTATCGTAGAGAGATTTCACTACACGAAATATTAATCAATCTTCCAAAATTTAGTAGCATTTGTGAGTCACATTTCCCTGCTTAGTAGCGTTTGTGAACTGTTCAGACTTGAGCTAGTCGTTTGATTCATCACGCAGCAGTCTTCCACATGAAACTCAAGTGCCTTCGGCACGTTAAGGATAATCAGCAGCCCTGAATAATCTAATACTGCTAAGTGATGTAAGTGATTGTTGCGTACTTGATTAATGAGCTTTCCAACCTGCATGTGGATCGATGTTGATCTCATAACCAACAATTTGTAACTGCATTGAGTAATTAAGTACGTTAATTGAATATGAATGGCTTTAGTGTCATCTTTCCTTCCTTGCAAATAAGTGAGAGGCGACCGAGATTAAAATTAAAACAAAAACAGCATATTATCAGTGCACTTCTACGTTTATAAGCTAGTCTTGCTGTGACGGTGTTTATCAATGCAAACCAGATGCCGTTATTAGGAACATTCCCAAATGGATGGACATTAATAATTTTGTGTTGTTGTTGTTGTTGTGGGTAGTTGATCAACAACTGCAGGATCACACATTGAAGGTGGGTTTATGGTGTTGCTTTGCCTACAAGGTATAAAATTAACTATAGCGTGTTGATACTTCCTGGCAGATTAAAACTGTGTGCCCGACCGAGACTCGAACTCGGGACCTTTGCCTTTCGCGGGCAAGTGCTCTACCATCTGAGCTACCGAAGCACGACTCACGCCCGGTCCTCACAGCTTTACTTCTGCCAGTATCTCGTCTCCTACCTTCCAAACTTTACAGAAGCTCTCCTGCGAAACTTGCAGAACTAGCACTCCTGAAAGAAAGGATACTGCGGAAACATGGCTTAGCCACAGCCTGGGGGATGTTTCCAGAATGAGATTTTCACTCTGCAGCGGAGTGTGCGCTGATATGAAACTTCCTGGCAGATTAAAACTGTGTGCCCGACCGAGACTCGAACTCGGAACCTTTGCTTTTCGCGGGCAAGTGCTCTACCATCTGAGCTACCGAAGCACAACTCACGCCCGGTCCTCACAGCTTTACTTCTGCCAGTATCTCGTCTCCTACCTTCCAAACTTTGCAGAAGCTCTCCTGCGAAATCTGCCAGGAAGTTTCATATCAGCGCACGCTCCGCTGCAGAGTGAAAATCTCATTGTGGAAACATACCCCAGGCTGTGGCTAAGCCATGTCTCCGCAGTATCCCAGTATCCTTTCTTTCAGGAGTGCTAGTTCTGCAAGTTTAGCAGGAGAGCTTCTGTAAAGTTTGGAAAGTAGGAGACGAGATACTGGCAGAAGTAGAGCTGTGAGGACCGGGCGTGGGTTGTGCTTCGGTAGCTCAGATGGTAGAGCACTATCCCGCGAAAGGCAAAGGTCCCGAGTTCGAGTCTCGGTCGGGCACACAGTTTTAATCTGCCAGGAAGTTTCATGTCAGCGCACACTCCGCTGCAGAGTGAAAATCTCATTCTGGAAACATCCCCCAGGCTGTGGCTAAGCCATGTCTCCGCAGTATCCTTTCTTTCAGGAGTGCTAGTTCTGCAAGTTTCGCAGGAGAGCTTCTCTAAAGTTTGGAAGGCAGGAGACGAGATACTGGCAGAAGTAAAGCTGTGAGGACCGGGCGTGAGTCGTGCTTCGGTAGCTCAGATGGTAGAGCACTTGCCCGCGAAAGGCAAAGGTCCCGAGTTCGAGTCTCGGTCGGGCACACAGTTTTAATCTGCCAGGAAGTTTCATATCAGCGCACACTCCGCTGCAGAGTGAAAATCTCATTCTGGATATAGTGTGTTGAGTTGGCAAGTGCATCAGGCACCTGGCACTTACCACTGCCAAAACTCGGACCACACACCTGCACGACACGTATAAAGCACCTAACTGGCAACATACGAGGGTTATTCCAAAAGTAAGGTCCGATCGGTCGCGAAATGGAAACGACTATGAAAATCCGATAAAGCTTTGCACAGATGTGTTGGGTAGTGTCTCTAGTATAACCCCAGTTAGCATCACGTCGCTCTTCTCATTTCTGAGCTCGCAGTGAGTGCGTAAAGATGTCTAGAAAATAGTGTCTGCCGCCAAGTACGAGGGCCTGGTGAGAAATTTCGCCTGAAGCTATGCAGCCAACATTACATAACTGTCGTGCTGTTTCGTCTTCACGACAATTCTCAGCCGCATTCTGCAGGGGCAATGAAGATGCTCCTGCATCGTTTTCAAATGGAAATGTTAGATTACCCACAATACAGTCCGCAATTGTCTCCCCCTGAGTTTCATCTCTGGTCACATGAACCGCTGTCTTTGAAGACAACATTTTGACACAGACAACGAGGTGTAGGCCAGTGTGGAGAATTGGCGGAAAGCACTGGCGGCTGCCTTCTATGATGAGGCTATTGAAAAGTTGGTACAACGCTATGACAAAAGTCTAAGTCAGAACGGCGACTACGTAGAGAAGTAGCTGAAAGGTGTAGCTAATTGTTACAAGTAAAACATTTCTGATGTTCACTGTGGTTTCAATTTGGCAATCAATCGGACCTTACTTTTGGAATAACCCTCGTACAACAGTTCTCTCAGCGACGAACAAGGGCTTATAGGCATATGAGAAGAATTTCTGGCTGGCTGAATCAGTCAGTACATTGATGACACAAAAAGTCACCTCTTTCTAAACAACTGCGGTCGGTATCTGCAAATTGCCTCACTGAGCTAGACATTTTGTTACCAAGTCATTTGTACAGGCACTCGCCCGGATAACGGCGCCACTTCAGGATTCAGTGTGTGAACCTAAACCGCCTCGCGCGGATTAAAATCGGCTGGCGAGCTTTCCAACCTGGATGTAGTTTTCACGCGTTCCCCACATTCATTTAAGTGAACACTGGGCTGGTACCTACACCCCGGCTCAGAAACACTCTACGCAAACATTTATAGAACGTTCTCACACTTGGACATGGAGTTTACTCTAGACATAGACAGACTGGATCATGAATACCATTCCAATGGGTGGTGGGAAAAGGGGGGGGGCATGGCATCCGGTCACCCACTACCAATAATAATGTCACAACCCTCAATACAGCGCCGAACCCGCAGGGAAACGAGAAAAGGGAAATAACAAGAAGATATGTAAGTCTGCAGACTTTCATGCCCGTTGTCACTTAAGTTAAAATCTTCTGAGTTATTAGGCCACACCTAGATAAACAACGTTTCGACCCTCTGCTTTGATCTTCTTCAGAATCTTGTGGGTTTCACTGTACATTGAGAAGAAATGTGACGCGGCCTAACAACTTAGGTGATCTTAAATTCAAGAACAAGACCGTTTACACATATCATGAAGACAGCAGCCCTATCTGACAAACTGAGGCTGTAATATTTATGGCTTTATAGCCATATAAAGGCAGACGAATCATTTTGGTGATCTTCGGATCGCGCCTACTTGGATGACGGCAAAGTGGTTCGGCTGTAAGATCAGAGCTGATTCAGCAGTCTCGAAGGAAAGATATTGTCTGCGTGGTCGGTATCAGTTAAGACTTCATTAGCAATTTGTGGTTATGTAGACAAGTAATTGAGAACAATTAGGTAGTAACTCCGCAAATACGCAACTCATTGTTTTGTTTTATAAAAGCGCGGAGATTGGAGATTATTTGTGAGTCATAAAGTGAAATATAATTGTGCAGTTTCCCGTATTCTGCTAATAAAAAGAGAGTTGCACCCGGTACAGACAAACTATCTGGAAATTTAATTATTTATAGAATATCAGTCCCTCGCTAGGGGTTTATTACAGCTTCAAGACGACGAATTCAAGACCTAAGTTTTCTGAGCAGGGGACAACAACTATAGAAAACTACGGGCCTGTGAACATTAATTAGAACTTAAGCATTCGACTCAGGGCGACAGAAGCGAATAGGCACCTAGCGTGTACGGCTGTCTTAGTACAAATGAGATCACTGACACGTCATCTGTGGTAACATAGAGGGGCATGAAGGAGAGAAATTTTCGAAGCAAGGGATTTATCATAGCCACATATACAGGGTGGTCCATTGATCGTGACCGGGGCAAATATCTCACGAAATAAGCGTGAAACGAAAAAACTACAAAGAACGAAACTTGTCTAGCTTGAATGGGGAAGCCAGATGGCGCTATGGTTGGCCCGCTAGATGGCGCTGCCATAGGTCAAACGGATATCAACTGCGTTTTTTAAGTAGGAAACCCCGTTTTTATTACATATTCGTGTATTACGTAAAAAAATATGAATGTTGTAGTTGGACCACTTTTTCGCTTTGTGATAAATAGCACTGTAATAGTCACAAACATATGGCTCACAATTTTAGACGAACAGTTGGTAACAGGTAGGTTTTTTAAATTAAAATACAGAACGTAGGTACGTTTGAACATTTTATTTCGGTTGTTCCAATGTGATACATGTACCTTTGTGGGCTTATCATTTCCGAGAACGCATGCTATTACAGCGTGATTACCTGTAGATACCACATTAATGCAATAAATGCTCAAAATGATGTCCGTCAACTTCAGTGCATTTGGCAATACGTGTAACGACATTCCCCTCAACAGCAAGTAGTTCGCCTTCCGTAATGTTCGCACATGCATTGACAATGCGCTGAAGCATGTTGTCAGGCGTTGTCGGTGGATCACGATAGCAAATATCCTTCAACATTCCCCACAGAAAGAAATCCGGGGACGTCAGATCCGGTAAACGTGCGGGCCATGGTATGGTGCTTCGACGATCAATCCACCTGTCATGAAATATGCTATTCAATACCGCTTCAACCACACGCGAGCTATGTGCCGGACATCCATCATGTTGGAAGTACATCGCCATTCTGTCATGCAGTGAAACATCTTGTAGTAACACCGGTAGAACATTACGTAGGAAATCCGCATACATTGCACCATTTAGATTGCCATCGGTAAAATGGGGGACAATCATCCTTCCTCCCATAATGCCGCACCATACATTAACCTGCCAAGGTCGCTGATGTTCCACTCGTCGCAGCCATCGTGCATTTTCCGTTCCCCAATAGTGCATATTATGCCGGTTTACGTTACCGCTGTTGGTGAATGACGCCTCGTCGCTGAATAGAACGCGTGCAAAAAATCTGTCATCGTCCCGTAATTTCTCTTGTGCCCAGTGGCAGAACTGTACACGACTTTCAAAGTCGTCGCCATGCAATTTCTGGTGCATAGAAATACGGTAGGGGTGCAATCGATGTTGATGTATCATTCTCGAAACCGACGTTTTTGAGATTCCCGATTCTCTCGCGATTTGTCTGCTACTGATGTGCGGATTAGCCGCGACACAGCTAAAACACCTACTTGGCCATCATCATTTGTTGCAGGTCGTGGCTGAACACTTCCTGTTTCCTTAAATAACGTAACTATCCGGCGAACGGTCCGGACACTTGGATGATGTCGTCCAGGACACCGAGCAGCATGCATAGGGCATGCCCGTTGGGCATTTTGATCACAATAACCATACATCAACAGGATATCGACCTCTTCCGCAATTGGTAAACGGTCCATTTTCACACGGGTAATGTATCACGAAGCATTACCGTCCGCGCTGGTGGAATGTTACGTAATATCACGTACTTATGCGTTTGTGACTATTACAGCGCCATTTATCACAAATCGCAAAAATTGGTCGAACTAAAACTTTCGTATTTCTTTACGTACTACAGGAGTATGTAATAAAAAATGGGGTTCCTATGTAAAAAAACGTAGTTGATGTCCGTTTGACCTGTGGCAGTGCTATCTAGAGGGCCCACCATAGTACCATCTGGTTTCCCCCTTCAAGCTAGACGAGTTCCGTTCTTTTTAGTTTTTTCGTTTGATCCTTATTTCAAAATGGTTCAAATGGCTCTGAGCACTATGGGACTTAACATCTGTGGTCACCAGTCCCCTAGAACTTAGAACTACTTAAACCTAACTAACCTAAGGACATCACACACATCCATGCCCGGATCCTTATTTCGCGAGATATTTGGCCCGGTCTTTATCAACGGACCACCCTGTATATTACCCCTGCTTCCCTCTCTTTTTCAACATGTCGTAAGGCAAGCTGGACACTGCTATTGCTCCTTATAACGCGTCTGCAGGAAGATTGTCTTTCCGAATTTAACACCTCACCTTTTAGCAAAAGGAACTCTCTTTTCTGCAGTGTCAGCTCGATAAAGAGCAAGAGGAGAAATGTGATGATGCAGTCATACCTGATCATTCACTCGCAGTATTACGAAGTAAGTACAAATACAAGTACTTGTACTTATCGTGTATTTTTCCGATCAAACATACGAAGAGCGCGTAATCTCGTGCAGCAGTCATGCACGTATACAGATGTCCCAGTACGCCACTGTGTCCTCGGCATTCGGGTCCCGCCATCTCTCAGTTGTTTACACGCCCCGAGGAAAGGTCGCAGCGGTCGGAGTCGTGCGCATTACGACACCGGCCGCCCCCATTGAGAGAGCGGCCGCTCGTACATCACGGCCTAACAGTTACCTGTTGAGCGGCCAAATGGGCCCATAAAAACGGCGGCGCTGATTCACCGGAAATCACAAGCTGTCGCCGGGCTCCGCGGCCCTTCTAAATATACAACTCGGGGACGAGCTCGGGCGTTGCCGGAACACTGGCACAGGCCACTGTTGCTGCGCGAGCGAGTGGGAGGCGTCGACAGGGACACAGCTGCCGGGGAAACGGAAGACGACCACCTGCAGTGTGCGGGTCGCTTAATTGCCTCCCTCCTCCTCTTAATTGGCGAGATGAACAACAGCCACAGGTTGGATTGGGCAGCGCCCAGAATCCTGATGGCCACTGACGACCATCAGCGGTCAAGTTCTGCCACTGCGCACGCGGTATCCCAACTGGGTGTGCTTCACTTCTCTCGGCAGCCGCAAACAAAAAAGGGAATGAAACCAGTGTTAAAAAAGAAAACTCCGGGAGAGTGGAGAAAAGGTGAAGTGAGCGGGGGCAAGGGGCGATAGTGCCTGCGCCAACGGACGCAGGCGGAAATAAAAACGGCAACCTCCACAGTCTATGAGCACAACCGGTCGCCGGCAGCCTGTTTTTCGTTTCCATTTCTCCCGGCGACAAGTCGAAAGTAAGAGCGGGGTGGCGAGGGAAGGGAAGAATAGAAGGAAACCGCTACCGACCTTAAAAGTTAGTAAGATCGTGGAGGCCAGACATTTACGGTCCAATAAGCGGCAGCCGAAATGTCACGAACCTCTGGGAGGCCGCAGTCGCAGCTGAATTTTAATGTCCGGAGCGGTGGACGGCGGTGACCCAGTTGGCGTACGGGGCCGACCGCACACAAATTGTACCTAGCGGCCGGCTGGGAGCGAAGCGACGGTCTGCGCCGCTGGCCTAAAACTGAATGGAAGCTGTGGGCGACAGCAGTACGTGACGCCACGTTACCTCAGAACACTGTAGTATATGGATTGTTAAAATGATATCCAAAATTCTTTAATTATCAGCAATAAAAAATGAAATTATATAAATATATGTTCGTTATAGGTACTTATCTCCACTGCTTAGCCGGCCGGAGTGGCCGAGCGGTTAAAGGCGCTACAGTCTGGAACCGCACGACCGCTACGGTCGCAGGTTCGAATCCTGCCTCGGGCATGGATGTGTGTGGTTTCCTTAGGTTAGTTAGGTTTGAGTAGTTCTAAGTTCTAGGGGACTTATGACCACAGCAGTTGAGTCCCATAGTGCTCAGAGCCATTTGAACCGTTTGAATCCACTGCTTCGCCGCGGGGCATTAGCCGAGCGGTCTAGGGCGTTGCAAAAAAAATGGTTCAAATGGCTCTGAGCACTATGGGACTTAACATCTATGGTCATCAGTCCCCTAGAACTTAGAACTACTTAAACCTAACTAACCTAAGGACATCACACAACACCCAGCCATCACGAGGCAGAGAAAATCCCTGACCCCGCCGGGAATCGAACCCGGGAACCCGGGCGTGGGAAGCAAGAACGCTACCGCACGACCACGAGATGCGGGCTAGGGCGTTGCAGTCATGGACTGTGCGGCTGGTCCCGGCGGAGGTTCGAATCCTCCCTCGGGCATGGGTGTACGTGTGGTTGTGGTTGTCCTTAGGATAATTTAGGTTAAGTAGTGTGTAAGCTTAGGGACTGGTGAGTTCAGCAGTTAAGTCCCATAATATTTCACACACATTTGAACATTGCACTGCTTCTGCGGTTCGAAATCTTCACGCTGCAGTACCGTAGCACACCTCTGGAGGAGCCAGAACAAAACAGCGTGGCTTGTTGAGAAACTGGAGTATCATGCGGTAGTTCGACTTCTCATTTGAAGAGGAGCAAAGTTGAAATAAATCAACACTGATTTAATGAAAGTGCGTAACAAAACGCATCATCATATTACGCAGTGGTCAGGTTCCTCAGATACTTCCACTGTGGTCAAAGAACTCGGAAAACGGATAACGAAGTGGTTGACCATATCTCTGTGAGTAACCGAGAATCGTAAGGGGGGCCATGATGTTGGAAAACCAGCGTATGAGGACAGAGGGGGCAGAGCAAAAAACCGAAAATCGTTAATGGGTGAGTTTTCAATATCTTGTACATCTTGTACGACATTTTGAACATGACAGCAGTTGACGCCATCTGCATTGTTGCAACAGTGTCACTCCAGACGACCTCAAGTCCCTAGTCACCAAGGACCGTGATGGCGAGACAAATGACGATGGCAAGTACTGGAAACATGCAGATTCTTCGCTATTAAAAAAGACGAAGACCCAATTACCATCGGACAATACGTTGCCGAGTGTTTCTTTGGGACCAACCTGGTGTCGTGTTAATGCATTGCGCTCTTAAGGGAAAACCATCTCAGGAACACGGCACAGAAAGCGTCTGACATGGTTGCCGGAGGCTGTCAAGACGAAATGGAGGGGTAGTTATCAAAGTTATGCAGCTCATTCTGATGGGACAAAATCGTACGTGTTCTTTCTTTGGCTGTCAAATTTTGCCTCACCCCTCGTATTCTCCTCACATCACACCTCGCGACTGCTTCCTCTTTCCTAGGATGAAAAATACATTAAGGGCAAGTCATCTGCAGAATGACAATGAAATGATTTTCCAAATGGAACTTTCCCTGAACAGCCTAAACGCATACTTCTTCGACCTCTACAGTACACGTATCCACAAAGTCATAAATCGTTGGGGAAAATGTGTCACTTTGAAGGGTGAATCTGTACGTAAATTTCACGGTAGTAACTTCATTTTTTTCGAGACCACATCATGACTTTCCTTGTTCAGGGGATAATACTGTATAAGGTGCAGGTTTAGTTTTATGTGTGGTAGCATGGAGTGATCTGCAGGTAAACTAGTGATCTTTGTTTCTTGTCAAAAGTAGGGAAAAATGGGACTAGAAAACATTTAACCACTAACCCCTATTGCTTATGAAGGTGTTGTACACAGTAAGTGCAATGACCACACTGTAATTAATTAAAGTAGGAAAAATTTCTTCTCTGAGAACAAGAAAACTTCTTTAAGCGGAAACAGGCAGCACAGTATGCTCTTATAGAGGTGAACCACAGGTTTATCCGTAACTCAAAATGGCTTAGGAGGCTTGAAGTAGATGAACTGAATTTAAACTTTTGGATTTATTACAGTTCATTTTTACTACGAAATGCAGACTTGACATCAACTTAGCAGACAAAGCCACAGCATCGGTGGTGGCGAAGGTGGGCGGGGGGGGGGGGGGGGGGGGGGGGGGAAGGCTGCTTCTATAGGATCAAGGTAAAGGATATATAAGCTTGCGTCTGATCCAACATGCTGAGGGCAAAGAACAAGAATGAAAGTTGTTATTGCTCATTAAAGAAATTCGCAGTGCTGATAAACTCAAAGCTTCATTAACAGGTTGCATAGCAGAACAGCAGGGCTACAGAAAGAAATGGATGCTAATTACTTTGATTGAAACAAGAGAACAAACACACTGTCCAACTTAAAACAGGGTGGTGCTAAGAATTTAGCTTATGACACACGTGGCAAGCCTTCAGCAATTCAGAAAGAGTTTGGGAGTTTGGCACAAAGAATTTGGAATACTAACCATCTCTGATCACAAAATAGCTAACTGTACGCCAAGAAGCTGTTGCGTTGCGTCTCACTGTCATTGCCCCGTGGTACAGCTGCTCAGTGTGGCCCCAGCAGCCAACAGCATCGTTCCGTCTTCAACTGTCACGTTCACACCACTGCACCCACGTGAAAATGCACTTTTCGGTGCACATTCCGGCCAGGCATAGCTCTAGCTCCCGGGCACAGCGCCACAGCCGAAATGACTAGCGTCAAAAGCACACCGCACAGATTCCTTGTTCGCCCGTTTCCACGGACAGACTGTCTTGAAAGATCTCGAAACTTCTACCACAAACTTCTGTTAGCCAATGGAAACACATCCCCCCGAATTAGGTGGGAAAGTTCTTTTGATCTACGAGCCCCAAGTCACGTACACCACGAGAAGGGCTGTCACTATTTCTCTCATTGTTCTTCGATTCTCTCGCTCTCTCTTCCCCCTCCCCCCCTCCTCTCTCTCTGTCTGTCTCTCTCTCTCTCTCTCCTCGCTGTTCCCCGCTTTTGATATTGTCCTGTGCAGTCCAACGGTTCAGCCCTCCGATTCTAAGTTAGGTTAGAGCGGAAAATTCTCGTTAGTCCATAGCCAATCTATCAGACTGGATTTCATACAAGACAGGGAGTGTTCATGAAATACAGGCTTCTCATTATAATAGGAAAGTCAGCATTAAATAAAACACAACCCACAAATTACTTCTCATAGGCATTAGTCCGAGTACAAACTGATAAAGATGGCATATGAAAATGATAAAATACCGTACCTAGATAATAGATTATACAGTAATGAAAGATGTACTCAAATAAACGTACGTATTTCAGCTGATATAGAACAAACCTTTGGATGTAGAATTGAAATTCAGCGTGAAAGCATGTCGAGGGTAACATTTGCTGACGACGTTGCTGCACTCTGTGAAAATGGGAAAGAACGACAAGAGCAGTTGTGTGGACTGCATGGTCTACTGAGCACAGAAAATTGATTGAGCATAAACAGAAGAGAAAAGAAAATGTTGACGTGTTTCAGAATTGAGTTTAAAGGTACATTTAACTTTAAAATTGAGAACGACCTATCTCACGAAAGAATCCTATTACCTTGGAAGCAAAATAATGCAAGAGCATGAATCAAGGAGGTCATAAGGGTCGAACTAATGTAGAGGAACTGATGATACCTTGTTCAAAGACGTCTACAATAACGAATCGGACCCTAATTTGAAAATGAAATTTCTGGAACGCTACATTTGGATCAGAATAGTGTATGGAAGTTTAAAGCGGTTGCTGAGATAAGAAATGAATAAGTTCAAGCAGAATTGGTTAGGAAAGTTGTATCTGCAAAACATTAACTGGAAGAAGGAACTTGTGTTCCGGCCTGTCTGGAATGGTTCACACAGTAATATCCACAGAGATTCTATGGCTTCGGATAACAGCCACTAACTGTCTACACAGTCGGACGTCGCCTGGTGTGTATTGAAATAATGGCACAAAGGGCACTGAGTCAGCTTCCACTCAGCAGGTAATATAACATGCCTCAGGCTGAAATGCTGGACTGCTCGAACACATTTAAAGTTGGCTGTTACATTGCAGCTTTCCACATTCAATTTAATATTTTACAATTCATTCTGTATTGTGTACCATTTACCACAGTGTTAATGCACAGATGCATTCTGTACCTAATACGGATTACGAAAAACTTGGTTAAACTTGGTGTTAGTCTGCGAGGTAAGTTGGAAGTCACCTTTAGTTCCGATGAGTAAACCAATCAGATCGCAGCCCGCTCGCTGCGAATGCTGGGCATTAGTTTCAATAGACTCTCTTGTGCCGTTGACAAATGTAATGCTTGCTGTCCGTGTCACGAGCTGCTGGTTGCTGGACGGTGAAGTAGTGAGGTACAGCGGTGTTGCGTGCGGGGAATGCACGCTTGCAGTACAATTCTGTTAATCACTTATACGATGAACGCACGGGTCGCGAAGTTGCTAAAGCTTTCATCTCCTGGGCACGTATCTCACAAGTGACTGACAGGTCCTTGTGTGGTGAGTCTCTATACTAAATACAGAATCTGTTTGCTATTAATTCATCCGAATTGTAAACCCACAATTTTCTCACTCTTCCTATTAGCGAACCATCGTAAATGCTTCGCGATTTGTTTGAATCATACATAATTTGATGGTCTTACGTTTTGGAGCTCTCTTGTGACAAGTGTCCCCTAGGCACCCGCAATAAGTGTCCCATTATGATTCATTCGCCTTTATGAAATCAGTTATATGACTTTATATTCTAATATGCTTCCCAGCTATTTTCCTTACCAACAATGTTTCTATTTAGACGAATTAGGGCGACTTCCACTCAGAAATTGGAATGTGATTACTTAATTGCTAGAATCCTCTGATTTTCTTTTTACAGTTTATGTCAACAACAGTAGTAATCGCCGTAAACATTTTAGTCTATATTTTCGCACATGCTTTTATGTTGAAAATATGTTTTGTTGCTGACGTAGGTGGAAGACACGCAGGTGGAAGAGAAACATGTGGAAGAGACACAGTGCATTGTTCTTCAGGAACCTTATTAATTCACTGCGTTATACTTGCGTATTATTATACAAAGTGGATCCACATGCTCATTCGCAATGCATCTACATACAAGCCACATTGTTTAAACACTGTTACATTTAGCTAGATATCTGTTACGATTACTCATGATATTCACTTAGATTCAATTTTCCTTCTGTTATGACCACTGTAAAACGTTTCTACATCTACATCTACATCTACATGATTACTCTGCAGTTCACATTTAAGTGCTTGGCTGAGGGTTCATCGAACCACAATCATACTATCTCTCTACCATTCCACTCCCGAACAGCGCGCGGGAAAAACGAACACCTAAACCTTTCTGTTCGAGCTCTGATTTCTCTTATTTTATTTTGATGATCATTCCTACCTATGTAGCTTGGGCTCAACAAAATATTTTCGCACTCGGAAGAGGAAGTTGGTGACTTCATTGACAAAGTAAGTGTTCGCTACCTAGATAACGGTCTACAAACTTTTTCCAGCCAGATCGAGTTACTAAATTTGATCCACTACTCAAAAATTTGTATATGAGAGGGCATTTTTCTCAAATCGGGGCATATTTACTTTCACAGATAATCCATTTCCAAAACTTAGCAATAACTTTACAACATGACGTTAGTCAGCTTCTATAAAGCAAAGAAAACGCCTGAGGCTGAAATGTTGGCACACGTTCTGTTGGATCAGCTTCGGTAGTGAAATAATATAAACATCCTAGGCGGGAACACTGGTAGCAGAGCCGGATCGACATCATTTTTTCACGCAAATAACATACCATTTAGTGCACCGCCCCTTCCCCTTCTGTCAACCGTGTCAGTTTTCTGTACTAATTGTAAACTGTATACAAGTCTGGCAATTAGGCACTCCTAACACCTCTCCCAGCTTAGCCCCCCCGAGCGGTCGTTACTAATTATAATATGGCCTGCATAGAAATCTTACAGTTGTGGTGCTTCTGGAACACCTCTTAGCTTGGCACTCAAGCGGTGGCTTGTTTCGATTAAATTGGCCATGGATGGCACAAATGGCATTGCGCCAGCTTCCCTAGTAGGATAACACAAACTCCTTTGCTTGAAAAGGTAGCACACTTGCTAACGTGGGTTTCCGTTGACGACAGGCTGAAATGTGGCACTCATACTACTGGAGCGGCTTCCACTGTGACAAAGAAAACGTTTTGTGCTTAAACGATGGCATATATGACATTACCGAGCGAGATGTCGCAGTGGTTAGCCCACTGGACTCGCATTCGGGAGGACGATTGTTCAAACGCGCGTTCGGCCATCCTGGTTTAGGTGTCCCGTAATTTCCCTAAATCACTTCTGGCAAACGCCGGGATGGTTCCTCTGAAAGGGCACCGCCGACTTCCTTCACCACCCTTCCCTAATCCAATGAGACCGCTGACCTCGCTGTTTGGTCCCCTTCCCAAAATCAACCAACCAGCCAACCTGACATTAGCTTGCGCTGAAATGGCAGCACAGAGGCACCATGACGTCGTCCAACTAGAAGACAACACACACACACACATACACACAATAGAGGTTGAAATAATGGCACACGTGACTGCATTCCATTGAGCCAGAGTAGAAGACAATACACACACAATAGAGGCTGAAATAATGGCACACGTGACAGCATTCCATTGGGCCATATTCCACTGACTAGAGAGCACAAATATAGCTGAAACAGTAGCGCACATTGTAATAGTCAGTGCCAGCTGCTCTAACACTGGTAATTGGACTTAAAACATTAACGTTTCTGTTTTTCAGACGAGATACCGTCTACTATTTTCGCTTAGCTCTTGTACATAGTTATGGGCCATTTGGTGAGCTAAATGGCGAATAAAATGAATGCTGTAGTAGTAGGGCAAGGCCGGCGTCACCCCACTCCGCATTGTTGCCAAATTTATTCAAGATGGCGGATCCATGATGGCAGTGATAAATGTGGCAATGTCACAATGACATCATGGTGCAGAGTTCAAATTTTGGCAGAAAATAGGTCAATCGGACTACCTCCACTGAGCTAGTCCCATCCCCTCTCCTCCCCCTCCCCTCCCCCAGAAAATGGAGTGAAGTTCAAATTTTGGTGGAAATTTTGGTCACTTGGGCTACCTTCAATAACCTAAGAAAATCGCGAAAAAATAGGTCACTTGAGCTACCTCTACTAACCCAAGTCATCCAACCGCCACCTCTTCCTTGCAATTGGTAGGAAAAGGACTCAGCCCATGCTGGACTGCTGGATATGAAGGATTCTACTTTATTTATTTTGGAACAATTCATTTAGCGATGGATTTCACGTAGTTCATTTATTATACTGATCAAACCACTCGCTCTGACGTGTTTGGGGTCACACTACATAGCTCACAGACCTGCAAACGACTCGTAAATGACCGAAATAATGCAGTACACTGATATGAAGACACGAAAACAACTTGTTAATTGTCAAAATAATGCATGTAAAGTGCTCTGCAGACACACTCACTAACTGTAAACTGTTGAAATAATGCAGCACACAGCATACAGACCTGCAAACTACTCGTAAATTTCCGAAATAATGCAGTACACTAATGTACAGACACATAAACAACTTGTATATTGTCAAAATAATGCATATAAAAGGCAAAATTTTAAACGTGGATAAAGCAGCAACTGTTGAAAATCTTCACGGTAAATGATAACAGCCATCCTATCATTCTGCAACTGGTTGGCAGTTACCATTTACCGTGAAAGCATATAAAAGGCTCTGCAAACACGATCACTAATTGTAATTGTCTAAATAATGCATTGCACAGCATACAGATCTGTCCACAAAATAATGCAACCGTCCACTACTGGTCAAATTGTAAAAAAAAGTAATGCGTATTCAACGCTCTGCACTGCACAAACACACGTTGCACATAAAAAAACGCTTTTGAACCACCGTTAATAAATTTGACTGCAGTGTATCAGCGAATTATTCCCTACAGAGGTCCCAAGACATGTAAACCAGACTGCATGCCCACACCTGTCCCATAGGCAAGATGCTTCTGGGCTGCGTACACATGTTTACCATCGCTGGCACGATGCCTATCTACCTGCTTTCCAGCAAAAAAAAACCGACTGCCGAGCGACTCACCATCGTAGGTGCAGATAAAAAGTTGCCTGTGTTATAATGACGTCACAGGTCTTTGTAAATAAGAGCCAAGTCTCCCTCTGAAAGCACTATAGAAATCTTCCTCAATGCTTTCCAGAAGAGCAGAAGGTGCATTCTCTTTAGTGATCCTTACGGGACATGCGAGATGCCTCCAGCCACGTACATGTTTACCCAGCCATCACGCATACCTGCTCGTCCAGTGCAACCTAATTTCCAAGCGAGAGATATCTGGATAGTGACTCACCCGTGCAGGCACAGCTAAAAGGCTGTCAGTGTTATACTGACGTCACATGCCTATGTAAATAAGGGTCAAGTCTCCCTCTGGATGCACTATAGAAATCTTCTGCAATGCTTTCAGAAATTGTTAACGAAAATAATCCAGAATAACACCGAATGCATTCTTCCTGATGCTCCTAACGGTAGAGCCTGTCCATCACATATCAGCCCCTCATGGAAATCGTAAAATGTCGCAGAAGTAGTTAACAGTCACTTTTGTTGTTGTAGGAGCTTTTTCGATGTCTCAGTTTGTCTGCATGGAAATTCTTGCCCTAACAGGAGCTCAGAATAACATCGCATGCATTCTTCCTGATGGTGCTACCACATCCTGTGCTACCCTTCCTGGAAATTGTAATGTCTTGCTTTCAACACACATCTCAGAAACGGTAAACGTGTAGAGGCTCCTATGTCCCACCAAAAAGGATGTCTTGAGAAAGAATGGAGCATTCTGATCAGCTCTTACTGAATTTACCCGCCAAACTGCTGCTGCTGCCAGTGCAGGAGCACTGTCCGCCATTCTTTTCTGCAGATGAGACTTTCAGCAGCTGAACTATTTTGCACAGATTGCCACATTGCACTGACAGTTAAACTATGCAAAAGTGGTCTACAGATCGTCAAATATGGAAAGATACTTGCTCAATTACAAATGGTCCAAGTGGCTCTGAGCACTATGGGACTTAACATCTATGGTCATCAGTCCCCTAGAACTTAGAACTACTTAAACCTAACTAACCTAAGGACATCAAACAACACCCAGTCATCACGAGGCAGAGAAATGCTCAATTACACTACTCCGCCACTGACGATGGAAGCTTGAATATTATAACGTGAAACCGATCTATAACCCAGCAATGTATCACCCCATACCTTGTTGATGTAGTAAACATCCTGTCTGTTAATATCTTTACGTGAAAGCTCGAAAGAAATAGAGGAAACTTATATTTCCACTCGTGAATACCGATATCAGTTTTATAACAGATTCCAAATCATCCTTATAATTTACGAAGTCAGCTAAGGTGTTTCTCATGTCTAGAGAACCAGCAAACATGTCTTCCTCCCTTCTTTCACCTGCTAGATGTGCACACCACAATCGATCAACCAAATAAAGACGGGACAATTTACATGGGAGTGAATAATAGTCCAGCGCAAACACACGTCAATATTGAATCTTCACCAATTGACATGCCCGCCACAGGCCATCGCCGCTGCGCGCTTTGCACCCCCAGATAGAACCGTCCTAGAAACCCGACCACGCACATATTTCATCGCTATACTTACAGTTAAATATTACGATTGCAGTATGTATTGGACGACATTCGGCAATGAGTGAAGTATCGCTAATACACCCTGCTGACTGTTGTGGCTCTGGAAATAGAAATATCTGCACCATTCTCATGACTTGGAATACTTTTCCCTTTACTATCACAGTATTCCACGTCAAATCAGTACCTTCCTTACAACTGGACGTAGACATTTTCTTTGCACATGTCGGAACACATACGCATACTTTATGAGCCTGATGATCAAGGCGAACCTATCACGCATCCCCTATTACTAAGTATAATACTTCGCCAATAACTGATTGCTGGCGATACGAAACAGTAATGAGTGAATATCAGCGATGGGTGGACATATCTCATAAGATTTTCTTGCGAGTAGTACCACTGCGTCTTAGAAAGAGAGGCGGAATCGTCGTACAAGACGCCAAATGTTAAAAAAAAGAAAAAAGAAAAACACGGTTGCATCAACCATGTTACTGTTGCAAGCTGTCTTGTTCCTATAGGTGCTCCCAAGTATGCATGTTAAAAGCTATAATGGCTTTATAAATCGAGGTATTGCATTACCTCCGAATGACGTGGTTTTTACAGACGAATACCGTGACTCTGAATATAGACGGTGGTCGCCGGAGTGTATATTAACAGACGGAAAGTGCGGTTACACGTCGCCGACGGTGTAAGCTTGTAATAAAATTATCGAATATAGAAAGTGATTCAGGTAAGGAACGCGGTATGAAACGGTATTTACAGCTCCCTCACGTAACTGCTAGATATTCCTCCAGTATTTGTAACGCATTCTGTCTCTATACCATGTCAGAGGTTCTGCGATATATCCACTGGGTTACAGGCGATGGTTGATTGAGAATGATTGCAAACAGCAAATGGTGTGCTGATTGAGGTGGTTAGAAATGTATACAGGCTTTTCAGATTGCTAGTGCTACGCTTCCTGGTAGAAATACTGTCGGCGATTTGGAATCAAGTCTTTCCATTCAACTACGTGCCTGCGTTGGATCCTATGGAGAAGTCTTTTAATGATTACAGCCACTAGTCAATCATATTTCTGGCACTCTCTTATCCCGAAATAAGTCACCTTTTTCGAACAGATCTGCTACAGTAAAATTTTAAATAGTCCCTATGCCTCTTGCAACTGCTGCCATTTCTGCAGCTTTGCGCATTTGATCGTTCAGTTACAGGATTGTTTAGCCGGCGCTAAATCGTTGCAGAGATGATCAAAAAATTCGGCTGTCTGACGCTACGGGAGAGGCGTCATGAATCGCGGAGAGGTTTATTATTGAAATTTCAAGAGAGCACTTTATGGGAAGAGAATTTGAGAAATTAGACCTAATACAGAGGCTTAGCGACAGTCATTCTTCCCACAGGCCATTCGCGAGTGGAATATTGATATAGATGGAGATTTGTTGCATGGACACGCTGGTTACTTTGCGAGTTCACATTACTGCAGAGGATTATGTGGCTATTTTAGCTGATCAGCTCCATCCAGTGGTACAAACTTTGTTCCGCAATGATGATGCTGTGCTCCAACACGACAGGGCCCCTGTTGACACAGCTCACATTACTCTGGGCTGGTTTCGTGAGCACGAGGACGAACTGTCGCATATCTTGTGGCCACCACAGTAGCCAGATCTCGATATTACTGAGCCTTTGTGGTCTACTTGGACAGAAGAATACGTGATCGCTCTCAGTCATCTTCACCTGAACTTGTCACTATTTTCCGGGAAGAATGGTGTAAGATTCCCTTGAAAACCATACAACACGGTATTTATCGATTCCGCAAAGACTGAAAGCTATTTTGAATGCCAACAGTTTTCCTATACCGCTGGCCAGCATTAACTCTTTTTGACAGTGAGTCTTGATCACAAAAAACAATACCTACTGCTCGAAGTGAAGCAAACCGCACGGGATTTTTCACCAAATCCCCTACCTTCATATTATTGCCACCAATTAACTGACACTCTGCGTAGCGGTTGCTTCTGCACTGCTCTTGCTGCAAACGCTCTACACTGTGTATGCAGTTAGAACCTGTTTTTAAAAATGAGCGCGTTTGCATCCACGCACTCACTCTCAAATCGCGACTGTACCCCGTCTTTAATTGGTAAAAGCAGTCACACTTACAGGTGGTCGATTACAGCACCACAGTTCGACCCATTCTTCAGTATTGTTTGTCATTCTGGGTTGCAGATCATCAAGGCTTTCTTAAATCGGCGAGAGTGTGCCGGAGAGATACTCAGGAAATGTTGTAACGCTTCATTTCCTGGCTGCGCTCATGTGCTCGTTCCTGTTTGCTGTTCTATAAGCGAAGGCCAGTGTCTAATGGAGCTTTTGTCCAGCCTGGAGAGAATGGAGGAGCAAATAGTGAAAGAACGTATTGCCAAGTGACATTACTTGTGAATTAAGCTACCTCAAACCGGTCTTCGGACCGAAGACTACAATAAAAGCGACAACCAGTGAAGACACGAAACGTATAAAACTCAGCATTTAATGCTCATTAAACAATCTATATTGACATTTCAAGGGCTTAATTGTCTTTACCTTTCACACCTCTGTTCCTGTAAAAAATATCTGACGTAAGAACGGCTCATAGCTGAGATTATATGATGAAGAAAAATTTACTCACAACTAGTAAAAGTCAACGTTTCGAACTTACTACTACTTGAGAGTTCTCTATCCCCATACACAAAACTTTCTATGTTTCAGACAATTATTAATTGTTTTGAAGACTGGAAGGCTGTAAGAACGATAGTAACTCGTGTCCTGTGAGGGCACTGTTCAGGCTGTGTGTGTTTATTCAGTTTTAGATACGAATATACTAATAGGTACGACCAAGCGATGTTCGTGGGGATTGCGTTACTCTTTCGATGACTTTCTGGAGCTAAAATTTCAAATCAAAGAGTTCTGTAACACCTCTGACGCATGATAAATGTATAAGAACTCTTCTCATCTGCGGAATGCCCTGAGTAAGTAGCCAATAAAACGCAGGCGTTTTCATTCGGATTTAGATGTATCCAGTCACTACGTCATTTTCAAGTATGCAAACTTGAGAACAAATTCAAATGGGTGAGAGAAGTGGTGTCTTTCGTCCAGTTATGATGCCACCCACGGGAAAATGTTTTTTTGATGAATCTGTAGCAACGTTTATATGTGCCTCTTGTGAGAAGGACCTTGGAAGACCGTGGACATAATATTTTGAAAACAACTGTGTTTATCATTTATTATAATCTCAGATTTCTAATAAATTTATTTGCTACAATTTCCCATTTATATTGTAAAACTGCTTACATACTATTATAGGTTTCTGTCACAAAACTGCTGAACCCCGAAATTAATTTCCCAGTACTTTTATTTAACTTTGCGACGTGAATGTTTATTTTGTACTACTTCGCCTTCAAAACTTCGCTGTAAGTCAGACAGAGTAAAAATTCCTTAGCGCTGTTAAGTAAACTCAAAAACTAAATGTAGTCTGGGCAACGAAATGTGTGAAAGCAGCTGGTCATGTCAGTCGCCTTACACGTAGACAGCCCGTGTGGCGAGGTTACATCGGTGCAGGAGGTACAGCCAGAGCCATCTAGTGAGAGAGAATACAACTTCTCGTTCGCGTGCGGGAGGTCAGTAATCGTGACAGCTATTGGCTGTACAATGTAATTTACTGTTTCATTTAAAATTCAATACAGCAGCGAGCCTTCACGGAACACTCTTGCGTATTTGTAAATTGCCATATCGCCGTTACTGCATAACAAACAGAAAGCAAGGACACTGGTAACTTAACGAAGACTCCACTTACCGCAATTCCACTTCGTGCAGAACATCGTTTTACCGTCTGTTCTTGAGTAATCTGCCCTTTATGTTGCTAACTAGCTATTTCCTGTCTCTGCATGAGGTCGATTCTTTACTTTGTATTTAGTGTACGTAAGAGGCAGTCCTTTATTGTGGCTGTGGCATAAATCTAAGTCAGTATGAAGAAATATGTATGTTAGGCGAAAGGTTAACACACGTGCTAAATGCTTTTACATTTGCAACTTCGTCCCAATACATCAACAGCTGGTTGTTAATATCAGAATAAATAAATGGAAATCATCGTGTCAGTTTTACTTGATGACGACTGTTTAGAACTCCCTTTCATCTGCTACTGCATCAACACTCGGTAAACCACTGTGAAGTGCATGGCAGAGGGCACTTCCCACTGCAATAGTTGTTAAGACTTCTACCCTTTCTCTCAGCGTGGGATGAAATACTGCTTAAACGCTGTACCTAGTCTAATCTTATATTCGCGATTTATCCTGGAGCAATTCGTTGGAGGCTGTAGTAAATTAATAGATTGGTTCTTTAAACTTCGGAAACAGGCTTCACAAGATAGTTTTTGTCTATCTCGGTGAGGTTCTCCAATGGGACAAACCTGTGACAATTCGCACTGTTCATCTTCGTATACGTTCCACACTTTGGGTCACGAGAGAATTCCTTTTTAAAAAAAAAAAAAAAAAAGTCCTGTTTAGATTGAGTGCATTTTCCACTTCCACTTTCAGAGTAGTATATTCCTTTTTTTTCTGAAAAGTCTGCCACCTGCTTTACCTACGACCTAGCGTATATGATAGTTACATTTCATATCCCTGCAAACTGTTACACCCAGGTATTTGAGTTGATGATCCCTGCTGTGGCCCCTTGATATTTCATTCATATGATACGGTGTGGCTTCGTTTTGTGACGTGCACAATTTTCCATCTCACAACATTTTAAGAAAATCGTCGTTCTTCGTACCACTTCAAAATCTTACTAAGATCTCATTGAGGACTTGTGGACTTCTTGTGAAACAGTATTTTATTACAGATCGTCTGAAAAAAGTCTTAAGTTGTTATTAATATGATATGCAAGATCATTAGTACAAATATATAAACAGCACAGGTCCATTGCTTTTACATCTGTCGATATCTCTCCACCAAGATAACACATTGTGTCCTCCCTACCAATAAATTCTCAGTGCAGTCACGCATTCAGCTTTACACCCAGTACGACCTTACTTTCAACAGTAAGCGTAGATGTGGTTCTGAGTCAAATGCTTTTTTCCCCAGTAGTCGGTAGCTACCACATTAATGAAGATTTCAGAGTAGGACAATACGTATTTTATTGAGAAAATAATCCTTATGATGAGTCCCCATTTTACTCATTTTCAAAACTTAATTCGTTTTGAAGTACTCTCACTGGCCAGCTGACACCAACTCAGTGTACCAACAACTCTTTCCCTTTGATCTGTTACACCCTAGTAACATCGCCTCTATAGATACTTCAGTTACGGGGCTGAGAACGATAAGGGCCTAAAGCACTCTGTCGTCATGCCCACATTTAAGTGAATATCAGGGAAACCAGTGAGACAGGTCTCCATGAGCGCTCACATATACGAAGTGGGCTTACAGAACAGGAAAACCTGACAGACTTCATCTACGGTTCTCAGTGCTTCAGTTAGTCTTAATCACATGTAGATAAGACAATTTCCTTCTCTTGCAATCTACTTATGTTTATCAAACATGTTTCGCCTATTCATGCTAAGCGTCTTTAGCGATCTACAGTACAAAAACGTTATTTAATGACACATAATTTGGTATGCTGTTTGTAATGGTTCCGGACTGTATAGCAATTTCCATTTACAGGTATATGGTTGTGGTTTTTACTTACAACCGTTTGACTGTAAACAGAAACAGCCAGATTTAAGTGAGCTGCCAGTAATCCCTACAAATCTCATTTCAAAATATATATAATTAAACATTTTTAAAAAATGTTATACACCTCTGAAGATACCTGGCATGAGTAGGTGACACATGTTTGGTACACACAAATAAATTCAGTTTGCAAAAGATGGAATTTTTCTTATTTATTCGATACAGCACAATTGA
This sequence comes from Schistocerca piceifrons, assembly GCF_021461385.2. Classification (NCBI taxonomy): domain Eukaryota; kingdom Metazoa; phylum Arthropoda; class Insecta; order Orthoptera; family Acrididae; genus Schistocerca; species Schistocerca piceifrons. Next base: position 453,855,967 of record NC_060142.1, read on the forward strand.
GTTAGGAGCTGAGAGTAAAGGGCTGAAAATATTAACCATAGTTGAATAAACCACTTCCACGTCCTCTGTCAGTATTACTCCATGTTCAAAAAACGTTCAAATGTGTGTGAAATCTTATGGGACTTAACTACTCAGGTCATCAGTCCCTAAGCTCACACACTACTTAACCTAAATTATCTAAAGGATAAACACACACACACAGGCCCGAGGGAGGACTCGAATCTCCGCCGGGACCAGCCGATTACTCCATGTATCAGATTAGGTACACACTACATCAGCGTAAATAATAATTAAAATAAAAAAAAACCGCTTGGTTTTTTGGTATCTTATTCTGCAAGCTTTCATTGAAAATTCTTTGGACTCTTTAGGCAGTATCAATTTCCCCCTTCAGATATCAACGTTTCAGTTACACGGCTCGGAGTCTTTCTCAGGAATAACAAGAGCCCCACATGTCCGAAGGACGAGAGGGCAACTCCTGGGGATGATTTCAGAAGCAGGATTGAAAAAACTCAGAAGAATTTATTTGAATATTTCTGATACATCGGAACATCTCTGCAACGTTTTGCGCTATCCAACACCACTGATCACAAACTAGTAGCAGCTGCGTGGACTAGGCAGTTATGGTCCCATACTTGAGTTGTCGTTCACACTATAACACAACCTTCGGCATGTTCTTTTATAAACCCGTGATATCAAAATAGTTTCAAAACTTACCAGTACGTACACATATTTTATTCTGTTGTTCTGTATATACAAAGCTACTTTCATTTTGTAGTCTTAATTGCTTTTACTATTACGCGCCGCTTTCTGTAAAGCTCGCTGCAGTACGCCTTCATATACACTACATGTGTTGTTTGCTGTTGTGGTCTTCAGTCCTGAGACTGGTTTGATGCAGCTCCCCAGATACTCTACACTGTGCAAGCTTCTTCATCTACCAGTACTTACTGCAACCTACATCCTTCTGAATCTGCTTAGTGTATTCATCTCTTGGTCTCCCTCTACGATTTTTACCCTCCACGCTGCCCTCCAACGCTAAATTTGTGATCCCTTGATGCCTCAGAACATATCCTACCAACCGGTCCCTTCTTCTTGTCAAGTTGTGCCACAAACTCCTCTTCTCCCCAATTCTATTCAATACCTCCTCATTAGTTATGTGATCTACCCACCTAATCTTCAGCATTCTTCTGTAGCATCACATTTCGAAAGCTTCTATTCTCTTCTTGCCCAAACTATTTATCGTCTATGTTTCACTTCCATACATGGCTACACTCCATACAAATACTTTCAGAAGCGACTTCCTGACACTTAAATCTATACTCGATGTTAACAAATTTCTCTTCTTCAGAAAACGCTTTCTTTGCCATTGCCAGTCTACATTTTATATCGTCTCTACTTCAACCATCATCAGTTATTTTGCTCCCCAAATAGCAAAACTCCTTTACTACTTTAAATGTCTCATTTCTTAATCTAATTCCCTCAGCATCACCCGACTTAATTCGAGTACATTCCATTATCCTCGTTTTGCTTTTGTTGATGTTCATCTTATATCCTCCTTTCAAGACACTGTCCATTCCGTTCAACTGCTCTTCCAAGTCCTTTGCTGTCTCTGACAGAATTACAATGTCATCGCGAACCTCAAAGTTTTTATTTCTTCTCCATGGATTTTAATACCTAGTCCGAATTTTTCTTTTGTTTCGTTTACTGCTTGCTCAATATACGGCACTTCTCTCCCAACTACTGCTTCCCTTTCATGACCCTCGACTCTTATAACTGCCATCTGGTTGCTGTACAAATTGTAAATAGCCCTTCGCTCCCTGTATTTTACCTCTGCCACCTTTAGAATTTGAAAGAGAATATTCCAGTCAACAATTTCAAAAGCTTTCTCTAAGTCTACAAATGCTGGAAACGTAGGTTTGTCTTTACTTAATCTTTCTTCTAAGATAAGTCGTAAGGTCAGTATTGCCTCACGTGCTCCAATGTTTCTACGGAATCCAAACTCATCTTCCCCGAGGTTGGCTTCTACCAGTTTTTCCATTCTTCTGTAAAGAATTCGCGTTAGTATTTTGCAGCTGTGAGTTATTAAACTGATAGTTCGGTATACTCATTTTATTATGTGGGGTCCTGAAGATGGCATAATGAAATGCAGAAACTGGTAGTGGAAATAAAATCAAGTAAGCTGTCAACTGTACGGCTGTTTGGTGAATCTCGTTGTTAAATACTGGACCACCCGCTGTCTCATATCCAGAAACAAATGGTTTCGTTTGGAATGGCACTGTTACCGGCAAACATCGATTACTGATGAATGAGGTTCGCATTGTGTACAGCAATGAATTTCGTATCTGAATTACCCAAGACGACCATTGTCGGCGAGTATGTCGGCTACCTGAGAAAAAGACTCGTTCTTCCAAAGTTTGATGAGACACGGCGGAGTTAGCCCTGGCGTCTCTGCATGGTCTACGTGATGCTGAGGTACTCCTGTGGCCCACAAGATCCCCAGATCTGTCCGCGGCAGAACACATGTGGGACCAGCTCGAACGTCAACTTCATCCCAGCGAAGTATCAAGAATATCAAGAACCAGTTGTAACTCTCAGGAGAAGATATAATGGCTTCATGATACGATTCCCAACCGAATGAGTGCATGTGTCCAGCCCATAAGAGGGTCCGACTTGATACCAACAAATGGGCTCACATTGCCAAGTTGATTACACTTGAGTTTGCAGTCACATAAGACAGATTCTACCCGTGAATTTTCATTTGCTCCTCCCTTTTCCAGGAGCTTCACTTTCCCGTCAGGCTATGTAGGTTGAACAGAATCTCCCTACTTTTCTTGCTCTCTCTAACGTGCCTTAAGCACATCACAGACGAACTCAGTGTGATGCCGGCACATCGTAAGTCATAACCATATATTTAATACACTCACATGTAATATTTAAACGAAAAGGACACCTGCTTTGCTATGGAACATTGTCACGGTGAGACAAACAAATTAGGTAAGCAGACGCTATATTTGGTTCTAGAGGGTCGCCTAACTAATAGTTTGCTTTTGCGATTCAACTTAAGTCTAGTTTAATAAGTCACTTATTTACTTTAAGATCTCGAACACACTACATTAAATGACAGAGAATAAGTTTCCAACGAAGTAAACTCCCGCAGTGTTGAATGAGAAATTGCTCCAACACAACGAGCACCAGGTCACCTAAAATACTGTAACACAAAGTGGCCGAGCGGTTCTAGGCGCTACAGTCTGGAGACTCGCGACCGCTGCAGTCGCTGGTTCGAATCCTGCCTCGGGCATGGATGTGTGTGATGTCCTTAGGCTAGTTAGGTTTAAGTAGTTCTAAGTTCTAGGGGACCGATGACCTCAGAAGTTAAGTCCCATAGTGCTCAGAGCCATTTGTAACACAAAGCTCGCTAGAAGCTCATGGTCATCAAGTATCCCGCTGACTACGTGGAAGACAGCTTGGGAAATGCTACAGTCTTACTTAATGTGCCGCTCCCAAACGCAAAGTAAGTCAGTCCAAGACCCAAGAAACAAAAAGATTTATCTCGCAACACAAGTTGCATCGTAAACCCTGGAAATTGTGAGCCGCTTAGAAAGTGAATAACCTAATGCGAAATGTGACGCTTACTCAGACCTCGGCAAACATATGCTAGCGTCTGAAGTTTCACTCCCTCCGTGGTAGGACCCAATTCTCTCTTCCTCCATGGCAGAACAGCAACTGAACAAAATTATCCGCCTCCAAACCAAACTTTCTACTTAAGAAAAACTCGCCATAGAAGGGGAGTACTCAGCCATTACCACAGTGGCCAGCGAGGATTTCGCTTTATTTATATCAATACAGGGAACCTCTACAGCACTATCCCATTTTGGGTTCATAGAACGCATCTTACCAAGGAAGAGGTTGGTGTCAGCTGCTAGCCATATTCCACACAATGTTAATCCTTTCGCGCCTAAGTATCGTGAAGGGTAAGACTTATTTTATTGGATAACATGATCTGAAGGGGAAAGCAGTGAACTGTCTTAAGGCAGCCGAGCAATGCAGCTGCAATGGCTGACCGTTCATAGTTCTGTGTAGAGGGATGTGAATTCATCACACACAATTATACTCCAGGGACTTGCAATGGCTTAGCGTGGAGCAGGAGTTTATGGCAAACACTTACGGGAATTGCAGTGCTCTGGGGACACGCTTATCTTTCTTAGAGCCTCTGTGACTGACCTCCTGTGCTAAACCTCGGTCCTCCTGTTTCATAACAAGGTAATCTGAAGCCACTTCCTGAGTTAGTAAGTCACTTAGTCCTCTCAAAAATAGCCAAGACATGATCAGAAAAATAATAAGATATCAATCACTGATATGTGAGTATAATGTCACAAGTTATACAAAATGATTATGCCAGACTAACAATGGAATTCGTTAGAAGATTTGCAAAGGAACATAAATCATTTACAAAGCTTCTAACTAGAAGTAAAATTTTACAATAATAATTCTTCCAGACAAGTCAGTAGATATCTGTACTTGAGATAAGCAATCTGAAAATTAAAAATCTAAGGCGGCGTTCACACAATGGCGACATAAGCTAACCGATATGTAGTAAGAACTACACTCCTGGAAATGGAAAAAAGAACACATTGACACCGGTGTGTCAGACCCACCATACTTGCTCCGGACACTGCGAGAGGGCTGTACAAGCAATGATCACACGCACGGCACAGCGGACACACCAGGAACCGCGGTGTTGGCCGTCGAATGGCGCTAGCTGCGGAGCATTTGTGCACCGCCGCCGTCAGTGTCAGCCAGTTTGCCGTGGCATACGGAGCTCCATCGCAGTCTTTAACACTGGTAGCATGCCGCGACAGCGTGGACGTGAACCGTATGTGCAGTTGACGGACTTTGAGCGAGGGCGTATAGTGGGCATGCGGGAGGCCGGGTGGACGTACCGCCGAATTGCTCAACACGTGGGGCGTGAGGTCTCCACAGTACATCGATGTTGTCGCCAGTGGTCGGCGGAAGGTGCGCGTGCCCGTCGACCTGGGACGGGACCGCAGCGATGCACGGATGCACGCCAAGACCGTAGGAGCCTACGCAGTGCCGTAGGGGACCGCACCGCCACTTCCCAGCAAATTAGGGACACTGTTGCTCCTGGGGTATCGGCGAGGACCATTCGCAACCGTCTCCATGAAGCTGGGCTACGGTCCCGCACACCGTTAGGCCGTCTTCCGCTCACGCCCCAACATCGTGCAGCCCGCCTCCAGTGGTGTCGCGACAGGCGTGAATGGAGGGACGAATGGAGACGTGTCGTCTTCAGCGATGAGAGTCGCTTCTGCCTTGGTGCCAATGATGGTCGTATGCGTGTTTGGCGCCGTGCAGGTGAGCGCCACAATCAGGACTGCATACGACCGAGGCACACAGGGCCTACACCCGGCATCATGGTGTGGGGAGCGATCTCCTACACTGGCCGTACACCACTGGTGATCGTCGAGGGGACACTGAATAGTGCACGGTACATCCAAACCGTCATCGAACCCATCGTTCTACCATTCCTAGACCGGCAAGGGAACTTGCTGTTCCAACAGTACAATGCACGTCCGCATGTACCCCGTGCCACCCAACGTGCTCTAGAAGGTGTAAGTCAACTACCCTGGCCAGCAAGATCTCCGGATCTGTCCCCCATTGAGCATGTTTGGGACTGGATGAAGCGTCGTCTCACGCGGTCTGCACGTCCAGCACGAACGCTGGTCCAACTGAGGCGCCAGGTGGAAATGGCATGGCAAGCCGTTCCACAGGACTACATCCAGCATCTCTACGATCGTCTCCATGGGAGAATAGCAGCCTGCATTGCTGCGAAAGGTGGATATACACTGTACTAGTGCCGACATTGTGCATGCTCTGTTGCCTGTGTCTATGTGCCTGTGGTTCTGTCAGTGTGATCATGTGATGTATCTGACCCCAGGAATGTGTCAATAAAGTTTCCCCTTCCTGGGACAATGAATTCACGGTGTTCTTATTTCAATTTCCAGGAGTGTATATTGCGACGATATATTGCTAGGAAGGTTCATGATGGCGGGCGATAAATCGGCGTGACATGGGCGATAAAAATGTGGTGTTAACACAAGTCTCACTACTTCAATTACAAATATGAGCTCAAGTGAGGAAGACGTTGTAGTGCCTTATTAATTCAGTTGTAGGATGAGAAAAAGGAAGTACTGGGTACATATTTACAGTCTTACCAACGTGCACCACGGCTCGGCTGTTGTTTCTCAAGAGCTGTCTCAACATGAATCAAAATTCAGGGCGTTTTATCGAATGACTCCCGAAAAATTGCATTTCTGAAGCGCCTAGTGTCACAAACCCTTGAAAAGAAAAAAGATACACACTTCAGGAAGGTTATCTCTCCAGATAAAAACTTCTGATTACTATAAGGTGAATAGAAATAAATGTAAGTAGTAGTATTAATGAAATTGAGCAGTTTTACTTTTATAATGGTTTATAATATTTTATAAATTGTACCAATTAGTTTCACTTTCTTGCGTCAGTGTAATAATCGGATTGAATCCCGAAGTCGTTGCAATATTGCTCATGTTACACTGAGTTTGTAAGATGTAATGATGGGAGACGAACTCCAAGTAGAAGGACTGGGACCAAATGAAACACTGGATTCCACATTCTCTTGTTCGTCGTCTTCCAACAACTTATGTAAAAGAGACATTGTTTATATTTTGAAAATCCTCCTCCGATGCGTGCCAAGGATTTTCAAATCAGGTAAAAGAGAAAGAAGAAAATGCTGTTCAGCATCTTGGTCACTTTTATTTTCGAGATTTTTTTCATGTCCATTCTGTAAAAGCATCGTCGACTTGGTCTTCTCCCTTTCGTTTTTTGTGTGTTTCACTGGAGCTTTTACGAGTGGGTTTTACAAGTGAAGATTACCGGACGTATTTCCTCCTTTCAAATACTGTTGCAGAAAAGCTAAATGCTCAGTCAAATAAAACGTTTTCTTTGAATTATGGTTATCACCAGACTTTGGTAGTCTCAGAAAACACACATATGCTGTTCTGATATTCTTCCATCACTGTCGACAGTTCTTTTCTGAAACAAGATTTTATAAAGCAGATATCAATAGGATTTATGTAAATATGTTGTTATAAAAATGAAAACATAATGTTGCTTATATATATGAAAACACAGTTAGAATTATGCAACTGTTTACGATTAAAAACCACCAATTTAGTTAGTATATATGTTATAGTTCTTATTTTGTTTAGTTGTAGTGTCAGCTTGTTGAAAACGAAGACACAAAATTGTTGTAACGTTTTCAGGTATCCAGCTACTGGAAGCAGTTTTCGGGATTTTTCCTTGCAATTTTACAGAAGAATATCACCTGTCAGTTACATTGTTCATTCGACTTGTGCTACTACATGGTCTAACTTACAACCGCTGTATATGCCACAACCAACCGAGGAAACCTGGAGGCAAATATCAAAACGTTATTGTGAGTTATGGAAATTACCTAACTGTAAGTGTTCTCTCGATGCCAAACGTTTCCCCATTCATTGTTCCCCAAATACTGGGTCCACAGGTAATAATTACAAAGGATTCTCTGCAGTTGTTCTAATGACTTTGTCTGACGCAGATGGAATGTTTAACGCAGTAGAGGTTGGAGTCTACAGACGGGGTAGTGACGCTGCTGTGTTCCGCAAATCAACACTCGGAGAATAATTGCACGGTAATAAATTGAGAATACCCGGAGCAACTCCCTTGCTGGTCTAGGTAAATGACAATCTTTTTCTGCGTTACTTTGTGGAAGTTGAAGCATTCCCTCTCCACCATAATATAATGCGGCCCTTTCCAAAAAGCCCTTTAAATGATGCAAGAAGAAAATTCAACTTTCGACTATCAAGACGCGGAAAAAGTGTTGAATGCAGCTTTGGAATGCTAACCTCAAAATTTCGTCTATTTGACCTACCAATTTATACCAACAGAAGTAACGCTGTGCAGGCTATTAAGGCAGCAATGTGCTTCATAATTTTATACGCAGACGAGAAGGTCAACCATATGTTTCACAACAATTTAATAAGTATTCTGTGATACCACCACTACCAGATAACAGTACAGCTGGTACAATCCCTACACACTGCCTGTCGCTATCGTGTCGTATGTCGCTTACGATACATCGCTTATCTTATATCACCTTAGTATGAATGGTGCCTAAAAAATCTCATTCGCAGCCTCACTGTGAGTAATTATTCCATCGTAGTTTGAAAACGTTGAGGAAGAAAAATAATTTATTAACATCCATCCGAGAACGACATCGTTATTTACGTATTTCAATTAGACATTTACCTCATACAGTAGAAACGCAGCTTACAGAAAGAAACGAAAACAATAGTAAAACGTGGAACTATGATGAAAAAATAAAAATACTGAATAATTGTGAATGAAAGGAGACGGACCTCAAGCTCAGATCGTATCAAGCAAATCATGTAAAATCTGAATCAGGACATTCTACATTTTAACTGATTAATAAAGGTGATGGGAGGGTGCTTTTAAAAAGTACATGGTCCGGCCATGTATTTCAAAATCCTTGTCCTATCTGAGCTTGTAAAATTTTCCTAATGAGTTCGTCGTCAACAGGGTTTATGGGAATACTGGCGCCACTCTTCTCTAATGACATGACCACTTGCCATCTCGCCCCATACGATCATAATGGTCAGCTGCCCAGGTATATTTTACTCCCTCCAGGTATACAGCTTTGCTGTTATCGACACAACAAACCGTTTACAACACTTGACAGCCAGCTGGAACAAACAATAAGGACAATATCAGCCATCAAGTCGTCCTTAAATGGTCCTTAAGCTGCGTCTTAAGAATATCCCAGCAAACAGGGGACACGCTATACTTCGACCTCTCCCGGTGTGGTAGCTTTAATGAGCAGCATTGTATATATAATACTTTATGTTGACAGTGTCTCTACTTCTCTCACTGTCTCTAAATCTCTTGGCTCCCTCGCCACACGGTCACAGTTAATGCTCTCATCCGCTTTCTCACCGACTCCCATTACATAACAACAATGTCACTCATGTCCTCTGTACCGCTTCATTTCGTTATTCACACGCATCACACATGCACCTAAAGACACATCTACAAAGACGTACGCACGCAAACACACACACAAAATTGAACAATACAATAAGCACAAGAAAACGCACCATCAAATCGACACCTCTGAACTGGTTGCCAGTGTAATCCAAAGGTACTCCCGCGATATCCGAAGATGTACAGGACTGATGAGAGATTGGCAGATAAGTAGCAGCAACCCTCAGCAGTAGTGTGTATGTCTGCGCGCGTGTGTGTGTGTGTGTGTGTGTGTGTGTGTGTGTGTGTGTGTGTATCAGTCGCTTGTTTGCACAAATGTTTATCCTTACCGATACATGCGATATAATTGCCCTGGCCGCCCATTCAAACAAACTTCCTTTAGTATGTAAATACAACCTGTGTTACATCTTGATATCCCTAGAAACAAACACTTCCTTCTTCTCATCGGAAGATTCTAAACAATGCAAAAACTGCTTGTTATCCAGGATAGTATTTACCAAAAGGACGTCTTGTTTCGTCCTCACAAGGAAAGGGTGGCACAGTGTCGAAATGGCTCTGAGCACTATGGGACTTAACATCTATGGTCATCAGTCCCCTAGAACGTAGAACTACTTAAACCTAACTAACCTAAGGACAGCACACAACACCCAGTCATCACGAGGCAAAGAAAATCCCTGACCCCGCCGGGAATCGAACCCGGGAACCCGGGCGTGGAAAGCGAGAACGCTACCGCACGACCACGAACTGCGGACGCACAGTGTGGAGAGCTTTTACTTCACTGGACTGCATCTACACCTGGAACCGCTAACTCCTGACCATGACAACTATCATCTTTCTGCGATACATTTAAATTAATATCTGGCAACATACCACACAATGTCATTTCTATTTGCTCATCCGTTGCGTGCGGTCCCTCTAGCACATCACTGCTCACCCCAACCTTCGTTAAAGATTTTAAATCATTCAAGCGATTTAGATAATACACTCCCTTTAAGTGTGACCAGGAGGGTACCTCACCAACCAAAAACTTGATAAACGTTTTAACTTCAGTTAAGGATGACTGTATTGTAGTACTTCCGCTACTTACATCCTGCTGCTACCCTGATGTTAACCTCACTGACTTCCCCCTTACCTGTTGAAGCTGCTGGGTCAACTTGGGCACCGCACCTGTGGGAGCCTGTTTTCGTGTGGTAACTTCATAGGCTACCTCGTCCTTCTGTAGTCTATCGATACCAGGGATGTCTCTAACCATCATTCCTACAACACAACAGTAAAAGACTACGAGGACAGAGGAATTACATCACTACCTTATGTATTAACACACGCCAACAAAATGGTTCAAATGGCTCTGAGCACTACGGGACTTAACATCTGAGGTCATCAGTTCCATAGAACTCAGAACTACTTAAACCTAACTAACCTAAGGACATCACACACATTCATGTCCGAGGCAGGATTCGAACTTGCGACCGTAGCAGTCGCGAGGTTCCGAACTGAAGCGCCTAGAACCGCTCGACCAAAACGACCGGCAATACACCAACAGAATGGCACAACACTCTGCTACCAATTGTGGTACAGGAAATTGTGGGAGTGGAAAGTGGCAGGGCGTTTCTTGGGTGTAAATCCTCAAGTACACGCATTAGCAATAACACTAAACTAATTTTAGTGCACTAATAGAGTCAAACGCAATTAAAATAGCCAGCTCACAATTCACAAGAATACAAAACGTCATGTCCAATACGACATAACAAAGAGTGAAATCATCGCCCATTGGAATACTTTTAGCTTAGCAATAAAAAGGAGAGCACAAAAACATCTACCAACAAATCATAAATAAACATTCCTGACATAACGACTTTGGCATAGCGATGAACACACTGAGAGAAAATCATTTCTTTCAAACTATAGTTGTAATTTTCACGATTTTACCTATTGGCTATCGTTTTCGGTACACAGTATCATCCTTAAACCATCACCTGGCACACAGTCGTTACTCTCGTTTCGAAAGTAGGTGTGTCAAAAAATAAATAAACAGTTACTGAAGCTGTTGTAAGTAGGCTGTTTAGGTTTTTGTATTGCTAACGCCACGTAGCGCTCTGTATGAAAATCACTGGCTGTGCTGTGTGCAGTCTGTGACTGGTTGCCATTGTTGAAATATTCTCTGTTGTAGTGTTGGGCAGTTGGATGTGAACAGCACGTAGCGTTGCGCAGTTGGAGGTGAGCCACCAACAGTGGTGGATGTGGGGAGAGATATGGCAGAATTTTGAAGCGGACGTTCTGGACGTGTGTCCATCAGAAAGAGTAAATTTGTATTATTGGATATCATGAACTGATACATATATATGATGAGATTTGAATATTATTGAGGTAAATACATTGTTTGTTCTCTATCAAAATCTGTCATTTGCTAACTATGCCTATCAGTAGCTAGTGCCTTCAGTAGTTAGAATCTTTTATTTAGGTGGCAGTGTTGGCGCTCGCTGTATTGCAGTAGTTCGAGTTACGAAGATTTTTGTGAGGTAAGTGATTCATGAAAGGTATAGGTTATTGTTAGTCAGGGCAATTCTTTTGTAGGGATTATTGAAAGTCAGGTAGCGTTGCGCTAAAAATATTGTATGTCAGTATAGTGATGCTCAGAATAAGTAAAGAGAGAAATGTCCGAGTACGTTCAGTTTTGCTCATCTGGTTGAAAATCAACAACGTAAGAGTTTTATCAGCACAGTAATTCACTAATTATTCTAAGGGGGCGTTTCACTGTAAAGGAACGACTAGAAAGAAAGTAATCAAATATTCGCTAGGAACAATAGCCAGAAAATACTGCAGAGGAACCCAGCCCAGCAAAATTCAAAACTAATACTAACACAATGATTAGCTATAGTAACAGTAAACCGATAGCAAAAACATTCTGACCGAGTCCACCCACTGCTGACCACAGGCCAAAAAGTGAGGCCAGTAGTTCATCCGAATCCAGCGGTAAAACAAAGAACAGAAACTATGTTGAGCACAGCAGCATCTTCGCCATTGTGGCAGCATAATAACTTGCAATACTTTAACCTGCACTACCGAACACAGCCTGGACTACAAACACTGTTATCGTTGAGGAAACACCACAAGTAATAACAGCTTGTATCTCTGCCAGCATCCCCTTTCTGTATTCAAGACACCAACCACCTTTCATTTGCTCTTATGGGATCCGTTGCGCCAAACTGACAGCGAGATGTCTCAAGCTCACACCCAGACTTCATCAGGCTGCCTCCACTGCTTTTGCTGTGAAAAATTTCTGCTCCACTGCGTCCAGCTGATTGCCTTCTCAGACATTCGTTTCCTGTACACTTGCGAATAAATTTTTTTTTCCACTTCACATTTTCGTACTGAAATCTCTATATTGGGGCTCCTAACAGTCCTCATGATGAGACTGGCCGTCCCATCCTCTGGACACACGGGGCTGCTGTCATCTGCTGTCAGCTGGCAAGTGCCACCGGTCTGCCAAGGCGCCACCGCTCGTTAGCTGGCTCCCTGAACCAGACACTCTGGAACATAAACATAACCATCAGGCACACAGACCACTGCGCGGCGCCGTACGTCTAGTATCCTCCCGTTGTTGTTCATAGCCCCTTGTCTGTGGCTCTAAGTTTATGTCACTTTCCATTTCCACCACCGACTCTGTCTTCATTGTCACTCCACGCAGCTCCTATCTTCGCTCTGGAGCTACGTTCAGCAAACCTGCAGCGGCAGCTGTACTCTGCCATGGTGAGAACGGAACGCAATTTCTGATGCCAACTGTACCACGAAATGCAATTTTTTTTATTAATGTTCAGTCGGACGCTAATTTAAAACCACAGGGAAAATCCGATGAACCTTTCCGCAGATGAAACTTCGTGGCAGATTCAAGCTGTGTGCCGAGACTCGAACTCAGGACCTTTGCCTTTCGCGGGTAAGTGCCCTTTCCGCAGATGTATTGCACAATGTTTCTAGCATGCCTCTTCAATCGCATCCGTCGCACTTTACAGTTCTGAGCGCACATTGGGCTTGTAAAGATCGATAAAACAATAGAGCCTCAAGCCCAGTGTGAAGTGCGTACTCTCATCTCAGTTCTTCATGCTGAGGGTTTTCGGTTGATTTCCATGGAACCCACATAAAATAACTTTCATGAGTGACCGCAAAGTGTGGCAGTGGTACAGGAACTCTGTGGCAGGATGAGTAGACGTTCATGATGCAGGTGGTCAGGAAGGAAGCAAGTGATTATCTTGTTCAGCTAGAGGATGAGCTGATTCGAGATAATCGTCTACGAAGGACAATTCAGAACAAGCGATGGGGAATGTTGTCATCAGGCATTGTCCTTCTTCGTCATAGTGCTCGGCCACGCTCTGCAGATGCAGTAAATACGCTTCTGCAGAGTTTCCGATGGGACCTGTTTGATCACCCACACTACAGTCCGGCCTTTGTCCCGTCTGATTTTCATCTCTTTGCTCACACGATACACTGGCTATGAGGACAGCAATTTAGCACAGAAAACGAGCTGCAGATCAGGGTAGAGAACTTGCGAAGATCACAGTTGGCTGAGTTATATGAAATTTGACACCACTCTACGACAAGTTGCAAGGTGGAGCAGCATTAAGTAGAGAAGCAGCTGGAAAGTGTAGCTAAATGTTGCAAAAAAATTTTTTTCGCTGTGGATTAAATTTCTGGCCGAATGCCTTGCCGCAGCGGTAATAAGATTTCGTATCGTATCAGGGAAGTTAAGCGCTGTCGGGCTTCGCTAACACTAGGATGGGTGACCGTCCGGTCTGCCGAACGCTGTTGGCCAGCGGGGTGCACTCAGCTCTTTTGAGGCTATTTGAAGAGCTACTTGACGGAGCAGTAGTGTCTCCGGTCACGAAAGGTGACCACAGTCTGGAGAACGGTTGTTGAGCAGGTGATCTTCGAGGCCAGAATACATGTCCTGCTCTTGGTCCACATTAGAATGTTAGATACGTGACACTGGCAGCAAAATATGGTTGTGTCCCATCATACGTCTACTACATTTCCCAACCTATGCCGTGGGTGACATCTGAGCCCAATTAGATTGAGACTTAATCGAAAAATTTGCTTTCAAATGCTTTTGTACTAACCAGCACAATACTTGCAACAGTTGCGGCTGGTATCACCATATTCGCGATTATTCTGAAAAGTGATCGTCGGCGCAACTACATCTGCTGGGATGCTTTTTGCTTCTGTTATCGTGTATTTCCAACAGTGACCCTGTTTCCCTGTTAATTATAATACAACCTGCACAATTTGGCATTTTATTCTTTGTGTCAGGCCATACGATAAAGTATGGTACATACAATGAAACACCATATCACACACTTTGCTCTTTGTGATGGTGATAGGTCCACAGGTTTCAATACTGGTGAACGTATAATACCATGAAATTGTCCAATAGCATTAAATCACCCTGTATTTGGTAGCCGTAGCTACCATACGACTACTCATGACACAGACGCGATTGCGCTCAAGTAATTCGGCGATTTCTCGATGACGCCGCGCAAACCGTACAATTAACATGCGCTCCGAATAACAGAGATCCGCGATTTCCATAAGCCGGCCGAGCCCTGCGGCCGGCGCCGGTGGGCCTTAATCCACTTTGCCGGCGCGATAAATCTGGGCGCGCGGCGCGGACGGCCGGGCGCTGGCGCTGCTGCTGCCGCTGTCGGCAATAAATTGACCGGCGGCGGCGCTGGCGTCGGCCCCGCGGACAGGGGGAACCCCCGTACGCCCGCACTCAATAAAGGTGGGCGCCTGCTGCCAACCGCCGCAGCCGCCGCTGCAGCCAGCGCCATCGCAGTGTTTGCTTATTCACGGCCGCTGTCACAGTGCACCGGAGGAAACGGGGAGCTGTTTCACTGGCGGCTGCTGGTTGTCGGCTGCGACTGCTCGCTCCCACCTGCCAACTTTTCCACCGGTCCGCCACCCACAACAACCAGCCTGCGGTTTCGCAGGCCGCGGTTTCTGCGGCTCTCCGACGTACGCCCTCGCCCGAACCACAGTCGGCTTCCCCGCAGTGAATTCATGGGACTTAATTTCTTGCCAGCCGAAGTGAGGAACTCAGCCACAATCGACTTTCCCCATTTCCGTGAAGAGAATTTCGGTAAAGTCTTTTGTGTGAGAACTATGCTGCTTTACTACATGACCATCGAAAAAATGCGACGAATTTGAATGCTCAGCACATTGTTATTTACTTTCGTTTTACGAGGGTCACTGCAAAATAAATGTACACTATTTTTGTAAAAATGCAGTTTTCATTCTGCATGTGTGAAAGTTTTACAGTGTGTAGATAGATAGATACGTCCCGCTTGTTTTCAAACTTAGTTCAACCTGTTCCCGTGAGTGGTGCCGTCACAGCATGTCTTCGAGATGGCTGCTACACTTGACGTCCGTCAGAAGCAACGTGCTGTCATAGAATTCCTGTGCTGTGAAAACGAGACCGTGGGAAACAAGAGGTTGAAAATGGTGTATGGAGATGCTGCTGTCGATCGCAGTACAGTTAGTCCGTGGGCAAGCAGGTTACGTGATGAAAGCGGGCACGGCAATATTGAGAATTGTCCTCGCAGTGGCAGGCCTCATACTGCACACACTCCGGACAATGTGCAGAGAGTTAACGAATTGGTGACTGCTGAGAGAAGCATCACAGTGAACGAATTGTCACGCTACGTTGGGATAGGGGAAGGAAGTGTTTTGAGAATACTGAAAGTGTTGGCTTTAAAAAAGGTTTGTGCCAGGTGGGTTCCCAGGATGTTGACAGTGGCTCACAAAGAAACTCAGATGGACAACACTGAAACACCTGCCTTACAGTCCTGGCCTGGCTCTTTGTGACTATCACCTCTATGGGAAACTGAAAGACTCTCTTCGTGGAACAAGGTTTGAAGGTGATGACTCCCTTGTGCACGCTGCCAAACAGTGGCTCCAACAGGTTGGTCCAGAATTTTACCGTGTGGGTATACAGGCCCTGGTTCCAAGATGGCGTAAGGCAGTTGAGAGGGATGGAAATTATGTGAAGAAATGAAAATACTGTTCCTAAAGGATGTATCTACACACTGTAAAACTTTCAAACATGTAGAATAAAACACGGATTTAAAAAAAATAGTGCGCATTTCTTTTGGAATGACCCTGGTATTATACAGGGTGATTGAAAAAGAATACCACAACTTTAAAAATGTGTATTTAATGAAAGAAACATAATATAACCTTCTGTTATACATCATTACAAAGAGTATTTAAAAAGGTTTTTTTTCACTCAAAAGTAAGTTCAGAGATGTTCAATATGGCCCGCTCCAGACACACGAGCAATATCAACCCGATACTCCAACTCGTTCCACACTCTCTGTAGCATATTGGGCGTAACAGTTTGGATAGCTGCTGTTATTTCTCGTTTCAAATCATCAATGGTGGCTGGGAGAGGTGGCCGAAACACCATATCCTTAACGTACCCCCATAAGAAAAAATCGCAGCGGGTAAGATCAGGGCTTCTTGGAGGCTTGCTGGATCCATGCTACATTTTCATCACACTTTCTCGGCCGTCCAGAACGTTTCCCTTTGCACAAACACCCATTCTCTGTAAACTGTTTATACCAACGTTTAATACACCACCTATCAGGAGGTTTAACACCATACTTCGATCGAAATGCACGCTGAACAACTGTCGTCGATTCACTTCTGCCGTACTCAATAACACAAAAAGCTTTCTGTTGAGCGGTCGCCATCTTAGCATCAACCGACGCTGACGCCTAGTGAACAGCGACTCAAGCGAACAAGTGTACAACTAAATGAAACTTTATAGCTCCCTTAATTCGCCGACACATAGTGCTTAGCTCTGCCTTTTGTCGTTGCAGAGTTTTAAATTCCTAAAGTTGTGGTATTCTTTTTGAATCACCCTGTATTTTGAACACATCATACTATGATTTAACATTTAATACAAGAGGTCTGCAAAATAAAACTTTGAACTATGAAACATCATACTGAAAACAGCTATCTGAAACAAATACTAATACTTTAATATAATCCACTTTCTGGATGTGAGATACCGGTTGTTATACACTCATGGAAATTGAAATAAGAACACCGTGAATTCATTGTCCCAGGAAGGGGAAACTTTATTGACACATTCCTGGGGTCAGATACATCACATGATCACACTGACAGAACCACAGGCACATAGACACAGGCGACAGAGCATGCACAATGTCGGCACTAGTACAGTGTATATCCACCTTTCGCAGCAATGCAGGCTGCTATTCTCCCATGGAGACGATCGTAGAGATGCTGGATGTAGTCCTGTGGAACGGCTTGCCATGCCATTTCCACCTGGCGCCTCAGTTGGACCAGCGTTCGTGCTGGACGTGCAGACCGCGTGAGACGACGCTTCATCCAGTCCCAAACATGCTCAATGGGGGACAGATCCGGAGATCTTGCTGGCCAGGGTAGTTGACTTACACCTTCTAGAGCACGTTGGGTGGCACGGGATACATGCGGACGTGCATTGTCCTGTTGGAACAGCAAGTTCCCTTGCCGGTCTAGGAATGGTAGAACGATGGGTGCGATGACGGTTTGGATGTACCGTGCACTATTCAGTGTCCCCTCGACGATCACCAGTGGTGTACGGCCAGTGTAGGAGATCGCTCCCCACACCATGATGCCGGGTGTTGGCCCTGTGTGCCTCGGTCGTATGCAGTCCTGATTGTGGCGCTCACCTGCACGGCGCCAAACACGCATACGACCATCATTGGCACGAAGGCAGAAGCGACTCTCATCGCTGAAGACGACACGTCTCCATTCGTCCCTCCATTCACGCCTGTCGCGACACCACTGGAGGCGGGCTGCACGATGTTGGGGCGTGAGCGGAAGACGGCCTAACGGTGTGCGGGACCGTAGCCCAGCTTCATGAAGACGGTTGCGAATGGTCCTCGCCGATACCCCAGGAGCAACAGTGTCCTTAATTTGCTGGGAAGTGGCGGTGCGGTCCCCTACGGCACTGCGTAGGGTCCTACGGTCTTGGCGTGCATCCGTGCGTCGCTGCGGTCCGGTCCCAGGTCGACGGGCACGTGCACCTTCCGCCGACCACTGGCGACAACATCGATGTACTGTGGAGACCTCACGCCCCACGTGTTGAGCAATTCGGCGGTACGCCCACCCGGCCTCCCGCATGCCCACTATACGCCCTCGCTCAAAGTCCGTCAACTGCACATACGGTTCACGTCCACGCTGTCGCGGCATGCTACCAGTGTTAAAGACTGCGATGGCGCTCCGTATGCCACGGCAAACTGGCTGACACTGACGGCGGCGGTGCACAAATGCTGCGCAGCTAGCGCCATTCGACGGCCAACACCGCGGTTCCTGGTGTGTCCGCTGTGCCGTGCGTGTGATCATTGCTTGTACAGCCCTCTCGCAGTGTCCGGAGCAAGTATGGTGGGTCTGACACACCGGTGTCAATGTGTTCTTTTTTCCATTTCCAGGAGTGTATTAAGTCTACAACTTCCCTTCCGCTGGTTTTTCCCGAAGTTCGAGGCTTTATTGGGATAAATAAAAAAAGCGGTTTAAAGTACTGGGCATCTCTGCCCACTACTTTGTTCCCTCTGTCGGGCAGCAGACGAATCCGGCGGCGTAAGAACTGAGCATCTTTTGAGGAGACCCATCAATCGGTCCGATTTTGCATTTTTTTGTACGACCAGAGGTGCTAGTGAGTTAGGCCGTGTGCCATTGATAGAAAAAAGTGGCGTATGACTTCGCATTTCTACGTTTCAGAGTATGTTTTGAAGAATTTTGCTACATGGTCTCGAGCATTGTCGACGAGCAATACCACGATTTCGTGTCTATCGCGGTATTGTGACCGTTTGTCTTTCAGTGCTCGGCTCAAACGCGTCAACTTTCAATAACAATATCTTATGATTGTTTTCGTAGGTTTCCGTCGCTCCGAAACCCTCTCTTCCACCGTCATGCCGGTCTTCGACATCAAAATTACCGTGCTTAATGTGTTGAAACCGTTCTCTGCACGTTCTTTCACCAATAGGCATCTCACTATAATAGGTCTTATACAGCATTTTCTGAGCTTCGGCTGCAGAAAATTAAAATTTTCCACAAATGATGAGAATTTGGCGCGTAAGCTGACGCATTCAATCGATAATTACTTTATGATGCAACCACAAATCAACTTATATTTTCATTGAACTGTATTTACAAATACCTAAGCTTACAGCATGATGCTTACGACCTACCAACGGTACCACCACTCGCAGACACTGCCATGTAATGCAAATTAGCGCAAGCAAAGCTGCAGGCCTAATACTTCATGTGTTCGTTCTTTCTGCGCGCTATACTAGATTGGAATAAAAGAGAATTGCGAAGAAAGTTCGATGAATCCTCTTCCAAGCACTTAAATGTGATTTGCATAGTATCCATGTAGATGTAGATGTAGAATTAATGGCAGCATTTAACCACACTAAATATTTTTAAGACAACCCAACGATGCGTTTCGACAGACAATGCCCTCATCAGTAAGTTGCCAACAATCTCCACAGATGGTTAAAAGAGTTGTGAATGGTCACCAGGTGGACCAGCTGGACCCTGTTAGTGGCCACAGTTAACGAGCAGAACGTGGCGTAACGAGCCATTGCGGTATGTGATGGGACGCATCACGACCGAGAGGCCACTGTGTTTTTCTCCCATTTTATCTGTAAACTTGGAAAGCGTGCTGAGTGTTGAAAACCTAGTGATAAGACCCTTTGCTATTTGAACGTGCTGTTCAAGTGTAATAAGCACGATTAACGTGACTCGATGCTAATAATTACTAGCGATGAATGTAATATGACAAAGTCTACTCTTTCCTCTAGAAATGCTAGTAACTAACGAGAAAAGGGAAGATTTCGGCAATCTTTAACGAACGTCAACCTGCCACTTGCCTAAATTTGTTTGGGAAAACCATACACTCAGAATCACGCAGGATACATGGGTTAAGCGAATATAAATCCTCTTCACACGAACAGGTTTCCGTACTTTTTATTTTGTTCACCTTATATTATCAACCGAATGTATTTATATACGATTATCTTCTACTGGTTCATTCATTTCAGTGAAGTATACTCACATTTCTCGTTGATCATTGCACTCTTATTGGCCCGAAAATTGGAGAATACTTCCTATTTTTTTCATAAAAATTACATACATTATTTTCTCTCCCTCAACGAAAGGTTTATGAGTAATGTTGTATGGAAATCAAAAATGTGCTGAACACGCAGTGACAACTTTAAAGAAGGCACCAACATGCCTCCACACCCTACAAAATTATGAAAATATTTTGGTTTTGCATCTGAAGTAGGAACTTGCAGAAACGCTCGTACTTCCATTTGTGATCTTCGTCAGTAAAACACATGGCAATTAGAACTGTTGATGAACATCAGCGAACTATGTGACGTTCGACTTTTTGACCATACTCTGCCATGTTATTCACATCTTTCGTGGCTACAAGCAGTGCAAAACGCCACTGTGCTAGGACTAAACATGGTGCCTTTGATCTGGATCAAATGAACCCATTCGATATGGAAATTCCTCCCCTCCCCCCCCCCCCCCCCCAAAGAAACTTAGATGTATTTAATGAACTGGGTGCAAGAGAAACGGAAGGAGAGTGGATGGCCCTAGCAAATGAGCATTATGTGTCGTTCTTTTTTTAAAATTCATAGCGCGGGATCAATGGGGTTCATGTGAACTGAAAAAGCTGTAGCTGTGACTATAATTTATTGCAAAGTGTTCTACATGAGGAACAAAGAGTTAGAGATTATGTGATAGCTCACTTACACATTGGAGATGAGTAAATCATACAATGAACTCTGTAAAGTTACACAGTTGCCAGTAAGTGAGCAGCAAAGGCCGCGGAAAGGACAGGAGCATTGTATCGTAACTAACACGAGAAAGTAATCGTATAAAGCTCACAGCACGGTCACATCGAACATGACGATTACGTCGTTCAGAACGCTTCAGAAACAAAATAACGGATTCTTGGCTAGGCCACCGACTGCTAGAGCGTGTTTTAGAGGAAGATTCCAGTGGTCTAACTGAAAACGCGCCTATTTTATCACCAGCGCCTGGCCTCACTTTTCAACCAGAACTCCAAAGACTATCTGCGACCTCCAGAACTGACTGCAGACGGCATGTGCGCCGCTAAAGCTGCCGTGGCCTGAGCAGAGTATGAAGTCCGCGTCTCAGATCGCGACAAACAATCTGTACGGCTACGTGTCCCAAGAGGCCTTTCTGCTCCGCGTCCCGGACAAGAGTAAGGTTGAGACGGCGCTCCTAGCTGTCTGCGGGAAAGTCCGCCAAAAGAATGCCTGATCAGGTCGAATGTTCGAAACACCGCCAATGAAAGACCATGTAGCAAACATTTCGCTCCCTCTACAGAGAAGTTGATCGCGAGCAAGTCATATAATCTTTTGGTTCAAGCAATTTTATAATATTTCGCTGAGAGATTCCCATTCTGAGAGCTATAACCAGAGGTACTGCCCCTTCGAAAGAAGATGCCAGCTCCTCCACTAGGGGTAATATTCAGAGCTGCGTCCAATAGTGCAGGCAAAATTTCCACATCCCACGTGCGGGATGGTGAACTCTAAGCGCCGGGTTCAGGGAGGCGGTGAAGAAAAAATAGGAGTGGTCTAGGCACTCGAAGAACATCCAACTTGCTCATCAGCCCGCCGCCAGCCGCGTTACTATTAAAATTCTCAGCTGGGTCTATCGCACAGGTGACTGCCCAAACGGCCTCCGGAAGACTGTACCTGCACGGTGCACAATGACCAGGAACTTCAGGACAAGTCAGAGCTCAGTGCCACCACCAAAAGCAAGGCCGCCCTACATTACACGCTAAAGGTTGACCGACACAGAGGGAAGGTAGCTGACTCCTCCACTGTACTATTGTACTGGACAGTTGGTTACTTCAGGCAGGTATGCCTCAAGCCTTATGAGTTTCAGCACCTAGTGCTGACACTCCCAGCCACTGGGTCTATTATGCCTTCCGATCTCTTGCACAGCACCTTGTTTCTCTCTTATCTGAATAATGTAACAGAAACTCCTGTTGCGTTCTATGCCATATGTTATCTCACTCCATCATGGGCCTGCTATTCCAAAATCCTATTCAGCATGTGGTACTCTTATTTGATATGATCCTCGTCATAATATATAACTTAATCTCATGCCCCGCTTCAAAATACAGCTAAAATACTGTCTCCCAAAACAGCAAAAAGTTCGACCTTTTTCTCCTTGCAATGATGTATAGTTCTTTCGATTTCTCTAACTCGTTAACTGGGACGGTATATGTGAACCCACATATCTCAGCAGGTGAAACGTTGTTCAACATTTCTCCAATTGGTAGCTCTGCGTGATCTAATCATCAGTCAGTGGCTTCATCTGTATGTCATATACCTCGCCGCTACATGTTCCTCGGTAGTATTAGCATGATGGCTCCTGCGGGCTGAATAATATTATGTCCGGTTTCGCTTGTGTCATAGAAGGAAGAACTGATAATGAATCACTGTAAGCTAATGATGAATCATTCTAAGATTGTCACACGTTTGACTGGCAGCACGTCTACAGGGCAGTTAATGACTCTTTTGCATCGGCAGTGAATAAATAGTTGCCACTATTTAAGTCCAACCCTTGTAAAAGCACGTTTTAAAGTATTCTAATAATTTCATTTCCCTCTTCTCCACTATCCACGTTTCGCACACAAAGACTTCTGTTCTACGACAGTTTCAATGACTTTTTCTGGTTCACTGCTTTTTATGTCTGATGTTAACAGGTGTTTCTTTTTAAAAGGGCTGTTTTGTCTTGTGCGATTCTTGCTACTTTGTCTTTCTCGTGCCTTCTTACCATGTTTATTCTACTCCAGAGGTAGTAAAATTCATCCAAGGGGCTCTTGAACAAGTTTAACGTTCAGATATCCAGTAGGTACAAATATTGTTGTGGCTCAGTAATAAGACACTGGAACAACATTCATGAGGACGGCATTCCGAAAGTCCGTTCGAACATCTATATTTAGGTTTTCCACGGTTCCCTGAAAAGTCAAGAAGATTCCTTCGGAAAGGATCTGGCTGATTATCTTCAGCAACCCTCTTCGTCTATAACGATCACATCGTCGGCGGGCCGTTTAATTGATATCTTCCTAATACCCTTTTCTTTTCACCGTTCGCCGACCGGTGTGGCCGAACGGTTCTAGACGCTTCAGTCTGGAACCGCGCGACCGCTACGGTGGCAGGTTCGAATCCTGCCTCGGACATGGATGTGTGTGATGTCCTTAGGATAGTTAGGTTTAAATAGTTCTAAGTTCTAGGGGACTGATGACCTCAGATGTTAAGTCCCATAGTGCTCAGAGCCATTTTTTCAACGTTTACATGTACGTAAAAAGGGCAATTGGCGCCGTGCTCATATCTTTATACGATATCACTACGGCTCCACAACAGGTGTACATGTACAATGAACTTCATATTTTGTTTCCTTATTCCCTTCTTTTCTCTGTTAACTGTTTCACCGTAGATCTACAGAAGGTCATCGATAAGGCAAAGAGGCATGAACTGCGGAATATATTGGCTAAACGGGGCCACCCTCAACACATATTAATACGTTATAAACTTTATATAACGGCCCCTGCTTCAGACTGAATTAATCTAATTACAGTGGGGGAAATACAGTCATTGATCAGGGAGAAACACAAGGATGTGTATTATCACTCATGCCTTTTAACGTTTATAAAGACGATATGCTACAAAGAGGGAAAGATCAAGTACTATGTGGAATTAAAAGTAGAACGACTTTAAATCCGCTAGTGTAGAGTAATGCCTTAGTTATTCTCCAAGATACGGAATATAATCCTCAAACAGCTGTTTATTTGTTACATAAGATTTGTAAAGGACATAACTCAAAAATTTCTATCTCAAAATCTGTACCTTAGCATTCTAGGCAAATACCCAATAAGAGAAAAGATGACAGAATTTTAGAAGAAATTCAGTATTTTAATAATTTAGACTGTGATATCTCGTATGATTACGATAAAGACATAAAAAATTAGGAATATACCAGGCAATTAGGAGAACAATGAAAACAGCGCAGACCGAAACACAGTTGAAGATACGCCACACGCCTTGATAAAATAAGAAACCAAGATATACAGAATCGGCTACAAATCCACTGACGGAAATAATATCCCAAGACCAAGAAGTGTTGTGCGACATAAACGAAAGTTGCTAGGCGTGTTTCTACACCTGAAAGATGATGTCAATTCAGACTTCGCGCCAGTCGCACAAGATAGGTGCTAGTAGCAGCTCAAATAAGGTTTGCTTTAAATGCACGCTGTAATGGTTGTGAACGTTAGATTCCGTTGATATTGGACGTGGTGAGTTGATGTTTGTCAAGAATGCCTTCCAGACGACAAAGAATCCATTATCAACATCTCACTGAGTCTGAACGAGGTCGTGTAATAGAGCTGTGAGAAGCTGGATGTCCCATCAGCGATACTGCAGAAAGACATAATTGCTGGCAATGGTGGTCACGGTCGAAAAACACCGGAATTCGAGCAGCGACGTGGCACTCCTGGGGGGGGGGGGGGGGGGGGGGACGATCGTGTTCGGTGTATGGCTGTGGCGCATCGTACTGCAGACGAAGCAGCAGTATAGCAGTATGAGCAGCAGTTGGCCTCGCAGTGACACTACGAACTGTTACAAATCGGCCAGCTGAAGGACAGCTCCGGACTAGACGCCCTGTCGAGTGAATTCCACTGACCTCAAACCACAGCCACTTGGGACTTCAGTGGTGTGGAGCGAGAGCTCAGTGGACGGCATGGTGGATATCTAAAGAAACCGATTTCTGCTGCGGTGCCAGTGATGGTCATGTGTTGGTTGAAGGGAGACAAGTTGAGGGCCTGTAACTAACCCGTCTGCTTGCTAGACGCGCTGGACCTGTCTGCGTTACGATTTCTTATGAGCACTCTCGTGGTTAACCCACCCACCGTTCCTGGAAATTTGTGTGAATCGACTTACTATGCTGCCATTCACGAACAAGGTGTTTTCCAACAGGATAGCGCTCGCCCACCCACATACCGCTTTCGTAACTCTGCGTGCTCTACGGAGAGTCAACAATCGAGCAAATATGGGACATCAACGGATGACAATTCCAGCGTCAACCACACCGGCCAAGTGCAACAGGCATGGAACACCATTTCGCAAACTGACATCCGGCATCTGTTCAACACAGTGCCTGCACGTTTTTAAGATTGCATTCAACATTCTGGCGCTAACGCCGTTTATTAATGTACCAGAGTTTTCACTTTTGCAATGGCTTATCTCGCACTTGCATTAACCTGTGATCTTGCAATGTTAATTACTTAAATTCGTTACCTAGACAAATGTTGATACGTGTTACAAACCGGGCGCAACAGGAAGGACGAGGCCTCTTTGCTTTTTTCTTTTATCACTCGTTTATTACATCAGAGAAATACAAGTTTTAAGACAAAATTTAACTACATGAAATATTGCTCCCAGTAAAGGGTAACATAAGCAGTGACAAAACTTAGTTCTCTTAAGGGTTTCAGCTGGCAACAAATTTTAAGGAGGCAATGTAGGGTTTATATCAATTTAGCTCAAACACGTAGCTAGTGATTGAATCACGACACAGAGACTTTAACAATTTCGGCAACAAATAAATAGCGTGAATTTGTACTCACAGTAATCAACTAATCAACAGCCTTGCGACTGAATAAGTAGTAGGCCATTTGGAACCAATTAGCAACACCCAGAAACTAGGGGAGTTAATACCAACAGTCTTTAAATGTCTTGCTCCCCATTAAATAAACAAACTTACAGTAAGTAAATGAATAACAAATCAAACACACTACGCTCCATTCAAACTCTTCAGTGGAAGCCAAGTCAAAATGAAGATTCCATTAACTGACTAGCACTGAAGTGACACTAAAGCTCATCTCTGTGTTCCCAGACACACATGGGGCAAACTTATACAAGACAAGATTTTGAAGGGAGCACATAAGTAGAACCGGTAGTGAAACTAACTCGTGCCACTGAAAATTAAGGCACTAGACCGGGGCACAAGGTGGTATACAATGAGGATTGCCTTAGTGCTATACTGCGCTCCAAAATATTAATTCAAATGGCCCAGAATTAAGTACACATAAACGAGCATTAATTAACGAGGAGTGACACCAGGTCGCTCGAAGGGATGACAACACTTAATTGAAAAGACGAATGCCGGAGGCGGCAGTAACATCAAGAGTTTTAACCAGGAGTTGCTTCCCGCTATACAAGCAAACATTTAACCAAGCACAAGGAAGGAACCCCAAAGCGAAAATTCAAATAAAACCCCCAAAAGATTATAAGGCCAGGGAGCCCCAACCATTTAAATTTAAAAGAATTAGCTCTCCCCATAGGCAGTGTAAACGCTAAGGCCACACTTAAGAAGCCACCAAAATTGGTTGCAAGGTCTTATACATTTGCTCCATTTCTTTAAAAGAAACTCAAAGCTGCTTAACTTCTGCTGGATGTCCGGTATGGCTCGTGTAGGATACACCAGGCAGTAACCCCACTAGGTGGTCCGAAGGCACGGCGAGCAAAATCAGGAGAGCAGACATGCAGGCAGCCAACACACATCCTCCATCCTGAACCGGCAGACCGCGTACAACCAACTCCACATATACGTGGCTGCTTCCCACTTCGTCCTCGCGGCGTCTCAGCAGGTAGCCCGATCAAACGTCAACTGCCACTCGCCCCGCGAATGTGAAAAAAAATGGCAAGCAAAGATAAGTGACAT
Source organism: Schistocerca piceifrons (assembly GCF_021461385.2). Taxonomy (NCBI): domain Eukaryota; kingdom Metazoa; phylum Arthropoda; class Insecta; order Orthoptera; family Acrididae; genus Schistocerca; species Schistocerca piceifrons. The sequence continues at coordinate 453,882,886 of NC_060142.1, forward strand.
CGTAGGATCGATAATGGACATCCAAGAGGCTGACTCTGAGCACTATGGGACTTAACATCTTAGGTCATCAGTCCCCTAGAACTTAGAACTACTTAAACCTAATTAACCTAAGGACATCACATACATCCATGCCCGAGGCAGGATTCGAACCTGCGACCGTAGTGGTAGCGCGGTTGCAGACTGAAGCGCCTAGAACCGCTCGGCCACTGCGGCCGGCGGACATCCAAGAGACTGGCGCGCCAGTAACGAGCGCCACGGCTCAAATTTATTCCCGAAATTTAATTACTCTACGTTAGTTATTTTTCTCCATCATAATACAGGATGTAATGGATTTAGAGAGAATAAGGATTCCTAAAGTGGCACTGTCATACAGACCTATCGGCCGCAAATTCCCAGGAAGATTGAGGCGAAAATAGACTGAAGCCTGAACAGACTGAAGGGCATAATGCCAAGGATGATGATGATGATGACTGAGTTTGGTCTCGCAGAAGGATGATATTACGGCCACCTTCGTCTTTTTAGCGAATGTCCTGAAGGAGTTGCTGTCCTTGAGATCTTTTACGTTGAGTCAGAATTTTATTGAGGCAAAAAGAGTCGTCAACTCTCGGGCTTGCCGCACGGACCTTGCCCACGGAGAACAGGTTTCATTTGAGCAGGTCGATGGCGGCCGAGACAATGGTTGCACCGAAGGCTGTCGCTGCAGTGCGCTTTTTTCTGCTCTAATTGGTGCAACAAGACGGCTCGCGGAGCAACAATCTGAAGGGGGACTGTTAACGAATGCGTGTAGCTGTTAGAGGAAGGGCTCGGAAATTGCTCGCTTGTATTAACGACGCCGCACTCGTCGGCGCAGCTGCAGAGGCTGCGTATCAACGGCTCGCCGCAGCCTCTCACCGGTTCGCGACGCGTCGGCGCTCCGCCGGAGATGGCGATGCGGGAAGTCACGCGAAATTATCCCGAAGGGCGCAAGCGACTAATTACAGGAGGTTAATTGCCAGGCCGGACAAGTTTCGACTGAGGCGCGGAGACGCGGCCCGCGTGCGGAGGAGACCTGGCAATACGCGCGCCGAGGCGCGGGGCCCGCGCGCACGCCGTAGAATTAACGCCACCGCGGGGGCGGATCTTTTATCGTGCGCCCTAATATCCCCGCTCGCCCTCTTGTTCGCAGGGACCGCCGCGGCTGCCGGCGAGGTCGACAATTACTTCCGCTGAAAGCGCAGTTCCGACGGCCTCGCGTGAATTGGGTGGTTAATGAGGACTGATGAAGAGCGGTTTTACTCCGGCGCTCGCGAGCGAACCGCGCCGGACCGGGCGGGAACTAATGTACTGGTCGGGGCGCAGGCGGCCGGCGCAAGCCGCGCTGCCGCCGCTAACAACTTTCCTTCAGGTTTCCGACAACTCCCGCAGAAATTCTCCCGTTGCCGGGGAAGCAGAATGGAAACCATTTGCACTGCTAATAAGAGAACTTCTGCCCGACTCTGCGTGCCATTCGAGTTTGGTTTATTACGAGACGGTATAAATAGTTTGTCAGGAGATGCAAAATTCACGGCGTAACGGGTGCACGTTCAGATATTTCCGTTGGTGAGTGAGGACGGTGTAGTGAATAACATTACATCAGTTTTTACGTTTGGTGCCTGTTCTTTCGAACATGTCCGAAAGTACACACACGCCATATACAGGGTGAAAAGTATTTAAACCGACAAACTCTGGGAGGTTGTAGGGGACATCAAAACAAATGGAAGAGCAGTTGAACGGAATGGACAGTGTCTTGAAAGGAGGATATAAGATAAACATCAACAAAAGCAAAACGAGGATAATGTAGTCGAATTAACTCGGGTGATGCTGAGGGAATTAGATTAGGAAATGAGACACTTAAAATAGTAAAGGAGTTTTGCTATTTGGGGAGCAAAATAACTGATGATGGTCGAAGCAGAGAGGATATAAAATGTAGACTGGCAATGGCAAGGAAAACGTTTCTGAAGAAGAGAAATTAGTTAACATCGAGTTTAGATTTAAGTGTCAGGAAGTCGTTTCTGAAAGTATTTGTATGGAGTGTAGCCATGTATGGAAGTGAAACATGGGCGATAAATAGTTTGGACAAAAAGAGAATAGAAGCTTTCGAAATGTGGTGCTACAGAAGAATGCTGAAGATTAGGTGGGTGGATCACATAACTAATGAGGAGGTATTGAATAGAATTGGGGAGAAGAGGAGTTTGTGGCACAACTTGACAAGAGGAAGGGACCGGTTGGTAGGATATGTTCTGAGGCATCAAGGGATCACAAATTTAGCGTTGGAGGGCAGCGTGGAGGGTAAAAATCGTAGAGGGAGACCAAGAGATGAATACACTAAGCAGATTCAGAAGGATGTAGGTTGCAGTAAGTACTGGGAGATAAAGAAGCTTGCACAGCATGGAGAGCTGCATCAAACCAGTCTCAGGACTGAAGACAACAACGACAACAATGGCACTTTTTCCTACGAGCATTATTTAAACCGGTGGAGGCCGTATTACGATCTTCAATTGTTACAGAGCGTATTACGCTCTTCAGTTGTAGGCAACTGCTGTCCACCATTGTAGTAGTGCATTGTCTCTGTTTACTAATGTGAAAGGGTCCTGTAGCCACCTTTCATTAGTCCGGTAGCCCATTTTCGCTACTATTTCACTTTCTTTTTCTTGTTTCTCGTTTCTCATAACTCTCATAGTGGTGTGATTGAATGAATGTGGTTGTGTGTCATGTTGCTAGACGGTGGCGTAGTCTGCTGCAGAAAGTCTGCGATAGTCATTCAGATTCAGCAGCAGTTGCACAGAATAGCCAGCTCTCGTAGTGGTCAAATAGGCAAAGAGGTTTGCGCTACTTGTGAGAAATTCACCTGCGTTAGATTGGTGGCGGAAATGGCATCTATGCGTTTTCCGGGCCTCGCAGAGCGTGGAAGAGGCTGGAGAAGGAAAAGGGAGGCAGTCTGCCGCCGGTACGGGAAGCGTCCACGGCTGTGCTCCAGTCGAAGAAGGGTGAGTTAGACTGAACGCGTGGCGCGTTGTTACTTGGCGAGAGGAGAGCTGTTAGCTTTTGGTCTCGCTTTTCAACTCTGAAAGATTGCTTTGCCTTGTCGCAGCAAGGAATGCAAAACTTTGGCAGATTTTTCTTTTAGTAAATTTCTACAGCAGACTTGGATCCGCCGGAAGAGCGCCACACAAAGGTGTCGATAAGAAGTGAGCACTCGCTTCTGTATGAATGTCTGTTTGCCTTTAGCTGTGCCTGTATAAGCTTCTACTTTTCTAAATGTCAATAGCTTTGCCTTCTCGTAAATTTTCTTTGCTTTATGTATCTTTCGTCCGTGGGGAACCAACAACGTGGCTGAACATTACAGTTGTTGGGCTACCGTCATCACTAACTGTCCGATCTCATGTTTGTTTTAAAGAATGTTAACTGTTCATGATTGTGTGATGTGATATTGTTGCAATTTGGCCACGATACCTAGAAATTGAGTCTCCACAAACCACTTGGGCACGCGGGTGTACTTCGAAACGTGTACCATTTCACGAGTTATTGCGAACAGTTTTCAGGAAACAGCAGTTGTATGAAAGATTCACACCAATGATTTTAAATGTAGATCATAACGGTGAACGTATCGATGCCTTTCTTTAATGTTTTAGGAATTAATGTTATCAGAAATTGTGTACATGCCTCACATCCATATCTTAGGAATAAATAATGTTATCCACAATTTTCTCTTGTATTCCAAGGTTACGTTTTTGCACATAAGCCACTCACCTCATAGCTTTTCCGTTAGCAGATGCAACGCGTTTCCTTACGCACAGGTCCAGTGATTAGTTTCCCCTTTTATTTTAAAACAAATTCTTTAGATTAAGTCTTATTTTCAGGTGTGTTGCTGGGAACTGATTTTCTGCACGGTGTTCATGCATTTTCTATTTTATTTTAAATGTTTGATTCACGTGGACAGTGCACGGGCAATACTATTAATTACATCGCATTCCCTATGAGCGACATTACAACGTATGCATTTTTATGAGTTTTTGGAGTGTGATCAAATTAATTTATTTTCCGATTCGCCCAAACCTTTGATTAGTTGTATGGTTAGAATCGGTGGTGACCCTAATCTTCTTACGTTAATTTCACAAGAAATAAGCATTTCCATTCTTAATCTTAACGTAATAACCCGTACTAACAGGTTAGTTACAAACGGAGCGATACATCTGGAGTTAGTACACTGATATGGTTGGTGCATACTACGCAGCGCACCACAACGGACGAGCTGCACAGCGGGTTTATCAATAACAATATCCTAATCGCCGTATCCCGCACCATACGACCTCTGCTGCTGTGTACCAACGTCCGCGTGAGACCGGGTCGTCATTTAGCACATTACCTGGACAGGGACGCCGTCGCACGGTAGGAACGGTGCAATTTGAGGAAGCTGTCTTGCAGCATGAGGAGCGGGATCCTTCAATCAGCACTCGTGCAATTGCACGTAACATGGGGACGAATCAGACGAACGTAACAACAGTCCTTAGAGAGCAATTGTTACGTCCATTTCACTTACAGCGTGTCCACAACCTGGAACCAGTTGATTATCCAACCCAGAGCACAGTGGTACCTGGAACAGTGTGAAATGCATCCTACAATTCCATCCTCTGTGTTGTTTACCGATGAAGCAACGTTCATGCGTGATAGAGTCTTCAACATGCACAATTCGTATCTTTGGAGTGAGGATAACCCACATGCTAGCGCTCATCAATTGTGGTTCTTCGTTAATGTGTGGGTCGGTGTTGGGGACTGTTTAATTGGGCCGTATCTGCTACCTAGGCCATTAAATGGCAGGCACTATTACAATTTTCTCACCAGAGCATTGTCGGAATTGCTGGAAGACGTCCCGCTCCCTACAAGACAACGCATGTGCTTCCAACATGACGGGGCGCCGGCACATTTCAGTCATCGTGTGCGTCGATTCCTGGACCGCCGGTTCCCAGAAACATAGACTGGCAGAGGTGGTCCTGTATCATGGCCTGCTCGATCCCCAGATATCTCCCGTCTGCACTTTTTTGTGTAGGGAGAGATGTGCAACCTTGTTTGCGCAACTCCTGTTCCATCGGAAGAGGATCTGGTTCCCCGGTTAGTAGCAGCAGCAGGAACAATTCAGGAAACTCCTGCGGTTATTGCCCGTGTCAGACAATACATGATCCGACGGTGTAACCTTTGTTTACGTGTCAATGGAGGCATTTTTGAAAATCTACTGAAACTGAAATTGGGTTGTGTTAATGTGTTGTCTCTTGGTCATAAAAAAACAGAGAAGTGTTTGTTGGTTGAATTAATTTACCGCCAGAGAAATCTTCCTCTACCGGTTTAAATATTCCTCATAGGAAAAAATGACATTAGGGAAAAATATTTGTTTTGATGTCCCCTACAACCTCCCAGAGTTTGTCGGTTTAAATACTTTTCACCCTGTATATAGCGTGGGCTATTTTAATCCATAATGAGAACTAACTCTGGATGGAGATGAGATACAGCAAAACATTTTAGGTAAAAGTTGTCGGTGGCAATGAGGGTCACGCGTTGCTACTAACAGCCATGACCTTGAACGTTATTTTCAAGGTAGATTAAAGTGGCTTTTTAAATGGGAACCCTAATACTTGATTTAAGATTTAGAAAGAGCTGCAAATTTGAAGCTTAAAATGATACATGGTTCAAGTTCATGGCAAGGTTCAATGGAGGTCAAATCAGCAAATACATTTCTGGTTCTAGTAGAGATTATCTTGGAATAGAGGACCGGTACAGTAACATTCAGTGTTAGATACAAACTGGAATGGGCATAACAGGTCACGTATCATTACCAATAACCATGATCTTAAAGATAATCATATAAGATCATTCGAAGGTTGAGTATTGTTTCATGGAAACCACATTTGTGACGCCATATTTGGAAAGAACGAAAAGAAATTTGAACTTCAAGTTTTAATTAACTCGTTGATTGGCAAAAATAAATACATCACAATGTATAAATGTTATTTTGCAATTTCAAGACACAACAACCATACATAAGGCGTATATAATTGATTTACAAGTCGTTGAATGAATCCGCTCGTGCCTCTGTCCTCGGGATGCCGCTTCCAATTTGTTTCTAACATTGTAGTTTGCTGTATCCCTCCTCTGTTCCGATTTGATCCCTACTGAAACTAAAAACATATTCGCTTATTTGACCTTCACTAAATCTTGTCATGAACTTTCATAACGTAACATTTTATACTTAAAATGCCGGCCGGTGTGGACGAGCGGTTCTAGACGCTTCAGTCTGGAACCGCCCTGCTGCTACGGTCGCAGGTTCGAATCCTGCCTCGGGCATGGATGTGTGTGATGTCCTTAGGTTAGTTAGGTTTAAGTAGTTCTAAGTTCTAGGGGACTGATGACCTCAGATGTTAAGTCCCATAGTGCTCAGAGCCATTTGAATCATACTTAAAATTTGTCGCGCTTTTCAAATCTTAAAATCTTTAAATCAAATGTTAGAGTTCCAACTTGAAAAAAAAATCACTTTAACCTCCAAATCTCCTTGAAAATAAAGTCAACGTCATGATCATTAGTAGCAATGCGTGACCATCTTTGCTACCTACAACTTTTATCTAAAACATGTTGCTGTATCTCACCTCTGTCCTGAGCTGTTCCCCATTGTCAGTTAAAATGGTCCATCCGGTATGATTAAGGCGGGACGGTCAATAATCTCTTCAATGCATACGCCCACAATGCAAGAACTCTTATGAGAACACTCGGAATGCCGCGAGTAATGCGGATTATGGGCAAGGGGCAATACATTCTAAATGTATGGATAGGCTGCAACTTTGGTTCTGATGGGAGGCGTGCTGGTGTTGTCTGTGCGGTATCGATGACCACTGAGTCCGGATGGAGCGCTGGTCAGGGCAACTGCCGACACGCAGTTCTGGGACAAATTTTCAACATTGCGCGTCGATGAGGATGAAATGATGATGATTAGCACAACACAACACCCAGTCCCTGGGCAGAGAAAACCTCCGACCCAGCCGGGAATCGAACCCGGGCCCTTAGGATTGACATTCTGTCGCGCTGACCACTTTTTTGTGTGAGTTTGGTCGTTGCGGACGTCACTTAACATCCGTTCAAGTTGTTGTTGAACCTTCCACTCTGTTTTTTATTACAGAGGCCAATCAGCTCTCTGACCGAACACGCTGAGCTGCCGTGCCGGATAACTACTCAACTACCTGGGGCGTACGTCTTAGCACTGTAAAGCTGTCTTCACAAGGCACGTGATAGCATTCGAGGACACGGAACTGGTCGAGTTTCCTGTCGTCGCGACGCGGTATTACACGTCCGACAGCATTCCGAAGCATGAAAGACTGAATGAGACAAGTGAAAATTTCGCTTCGTTGAGATGAATAAGGCTAATGAGATGCAACATAGCAGTCTACGGCAAGCAGAACTCAGGAGACGCCACATTGGATTACACCGTCGTAGATGAATGCCAAGTTTGGCAGTTTTTATATTACAACTTTCGTCCTATAAAAACACACCGTTTCACGGCAGTAGCACACTGAGGATCTCTTTAAGAGACGTTGATTTTGGTACGACTTTTTATAATAAAGTGACTAGAAACGTCAGGTTGATGGTTGAAGAATTTTCGTATCTGATTGTTTTCATGTAATAGCTTAGGTGTTATGAAAGTATGCAATTTCAAGACAAGGACGTGTTGACGATCTATCAAAAAACTTCAATATCAGTATTTTATCCCTCTTTAGTAACCGTAGTTATATGTTTCGAAATAATCAGTAAGAAGTTAAAATCTTCTGGGATATTAGGCCGCGTCATATTTCTACTAAACTGATCGACGTTTCGACCCCTCTGCTCGGATCTTCCTCAGGATCTTATGGTGTCCACTACTGCTAGAACACCATAAGAGCCTGAGGAAGATCCCAGCAGAAGGGTCGAAACGTCGATCATTTTTTTAGAAATATGACGCTGTCTAATAACCCAGAAGATTTTAACTTCAGTGACAACGACCACGAAAGCCTCTAGAATTACGTAATCAGTAACAAGTTGCGTAAAAGGAATTTTATTTCCTTAACCGCTTTCAGGCAGTCAGTGCCGTTCTACAGAAGGTTATAATATCGCATTATTTGCTAGTGTCAACAACAAAATGTAACGTACTCCATCGTACTCCACTCGCAAGTAACGCGATAGTTATAACTTTCTGAAGAAGGGCAGTAAGTGTCCTAAACCGGTTAAGGAAATAAAATTTCTATTGTGCAACTGGTTACTGATTAATTAGATAAAATTAAATTTCATCTAATGACGTATAAGGAATTAAACCCTTGGGACATTGACTCATCTAAGACACTGACACTAATTGCGAAAGTACACTGTAACATAGCGGACAGATCCGTGGAGTTGTGAAATCAGATATACTCGATTCGCGTTCTGTCGTCTCCACATATATTTTTATTTATCTTCTTGTCTTACAGATCACTTTGGAGCTTTCTTGTTTAGGGAATATAAGTATGCTCTCTAATATTCGATGTTATGTGTATATCCGAACGTCCTATCTCAGGAATGAATTTGTTCGGTTATGTGAGTATGCCGTGAAACTGGATCAACGATACTAAAAAGTCTTTTGTGACTGGTAGTGCTTTCTTAAAAATCTTTTCATATTTTTGGAACAGCCTTTAAAATCTGCAGATGAGTTGCAGTGCAGTTTTCGCGGCACTGACTCATTCGATGGTAATTCAGTATTAATTCTTTTATTCTTCCAAAAATCTTTCCAGATTGTGCAATACGTATTTCCATTATAGACACTGTGTATGATTCTGTGCGCAATTGCACACATACACACACAAACACATACACATACACACATACACGCACGCACACACACACACACACACACACACACACACACACACACACACACACACACACACACACACATTCACAAACACACGCACATTCATGTACATGAAGCACATGACGAATTAACAGTAGTAATGCAGTGAATCAATGACTTTCTAGCTTTTGTCTACGACAGTGCTTACAGTACTTGCAGTAGGACACTTTGCAGCTCAAAGTCTGCTATTTCACGAGATCTAAAAGCTCTACTATTGACCTTGAGGTTTTATTAAAAAGTAAGAATCGCAAAAGAATTTTCATGTGGAAGACTATTGTAAATTTGTATTATACAATATATAATGGAGATCCTTAATGGCCGTACATGAAACTTGCCTTTTTTGCCTTTCATCAAATAACGCATATTGAAGATTTTGTTTTGTTTCCTACAGATAGAACAACACGTCTAGCATATGGGCGCGGGAAGAAATGTGCCCTTTAAAATAGCTAACGTGATAATTTCACGCCCGTTAAGCTGCCTTTGCAAACTGTGTGATTTGTGAACCAGATACAGCCAACAACTACCACTGGGGAGTGCTGCAGTCTGTTAACATCTGTTCGCCAAATTAACTGAAATAATGTACTAATTATCTCTTGAATGAGTGTGTAATGTACTGGGCGACTGTGCAGACAAAAAATAAAAAGAAACAAGACTATTATGAATTTTTGTGAAGTTAATTGCAGGACTTTTCTTAACAAAAATCTTGAAGATTCTCTGAAAATGATAATAATAAGTATTATTATTATTGTATTTCCATGAATGGAGATTCGCTTGAGGAAGAATTCTTCTTCTGAATCCCGGCAATGTCGATCCCGGACCGAGCGAGGTGGCGCAGTGGTTAGCACACTGGACTCGCATTCGGAAGGACGACGGTTCAATCCCGCGTCCGGCCATCCTGATTTAGGTTTTCCGTGATTTCCCTATATCATTCAGGCAAATGCCGGGATGGTTCCTTTGAAAGGGCGCGGCCGATTTCCTTCCCCATCCTTCCATAACCCGAGCTTGTGCTCCGTCTCTAATGACCTCGTTGTCGATGGGACGTTAAACACTAATCTCCTCCTCCTCCGATCCCGGGATTCCTCAGCTGCGACGATTTAGTATTGATGGTTCTGCACAGTCTCAAAGAAAAACGGGAGGGGAATGAAAATGAATGCAGATCCTTAATCACTGTAGCGAGAATAAATCCACGTCCGGGCAACTGAATGTTACTTTTGAGAAAAAAGGGCAATATAGCTCGTCGCTGGTTTTGATCCATCTTATTGTAATTTCGATGCAGGCTCTTGAAATTATGGGTGTAAACCTTGCTGGTAAAACTTAAACATGTCCAATGTGAAGTGTCGGGATTTTAAAAGAATGAATTACATTTTCCTGTTTTGTTGTCTTTGACGGTGCTTATATTCGCCGCTTATTCATCAAGACGAGCTCTTCCGAATTACAATGGTTTTTAATCCTTCCACCTTTTCTATACAGACGCCAAACAGTAAAGTCACAATTTTGATGGCAATGGCGGACTGTCCCTTACATACAACAAAATATTTATATACCTCTCTCTACTCCCGCTAGGAACACAACACAAGACAAAGAAAAATTAGAAATTACTTCCAAGTCGGCTAACAAATGTACAATGTAGAACAGTCTCTTTTTAGCAAAGCTCCTGCCACTCGCAGTCACTATATTTTTGATTGTGAATATTACCGTCATAAATTTTTCATACAGCAAATGAATTACAGTCTTAATGTTTACTTAAAATGAGTGTTAATGTAATGAATATGCATTGCAACTTAATAGACAAAACGAGTGTTTGTATAATGAATATGCATTACACCTTAATACAAATATGAATTAAATGATTATGCGTTACGTTTCGAAACATGCAAAGTCAACATTAGGCAACTACAGGCTTACAATAAAATTAGAAAACACATGTAGACCGCGTTAACGCTTTCCCACACGCGTCGTAAGACAGGGAATACAATGAAATATCAAATTCTCTGGACATGGTACTACAAGTCGCAAATCGTGAAGAGTCGCATGTTCTGTTTGATATATCATACCTCGGTTCAGTAAGTCCACTAGCTATGATTAAAACCATGCTGGTACGCTTCATGAAGAGAAACGCATTCTGTGTGAGAATGTCTTGACATTGGTTCAAATGGAAGGTACATGAAATGATGAAAACGTTCTTGGTAAGAATATTGAGTACCGGAGCTGTGGCCTCTACAGTTGCCAGTACGGTGTGGGGAGGAATGCAGTGGTGAGAATTTGTTGAATACCTGGAGGGAATAATAAGACATTGCAACAAAATATTCATCTATTACTGATGGACAAAGCTGCCTTCTTTCGTGGCTGCCAGTAGCCAGGCGAAAATAAAAGCGCTTGGTACTCCGGTATGTGCTCAGTCTCGGCTGCCTCAGTGACGGAGCTGCACACGCGGTGGTCAGCTACATCACAGGAGGTTGCTCGCCGCACACAGTGTGACATTCCCTTTGTGTCACAGTGGTCAGCAGCAGGTTACCAGGGCGCTCTCTTTGACGTCATAGACGGCGCCCCAGAAAGGCACCAAACAGCTTTGCACGAGTTGGCTGCAACTGTGGATAAAGGGATGTAAGGCGAAAGGTTTGGTCCCATGTACTATCATAGTGACATAAATACCTCTGAAATATGTAGGGCTTTGGCAATCGCGATCGCAGTGAATTACAACACAGGTTGAGTAAGACATAAGATCTCAATAATATGGCAATAAAGTTAGGTAGACCTTGATTAATAACAGCTTCAGGTAACCCAAATTATTAAATAGCTCTTAATTTAATTAAAAGTAAAATCACCAAATAGAAAACAGGCCGGCCTTCAATGATAACACGTTCAGTTAAGTAGAACTCCCAAACAGAAAACAGGTAGTCCTCCAATAATGACAGGTTCAGTTAAGTGAAACTGTCAAATACAAAACAGGCAGGCCTTATTTAATAACAGCTTTAGTGAAGTACAATCACCAAGCAGAAGTCAGGCAAGCCTTATTTTAGAGCTTCAGTTAAGTAAAATTACCAAGTAGAACACAGACAGGCCTCCAATGCAACAGGTTCAGTTAAGCAAAGTTACCAAATGCAAAACAGGCAGTCCTTCAATAATAGCAGCTTCAGTTTAGTGAGAATAGAATAGAATGGCGTGTGACGAGGGCCTCCCGTCGGGTAGACCGCTCGCCTAGTGCAAGTCTTTCGATTTGACGCCACTTCGGCGACTTGCGCGTCGATGGGGATGAAATTATGATGACTAGGACAACACAACACCCAGTCCCTGAGCAGAGAAAATCTCCGACCCAGCCGGGAATCGAACCCGGGCCCTTAGGATTGACAGTCTGTCGCGTTGACCACTCAGCTACCGGGGACGGATTCAGTTTAGAGAAATTGCCAAATAGAAAACAGGCAGGCCTTCTTTAATAATGGCTTCAGTTAAATGAAATCACCAAATGGAAAACAGATATACTCTCTTTAATAACAGCTTCAGTTAAGTAAAATTACCAAACAGAAAACAGGCAGGCCTTCATGAATAACTGCTTAAGTTAAGTAATGAAGAGTTTGGATTTACTTTTCTCAAGGGGTGCACGAGAAGGTTTATACGCAAGGAGCACAAGCCTACACCAAATAGGAAGGCCAAGAAAGGTTATAACGTGAGGACTGGCCTCCTAAGGCCCTTTTCGTTGGGCAGAGGCTGGAAAAAGTAATATTAACACAGAAATGTTAATTACGTTGAAGCAACAATAACTAGCCAAACGATATACCCGTGTCACTGAAAGATACCGCGTCTACAACGACGGTCAAACGCCCGAAACAAACCTGGCTACCAAATCGAATTGCATAGCCTCAGCAATTGCAAATTTTGCGACCCAGAAATCTCCTAATCCAATAAAATTTTAAGAGCGATGACGTTTGCAGTGCCCGACGATGTCTCAGAACCGGTATCCTGGTGTGTTACAAGAGAAAGGTACTTACCGGGTGTTCGAAGACATTTGGTGGTAGGGGGCAGGGATGTCGGCTAAAACCAAGCCATCTAGGTGCTGCGCCACGACGTTCGGGGGGGGGGGGGGGGAGGGAGGGGAGGAGAGGAGGGGCGGCCGCAGCATAGATAGGGAGAAACACGTTATCGCTGCGGGTCAGGAAACACCACCGGAACATATAGAGAGACTTTCTCTTAAAAACAACCATGTCCCAGAGCTGCCCGACCAGACTACGAACGAAGACGGCACTCGAAGTCAGCCACGGATTTTCAAATTGGCCCACAAATACGCCCAGCAACCATTCGCCGGACTCCGTCCCAAGACGCTTGCGCCAGTGCTCCCCTTACAAGGGAACCTCCCCATCGCACCTCCCTCAGATTTAGTTATAAGTTGGCACAGTGGATAGGCCTTGATAAACTGAACACAGATCAATTGAGAAAACAGGAAGAAGTTGTGTGGAACTGTGAAAAAATAAGCAAAATATACAAACTGAGTAGCCCATGGGCGACATAGGCAATATCATGGAGTCAGGTAGCTCACGAGCGCCGTGGTCTCGTGGTAGCGTGAGCAGCTGCGGAAGAAGAGGTCCTTGGTTCAAGTCTTCCCATCGAGTGAAAGTTTCACTTTCTTTATTTTTGCGTAGTTATTATCTGTCCGTTCGTTCATTGACGTCTCTGTTCACTGTAATAAGTTTAGTGACTGTGTTTTGCGACGCATCGCAAAACCGTGCGATTAGTAGATGAAAGGACGTGCCTCTCCAATGGGAACCGAAAACATTTGATCGCAAGGTCATAGGTCAACCGATTCCTCCACAGGAAAACTCATCTGATATATTCTATACGACACTGGTGACGGCATGTGCGTCACATGACAGGAATATGTTGTCGACCCACCTAACTTGTACACTTGGCGAATGGGTAAAAGGATTCTTCTACCTTGCCCGATTTAGGTTTTCTTGTGACTGTGATAATCACTCCCAAAAAAGTGATGAAAAAATAAGAGTTTGTCACATAAACTGAAAATAAAAAATTAAACTTTTCACTCGATGGAAGATTTGAACTAAGGACCTTTCGTTCCGCAGCTGCTCACGTTACCACGAGACCACGACGCTCCTGCGTTTCCGATATCCTTGATGTTGCGTATCTTCCCATGAACTACTCAGTTTGTATTTTTGGTTATTTTTTCACAGTTCCACACAACTTCTTCCTGTTTTCTCAATCGATCTGTGTTCAGTTTTTCAAGGCCTATCCACTGTGCCAACTTATAACTAAATCTGAGGGGGGTGCGATGGGGAGGTTCCCTTGTTAGTAGCGAACCTCTCACACCGTGCACCTCACTCTGTTACCACTCCCCAGCTCTCACGACACAGCACGCCCCATCCCATCAACAACCTCGAGCAAATATCTTAGAGACCAAAACCAGCAGGACATCACAAGACAGATCGAGCTAGTGGTGCCAGGAATTCTAAAGGCGCACACCTCACCAGTCTTTGAATGTTGGGCCTTATTTTGACCAAAACCAAGGTTGGAATCTTCCTATACATCGGTCAGGTGGCCTGAAGGGGACGAGTAAATAACCAAATCTGGTAGACAAATAAAATAATAGGTGGGAAATTAGACGGCTCAAAGGTGTTCGATTTCACATCCTGTACTGTACAGCCGAGTCCCGCAGCCATCTCTGAAAGGGTGGACATACAGAGACCCGAAGTCATCTAGGTGGACAGAGCGGACAGAGGACTGTGCTTTGGAGGTCAAAGTATTTGTTCTGGACGGTCTGTAGCAATGTTGTTGCCACGTGTCAGCTATGACCGAACATGGCCTAGCTGTGTGGAAACATCAGTGCTCTTCCCCAGGCCACAGTGTAACAACTTTTCTCTTTATACAGTCAGTTTAGTTGTTTCTGCAGCGTCTGTGTCCTGAATGCCACCCTTGCATGTGACTTACGTCGTTACTTCACTGTTCGTGGTCGACCGAACGACTTGATGCTCTCTTTTCTGTGCTGCTGCATCAGCACCTTGGTCTACCAGCTGGGTTGTGTACCCATACTACACGCAGTATTGTCAAATATTCCTTGTTGACGTTCCAATCTAGATATAGAATCCTAACTTGCCTTGGCTTCTGCTCTAGCGCTGGCACCAGCCAGGGAAAAGCTTAATGACTTTTCACATCCGCCAAGAATAGCACAAATAATTCAGATGGTTCTAAGCACTATGGGACTTAACGTCTAAGGTCATCAGTCCCCTAGACTTGGAACTACTGAAACCTACCTAACCTAAAGACATCACACACATCCATGCCCGAGGTAGGATTCGAACCTGCGACCGTAGCAGCGCGTGGTTCCGGAATGAAGCGACTAGAACCGCTCGACCACAGCGGCCGGCTCCAGAATTGCATTCTGTGGTGCAAAAAGAAGAACCATCCAATTAGCGACGTAAGGTCGCTAATGTGTTTAAAATAGTACTGTCACTATGATTTGATGTGTCAGAATTGTATGCAACATTAAACTTTCACTTGTTATGTAAGGACTTCGATTGCAAGGTGAACAAGTCAGAAATGTATATCTGCGTATTTTGCTCATTTCCGTTCAGTGTGACATCGCAACGAAACAAACTCTACGATCTTGTTACACATTTTTCATCTTCGTAAGGTTCTTACACAATGGTATAAGCACTGATGATATAGCCAAGACTTCGAAATCTACACTGGCGAAATGTTAATAATAATAATAATGATAATAATAATAACAAATACACTGTACTTCGTACGTCGAGAGAAGAGCTCTGACAGCTGGCAGCGCAGTTGCCAGTATTCGACACAGACGGGCAGCGAGCCAGCAGCGGTCGCCCAGCACCACGGGAACACTGGGGCGTTGCCACGGTAACGTAGAAGAAAGCTCACGATCTGATTGGCCGTCTTGGATGCGCGAAGCACGTGCGCCAAGGCTGCGTCAACTGTCAGAGCTCTTCTCTCGCTCGCCTTACGCACTGTAGTGAAAAGATAGTATTCAGATTTTCTTACTTTTTCTATTCTTTTCGTTGCTTACTTTCTCCAATGAGATCTTCACTAATGCTCAATGTAAAAAACGAGAAATATATGTTACGTTGAGTTATGAAAATTTAAAATTACGAGTGAAAATGTTACAAAAGGCTTTGACGAATCATCTGGCGCAGCAAGTCCATTCTTCAACCTAACAGGAATGAATTTACATCTTTCTGACTTAATGCTTTCTTAGATGTGTCGTTGTCTTCAGTCGAACATTTCGCAAGTTTTGAGAAAGTTTGGTATGTTAACAATAATGACGGTATGGCTTTGGTGGCTGGGAGACCCTTAGCGGGGCGGTTCGGCCGCCGCTCCACAAGTTCTTTAACGCCACTACGGCGACTTGCGAGTGAATGAAGATGAAATGATGACGAGAGACACACAACACCCAGTCATCTGGTGGCAGAGAAAATCCCCGACCCCGCCGGGAATCGAACCTGGGACCCCGTGCGCGGGAAGCGAGAACGCTACCGCAAGACCACGAGCCGCGGACTTTGGTGTGTTAACTGTTTGCTGGTGGACAACAAAGGTTCTTCTTTTCACATCCCAATTGATTAGGAAATACACCGCCAGAAAGGAGGCGCCCAGAAGTGGAGGAGGAAACGAAATGAAACTTCACAGATCGAGTAAATATATGATGTTATTGCCTTGATTACAAAATTCGAGTAAAATTTTGAAGGGGTAGCACGTTCCCACTTACCATTATGACGCTGCACCCTCTCTGGCCTGGACGCGTGTGCACTGATTCAACTGGGAAAGTAGACGCGAGGCCGTTGTGTGCTCTCCTGAGGCAATCTGGGCACCACTGTTGTAACTGATCCTTGATATCTTGGATGCTGACAATGAGGCAGACCTGACGTCCGATCTGGTCCCACGCACGTTCTATCGGGAACAGATCTGCGGATGTTACTGGCCATGGGAGTAAAGCAGAATCACACCACGGCTCATCAACGAACAGACTGTGACGCCATGCATCAGCAGTCCTAATTTCCGGGTCCTAGTACCACTCCAATTGCAGCCGTTCGTATCGTGCTCCTGGAAAAGTAGCTCCCTAGTTCGATTATTGTTAGTTTCTGGCCAGTGGTGCAGGATGACACAAAATGCTGTAGTGGGTTCATTACTTGAAACGTCCTGGCAGATCAAATGTGGGGGCCGGGCCGGGACTCGAACATGGGACGTTTGCAAGTCCTCTAGTAACTTAGCTACCCAAGAATGACTCACGACCCGCCTTCATAGCTTTACTTCCGCCAATACTTCATCTCCTACCTTCTTCTGTGAAACTTCTTCAGTCAGTAGAGCATTTGACCGAGAAAGGAAAAGGTCCCATGTGCGAGCGACCTCTGTGGCCGAGCGGTTCTAGGCGCTTCAGTCTGGAACTGCGCGACCGCTACGATCGCAAGTTCGAATCCTGCCTCGGGCATGGA
Organism: Schistocerca piceifrons; assembly: GCF_021461385.2. NCBI lineage: Eukaryota > Metazoa > Arthropoda > Insecta > Orthoptera > Acrididae > Schistocerca > Schistocerca piceifrons. The sequence goes on from NC_060142.1 coordinate 453,900,256, forward strand.
TGTGTTTGATGTCCTTAGGTTAGTTAGGTTTAAGTAGTTCTAAGAGACTGATGACCTCAGATGTTAAGTCCCGTAGTGCTCAGAGCCATTTTGAACCCATGTGCGAATCCCGGACCTGTAAAAGCACTTATTATTCCAGAAAGTTTGATATCAATGCACAATCCGTGGCAGAGTGGAAATTCTTTCTAGAGTCCATTACTTGCTCTCGACTGGCTGCTGCACATGTGAAAAAAGTTACGATGCGCTTGGTGCGCAATAGAGCTATCCTCACTTGTGCTGCTCAGATACGGGGTGTTCAAAAAGTCTCACCGCAGTGCCGTATGATTGTTAGCTGTACGTGCCGTATGACTGTTCGCCTGCATGGGTCACTTCCCTTCAAGTGGACTCTCGTAACATTCCACTGTTTCGTTTATCTCAGCCAGTGTCAGTAGTATTGTTGGTGTGTGTCGCTACGTGTTGACGTGAATGTTTAAGTTTAGTTCCTTTGTTCGTTTGTTTCGTTTCTGTCACTGTTAAAATACTAAGTATTGAAGAACGCGCGGTTTTGTTCGAACAAGTGTTCAAATGTGGCAGTAAATACATTGTTTCAGTTCGTCAAACACTTAATTCAGTTTTCCCGGATTCAATACTCCCACATCACGATACTGTGCGAGATTTGAGTAACAAATTTCGAAGTACGGGTTCAGTGAGAGCTGCACCGAGAAGTGGTCGTCCCAGCGTTTTGTCTGAGGATAAACTACTCGGTATTTCCGATAAAATGTCCATGAGTCCGAACAAGTCAGTAAGAAAACTTGCCCAGGAAATCGATGTTAGTGTTGGAACGGAACACACATCTGTAAGGAAAAAATTAGAACTTTTCCCATACAATGCGACAGTCGTGCAAGAACTAAAAAGAACTGATCACGGCAAGGGGCTGCATTATTGTGAATGGTTCAAAAATTTCGTTCAACAGAATGGAAGTGATATTCTTAAGGAAACGTTTTTCACTGATGAGGCGTAGTTTCATTTATCCGGGTACATTAACTCGCAAAATTCTCGTATGTGGAGTACTGCAAATCCATTACGTAATCATGAGGAATCACTTCATTATGTGAAAATAGGACGTTGGATTGCAATTTCTAGACGACAGATCGTGGGTCGCATGTTTTTCAACGCACAACGATACTGCAGTGATATTCTGTACCCATTCATAGGAGAACTTGCATTAAGTGAAATACTGAACGCTTATTTTCAACAAGATGATGCAACCGCGCATACAGCTAGCGTTTCAGTGTCACTGCTTGCTGATGTTTTTGGTGATCGCATAATTTCACAGGGAATTTGGCCTCCACGATCGCCTGATCTAACACCACCTGACTTTATATTCTGGGGTGCTGCGTAAGGAACTGTCTATAAAAACCATCCAAAATCCATCGATGAACTGAAAACTGCAATATCCACTTTCACTTCTTCTGTTACAGAAGAAAAGTTAGAACTTGTGTTTGGAACCATGATTAGACGAATTGAACTGTGTATTCAACAACAGGGGGGACACTTTCAACATTTAATGGGAAAATTTTGTAAGTAAAAATGAATATTCAATTAATTAATAACTTGTATTGCACTGAGTTTCATTTCTGTATATTCACTGAGGCATACGGCACGCGCGGCTAACGATCATACGGCACTGCAGAGAGACTTTTTGAACACCCCATATAACTGTCGACAAACTTGACGACGAGTATTTCTGCACTTACGTTCTCATGCAGTCCAATATTGGGCCTCTATCGCATCCTGCTATACCCATTGTCATACATCGTACACAGCTATAACCACATAGGGTACCAACAAACAGGCAGTTTCGAGCCGTGTTGTAACAAGTTATGACCTATCGCTGCACAGATGGCGCACATAATCGGGGCCTTATTATGCTTCTACCATAAGAAGACGTTGAAATAGACGTGTCTATCTCCCGACGAGGCCCACGAGAGATAGCCCGTACCGCCTACGTCGTAGCACGTGACACTGAAAATATTACGAGTGCCAGGAGCCGTCTACGGCGGGTACCGAGTAACTACTTCAGACGAGTTTAACAATTCTTGACTGCATCTTTGAATGCGTGCAAGTTCTCGATGTTGTTGTGGTCTTCAGTCCTGAGACTGGTTTGATGCAGTACTCCATGCTACTGTATCCTGTGCAAGCTTCTTCCTCCCCCAGTACCTACCGCAACCTACATCCTTCTTAATCTGCTTAGTGTATTGATCTCTTGGTCTTCCTCTACGATTTTTACCCTCCACGCTGCCCTCGAATACTAAATTGGTGATCCCTCGATGTCTCAGAACATGTCCTACCAACCGATCCCTTCTTCTAGTCAAGTTGTGCCACAAACCCCTCTTCTCTCAAATTCTATTCAGTACCTCCTCATTAGTTATGTGTTCTACCCATGTAATCTTCAGCAATCTTCTGTAGCACCACATTTCGAAAGCTTCTATTCTCTTCTAGTCCAAACTATTTATCGTCCATGTTTCACTTCCATTCATGGCTTCACTCCATACAAATACTTTCGGAAACGACTTCCTGAAACTCAAATCTATGCTCAGTGTTAACAATTTTCTCTTCTTCAGAAACGCTTTCCTTCTCGTTGCCAGTCTACATTTCATATCCTTTCTACTTCGACAGTCATCAGTCATTTCGCTACCCAAATAGCAAAACTCCTTTACTACTTTAAGTGTCTCATTTCCTAATCTAATTCCCTCTGCATCAACCGACTTAATTCGACTACGTTTCATTATCCTCGTTTTGCTTTTGTTGATGTTCATCTTATATCCTCCTTTCAAGACTCTGTACATTCTGTTCAACTGCTCTTCCAAGTCCTTTGCTGTCTCTGACAGAATTACAATGTTATCGACAAACATCAAAGTTTTTATTTCTTCTCCATGGATTTTAATACCTACTCCGATTTTTTCTTTTGTTTGCTTTACTACTTGCTCAATATACAGATTGAATAACATCGGGGAGAGGCTACAATCCTGTCTCACTCCCTTCCCAACCACTGCTTCCCTTTCATGTCCCTCGGCTCTTATAACTGCCACCTGTTTTCTGTACAGATTGTAAATAGCCTTTCATTCCCCGTATTTTACCCCTGCCACCTTCACAATTTGAAAAAGCTTCCTCTAAGTCTACAAATGCTAGAGACGTAGGTTTGCCTTTCCTTAATCTGTTTTCTAAGATAAATCGTAGGGTCAGTATTGCCTCACGTGTTCCAACATTTCTACGGAATCCAAACTGATCTTCCCCGGGGTCGGCTTCTACCAGTTTTTCCATTCGTCTGTAAAGAATTCGCGTTAGTATTTCACAGCAGTGACTTATTAAACTGATAGTTCTGTAATTTTCACATCTGTGAACACCTGCTTTCTTTGGGATTGGAATTATTATATTCTTCTTGAAGTTCTCCATAGCACACGACAAAATTTAGACTTGTAGTCGGTACCTTATCAATTAAATATTGACTTCCTGCACGGAGCCGATCCTTCCTGAAGTGTGGCGGACACGCCTACTAGTGTAACGCCTCAAATTCGTTGCAGGGCCTGTATATCTCATTGGCTCCGATCCTCCGATCTGTGACGCCACATAGAACGCTGATACCAGGAACTACTTCCTCCATCTGCCAAGTAGAGCGCAGATAACGTTTCTGCTGTCGATTGTGAATAAAAGAAGATGCACTCCTTCACTCGGTCAGCTACCGTCCAGCTACAGGCCAGCTGCCGATCAGTTATCACAGTTTTAATAAATGCTGCCTATCTGTAGCCCGGCAGCTATCAACGAGTGGCTGTCGGACAGAAAGAGCCGAGTGTTTATTACTGTTTGCGATGAACTGCAAACTGTCTAACAGCAGTCCAGACTGATCTATTAGATTAGTTAGTCATTACTGAGACTGGGTTCTTAACTTGTACAGTGCCACGCCTGTTCATTATAAAAGTCGAATATTTATCTTGTACTTTATTTCCATAAATGATCGTTAATGATTTCCTACTGCGTTGCCCGTCTCATTTGTTTCAGTGGTATTCGCCCTGTGACGAGAATAGGTGCAAGTTTGCGAGCACCCAAACTAAATACAGGAACAACTTTTCTGTGCTAAGTGGATCGCTTCCTGCTATCTTTTATGTTGAGTGCCAACTCATTTGGCTAGTACAACATAAAACATCTGACTGCCACACAAATCTGGATGTTTCGCGATTCGACCAGCCGTCCAAATGGAGACCTACAGGCAGGTTTCACAACGCTTTCTCACACGAGTACATGGTATTTCCGTGTTCCTCATAGTGTTCACTAAACATGCGATGCTGTTAACGCCCCTTATATACCCTGACAAGCCTCACCTTGATTTTGTGGACACTCACAAGATTTCTTGTACGTAACACAATACTGATGGAATTTGTATCGGTTTCGTTTCCCTGTCAACCAACGAAGTATTAACGCTATGCCACCCCGATAGTGACTTCGGAAATCAAAACTCGGCTTGTCCTATTAGAACAAGTATACTCTAATTTAGCTGTCTCTTCACCTCCGAGTACCATTTTCCATTCGTCAAGTTGACCCTGTGAGACGCATTCAGCGTTTAAATACTTCTACTAATTTACTTTACCTTTTAGTTCATAAAGTAAAATAACATAATGCGCACTTGTACCTTACTGGAATGTAAAATTCGGTTTCAAACATGAAATGGAACCGCTGTACTTCCTTACTCGTACGGTGACCATCACAAAAGTTCTACACTCACCTCTGCGAATGGGTTAGTATTTCTATCAGAAAATGACAGGATGTTGGTCTGTGTTGTATGTTGTGCATACTTCTGAGCGAGATCACCTATTAATATGGTCTTATCTGAGATACAGTGCGCAGAAATTTTCAAAGGGTACAAGTTAGAGCAGAGGGGAAAAAGTGTCATTGCAAGCCTTGAAAATAAAAAGAATTATGTTGTTAAGAAGCCAATTTATGCAAGAGTGGAAGGATTGTTAGTACCAGAGAAGTTACCGTTGTTGCTATGCTTCGGCGATGTCTCGTGAGACAACTGCATAAGTTGCACTACTTGAGCTTCGCAAAAGGAAATTTCATTGAAATACATTATACTGAGACTTCAGAGGGAAATGAAGAAGCCATTCACAAGGTATTTGTTTAAGTACGATGATCCAGCAAGAGGCGGCTCCGTAAACGTACCAGATATTGCCGCGCTACATATTTAGCCGTTCCTCTTTCCCTACACAGTACTCCGCCAGCATATTAGAATCAAGTTAAACACAGCCCTTTACGTGAGTGGGCATGATTTATCGAGTAAGGCACTTCCTAGTTGTGGGAATCAATGTAAAAGCGCTGCCTGAGGCGTGTTCAGAAAGCGATAGTGAGGGAGGCCTTTCCGGTCCCAGCAGCATGTAAATACAGTCGAATATATTTGTAGGTGCGGCCTCGGTACGTGGAGAGGATGTTTTATCAGCTGCCGGAGGCAGGGCGGAAGTGACGCAACGCGCTCTGAAAAGCGATGCTGCTCGTCGGCGACAAGAGAGAACACGACAGCCGGGCGGACCTAGTCGCTACCTACTGGCAGGAATTGCCGCTACAGCTCTATATGCGTGTTGAAGGGCTAGGCAAATATTTCTCCTCTCAAGGTGCATTCACAGTACGTGAAACAGCCTCACTATGTAAACATGGTCTCTACCATGAAACGTGTTGCGCGAGGCTGTTTTGCGGCTCAGCTGACCCCAACTCTGCATTTGGGGCGCACATTCAAGAGCCTCACTTCGGCACGGGAATCGCCTGGTGTAAACGTCTCTGCTAGTTGTACGCAAAACGATAAACCAGGAGGAAAGTACGAGAATTTGTCTCTTTTGTGGGATCTCAAAGAAGTATTAAATTGGGTGAAATGGGAGGATGCGTGGGAGGAAATCAGCACAGAAGAAGGGGAATGCATGATGCATGGAAAGAAATGAGCGTAGAACTGACACTTTATTCAAATAGTTTTGTGTTGATCAGCTACAATGAAGAAAATCGTTTCAAACCTAATATTTACTCGATTTTTTAATAGCTAAGAAATAGTTTATTTTTTAAAAGTTGCAACAATTATATTTCCGTAATATGTGTATTTCAAATACATGTTTCTAAGGGTAGTTAAAATATGACTAGTCATTCTTTTTTTTATATATTACTAAAGGGTTTCAATCATAGCAAACTCCTGGGACATACCTGATATCATAATCTTTGACACTTTAATCAGATATTGTAAACTTCTGTATGACGCATCCACCTCAAGAAATCAGTGGATCATAGTCAACCATTCTCGAACAATCACTGCTTCTGTAGGTTTCGTTTCCATGTTTCGAATTTTGAAACGTCGGCGCTACAAGATATTCAGAATATCCAGTCGAGCTGGTGAAATTCCTGATGGAGCATTTAAAGCTTCCACTTGTTGGCTCAAATGGCTCTGAGCACTATGAGACTTAATTTCTGAGGTCATCAGTCCCCTAGAACTTAGAACTACTTAAACCTAACTAACCTAAGGACATCACACGCATCCTTGCCCGAGGCAGGATTCGAACCTGCGACCGTTGCGGTCGCGCGGTTCCAGACTGTAGCGCCTAGAACCGCTCGGCCACCCCGGCCGGCCTTCCGCTTGTGTTTGCCTCATAAGCGGGTTGCCATGCCTGGAATATCAGCGCAAAAATTATCTTGCTCCCTTACTGGCAGCATCGTTTGTTTACTTTTTAACATATACTGTAGACTCGGGGGATCGGGGATACAGCATTCGGACCAGGGCACGCCAACAGTAACTTTTTCCTATGTTGCCTGACCATTTCCTGCTCTGTTTCGCTCAACTTTATTCTCTGCGTGAGTGCAATACAACACTAAAATACAAGGACGGGAAAAATTGCGACACCAAAAAATAATTAATGCAGCGTAATGAAATTTTGGGAATACATTTGTCCCGATAAAATATTTTAGCGATTAACATTACAGTATAAAAGATTAATGTAGGCGCGAGATAAGCAGTTGCAAATGTGAAATCCTGGTACATTAAAAACTGGCGCAACCCCCAAAATGTTGAATAAGTCCATGCAAACTTGCATGAATTGTGTTACACGGGTGCCGGATGTCAGTTTGTTTGATGGAGCTCCGTGCCTGTTGCTTTCGGTCGGTCAATACAGGGCCGCTTAATGCTCTTTGTGGATGTTGCTGGAGATGTCGTCCGATGATGCCCCATATGTCCTCGACTGGAGAAAGAGCCTGATCGTGGAGGCGAGGCGAGGCAACAAGTCGACATTCTGGTACGTTGGCTGATTTGGGTGAGAGGACCAAATAGCTAGGTCATCGGTCCTGTCGGATTAGAAAAGGTTGGGACAGGAAGTCGGCCGTTCCTCTTCCAAAGGAACCATCCCGGCATTTACCTGAAGTGATTTCGAGAAATCACTCGAAACTCGGTAGAGCAACAGCAACAGCAGTATGCGGGCAAGCGTTACCGTGTTGGATAACAACTCCTAGAATGCTGTTTACGGACAGCAGTACAACAGGTCGAATCACCAGACTGAGGTAGAAATTTACACTCAGTGTACGTGATATAACTACAAGCGCGCTCCTGCTCTCATATGAAATCGCTCCGCAGGCCATAACTCCAGGTGAAGGTGAAGGTCCATCGTGTGTATCACACAGCCAGATTCGTTGCAGGTACTGAACTGGCCTCCTTGTGACCAACACACGGCCCTCACTTGCAGCTACGCAGAACGAACCTGCATCAGAAAACACAAGAGGTCCCCATTTTGCTATCGAAAGAGCTCTCGACTGAATCCACTGAAGTCGTAAATGGCGGTGTTTGTGGTCAGCGGAATGCACACTACAGGGCGTCTGCCTCAAAGCTGACCTTGAAGTAATCGATTTGCAACAGTTGGTTGTATCACTGCTTTGTCAACAGCTGCTCAAACTGCTGCTCAGATTCAGCACTATGCACCAGAGCCACACGTCGGACACGGTTTTCTTCCATCTACGTAGTGCCACGTGGCTATCTGGAGCCCGGTCTTCTTGCGACCGTACGTTCTTGTAACCGCCGCTGCCAGTCACGTACCATGGCCATATTCTTACCATGTCTTTCTACAGTAACGCAGAAGGAGCATCCATACTCTCGTAGCCCTATTATACGACCTCGTTCAAATTCAGTGAGGTCTAGATAATGGCGTCTTTGTCGCGTTAAAGGCGTTCTCGATTAACATCAGCCCACCTCGTCCAATCTCAACAGTTACGAACATTCACGACCGTTACAGTGTGTATTTAAAGCTGATCGGCATCCTTATACTGGTATTACTAGCGTCACTCTTATACGAATGGTGTGAAATTTGAGCAGACATCATCTTCCGGATGTAGAAACACTAATAGCAACTTTAGATTGTCGCACAACTCCTTCTTGGTGTTGCCATTTTTTTCTCGTCAGTATATAACAGCCTGCTGTTGGATGTAATTTATTTACATAAAGTAATGCAAAAGGTGGACTAAACTATTACAATGCTAACTTAGTGTCTACTATCGTAATACCTGTGTGCGTAAAATTATATCACATCTCCTTACAATTATTAAATACACTATTCTTTGCATAACGCAAACTGGCAGCAGACTGTCATAGTACGAACATCTGCTGTAACAATATTTATGTGTCTCTAATAATTGTTTTTGTTTTGTTTTGTCTTTCATCCCATCACTAGGTCAACTGGTATTGCTTATAATCCCATAGCTGTTTATAGATAAAGTTATAACCTTATTCTGTGAGCAAATATGCGTGATGATGAGTTAACATGGTGGAGTCCTGTACGAGAAGAGCAAATAAAAACATAGAGAAACTAACAAGGGAGGCCACGAAGTTGGGATCACGCCTTTACTTCAAACTTTATACACCTTTAGTAAGCAATTCAAAAAGGTTCAAATGGCTCTGAGCACTATGGGACTTAACATCTGTAGTCATTAGTCCCCTAGAACTTAGAACTACTTAAACCTAACTAACCTAAGGACATCACACACATCCATGCCCGAGGCAGGATTCGAACCTGCGACCGGAGCGGTCACGCGGTTCCAGACTGAAGCGCCTAGACCGCGTGGCCACACCGGCCGGCCAGTAAGCAATTAAAACAACATGATGTGTAAGTAGTAAGATGAACTACTCTCGCAATTTCAAGAAAATCTCAATAGAAGTTTTACGTGTCTGTAATACAACTGATGTTTCCGTGCGAAGGTGCCGGCTGTGAGAACTCCCGGTGATCAAGTGATTAACGATCGCGTTGTGTAAGACGATTATGGACGAGACGTCGGTACCAATCCGTTCACTTTTATTTTTTACCCAACATTTTTATTGTCACTGGTCACATTTTCATGAAGCTGTAGCGAATTTCATATGTTGCTTGACTATTTACTACCTGCAATTAAATTTTCAAGGAAGAGGGACAGGCATGGAAAACCCAAGTAAAACACCGATAAATATTGATGCGAATGGCGTTACTCACAATACGTAATATAGTAAGACACAATGAGCCAGACCGCAAGAGTAATGTACAGTTACTCGTCGGATATGCTCTCGACATCACACGTGTCAGTATGGTATTTGACGTACCGATATTGAAAACACTAACTGAAACTTCGTGCAAATATTCATGCAAATACACGTGTTTTAATCAATATAATACCTCTCAAATGTCATTATAAATTAAATAATATGACCAGTGATGAAATAAATAGGTTAATTATGAAGTTTGAGGTGTTGTCGAACAGTCGCCTCGTACGTTTTCGTCTTACGAAGTTCGAATGCTTGCCACTTGACCACTATGAACTCTAACCTCTGGCACCTACGCACAGATACAACAGTTACATAACAGACACGTAAAACTTCTCTTGCTATTTTCTCAAAATTCCCAGAGTAATGCACCTTACTTCTTACACGTTACGTTATTTTAATGGCCTACTAACGGTGCACAAAGTAATCTGTGATCCCAGCGTCGTGCAATCCCTCTGTAAGTCTGTATGGGACTTGAAATTCACTTCTTTCTAACAGAAATACAGTGTTTTAACTATTGCTTCACTTCACCGTACAAACAGCTCTTGACGTGCCGAAGAAATTTACTCGTCAGTTACGGCGGTTGAGTGGACGAGCCCTCCGCTCGGGCGATATTCGATAGGAGAATCGAGACGGAATGACGTCAGCTGGGCATGGGATATGGGAGATGGACGAGGATTAATGGTAGGCAACAGATCTGAACCCCAGATTAAATAAAGCAAAGCTATACAGCCTGATAAGAGGGGAGCGTGTGCCTTTCAGATGATGCCTCCGATAGGGGGCAGCGCAAGCGATGCTAATAACGTTAATGATAGCCGCTGCGATGAGAGCGTCGCCATTAGGGCGCGAGCTGACTTGCATGTAAATCGCCGATGGGCGGCGGCCGATACGAAAGAAACGCGGCGCAACGGCGCCTAATACGGCCCGCGTCCACGCCTTCATATATCAGTCTCATTACCGACACACGCTATCACGGCTCATCGGCCGTTGCGCGAAATACGGACGAGCAAATATTGGAGGAGCAGATATGGGACGATCCTGGTAATTTAGCTCCATAACTGGCAGCTTTGACCATACGGGGAGAAGTAAATTGGTTACTAATTATTTTGAACGCGACCGTAGCGCGTGCAGTACGGGCTTGTATTGCAGCCGCGTGCGTGTTTATCTCGATGGCGGGAGGACGGCGCGCACCTAGTATAAACTGCAGCAGAGGTTAATCGGACAGAACAGCCGTTAACTCGTGCAAAAATCCACAGCAACAGCTGCAGATTTTTTTCATTCGGCTTTGAGTCTCTGTGTATGACTACAGTTGTAAATAAGCGAGTGTTTAACCCCTGGTGCGACTTATCTAATTCATGTTAACAAAAACGCAGGTAACTTATTTCTAGCACAGCATTCGATTAAAGTTTAAATGTATCCCTCAAATAAGTTCACATCACTGACCAAGTGATAAAATAAGTTTTTCTACATCTTATACCACGTGATAGTCGACCGACCGAAGTGTCATACTCCGTCGTTCATCATCGGCATAGAGTGTAAATATCTATGGAGAGAGCATAGCCTACTGCGCATGTTCTCTAGATCAAACGGGGCTAGTCACGTGGTATTGGGACGTCGCTGCTTGTCTTCAATTTGTGGTATCAGCGAAACTGTAATATTACACATATTCACCTGTTTTTACATACGTTCCTACACGTTTTAGTAGTAGTAACAGCCATGGTGAAGTATTGTTGTTGCTACGGATGTAAAGAGAAGTGCGTGAAAGGAGGACCAGTTACTTTTCATAGGTACGAACATTAAATCTCTAATAGTGAGTATCATATTGATGTAAGGCACTTTATATGTTTAAAAATATTGAGACGCAGTGTTATAATACCGGGTGATCAAAAAGTCAGTATAAATTGGAAAACTTAATAAACCACGGAATAATGTAGGTAGAGAGGTAAAAATTGACACACATGCTTGGAATGACATGGGGTTTTACTGGAACAAAAAAAACAAAGTTCACAAAATGTCCGACAGATGGCGCTGGACAGCAAAACTGCTACCGCGACGGGTGAGAGGTACGCCGATATGTTACAGAATCGCATCATCCACAGAGTGGCTGAGAAGCAACTGCTCGAAGGTACGATGTTTATGCAGGATGGCGCTTTACCCCATATTGCTAGACACTTGAAAGATCTCTTGCGCGCGTCGTTTGGTGATGATCGTGTGCTCAGCCGCCACTTTCGTCATGCTTGGCCTCCCAGGTCCCCAGACCTCAGTCCGTGTGATTATTGGCTTTGGGGTTACCTGAAGTCGCAAGTGTATCGTGATCGACCGACATCCCTAGGGATGCTGAAAGACAACATCCGACGCCAATGCCTCACCACAACTCCGGAAATGCTTTACAGTGCTGTTCACAACATTATTCCTCGACTACAGCTATTGTTGAGGAATGATGTTGGACATATTGAGCATTTCCTGTAAAGAACATCATCTTTCCTTTGTCTTACTTTGTTATGCTAATTATTGCTATTCTGATCAGATGAAGCGCCATCTGTCGGACATTTTTTGAACTTTTGTATTTTTTTGGTTCTAATGAAACCCCATGTCATTTCAAGCATGTGTGTCAATTTGTACCTCTCTATCTACATTATTCCGTTTTTTATTCAGTTTTCAAATTTATACTGACTTTTTGATCATCCGGTATATTGTAGAGGAAATTAATGCGCTTTTTTTTTGCCTGTATCTTTACCAGAGAAATGATAGATAAATTTTCAAGTGCGCTCAATCTGCAAGTCAGTGTTTACGAATTCGTGCTATATTCATCTGCAGATAAAATTTATATGTTGTTGTTGTTGTGGTCTTCAGTCCAGAGAGTGATTTGATGTAACTGACCATACTACTCAATCCTGTGCAAGCCTCTTCGTCTTCCAGTACCTACCGCAACCCACACCATTCTGAATCGGCTTAGTGTATTCGTCTCTTGGTTTACCTCTACTATTTTTGCCCTCCACGCCGCCCTACAGTACTAAATCGGTGATCTCTTGTTGCCTCAGAACAATCCCTATAGGCCGATCCCTTCTTCTAGTCAAGTTGTACCACAAATTTCTCTTCTCCCCAGTCCATTCAATACCTCCTCATTAGTTACATCATCTACCCATTTAATCTTCAGCATTCAAAAATTCATTTCGGCATTCAAAATTGAATTTACATAAGACAGTGTAAACTGCTTATTTGCTGTAGCAATTTCTTTGCTACAAATGCGATTTTCTCCCCTTCCTGAGATGCATTGGCGCCCAATACAGTTTCATTGTGACGTAATTAGTTAGAACAGAGATAAGACAACAGAAAACTTAAAAAGGTATTGTTGGTTGTCACTTCTTTTCCCGCACCCGAAGAAACTGATGTATGATACTGTGCAGAAAAAGCACAGTACCCTTGCTCTTCACAGCTTTAAAACTATTTTAGTTCCTAGTATATAATTGTTAAGATGTCTATAAAACACTTATACAAAGTTTGAGGATACTTCTGAAGGTGATTTCTCTGTTCTAGCGAAGTAATAACATTCAAAATACGCTAACCGCTATACCGACTAAACATCTGCCGTCCCCATAATACGTGACTTGAGCAGCAGGAGATATTGCGGCCAGATTTCTCGTTCTGCGCATCTGAATGCTCACTGCATAGATATTTATCATTATCAGATGTGGTATGGAATCATAGACAATAGTGCACTTCCATGGTAAGTAGTCAGATTTCCATTGCGCCAGGAGACTGACAGATAAAGAGACCATAGGTAGCGTGAAGAAGATGTGGGAGGCTTGCATACTATGTTGTTTGAGGAAACGCAACGCTAAGATTGCACTTAAGGTTGAATGTAAACTTGGCCTCAAAACTGCCTCGAAATTTCAGTTACTGCCGACAGCATCTGCAATTCATAGAAGTAGTGGTGGTGGATGATAACCAAAACTCCCTCACGCATGATACTCGTTCCCAAATGAATGGCAGATAATTTAAGCTATTTTCAATAGTGTGTGTAATAATTTTGGTTAGTTGTAGCAGCAGACAAGGTACTTGGGTAGTTTAAGGCTCATTTGTAATTGCACTGGAGGACGCAAGTACAAGTTTGCTATACCATATGTCATTGCTAGGCAGATCGGCTCAGAATGATTATCATGAACACCTGACACTGTCAGCCGTATTGGAGCCGCCGGCCGGTGCGGCCGTGCGGTCTAGGCGCTTCAGTCTGGAACCGCGTGACCGCTCCGGTCACAGGTTCGAATCCTGCCTCGGGCATGGATGTGTGTGATGTCCTTAGGTTAGTTAGGTTTAAGTAGTTCTAAGTTCTAGGGGACTAATGACCACAGATGTTAAGTCCCATAGTGCTCAGAGCCATTTGAACCATTCTTTGTATTGGAGCCGACGTCAGAATCCACACATGGCTGTTCTTTTTATTACAGACTTTTATTCGCACGCATCTCACAAAAACACACAGTGATTACGAGTTTCAGAGAAATTAAATCGTCGTCTTAGATTATTTGCACAGAAGAAAACTTTGCAGGGCCAATCCATTTCATCGACTGTCCACATTAATTGGACATAACTTATAGGGACGATATTCCAGAGTACCGTCTCTCTTTGTACAATAACAGAGTAGGTGCTATTGCATGACGAAAGGTGGCACTATGAAATGTCGTCTCCATAAGTTGTGTGCAGCTAATGTGAACCGTCATCAAAATGGATTGGCAGTGTAAAAATTTTTTCTTTACGACAGATCTGAAGGTGGCGATTTAATTTCGCTGACACTAATAATCATTGTATATTTTTATGCAATCTGGGCGAATAAACTTCTGTAATAAGGAGAACAACAGTGCCAGGAATTATTACCTACAGTGGAATGCATAGTTAAGTATGTCTTTTATGGCTTGGGAAAAGAATGGGGCCGAAATCGTTAGTCAAAATAAAAATAGCTATACATGTGTACTGCACGATGCAATTCCTAACATTTGCTAATTATTTAATTTGTAAACAGACTTTACGGAGACGCTGTATTAGTGGTGACACATGTTTCTGGCTGCAGCGCGATATGTCCTGTACAACATCCAGCGTCGTCTTGCCTCCGCAGCCGGGGTGGGTGCATCAGATTCGTGCGATTGCGCTCCACTCTGAGATAGCTGGGTGTAATCCTGGGGGTGGAAGGACTGCTTAGCCAGCAAGGAGACCAGAGAGGGTACTTAACACTGAATTCGGGTTTACGGTACATAATCAAAAACCGCAACCCTAACGACTAACTGAAAGAAGAATAACATGCTTGATAATTGTAAAATAGACACTGTGGATAGGATGACGGAATTCAGCTACCTGGAGGGTAACGTTCTTCAATGAGTTGAAGTAAGAGAGACGTCAGAGTCTGGAAATCTTTTCTGTTTTCAGGAACTGGGTTTACTGGTTTCTGTAGAACAGTAGCGGAAGTAGTTTATAAAACTATACGTCCAACACAGAATTGTGTAGATGATTCTCTTGGACAGATAAGAAAATGTGGAATAGGAATTTGAGTTAGATGGCAAAGCTCATGAAAGTAAAATCTACAAAGAGCACAAATGATTTCAGGTTAGATTCTTAATGTTGTGTTACGGATCAACAGAGAGGAAAAATTGTAAGTGTAGACATTGATACTAATATATGACTGAGATTATCGAGGATGTTCAGTGTATCCGACAGTCAGACGTGAAAAGTGCTATTGGACGAAGGAGAGGTTGGTAGCAGCACAGCTTATAGATTCATAATTGTACTTAATGGGATACAACGCTTGAAGGTATTTGCCAATAAGGTCACAATGAACATTCAAGAATGGCAGGAATCGGTACTTCAGCATGGGAGAAAACATTATTGAAATGGAAATGAAGTCCCATGCTTCTTTACAGAGCGTGGGTGAACGATGCGGAAGACCCGCACCGCCTTACTAGGCAAGGTCCTAATGGAGGTGGTTTGCCGTTGCCTTCCTCCGACCGTAATGGGGATGAATGATGATGATGAAGACGACACAACAACAAACAGTCTTCTCGAGGCAGGAAAAATCCCTGACCCCGCCGGGAATCGAACCCGGGACCCCGTGCTCGGGAAGCGAGAACGCTACCGGAAAACATTATTAAAAGACACCAAATATCTACGTCTTTATTTCTATTAACGAAAGAGCCTATGTTTCTGCTAATACATCGAATCTCATACTGGAGAGTGTGATTCGAAACATTCGTCACCCATTCAGCTGATGAATTTCGTGGTTTGTTTGAATCTGTTCCTTACCTATCCCAAAACGGTTCCGTTAAGTAAACAACAACCGTTTCGTGCTTTAACCATGTCCTTTCAGCGATAATACCCCATAATGTAGACGGGTTATAAAATTCCCATTTTTATGTACTTTTGTGGGCATGAATTGTACGTAACACTCCATTTTGTTATATGGCATAGTAGTCAACAACATCTTGAAGCTATTACTGTGCTCGATGTTGGAGCGCCTAGTCCTTCGGCGGGTTATAAATCTCTTAAACAGGAGAGTAAATTACAGCGAAATTCGCGTATGACTGGGTTTTGTTTCAGGTCCAAATGAGTGGCGTGCGCTGCCGGTTTATGGAGCTGGAGGTGATTTACACGAGATGAGCTGTCGGGCGCGCTTTTTAAGGGCCGCGCATGAGCGCTGTTACCGCCGTAATGCGGCCGCCACGCTGTGGGCGGATTTATGGGGGCGGTGCTCAGTTTCGGTTGGTGCGCCGCTGCACCACCGCGTGAGGGAACGACTAAGCCATGCTGGCAGTGGACATCTCAAATGACTGGATTCTCGCTGGCGGCATTCGAGCCCAGCGGGCCAACAAAAACAGGTCGTGACTGCTCGAACGTATGAATAACAGTGGTAAATATACAAAATGCTTCATCAGGTAAGAAACACGTTACGTAGCTTACGATAATTTATTTAAGTATATGGGGTGTACCAGGAGAAATTAACGGATCCTTGCGGTCGGTACGCGGTTGCTGTGTGCCACGCAGAGCGCCAATAAACTTCGCATAGTTTAGCGAAAGTTGTTGAAGATGATCGATGGTGCCTCGCCTAGTGACAGCCGACTAGGTGCCTACCGCGGGTACGTGATCTTACTGTCAGTAAAGTGATACTCGTGGAATCTCAGCTGCACAGCCAACTCTCTCCCACAGAAGACACAGAAAATTTATTGCTAAAAAGAAATTCAAATTCCAAATGCATTCCAATACTTGATGAGCCCATAAGTGCCATTACATTGTGAAGAAGCTGTACAGAGTCCAGGAGCCGTGTTGTACGGTCACTCGCCTGTTGCCGCTCCGCTCAGAGAGTGCTCGCCCTTCTGATGGCGAGTGAGGAAACTGACGGTCTCGGGATACCGCAAACACTTGCAAAGCGGGTGGTGGGAAACGAATGCCAGTCCCTCGGCTTCACCATGCTGTTGCACTGCTCTAGAATCGGCCACGTACTGAGTATCCGTAGGACTTACAGCTTTTACTTATTTATTCCCTTGGAAGCCACTTTCCTTGCAGCAGTATTCTATAATTTCTTTTGATACGATTTCATGTGTGAACGATCCACTTTAAGTCAATGTTATCTCACCTTCAGGTACCTCTTGGAATTGATTGTACACACAATAAGTGAACATTAAAATTACATTAAAAATACAGCGTCTATGAAACTGACTTCAAATGCAATAAAATATCAGTATCTTCCAAGATGACAGAGATAAAGAAACAGATCAATTAACACAGATAATATGGCAAACAATACAACTTTTTGAAGAGATGGAGAAGACAAAACGTTAATATTGTAGAGAGGGTGTGAGGGTTTGCAGGGGAAACAGAAATTCTGTCTCTGTGAAAGTTGTTGCTGTTGTTGTTGTGGTCTTCAGCCCTGAGACTGGTTTGATGCAGCTCTCCATGCTACTCTACCCTGTGCAAGCTTCTTCATCTCCCAGTACCTACTGCAACCTACAGCCTTCTGAATCTGCTTAGTGTATTCATCTCTTGGTCTCCCTCTACGATTTTTTCCCTCCACGCTGCCCTCCAATGCTAAATTTGTGATCCCTTGATGCCTCAAAACATGTCCTACCAACCGATCCCTTCTTCTAGTCAAGTTGTGCCACAAACTTCTCTTCCCCCAATCCTATTCAATACCTCCTCATTAGTTACGTGATCTACCCACCTTATCTTCAGCATTCTTCTGTAGCACCACATTTCGAAAGCTTCTATTCTCTTCTTGTCCAAACTAGTTATCGTTCATGTTTCACTTCCATACATGGCTACACTCCATACAAATACTTTCAGAAACGACTTCCTGACACTTAAATCTATACTCCATGTTAACAAATTTCTCTTCTTCAGAAACGATTTCCTTGCCATTGCCAGACTACATTTTATATCCTCTCTACTTCGACCATCATCAGTTATTTTACTCCCTAAATAGCAAAACTCCTTTACTACTTTAAGTGTCTCATTTCCTATTCTAATTCCCTCAGCATCACCCGATTTAATTTGACTACATTCCATTATCCCCGTTTTGCTTTTGTTGATGTTCATCTTACATCCTCCTTTCAAGACACTGTCCATTCCGTTCAACTGCTCTTCCAAGTCCTTTGCTGTCTCTGACAGAATTACAATGTCATCGGCGAACCTCAAAGTTTTTACTTCTTCTCCATGAAATTTAATACCTACTCCGAATTTTTCTTTTGTTTCCTTTACTGCTTGCTCAATATACAGATTGAATAACATCGGGGAGAGACTACAACACTGTCTCACTCCTTTCCCAACCACTGCTTCCTTTCATGCCCCTCGACTCTTATAACTGCCATCTGGTTTCTGTACAAATTGTAAATAGCCTTTCGCTCCCTGTATTTTACCCCTGTCAACTTCAGAATTTGAAAGAGAGTATTCCAGTTAACGTTGTCAAAAGCTTTCTCTAAGTCTACAAATGCTAGAAACGTAGGTTTGCCTTTTCTTAATCTTTCTTCTAAGATAAGTCGTAAGGTTAGTATTGCCTCACGTGTTCCAACATTTCTACGGAATCCAAACTGATCTTCCCCGAGGTCCGCTTCTACCAGTTTTTCCATTCGTCTGTAAAGAATTCGCGTTAGTATTTTGCAGCTGTGACTTATTAAACTGATAGTTCGGTAATTTTTACATCTGTCAACACCTGCTTTCTTTGGGATTGGAATTATTATATTCTTCTTGAAGTCTGTGGGTATTTCGCCTGTCTCATACATCTTGCTCACCAGATGGTAGAGTTTTGTCATGACTGGCTCTCCCAAGGCCATCAGTAGTTCTAATGGAATGTTGTCTACTCCCGGGGCCTTGTTTCGACTCAGGTCTTTCAGTGCTCTGTCAAACTCTTCACGCAGTATCTTATCTCCCATTTCATCTTCATCTACATCCTCTTCCATTTCCATAATACTGTCTTCAAGTACATCGCCCCTGTGAAAGTTAGAATCTACAAATCAAAGTTCGATAATTAAGAATTAAAACAAAATCATATTCAAATTATTATTGACAATTAATTCATTAGACGTAATATTAATAGAAACCTGTGCGAACACAAATCTCATAAAGGTAGCCTGAAGTTGAACGTGATAGTAAATTGTGCAAGTAATGAGTGACTGTCGTGAAATTGGTCAGTGTACAATACAACTAGTCAAGGTAGTAGGTAATTCATCGCTATCCTGAGTGAAAGTGAAGAAGAATGAGTACAGAATATGGACTGAGAGTAAATCGAATAAAGACGAAAGTAATGAGATGCAGAAGAATTGAGAACAGCGTGAAACCTCACATCAAGATTGATAGTCACGAAGTAGATGAAGTTATGGACTTCTGTTACCTAGGCAATAAAATAACCAATGACGGACGGAGCAAGGAGGACATCAAAAGCAGACTAGCAATGGCAAAAAGGGCATTCCTGGCCAAGAGAAGTCTACTAATATCAAACATAGGCCTTAATTTGAACGAAGAAATTTCTAAGAATGTACGTCTGGAGTGCAGCATTGTATGGTAGTAAAACATGGACTGTGGGAAAACCGGAACAGAAGAGAATCGAAGCATTTGAGATGTGGTGCTACAGACAAATGTCGAAAATTAGGTCGACTGATAAGGTAAGGAATGAGGAGGTTCTGTGCAGAATCGGATAGGAAAGGAACATGTGGAAAACACTGATAAGGAGAAGAGACAGGATGATAGGACATCTGTTAAGCCATGAGGGAATGACTTCCATAATACTAGAGAGAACTGTAGAGGGCAAAAACAGTAGAGGAAAACAGAGATTTGAATACATCCAGCAAATAATTGAGAACGTATGTTGCAAGTGCTACTCTGGGACGAAGAGGTTGGCACAGGAGAGGAATTCGTGGCGGGCCGCATCAAACCAGTCAGATGACTGATGACAAAAAAAGAAAAGCATGAGGGAATAGTTTCAATGGCCTTAAGCGTCTAAAATGTGTAGACGAACACAGAGATTGGGATACACTCGACAAATAATTGAGGACATAGGTTCCAAGTGTTCTTCTGAGATGAAAACTTTGGCACAGGAGACGAATTCATGGCGACCCACGTCAAAACGGTCGTAAGGCTGATGACTAAAAACATAGGTAATCCACCATACCCGTTGTGGATTTTCTAAGCAAACTATTCAGGCCTTCTCGGCAAATCATCAGAGTAAGTCTTTGAGACTGCAATTACAAACTGACTTGGAGTTCCACACATCTCACCCAGAAGCGGCTCGGTCTCAACACAGTGTAGCCGCCGGTAACTGATGTACTGCGAATTCAGTCAGTAGCACTACCAGAAGTCCTCTCCTGTACCAAGTGAAGGATGACGGAATATTTTCTATGTCACCTCAAACGCATCAACGGAGTGTCTGCGTAGCGAAGTCTGTCTGCAAACAGTAGCTGTGTTGATCTTTCTACTTTCTCTCTAAGAAAGAGTGTCTGACGGCGAAACCTCGCTTTGCGATGTTTTTCGATATAGGCTTAATTTGACTGGCCAGGCTCACAAACTTCCGAGCTCGGACCGATAAAAATACTTAACAGAGAGTGCAGATAAGCTTCCTTGGGCTACGGTTTACTTGGTTAATCAATACTTTCCTTCCTACTATACTCCTATGAAGAAAGTCATTCCTCGCTATTCCTATATCTCTTCTGGACCAACGAAGCAGTTTCCATTCAGCTCGTCACACTGTGTCGCTGTGGAAAAAGTGAGCATGAACCAATGTCTGTAGGTATTACGTGCTTATATAAAGTCTCTTGTAAGACTTAGGAGAAGAACTTCTTATCCAAGATCGCTGCAAAAACTTTATTGTAGACAACCGGCCTCGATAAAAATAAGTTACCATCTTCATAAAAGTTATTACAAACATTTTGTGCCAGCTACACACAAAATTTTTCCATTGAATTTCCAGGTACATAATACATACAATGAGCGATGCGTTGGCACGTCAAGATTAAAGTGACTACGTATATCACAATTCGCCAGAACATCGTTCCTATAAAATAACAGGCAATGCCTACCAGGGTTCCACGAGAATAACTTGCAAGAGCTACGCATTTGGCGGCATTTAACGGTTTTCAAATACCTAGCTGGAAGTTTTTCTTTCACCTGAAAGGTACCGATCTCTAGTGTCCAACACACAGCTGGCTTTACTGCATCCAGCGGACTGTAGCATCTATCACTTACATTCCTTCTCACTCCAACTCGTAAACCGCTTGTGTGGACCCGCGGGGTAGTCGCGCGATCTATGGGTGACCTACCACGGTTCGCGCGGCTACCCCCCACTGGAGGTTCGAGTTCTCTCTCGGGCATTGGTGTGTGTCTTGTCCTCAGCGTAAGCTAGTTTAAGTTAGATTAAGTAGTGTGTAAGCCTAGAGACCAATGACCTCAGCCCGCATCTCGTGGTCGTGCGGTAGCGTTCTCGCTTCCCACGCCCGGGTTCCCGGGTTCGATTCCCGACGGGGTCAGGGATTTTCTCTAGCTCGTGATGGCTGGGTGTTGTGTGATGGCCTTAGGTTAGTTAGGTTTAAGTAGTTCTAAGTTCTGATGACCGTAGATGTTAAGTCCCATAGTGCTCAGAGCCATTTGAACCATTTGCACGAATGACCTCAGCAGTTTGGTCTCATAGGAACTTACCACAAATTTCCAGTTTGATTTCCACATGTATGAGTGAACACTTTAGGATGTCCTTGCCGTTGTCCATCTCCATGGCGTGGGGTGGGGCGGGGGGGGGGGGGGGTTGTCATAAAACTGCTTGCTGGACCTGGCAGTTGCATTGGACGCTTCCCTTCGCTTTCCCTTCTCAGAAGACCATTGCTGGGCCCCTGATTGTTCCGGCACTCGGCTGTGGCCCTGTCGCCCAGTATGCTTCCAAACATTCTCATATTCTCAACTATCATGCAGATCTCAAATGGTTCAAATGGCTCTGAGCTCTATGGGACTTAACTTCTGAGGTCATCAGTCCCCTAGAACGTAGAACTTACTTAAACCTAGCTAACCTAAGGACATCACACACATCCATGCCCGAGGCAGGATTCGAACCTGTGACCGTAGCGGCCGCGCGATTCCACATTGTAGCGCCTAGAACCGCTCGGCCACTCCGGCCGGTGCATGCAGATCTGTTTTAGATTCGTCTGGAAACTAACAATCGCTCACACATCTGATAACAATTCCATATTCTGATCGTAATTAATTATTAAGATTGCGGGCGGGTCTCTACTGTGAATTTAATGAATTTGCACATATTGCACAACAGTTCCAAAGAACAGTCCCATAACAATATCATGTGGCATATGGTAGCAATCAAACAAAAGATAAGACTTCTATGTAAACAATAAATCGCACACTATAGGAGAAACGAATCTTTTCGGAAATGTCTTCGTGAAAATGTGAGGATCGACTGAAAATAGTAAATGTGTGGAAAAAAGGAAGAGAAACTTAAGACAGGCAGACTTCACATTTTCATCAGTTGTGATAGTAAAGACCACAGTAACGAAGGACAGAGAGAAATTTTTATAAACATTCCAAAACCATATTCAATCGATCATATGTGACACATGTCATTGTACTGTCATATATCGTAAGCCACGAAGTACAAAGTATCTGTGCAAGTAAATATTTGAGAACCAAACCATTTCTGTAACAGCCAGTGTTTATGTGGTGGCCATCTTGTGTTATACTCTGAGGTGACATGGTCATGGAATACCTCTTAATATCGTGTTGGACCGGTGTAATGCAGCATCTCAACTTGGCATGGACTAAACGTGTTATTTAAAGTCCCCTGCGGATATACTGAGCCAAGCTGCCTCTATAGCCGTTCATAAATGCGAATATGTTGCTGATGTAGGATGTTCTATACGAAATAACCTCTTGCTTATGTCCTATAAATGTTCGATGGGATTCACGTCGGCTGATCTGAATGACCAAATCATTCATTCGAATTGTCGAGAATTTTCTTCAAACCAATCGCCAACAGTTGTGGCCCGGTGACATAGGGCAATGACACGCATAAAAGTTCCAGGCATGAATAGCTGCAAATGGTCTCCAAGTAGCCAAACATAAACATTTCCAGTCAGTGATCGGTTCAGTTTGAGTAGCAGTAGATCTTATCATCTGGGTATATTGGGGGCGACTGTGGGTCGTTGGGCGCATTTTGTTTGGTGTTTCAGCACAACCAATTACTAGTCTTCACGTCTTTCATACGACTCCCAGCGTCTACGGAAAACGTCGGTTTGTTTACCACAAACAAAAC
The DNA here is from genome assembly GCF_021461385.2 of Schistocerca piceifrons. Lineage (NCBI taxonomy): Eukaryota > Metazoa > Arthropoda > Insecta > Orthoptera > Acrididae > Schistocerca > Schistocerca piceifrons. The sequence continues at coordinate 453,923,589 of NC_060142.1, forward strand.
GGTTTTTAAATCGCAATTTTACGAGCCTCTTCGATAGAGCGGTCCCAAATTATTGAAGCGCGTTAAACATTTTATCGATCTGTATTAACAAGGAACAGTAAACCACGAAGAACAATTTGTACTATAGGAGCGACGGAGTAGAGCTGCTGCATGGCGTTATCAGTCAGCGCCAGAAGCGGTGCTGTCGCGGCTGGAATAGTGACTATTCTTAGTGTTTTACTGTTTCTGTTCATACACATCGATGGAACGAACACCACACTAGACTAATTTGGGACCTCTCTGCCGAACTGGCACGCAAAATTCCACGTTAAGAATCATACTCATTGTAATGGGAAACAAACGCTTTCCAGTGACTATGAGAGACGTAATGAGCAGTATATCGTTAGACCGACAGCAGCTACATGTTGCAAAAATAAAACTGCAAATATCTGCCGAAACACTAGAGATTTTGCTCCTGACGACTCTTTGGAAAGACACCATTTATGGAGAATAAAAGCTGTCCTATCACTTTTCTGGGCGCTCCTCACGATACTCTTCTCTCTGATGAACACCCGTCGTCGAGTACAAAGTATTGGCTTCTATTACTTAAGAAGTCTTCGAACCAGATTGCTCGGACGTTCATCAACGGTTTGCAATGAGGCAAAAGAAAGAGGCAAAGACGTAAGATCGGGATTCGTCCGATAATACTATAGACCCACAGTCAGCTACTGTCCAAGTTTAGTTCTGTTTGGCCCATTCAAGATATGCAGCCTCATGAGCTGCCGTGGGCGATGACCTTCTGCGAAGTACTATTCGCAAAGCTCTGAAAGTGGTTGAAGTGGACCTCCATCCACTGAGAGCAACAACTCATTTCCGGTTCGAAACGAGTTGTCACTGAGAAGGGGTGTGGGTTGTCTAAAGTCTCTGGTCGTTAGGAAGTTTTCACGACCAGCGTTCCCATACAGCCGATGTGACCGAGCGGTCCTGGGCGCTTCAGTACGGAGCTGCGCGACTGCTACGGTCGCAGGTTCGAATACTGCTTCTGGCATGGATGTGTGTGATGTCCTTGGGATAGTTGGGTTTGGGTAGTTTAATTTTGGGGCACCGATGACCTCTCAGATGTTAGGTCCCATAGTGCTCAGAGCCATTTGCACCATTTTTCCTTCCCATACAGTTTTAACCGACTGCGACTGGCACTCTGCTCCCTGTAGACAAGTTCGGACGTCCGCATTGACACACCACCGGGTTAGGCGACTACAGTCACGGTATCGTCATGACCAGTTCAATAGCTGTAGCTCCTTTCCGCCATTCCGTACAACCGAAACACACGTCTACGTCACGGCACTGCCGTATACTGCGACAGCTGTGTAGGTTCGCATGACCACCTGATACCAGTTACAAAACATCTACATTGCTTCAATGTGAAAAAGATATCCTTCTAAGGGGGCGACTAACATTTTGTCCTGTTATATTCAACATATATCTCGACGCAAAAATAATCGTCAGAGATTTTGGTGCAGGAAACCTTTTTGAGACTGTAATAAGTACGGTTGGTTTCAGAACGAGAAGATGGAACTTTTACACTACTGGCCATTAAAATTGCTACACCACGAAGATGACGTGCTACAGACGCGACATTTAACCGACAGGAGGAAGATGCTGTGATATGTAAATTATTAGCTTTTCAGATCATTCAGACAAGGTTGGCTCCGGTGGCGACACCTACAACGTGCTGACATGAGGAAAGTTTCCAACAGATTTCTCATATACAAAAAGCAGATGACCGGCGTTGCCTGGTGAAACGTTGTGATGCCTCGTGTAAGGAGGAGAAATGCGTACCATGACGTTTCCGACTTTGATGAAGGTCGGATTGTAGCCTATTGCGATTTCGGTTTACCCTATCGCGACGTTGCTGCGCGCGCTGGTCGAGATCCAATGACTGTTAGCAGAATATGGAATCGGTGGGTTCAGGAGGGTAATACGGAACGCCGTGCTGGATCCCAACGGCCTCGTATCACTAGCAGTCGAGATGACAGGCATCTTATCCACATGGCTGTAACGGATCGTGCAGCCACGTCTCGATCCCTGATTCAACAGATGGGGACGTTTGCAAGACAACAATCATCTGCACGAACAGTTCGACGACGTTTGCAGCAGCGTGGGCTATCAGCTCGGAGACCATGGCTGCGGTTACCCTTGATGCTGCATCACAGACAGGAGCGCCTCCGATGGTGTATCAGCGAAGAACCTGGGTGCACGAATGGCAAAACGTCATTTTTTCGGATGAATCCAGGTTATGTTTACAGCATCATGATGGTCGCATCCGTGATTGGCGACATCGCGGTGAACGCACATTGGAAGCGTGTATTCGTCATGGCCATACTAGGGATCACCCGGCGTGATGGTATGGGGTGCCACTGGTTACACGTCTCGGTCACGTCTTGCTCGCACTGACGGCACTTTGAACAGTGGACGTTACATTTCGGATGTGTTACGACCCGTGGCTCTACCCTTCATCCGATCCCTGATTTCTCAGGATCTATGCACACAAATTACGTGGAAATGTAATCACATTTCAGTTCTAGTATAATATATTTGTCCAATGAATACCCGTTTATCATCTGAATTTCTATTTGGTGTAGCAATTTTAATGGCCAGTAGTGTATTTACTGACGCAGAGAAGGCGTTACCGCAACGCAGGGGCTATAACGTACAGCGATTCTGCGTGCTGCGCATGCGTCTGGTCGAGCCTGATGAGTTGTTGACGTGCAGCCGACCGGCAGGGACCCCCGAGGGCAGGTTTTTCCGCGCGCTGCAGCCGACACAGCTGTGCGCCGCCGCGTGTGCGCACACGTCACAGCGCCTTGTCCGACAACGGGGTACAAGGCATAAAAGCGCAGCCTCGCCTCAGCCCCGCGCGGCGCGGCCGTTCGGTACATTTTAATGGCAGGCCTGACCAGCCTGGCCCACCTCGGAATCCGCGCCGTAACTCACGCGCGGCGATAAATGTGCAGCGCGCGGGTTGCGGATAATTTATAATTTGGTTGCAGCAAGCGCTGCGCGGCAGGCTGTACGTTAAACGCGGTACACTCGCGGCTCACGCACCGAGACCAGCTCAGCCAGACGCGTCCGTCGCACCTTCGACACAGCGGGAGCCGGCAGCTCCGTCACGGTCCCGCCGTCAGCAAAACTGTTGCCTCGTCGTCGTTAGCATAGAGCAGTGGGGCCTTTTCTGATTCGCGCGAAGAACTTCCTTCTAGAGATTTCAGCGTTGTACCCGCTGGTTAGCCTTCGGCTCTTGAAGAGGCTCAGAATTTGACATATTTGAAAGAAGGAACACGTGCCAGATTTCGTGTACAAGCGTTTACTTTACAAGGTCTTTAGTATGTATCGTGATTTTAACACCTCTTTAGTGACGACTCTAAGCAGAGAGACTCCCCTGGCTGTTCAGTCGTTTTCTCCGACCACATTTTCAGCATTCACCTTCGCAATATATATTGTATACACCGTGTTTCAGGAGAAAAAGTAAACAGCAGATGGTAGTACAGACAGATTCGAATAAAACATCATTGTTGTTGGTGTTGTGGTCTTTAGTCCTGAGACTGGTTTGATGCAGCTCTCTATGCTACTCTATCCTGTGCAAGCTTCTTCATCTCCCAGTACCTACCGCAAGGCCGGCCGGAGTGGCGGAGAGGTTCTAGGCGCTTCAGTCTGGAACCGTGCGATCGCTACCGTCGCAGGTTCGAATCCTGCCTCTGGCATGACTGTGTGTGATGTCCTTAGGTTAGTTAGGTTTACGTAGCTCCAAATTCTGGGGGACTGATGGCCTCAGCAGTTAAGTCCCATAGTGCTCAGAGCCATTTTGAACCATTTTGTAATTTCCTCCTTCTGAATCGGCTCAGTGTATTCATCTCTTGGTCTCCCTCTAAGATTTGTAGCCTCCACGCTGCCCTCCAATACTAAGTTGGTGATCCCTTGATGTCTCAGAACATGTCCTACCAACCGATCCCTTCTCCTAGTCAAGTTGTGCCACAAACTCCTCTTCTCCCCAATTCTATTCAATACCTCCCCATTAGTTATGTTATCTACCCATCTAATCTTCAGCATTCTTCTTTAGCATCACATTTCGAAAGCTTCTATTCTCTTCTTGTCCAAACTATTTATCGTCCACGTTTCACTTCCATACATGGCTACACTACATACAAATACTTTCAGAAACGACTTCCTGAAACTCAACTCTATGCTCAGTGTTAACGATTTTCTCTTCTTCAGAAACGCTTTCCTTGCCGTTCCTGTCTACATTTGATATTCTTTCTACTTCGACACTCATCAGTCATTTCGCTACCCAAATAGCAAAACGCCTTTACTACTTTAAGTGTCTCATTTCCTAATCTAATTCCCTCATCATCACCCAACTTAATTCGACTACATTCCATTATACTCGTTTTGCTTTTATCGATGTTCATCTTATATCCTCCTTTCAAGACACTGTCCATTCCATTCAACTGCTCTTCCAAGTCCTTTGCTGTCTCTGACAATTACAATGTCATCGGCGAACCTCAAACTTTTCATTTCTTCTGAATGGATTTTAATACCCACTCCGAATTTTTCTTCTGTTTCCTTTACTGCTTGCTCAATATACAGATCTAATACCATCGGGACAGGCTACAACCCTGTCTCACTCCCTTCCCAGCCACTGCTCCCCTTTCATGTACCTCGACTCTAACAACTGCCATCTGGTTTCTGTACAAATTGTAAGCAGCCTTTCGCTCCCTGTATTTTACCCCTGCCGCCTTCAGAATCTGAAAGAGAGTATGCCAGTCAACATTGTCAAAAGCTTTCTCTAAGTCTACAAATGATAGAAACGTAGGTATGCCTTTCCTTACTCTATTTTCTAAGATAAGTCGTAGGGTCAGTATTGCCTCACGTGTTCCAATATTTCTACGGAATCCAAGCTGTTCTTCCCGAGGCCGGCTTCTACCAATTTTTCCATTCGTCTGTAAAGAATTCACGTTAGTATTTTGCAGCTGTGACTTATTAAACTGATAGTTCTGTAATTTTTACATCTGTCAACACCTGCTTTCTTTGGGATCGGAATTATTATATTCTTCTTGAAGTCTGAGGCTATTTCGCCTGTCTCGTACATCTTGCTCACCAGATGGTAAAGTTTTGTCAGGACTGGCTGTCAGTAATTCTAATGGAACGTTGTTTACTCGACTCAGGTCTTTCAGTGTTCTGTCAAACTCTTCACGCAGTATCATATCTCCCATTTCATCTTCATCTACATCCTTTTCCATTTCCATAATATTGTCCTCAAGTACATCAGCTTTGTGTAGACCCTCTGTATACTCCTTCCACCTTTTTGGTTTCCCTTCTTTGTGTATAATACGATTTCAGTTCTTAATGGTTACAGAGATGCAACTGTCAAAACGTAACCGAAACAATTACTCACGGGAGGTGCTAAGCAAAGGCAGTGATTTAGTTCAAAATTGGTTTTCAAAAATTCCATCTCCGACTTCATTGCACTTTTAAATTTTCTTGAAAACACTATGAAAGCTCTTCTGAGGTTCTTGCATTCCTTTATGAGGGGCAGACTTATTCTTAGTCCAGAAAATAAATTCATCTCTTGTACTTACTTTTTTACCTTGGTGGCCAAGAAAAGCGACTACTTCTAGCAAACCATTTTACGGTGAACGTTAAATACAGGCTATGTGCCACCTGGAGACGAGAATGTTTAATGACTCCATCTTGCTGGAGGAAAATACTCGTACTTGTAGCTAAAGCATCTTCCAGCGATCATGTTACAAGCTCGTTTTCAAGAAAGTCTAAATAATGGGATAAGACGATGCGGTAAAAAAAGCCAGGCCCAGTCAACTGCTTGTCTATCACACCACACCACACATTTATAGTCAAGATTTAAAATATGTCTCCGAAACGGTATGTGGACTTTTGTTGGGCCACCGATGTCAGTTACTAGTGTTATTGACAGCGTCTCGAGTGAATATGGCTTCATCAGAAAACAGTATCACTCGGCGATTTGCGATAAGCTAACGACAAAATTCTGATCCTCTACCTTCAACCCGTTCTCGAACTTTTGGATCCACTATAGATGATTATCACGCCGACCGTGCATATTTAATGTCCGTCATGTTCTAGTATGTGCCACACCGATACTTGTAGAAGTTCTGTGTATGCTTGTTGAAGGACTATTTTCTGCACGCTGAATATTCTATTCTACTTTATTCACATCCTGATAGTTTGAAGGTTCAGATGCTGGGCACAGCATCAATCTCACTCAGTTTAGTGAAAACATTGGAATCTGGTACTCTGCGATTTGGAAGTCATCTGCAGTATTCTCCACAAGCAGCAACAAAACCGTTACAGAAATACCCCACCGCCATTCTCAGCATAAAGATTACGTGTTGTAAGGTTAAACGGTACCTTGTAATTAGCCAACAGATCAAAAGGTCAATCATAGTTGTAAACCTCAGTTATCTAAATTCTAGCTCAACTTCACAACTTTTACTTCAAAAGAAAAATGACATTTGATACATTAAACTGTAGAAACTAAGGCGCCAACACGTGAAATGAAAACTTGTCTCTGTGACCTAAAAACAAATTGACATTAATTGCATGGAACGTTTTATTGGTATTTGTTTTCTGTACCAATTTGTAGAAATCCTGAACACTGCAGGTATGCATGCAACCTTCATGGCACTAGAGATGAGACCTCTTAAATATTTCTCATCGGGACCAATTATTTTAGTGACCAACAAACAACACAGGAAATTTATAGCGGAGAAAAGGATATAATGATTACAACATACGCTATGCATCATTCTGAAGAGTACGATGCACACGGGAATCTGGGGAAAATAAAAAGTGGACCTAGCAATCAAGCAGTCCTGCAGGAAACAAAGAAACACAATGTGCCACTCCCCTGCGGGCTCTCAACTCGCTGTTAAGTCAGAGAGCTTTACATCTGTGGAAGGATGAGTGGCTTGCTGTGCAAGACGATAACTCTGGCAGTTGAAGCTATATGTCACCCTAACATACTATGGCACCCTATCACGCATTTAAAAAAAATTATACACTCCTGGAAATTGAAATAAGAACACCGTGAATTCATTGTCCCAGGAAGCGGAAACTTTATTGACACATTCCTGGGGTCAGATACATCACATGATCACATTGACAGAACCACAGGCACATAGACACAGGCAACAGAGCATGCACAATGTCGGCACTAGTACAGTGTATATCCACCTTTCGCAGCAATGCAGGCTGCTATTCTCCCATGGAGACGATCGTAGAGATGCTGGGTGTAGTCCTGTGGAACGGCTTGCCATGCCATTTCCACCTGGCGCCTCAGTTGGACCAGCGTTCGTGCTGGACGTGCAGACCGCGTGAGACGACGCTTCATCCAGTCCCAAACATGCTCAATGGGGGACAGATCCGACAGATCCGGAGATCTTGCTGGCCAGGGTAGTTGACTTACACCTTCTAGAGCACGTTGGGTGGCACGGGATACATGCGGACGTGCATTGTCCTGTTGGAACAGCAAGTTCCCTTGCCGGTCTAGGAATGGTAGAACGATGGGTTCGATGACGGTTTGGATGTACCGTGCACTATTCAGTGTCCCCTCGACGTTCACCAGTGGTGTACGGCCAGTGTAGGAGATCGCTCCCCACACCATGATGCCGGGTGTTGGCCCTGTGTGCCTCGGTCGTATGCAGTCCTGATTGTGGCGCTCACCTGCACGGCGCCAAACACGCATACGACCATCATTGGCACCAAGGCAGAAGCGACTCTCATCGCTGAAGACGACACGTCTCCATTCGTCCCTCCATTCACGCCTGTCGCGACACCACTGGAGGCGGGCTGCACGATGTTGGGGCGTGAGCGGAAGACGGCCTAACGGTGTACGGGACCGTAGCCCAGCTTCATGGAGACGGTTGCGAATGGTCCTCGCCGATACCCCAGAAGCAACAGTGTCCCTAATTTGCTGGGAAGTGGCGGTGCGGTCCCCTACGGCACTGCGTAGGATCCTACGGTCTTGGCGTGCATCCGTGCGTCGCTGCGGTCCGGTCCCAGGTCGACGGGCACGTGCACCTTCCGCCGACCACTGGCGACAACATCGATGTACTGTGGAGACCTCACGCCCCACGTGTTGAGCAATTCGGCGGTACGTCCACCCGGCCTCCCGCATGCCCACTATACGCCCTCGCTCAAAGTCCGTCAACTGCACATACGGTTCACGTCCACGCTGTCGCGGCATGCTACCATTGTTAAAGACTGCGATGGAGCTCCGTATGCCACGGCAAACTGGCTGACACTGACGGCGGCGGTGCACAAATGCTGCGCAGCTAGCGCCATTCGACGGCCAACACCGCGGTTCCTGGTGTGTCCGCTGTGCCGTGCGTGTGATCATTGCTTGTACAGCCCTCTCGCAGTGTCCAGAGCAAGTATGGTGGGTCTGACACACCGGTGTCAATGTGTTCTTTTTTCCATTTCCAGGAGTGTATTTTTGTTTGTGTGCGTTCTGTTCTGAATGTGGACAAGATGAGTGTGGTGTCAGACTTTAACGTCTTACAGAGTTACTGACTCATGATTTTAGGGTAAAGTGCTGAGCCATTCACCTTAAGATTTTTTTTACTTTTTATAATCTTTCTACTGCATTTCTCATCTTTAGAGGAAGTTTCAGAAGTAACAGTAATAGTTGGTTTCTTATTTCAGTTAGTGTGTGTGTGTGTGTGTGTGTGTGTGTGTGCGCGCGCGTATTGGTGAACACGCATGTATTTTAAGAGTGCGACAGGCCTATAAATTAATATCCACGCCAAACACACATGCGTTTTCTAAAGGTGCTCGGCTTTTCATAATCGTCAATGAGCCACGAGGCCATGTGGGATTCGCACGAAGGATAGCCTTTCAGAGCTGGATGTGACTGGTTTTTAAGTTTTCCACCAGTGTCGGGGATGATTTCCGACTTGGCTCCTACAAAGTCCCAGAATTAATTTGGACGTGTCGAATTAAAAGAATGATAACGCTGCAGGATGAAGTGCCCCTAACCCGCTTCCGAAATGAGCGACGTCCTCTAATGAATGACTTATTACTATGGAGAGACGATCCCCCAGTCCGTAATACCTGTCCCGTGCAAATCACTGTACGCCATATTTTACATTTCATTTTTTATTGCGACGAGAAGTCGGAAGTGAATCTATTTTTACCGATGACGAAACGAGTTTAGTGGAGGTTTCAGAGTTTTGTTATATCTCTGGACTCCAGTCTAAGCTTTTAAGCTGGAGATTTTAGCGTTTTTCTGACTGACTGGCTAATTCTCTTTACTCCAGGGATGAGCTGTATTATTTTAATCCTTTCCTCTTCTTTTTTTTTTCTTTTTCGTGTCAGTACTCGCTCTAACAACGTATGTGAAGTCCATAGTTTGCGCGCGCGCGCGCGCGTGTGTGTGTGTGTGTGTGTGTGTGTGTGTGTGTGTGTCCGTATGTGCGTGTTCTCGTGCATGTTTTTAGGGCTTATTTACGTTTTTCGTTGTGGTTTCAGTTTTAATAATTCTGGAGACATTATCCTCACCCGTCTCACCTTACTTCAGTACGGTCGCTAACAACTTTCCTGTCGTGCTTGCTTTCTATCTACCACCCTTCGCCTCATCTCTTAAGGTATTGTTACACGGTCCCTAATTTCTTGTCAGTTATGCCCCCAACATACCATTAACTGTTGTGAGCAGTGGTTCCATTCGCAGCACGTAATAATATTTACTACATGGTATAACTACCCAGTACGGGCGTAATCTGAAATGAATTCGTAAAACAAATTCGAAAGACAATACAAAATGTAAATATGGATGTTCGACTGTGGACTGAACCTTGCTCTCTACAACGGAATTCCGACGATGAAAATTTGTGTCGGGCCGGGACTCGAACCCGGATTTTCAGTTTATCGCGAGCGGTCGCCTTACCATCTAGCTGTCCGAGCACTACTCACGGACCAAAACTTTCACGTGTCGTCAACCTTGTGTCCACAACTTGTACTCGTACATCCATTACATACATTCCCGGTCAGGAGAACACGTTTTACGTAAAAGTCGCTTGCAGATTTTTCTTTCTCTCTCTCTCTCTTTTCGTCTCAGAGTAGCACTAGCAACCTATGTCCTCAATTAGTTGCTGGATAAATACAATATTCCAGTGCCTCTGTTATTTCGAATTACCATGCTATGTTCCTCATGCATGCAAGTCTGACGGAACTGAAATTGCGGCCACTACAGTCGTGCTCCGAGAGCCATATAGTAAGGCGACCGCTTGCGATAAGCGCAAAATGCCGTTTCGAGTCCCGGTCCGGGACAAATTTTCATTGTCGTCGTTCCATTCTACAGATCATGGTTATCCATATTCGCGACTGTGAATATATTTATTGTACAACCATTTTGTCAGTTCGTGTTTTTTTCAAAGTGTTGATTGTACATTATTTTAGTCTCATTATATTTTCTGACCAGTTCAAACTTTCAATGGTCTTCCATTCGATGTTGATGTACTATAGACAAGCAGTTAATTGTCGCCAGTAAAATAAAGGCAGTTCATTTGCGTAACGTGGAAATGTCAAGACAGGAAACACAGGGATCTGAATCGGTTATTATACATTTAATAGTACTGATCGCAATACAAACTAATGATAACTACAACTGACAAAAAAATCGCAACACCAAAACATAATTAATGTAGAGTGATGAAATTTCGGGAAAACATTTGTCAAGGTTACATATTTAAGTAGTTAACATTGCAAGATCACAATTTAATGTAGGAGCAAGAGAAGCAATTGCAAATGTGAAATTCTGGTACATTAATAACCGCTGTAAAAGCTAGAGCGTTAAACGCAAGCATGCAAACGTGCTTTCATTGTGTTTTACAGGTGTCGGATGCCAGTTTGCGGGATGGAGTTCCATCCCTGTTGCATTTCGTTGGTCAATCAGAGGCGGTGAACGCTGGTTGTGGATGAAACTGATGTTGTCATCCTGTAATGTCTCGTATGTGCTCGACTGGAGGCAGATCTGGTGATCGAGAAGCCAAAGGCAACTTGTCGGCACTCTATAAGGCATCTTGACTTACAGTAGCGGCAAATGAGCGAGAGTTATCTTGTTGGAAAACACCCAGTGCTGTCCAAGAATGGGAGGAAAACAGGTCGAATCGCTAGACTGACAAGCAGTGCTGTAGTCCGCTTGTGTGAAATAACGACGTGAGTGCTCCTGCCGTCAAAGGAAATCGTATAACAGATCGTAATTCGAGATGTAGGTCCAGTGTACCTGGCAACAGGTTAGTCGAAGGCTCGCAACAGGCTTCCTTCTAACGAACTCAGGACCATCACTGCCACCAGCTTTCACCAGAAAACAAAAAAAAAAAATGGTTCAAATGGCTCTGAGCACTATGGGACTTAACATCTTAGGTTATCAGTCCCCTAGAACTTAGAACTACTTAAACCTAACTAACCTAAGGACATCACACACATCCATGCCCGAGGCGGGATTCTAGCCTGCGACCGTAGAAGTCACGCGGTTCCGGACTGAAGCGCCTAGAACCGCACGGCCACCGCGGCCGGCACCAGAAAACACAACAGGTTTCCACCGTGCCCTCTAATGACGTCTCGCTTGACACCACTGAAGTCGCAAATGGCGACGGTCTGGGAGTCATTGAAAAGCACATTAAGTCCGACTGGCTCGGAGCTATCCTCGAAGTAACCGATTTGTAGCACTGCGTTGTGCCACTGGGGCGCGCACTGTTGCTCAAATTGCAGCTGCAGATGCAGTACGAAGCGCCAGAGCCATACTCCAAACACAGTTGTCTTTACCCTCGCTAGTATCACGTGGACGTCCAGAGCCCCGTCTTCTTGCAGCTGTACATTCTCGTGACCACTGCTGCCTGCAATTATGTACAGTGGTTACATTCCTCCAAAGTTTTTCTGCTGTATCTCGTAGCCCTATTGCACGATCCCAGTGAGGTGTCAATAATGGCTTGCCGGCCGGTGTGGCCGAGCGGTTCTATGTGCTTCAGTCTGGAACCGCACGACCGCTACGGTTGCAGGTTCGAATCCTGCCTCGGGCATGGATGTGTGTGATGTCCTTAGATTGGTTAGGTTTAAGTAGTTCCAAGTTTTAGGGGACTGATGACCTAAGGTGTTAAGTCCCATAGTGCTCAGAGCCATGTTTTGAATAATGGCGTCTTTGCGGCATTAAACGCATTCCTGACTATAATCAACTCATCACATCTGATCTCAAAGGTAATTAACGCTCGCGACTGCTACAGCGTGAATGAAAAGCAAAACTGAGTTTCATTCTCATAGCGGCTCACGTCATAGTGGCGCTACAAACACCAATGCCATGCGACTAGCGCGAAATTTGAATAGACATCATATTTCAGCTGTAAAAACACGCCTACCAACTTTCGTTTATGTGGCACACCTTCTTGGTGCTGCGATTTTTGTTTTGTCAGTGCATCCACTATTGGACTGGATTGCTTTCAAGACTATTAAAGTTTATAATCAAGGTGACTCAGGTGCCTTTTATTGATAAATCTATTCCAATTTACTATTTGAAGTATATGAAAGATTAGAAGTGATATCTACGAATTGACATCGTCGTGATGCTCTGTTGACAGCCAGCTAAAGCCCTGACGACGTGTTTCGACATGTATATGGTCGAAATCGTGTGGCATTGATGGCCGCCAAGATGCAAGTATTACTTCAGGTGACGCCACATTGGGCGACTGGCGTGACGGTGGTGTTGGAAGGATGATAAGGACAACACAAAATCCAGTTCGCGATAGGAGAAAATCTCCAACCCGGCGGGTAATCGAACTCGAGTCCGCTGCATGGTAGGCAAACACCTAACCACTTAGCTAGGCAGGCAGATGTGCTGTCGAGAAAACCAGGCTATAAGAGTCGACGGAATTCGTCTTTTAATTTTTCATGATCCCTCCGTCCCTCTGCCCAGATAAAGGATTACAGCAAATATAATAAGTGCGTGACGTACAAAATATGTGTGATATCTTGAGTGACGAAACTGCTGAGGCCATCGGTCCCTAAGCCTACACACTACTTCATCCAACTTAAACTAACTTAGGCTAAGGACAACACACATACCCATGCCCGAGGGAGGATTCGAACCTCCAACGGGGGTAACCACCCGGATCGTGACAAGACGCATCGACCGCGCTGCTACACCGCGCGGCTTGTGACCTATAAACCTAATGTTGTTGTGCCAGGAATTGATTCACAGACGCAAGTGTCTGTCAGAGCGCAACTTGAGCAGCATCACGCAGGAAGCGATGAGCGTCCCCTCGGGCATGGGCGTGAGACACAACGGCAGCGGGAGACGGACAGCTGCCCAGCAGCTGCCGCTTATTTGCACTGCGATACCCGCGGCACGCCACGCCACGCCACGCCGCGCCACGCCACTCCAAGTGGCGCCACCGTATCGCGAGTCTCCACCACGTGCTGCCAAGGCGGCAGCCGTTATTCGGGCCGCACCTCAGGCCGAATTCTGCACAGACAGCGAGTCTTCCGATACCACCCGGTCCAGCAGTGATCTGAACAGAGAGAGATGCTAAATGGTGGACTGGGGACCACATTTATTAACACGTAACCACCAAATCACAAGTACCGACAACAGCATGGAAATTTGACATACAGCAAACAATAAGCAGTACCTTGAAGAGCAGAAAAAAGTTGCAATTTACACAGCCAAAAGAAAAGAACCTCACAAGAATCTTAACGAACAGAATCAATTTTCCCATGAGCCTTACTTTAATGTTTACGATGACGCGTTCCAGTAGATGTGCGATGCCTGATGTTGTTCCTCATTCCGTGGACATCAGTGTCTACATCGTGTTAGCTGGACGTGATTGAAGGTGGGCGGCACAGACTGCAGGCTGCATTGGCACACTACTGCATCGGTCGTCAATCAACCTGCTATTTTCTTGGACCATTATCTGTTAACACCTTCGTTAATGAGAATTTCTAAAATCATTGGGGGAAGTGACAACAAAACGACTATTCACGTTGGTGTGTAGAATATATGAGTCTGGCGATATACCATCTGACTTTCGGAAAAGCATCATCCACACAATTCCGAAGACGGCAAGAGCTGACAAGTGCGAGAATTATCGCTCATGCGACGAAGCTGCTTACAAGAATAATATACAGAAGAATGGTAAAGAAAATTGAGAATGCGCTAGGTGACGATCAGATTAGCTTTAGGAAAAGTAAATGGACGAGAGAGGCAATTCTGAAGTTACGGCTAATAATGGCAGCAAGGCTAAAGAAAAATCAAGACACTTTCATAGGATTTGTCGACCTGGAAAAAGCGTTCGACAATATAAAATGGTGCAAGCTGTTCGAGATTCTGAAAAAATTAGGGGTAACCTATAGGGAGAGACGGGTCATATACAATATGTACAACAACCAACAGGGAATAATAAGAGTGGATGATCAAGAACGAAGTGCTCGTATTAAGAAGGGTGTAACACAAGGCTGTAGCCTTTCGCCCCTACTCTTCAATCTGTACATCGAGGAAGCAATGATGAAAATAAAAGAAAGGTTCAGGAGTGGAATTAAAATACAAGGTGAAAGGATATCAATGATAAGATTCGCTGATGACATTGCTATCCTGAGTGAAAGTGAAGAAGAATTAAATGATCTGGAGAACGGAATGAACAGTCTAATGAGTACACAGTATGGTTTGAGAGTAAATCGGAGAAAGACGAAGGTAATGAGAAGTAGTAGAAATGAGAACAGCGAGAAACTTAACATCAGGATTGATGGTCACGAAGTCAATGAAGTTAAGGAATTCTGCTACCTAGGCAGCAAAATAACCAATGACGGACGGAGCAAGGAGGACATCAAAAGCAGACTCGCTATGGCAAAAAAGGCATTTCTGGCCAAGACAAGTCAACCAATATCACATACCGGCCTTAATTTGAGGAAGAAATTTCTGAGAATGTACGTCTGGAGTACAGCATTGTATGGTAGTGAAACATGGACTGTGGGAAAACCGGAACAGAAGAGAATCGAAGCATTTGAGATGTGGTGCTATAGACGAATGTTGAAAATTAGGTGGACTGATACGGTAAGGAATGAGGAGGTTCTACGCAGAATCGGAGAGGAAAGGAATATGTGGAAAACACTGATAAGGAGAAGGGACAGGATGATAGGACATCTGCTAAGACATGAGGGAATGACTTCCATGGTACTAGAGGGAGCTGTAGAGGGCAAAAACTGTAGAGGAAGACAGAGATTGGAATACATCAAGCAAATAATTGACGACGTAGGTTGCAAGAGCTACTCTGAGATGAAGAGGTTAGCACAGGAAATGAATTCGTGGCGGGCTGCATCAAACCAGTCAGTAGACTGATGACCAAAAAAAAACTTTTAGTAATATTTCGTATTTCTCCCCATTTTTTAACCTATAGGAAAATGACGCTAAATTCTCACCATTTTCATTTTGACAGTTAGAGAATTCATGCTACGCAAGTTAGATGGGCTTGTTTACTTTGTACTGTCTTTTAAAAATATAATACAAGAACGAAAATACGTTCAATGTACGGTGAGGTTGTTTATTACATTTGTTTTCCATATTCTGTAACGCACCATACTTGCTGAAATGTATTACATTAACGTGTCTTTCAATTCTTAATTGCCGGCCGCTGTCACCGAGTGGTTCTAGGCTCTTCCGTCCGGAACCGCGCAGGTTCGGATCCTGCCTCGGGCATGGATGTGTGTGATGTCCTTAGATTAGTTAGGTTTAAGCAGTTCTGAGTCTAGGGGACTGATGACCTCAGATGTTAAGTCCCTTAGTGCTTAGAGCCATTTGAACCATTTTTTGAATTCTTAATTTTTATTATCACTTTTATTTTATTCCATGAGGGAGGATTCTCTTTTGCAATATTTTAATGTACTGGTCTATGAATTGCGCACACGTTAAGTGACTCTAGAAAACTATTTTTCACCATTATCGCATTTTACGTTAGTTTTAGATTTTACTGATACACTGCGCTTCGCAGCGTCACGTGTGTCTTGGATCATATTATTTTACTGTTATTTGGACAACCTTTGTGTGCGATGTTTTTAATATTGCACTTTTGTAAATATTATTATTGTTGCCTTTCTACTGTTTCCAACTTGACACCTAAGATGATCTGCAGTACAGATGTAAACCAGTTGTCAGTAATAAAAGTTGTGATCCAGAGTGAGTTTGTTTACTTTTAATAACGGATAGAGTTGCCTTAGCAGTGTTTTTCTCAGATTCTAAGAAAACTTACTGTATCTTACTATTCAGCCATTCTCGCTGTGAGTGTTATCAGAGAAACGAATATATATATATATATATATATATATATATATATATATATATATATATATATATATATTCAGCCATTCTCGCTTTGTATTTCACACCTGTCAATACTTGCTTTCTTGGGATTGGATTTATTAAAAAATGGCTCTGAGCACTATGGGACTTAACTACTGAGGTCATCAGTCCCCTAGAACTTAGAACTACTTAAACCTAACTAACCTAAGGACATCACACACATCCATGCCCGAGGCAGGATTCGAACCTGCGACCGTAGCGGTCACGCGGTTCCAAACTGACGCGCTTAGAACCACACGGCCACACCGGCCGGCTTTGGAATTATTACATTCTTCTTGAAGTCTGAGGGTATTTCACCTGTCTGATGCATCTTGCTCACCAAATGGTAGAGTTTTGTCTGGGCTGGCTCTCCCAAGGCTATCAGTAGTTCTAATGGAATGTTGTCTATTCTCAAGGCCTTGCTTCGACTTAGGTCTTTTAGTGCTCTGTCAAACTCTTCACGCAGTATCATATCTCCCATTTCATCTTCATCTATGTCGATTTCCATAATATTGCCCTCAACGACATGGCCTTGTATAGGCCCCTCTATGTACTCCTTACAACCTTCTGCCTTCCCTTCTTTGCTTAGAACTGGGTAACTGTACAGCCTTGTGTACGCGGAAGTGACATGGTGTGCATTTATTTGGGAAATATTAATCTGGTTTGGAAGAATATGTAGTCAAAACTTAATAGGAGCCAGGAACTATTAAAGAAAGTACATGAAAGAGAAGACTTCGGAAGTGTTTTGCAGAATAGTCGATTTTGAGCTTGTAGAAACGCGAATCAGTGGGATGCATCGTTAAGCAAATGGCAGACTGTTCCCTTATTAAAGGAGACCGACAGTAGTAATTTAGATTGCGAATCTAGACTGTGTGAGAGGAAGAAAGACAGTTAGTAGAAGGACCAGGCAAAAAGCGTGGAATGTGATAAAGGTGTATCGAACGGCATTAGTTTGTAAACTGTGAACTTCAGAACTCTGGTACGGGTGAACGGAAGATGCAAAGTATTAATGATAACTGGTTTCCACATATTTTTATAATCACCCGACTCATCGTCGGGAACGACGACAAAGAATACAATTTTTATATATTTTCAAAATATAAAAGAGTTCCAAGAAAACGTGCGGTATCAGTACAACAAAGGCTTTGTGTAACGGTGCTTCTAGAGAGACACACAAATTGCTGTAGTGTTTCTTACGCATGTACAGTTAACAATCCGTCACTGAAGAGCGAAGTCTGTATTTCCGACCAACATTACATAATTTGTAATCTTTGCTTTATTCTCTCAAGATGTCCTTTTACCACGATAAATTGATTTTTGACCGTAAACCTTAGTAACTAGTATAAATATGATGTTATGTAATCTAGAATGTTGCAAGACCATTGTTTCTTCGGAAGGTGGCTAACTCACAGGCTCAAACGAGATGCAATACGTACAAGAGACGAAATTCATTAACATATTTCGGCTTATTATCTAGCAAATTAATGAGTAATGTATGTCACTATAAATTTGGAGCAGGAAACCGTATACAACTCCCAAATTCCCCAGTCATGACTGTTTATCTGAAACTCCGCAGTACTAATCCATGAGAACTATGAGCGCAAGCATTATGTCAGTGATCGATACGTAATGGAGCAACGGTCTGTTTCCTGACCAGGACTCCTAAGAAGCAATGTCTACGGGAACAGTGGTTACTGTCTGATTAATTGCACTGCGAAGTCCAGCATGACAACGGACGTTTCACTTCTGGAGAGAAAGAGGATTGCTTGACTGTGTGTGACATATTCCAATATGATGGAGGCAGACTGCAGGTTTGCGTAGTAATTAGCACTGACTGACAAGCGAAACATCGTGTTTCACGAATCTGTTTCCCCAGTTACAAGCTATTTCACTTCTTACGTTATGTATATACTAATAACGAAGCAGCTACATTAATTATTATTGCCTAAGTTTTTAATTTATCTGCATATGGGTTTTTGGGAAAGATTCATCCTGTTTCACAAAACTATACCTTCTTCATGATTGAAGGTAGCAACTTGCGTTGTATTGTAACTTATGCACAGGACTAAAAAGTTATATCTTTTACGTATATGCGCATACACCCTTGGGGCTCTTTCTACAAATACGATTAGGATCAATGACTTTTTAAACTTTCACAGATGTGCAAAGTACCCTGTACCAGAACCACGACAAACAGAGAGCTGCTGTCAAATTGGTACCATACTAGCGTGCCTGGAGTTACTACATTCATTGCTTTTGCTATGATTCATAGCAGTTCATCCAAAGTTATTGGAAGTTGAGGCATATACATGAAATCTGTCACAAACTAACACGAAAAAATTCACATACAGTGAGACCAGGCGACTTTGGATGGCAATCGTGTAGTGCGAGTCCGTAAGCCACTCTAAAATGTAGGAGGTGCAATGCCGTACTCTCGACGAAAATTACGCTGCATAGTTTTAGCTGAATATCACCTGTTGAAACAGAGAACTAAACACGTCTCTTGTTGCGTATTATCACCGCCTCGACACAAACTGAGCAATCCAACGCTGGAGCAAGCCAGCTGCACTTGGGAAACACCTACCGGCAGCTATATCAACTGGAAAGCTATTAACTGGTGCCAAGGTAAGCTTTTAGTTTCTATGAGTAAGGCAAACTTTACTCCAAGTTGTATCCATGTAGAACAAGAGAAGGATTCAATCTTTGTCAAAAGTGTGGTATATTTTGTACATATGGAAATAAGAAAATGTTGCATAGTTCCCATTCTAGTGAAAGCCTTTCAATTAGTCGTCACTTTAGCGACTTCCTCGCCATGTCCGCTGTTCATTTTGTTCAGCTTCTTGTTGGGCTTCTCGAGACTCAGAGGACCCCTTTAAAGAACCTTCATAACAAAAAAGCTTGATACGATCAACGCTGATCAAACGTCGAAGCAGTAATACGTATTAATCCCTGGACGTTGGAAGTCGCCCATATGAGCGAAGTACTATTATTTGACTGTACCTGATCCACTTGAATGATTTGATAATTGTACAGTTCTGGCATTTTCCAGTATTAAAAGCTAACTCATATTGCCGTCATGGAAAATTCTTGAAGGCGTAATTCTCTGTTAAATGTGAAACGTCCCCTTTGAACAATTTATACAAGACTGTGCTTAACCAGACACACAATATTTTGTTAGCGCAACGCAATCTGACTTTCAATAATTCGTACAAAAGAATGGGCCCTGATTAACATTAACCTATACCTTTCACAAATCACTTACCTCACAAAAATCTTCGCTGCTCAAGCTAGTGCAATACAGCGAGCGCCACTACTGCCAGCTAAATAAAAGATTCAAACTACTGAAGGCACTAACTACTGATAGGGATAGTTAGCAAATGAAAGATATTAATAGAGAACAAACAATGTATTTACCTTAATATCATCACAAGTCATAATATATATATCAGTTCATGACAAATTACAAACCTCCGCCATCTCTCTCCCCACATCCACCACTGCTGGCGGCTCACCTCCAACTGCGCAACGCTACGCGCTGTTCACAGCCAGCTGCCGCTGCCCAACACTACAATGGCAGACAACAATGCAAACTAGCCACAGACTGCACACAGCACAGCCAGTGATTTTCATATTGAGCGCTACGTAACGTTGCCAATAAGAAAACGTAAACAGCCTACTTACATAGAGAAAACATAAACAGCCTACTTACATAGAGAAAACATAAACAGCCTACTTACATAGCCCCCATGCTCCCCACAAAAATTTTTACAAATAGGATTGGGCAGTGGCCAATACAGAATTGAAAAAAATTTTTCATAATTACAATAACAAAGAAATCAAATGCACACACTTATTGATATTATGTTGGTCAAAAGCTCAAATTTTCTCACAGTCCATAAAGACAGTCCTAATCGTACATAACAGGAGAATAGCAGTGTTTTTCTCAAAGTCTGAGCGGTAAAAGAAAATGCACACAGAAGTTGTGGATTTCCATGCAGTCTTGAAGAAGTAGTGTTGTCCTTCCAACGGAAAGACAGTGCTGACTCTCGACATGCAGACAAGTATTGGTCCACAACAGAGCAAACCCACAGCAGAGTCAGTCGAAGTTTTGATGAATATTGCTAGGTAGGTCATCACAGAGCAGACCCACTGTAGTCCTGGTAGAGATTACGGTATTGGTGGGCCATCAAAGATGTAGACCCACTGTAGTCCTTGTAGAGACGGCCAGCAGCCATCTGTTGCAAATGTGCAGGTGCACAATCACCATCGAAGAGTCTTGCAGAGAATATAGCAAGTCCATAAACCACCACTTGTGCACTCACAACGTTTTTGGAATTGTCCTTAGAACCAGCAATGCTGTTATCCAGTCCCTTGCTGAATTATTAACACACGTGCAAACACTATCAGTCCCTACTTCTCACATATTGTCCATGTACTATGACCAACAGAAACGTGTGCAGTGAAATGTTACTTAATTTGAAGAACTGGTAACAATTACAATTTTATAACATGAGAATACAATAACAAAGGTACACAATACATCATTAAAAACATAACAATATAGATAACATTTGTAGTAATAGGGGCTTTACAAAAGAATAGAAATAGACATATACGTCAGTGTTACAAAAATAGTGACATAAGTACATACATAAAATAATGAGAATAGTTTTCGAAACATTAATTTCACACATGAACATTGAAACAGAACAGAATTGTAAACAACTTTACAAAGAAAATAACATATTATTCATGCAACTTATATTTGAGGATAACAGTATTCCTCCTCATAGTGAATATAGCTTAGTATTAGAAGAGAAAAAAAATTCTATGAAACAGTACACAGAGACAGGATGAAAACAAATACTCAAGGGTACACAAACACATAGTGGGATAACACCAATAGGAAAGGACAGGGTTCGTTTTCAGTGTAACATTTGGTACTGCAGTCCAACCCAAAACTTCATATATCTTTCCTCTTATTTCATCCTTTGTTTCCACCAAAAAAAATTCTAACTAAGCATGCTTTCTGTGTTTATATGTTCACACATTTCTTACCTCATTTTTATTTTCCATTATCTTACCTCATCATTTATTTCCAAGAAAATCCTACCTAAACCTGTTTTCTCAATGCATTTCTTCCAATTCATCGCAACTCATTCTCTTAGAGGCTACCCCCTCTTAAGCTAACTTAAATCTACTGAGCTCAGATGCTAAACTAAGGAACGAGGCAATGCAGCAGCACAAAACAATTAACACAAGCAGCAATGACAAAAAATACAGATTGGCAAAGCTAGTAGCAGCAAATGTAATAACTTATATCAAAACATGACATAGCTCAAGCAGAAAAAATAGTACACTAAAGATAACAATGCAGATAAGGGAAATGTATAATCACATCTTAATGTCTATGTAATTAAAGTGGTGCACCACAAGAAGTTATTCTACCAAAAAGTTACCAATTACTTGAAAAGAAAATTTTGAATGCAGTTACTAGTTCCTTCTTATTGTTCTTTCCTTTCCAAGTGCTCCTTTTTTAAAGAATGTGGATCATAAAATAATTATTTAATAGATCTGTTGACAGAAAGTGTTCACATTAGCAAATGCATTTTTTTTTTATAAAAGCAATGCTGCAACACAGCTGGAAAACAGATGTCAAATGAAATAAGCAATTACGCAAACCAAAGCATAAAAACATCATTCAATAGCTATGTGGCATTTCGTAAGTCAGTAGCTCTCAATTCTCGTAGAAAGACACTTGTCATTATCAGGTTTGCAGATGTAAGAATATTTCCAAGGATAATGGCCTCCCCTTTTTTTTTTGTGCTACCTGTGCCGCTGAAAAGGGCTCGCAATAATGGCTTTTTCTCCAGGCGTCTGACACAGCTGGGTGCCCGCGACGCATTACGTGCAGGTGGTCACTTAACTTTCGTACGGAAATATTTACGACAGGAGATTCTGCTACCGTGGTAGTCTCATATAAAAATATTTCACAGGTCAAGAATTAGCGTTGCAAATCTGTAGAAACAAAACCCTATAAATATAACAGTGTCCAAAAAAATTTTCAGTGGCATTGTGATACATTCATGCATATACACACACATTTCATAACTCTTAAAGTACGATTCTTTGTTTCCAACAACCTTTTCATAAATCAGAGTCCCTAACCCCTACTCCTTATTCCTTACCTTATTACACATATACATATTCATATTCATCAACACGTCTTCAATATTTCATCATAATAGCTACATAGCATAATCAGATTCCTCATATAGCATCAGCTTATTTATCATAAACATACCTCAACAGCATAGTACACATCGTCGTCGTAATAATAACATCATAACACTTCAGTCAAATCTTAAAAACGTCGTAACTTCCTCCAATAATTTCAAAACGTAAAAAAAATTCTCTGCTCATTTCAATAGTGTCATCTACCTCAAACGTACTTTAAAATCATGCTCCCTTACCAAATATATCATTCAAATCTCTCATAGTATCACAATGGTTCCGAAAAAATATGAACAGTTTACAAAGTACAGACAAAATACAGTTTCATAAGTGTGAAGTTATCCAACCGTGTAATTACGTAAACATCTGTCACTGACGTAGTAAAAAAATGTTTATCTCTCAGTTAAATGATCAGATAGCTGTGTAATTTGTGTGTTAGAGAAATATGGTACCGATGTGTAAAGTTGTATAAGCAAATACCATATTAGCTAGGGTTCCTTGTGGTTGCCACACACTTGGTACACAAAGTAAGCGTGTACCCCCCTGAGGATAAATGTAATTATGCCCTCAGGTGTTACAAATTACAGCAATGGAATGAAATGTATCACGGAAAACTTTCTTTGTAATTAAAAAATCTTTAAAAATAAATGTTTCAAGTACAAAATTAATCACTCAAATACGTGTACTGTAGCGCTAAATGTGCGTCTTGTTGCAACATAATCTGTGTGGAAGTGTCGTAGTTATCGTCCTCCGAAAGCTAAGTCCTGCAGAAGCCAATGTACTTACCTCATGATAAACAAAAGTGAAATGCTTTGCGTATAGATATCATACTTATTACGCTTATTGCCGTGATGAAGAAAGTACTGTGCTGTAACGTATTGTTGTGCTACAGAAAAGGCTGTCTCCTTGTAGCTATACCATAAAAGTTACTACTAAAACATGTTTTACTTTCCAGTATAATTTCCGTCGACAATAATGGAACAATAAGAAAGTTCATAGAGAAGCTGTGGCTTTGACAAAAGAATTCTAAGTTGGTTTGTTGGCGTACATCTACACTTTTTCCAAAGATTGCACCTTGTAATTTAATCTTACGTAACGGAAGTGTGGGGCAATCGTTCGATTTGTTGCATTTGCTAAAGGCTGTTTCACTGATTACTGAAATGGGACTGCCAGAGTCAAGTACTGCCGTAAATTTTATGTCATTTACTGTAATGTGAATCACAGGATATGCAATGTTGTTATGTTTTATGTCGTGTTCCTGGTTTCGCGTTCCGCGATTGTCAGTGTCAATTTCTAATTCTTGTAAGAGTCCCTGAAATTCTTCAATGTCGTCTTTGCAACGTCTTGCCAAAATAATATGTCGTAAATGTTCAGGCAGTTTGATTAAGCAAATGCGGATGAGTTCTGAGGGGCTGTATGGGTTTGAAAGATATTGATTCTTGTGCAACATGTCTTCAAAATATTTCATAAGACTGGAAAATTCAGATTGTTCGAAACGTTTCATCATTATGATGCTATGTTTTACACGGTCTTGTGTGGCTTGAGACCAATATGCTGAGAGGAAGGCATGGTAAAACTCTCCTTCACTGTGGCAATCGTGAATTACCGATCGCATTCTTACAGCTGGTTCATTCTCCAAGTAGCCACACATAAATTCTAATCTGTGTTCTAACGACCAGTTGGGAGGAAAACAATGAGAGAATTGATGGAGCCATGCTTGTGGATGAATGTCGTTGCCAGAATTCTTAAATGTTTTGAATTTACGTGTAGTAATGAACAGCTTATAGTCAAAATCGTCATGTCGGCGAGTCGCATGTCGGTCATTGTTACTTCGTTTCGGCGGTTCCATCTCAAAATCCAATGCGCCTTGCCAATTTCTTTCACAATTTCCGAAGTGCCCTGTGTTGTTATTTTGTGTCTGTTCCGTATTTGTATGTCCCTCTTCCTGTATTGGGGCGCGAGTGTCCTCTAAAATACGTAATTCTTGTACTACTTGTGCCAACTGATCTTGCACTTCCTGGATTTCTCTTTTGTACTGTGTATTGATTTGATTTTGATTTTGTTTGAATTTTCTAATTTGTTCATACTCTTCTGTGTCAGTGAAGGCTACGGGTCTTGTGTCATTCAGATCATCATCTACCTTTGTAGATAAGTTAGTGACCTGATCCGAAAGTTCGGCTACTTTCTCCGATAGTGTACTTATTTCCTCCATGTGTCTTTCTGAACCAATTTTCAGGGTATCTACTGTGTTCTTTAAGTTTTCCTGAGTTCTTGCAAGTTGCGTAACCGAATCGGTAGATGCAACTGAGTCAATTTTAGCTTGCAAGGTGTCGTGATTTTCATGAACAATGGTTTGCAGTTCTTTTATGGCTGCTTCGTGATTCTGCAATACATTTTCATGCCGCGAAAAAATAGGTTGGAAATGCTCACAAATTTGTGTTTTTACGTCATTACAGACTTTTTGACATTTCGATTCAATGTGATGTAACTCAGTAGTTAAATCTTCACGCGTTTGTTCAAGAGTTTGTTCCAATGAGTCTAACTTTTGAAGCTGTTGCTGTGTTTGTCTTTGATTTTGTTCCATTGTGTCTAACTTTTCAAGCTTTTGCTGTGTTTGTCTCTGATTTTGTTCCATTTGTTGCATTAATTGCAATAATAATGTATTAGTGTCTGGAATCTGTTTCTCTACGCTTTTCGGCAGTGCATTTGCACCGGCAACATTCACATTTTGACAAGCAGAAAATGTGTCTTGACTTATTTGAGAAAACGGTGATGACCCAAAACCTGAATCTACAGTATTTGCGAAATTGTGTCCTGTCATTTCGGATTCCTGAGGCGAGCTGTTGCCGACCGATCGATCGATAATGCTTCCCTCTTCACTAATTGTTTCACTGTCCGTGCCATTGTTTGCCGCCCGCTCCATTTCCCTATGCACGATTACCAAATTACTACTTTGAACATCAGTTAATTCATTACTCTGCGGCGCTAACACACTGCTCTCATTTTCACTGTCATTTCTCAGTTTACTTTGGAGCCTAGTATTACGTTTTTCACACGCCATTATTGTCACAGTATTTCACACGACAACACAGAAAAACACAATTTGAAGAGCAAAAATAAGAGAACACATTAACATAACACTGAAAATAATATCTTGTTAATTACAGCTGCGAAATACTTGGTGCAAATCTATATGCATGCCACAACTGTTTTACTGTACAACAATGAAAGGCTACAACTACAAAGGAGATTCTCTCTACAATTACGCGCTAGCAATAAACAAAAGCTACACTAAATACACAAACTACAAGAAAAATCAGAAGATTCCAGTGAGGTATCCTAGGCTAAGGGTCGACATATGAAACGTCCCCTTTGAACAATTTATACAAGACTGTGCTTAACCAGACACACAATATTTTGTTAGCGCAACGCAATCTGACTTTCAATAATTCGTACAAAAGAATGGGCCCTGACTAACATTAACCTATACCTTTCACAAATCACTTACCTCACAAAAATCTTCGCTGCTCAAGCTAGTGCAATACAGCGAGCGCCACTACTGCCAGCTAAATAAAAGATTCAAACTACTGAAGGCACTAACTACTGATAGGGATAGTTAGCAAATGAAAGATATTAATAGAGAACAAACAATGTATTTACCTTAATATCATCACAAGTCATAATATATATATCAGTTCATGACAAATTACAAACCTCCGCCATCTCTCTCCCCACATCCACCACTGCTGGCGGCTCACCTCCAACTGCGCAACGCTACGCGCTGTTCACAGCCAGCTGCCGCTGCCCAACACTACAATGGCAGACAACAATGCAAACTAGCCACAGACTGCACACAGCACAGCCAGTGATTTTCATATTGAGCGCTACGTAACGTTGCCAATAAGAAAACGTAAACAGCCTACTTACATAGAGAAAACATAAACAGCCTACTTACATAGAGAAAACATAAACAGCCTACTTACATAGAGAAAACATAAACAGCCTACTTACAAATGTTAGGCGCTTCGAAATCTGAGCGTCAGACATAAGAATGTACAGAAAGTGTTCATAGTAAATAATACACTCCAGTATAGCGGATCTGTAGGTGTAGTTTGCTTCTTTGACGCTACAGACAGTTTAACACTTGTGTTCATTGAACTGACAACTGTACAAACATAGGCAATCTTCATGAGCTGAGAGTTGTATTTCTATAGACAGACGACGTATTCAATTTTTTGGGTCGAAAAGTCGATCTACATGTAAGTAATGAAATAACTATGCGTTTAGTGCTTGTTATGATCAGGCACTTAGTTTCGAAAATTTCTGTACATGGTCCCACAGATTATGTTTGACCATGACTTTTGGAAACGCGCAACATTTAATAAATAATTGTGCGATCAAGACTTTTCCATAACAGTTATTTGTGTCAAACCTAAATGGTTGCCGACCTCTACTATGACAGAATCCTGGATCGGGTACTTACTAATTGAGGTTCGTTCCCGTGCCTTATTTATATCTTACAAAACCACTGTAGTTTTAATTGTTTAGCTCTTCTAGTAAATGACAACTTTGTACTTCTTATTGAGTCCCAATTTGCCTTCTAAGTTGTTCACAAATGTAAAAACAAATGAAATCTTTTTATGTTGCGTTAAATTGTAGTGACATGCAGCTCACTTCAAAAACTAGAAGTTACCGTTGTTTACGAAATTAACCCCATTCAAACACTTTTGTAGACAGTCGGCCGGGTGCCATGGTGATACGTTTCTAATTTAATTTCTAGCCCCCTTTCCTTTTCAATGAGCACAGCTGTGTCGTTTGTGGTCAGATTACGTAGAATACTGTCACATGGATTGATCTACCACAGTGTCTCAAAACTGGAGACGTATGTATATCAGAGACGGTCTTGACAACTATTTTGCGCTCACCTCATCGTTTCCCCCTCATAGTTTCACTCTTTAAATGCTAGATTGTTTTTCCGAAACTATATAATTACTTCAGAAAATTTGGGTTTTCAAAATGTGGAAACGTGTTCCAAGGTACAATATGGTCGTATACCTTGCAACAAATACTCTACTGAAATTTAAAAACGATGCAACAGAGAAAATCTTCTCAACACTGTATGTAATCAATGGTTTCATTCATTACTATTCTGCTACACGCCAGTAATCAGTAAGTGGACTAAATAAACAGAAATATTATGCAAAATACGTTACATTTTTAAATAGAAGTTATTGAAAAATAACGAATTTTTCCGGTTTCAAAAGACGTTAATTTTTTAACATACTAAAGGAACTCAGTTCATTTGCAAATTATCACACGTTCCACGGTAAAAGATTTTCCGTTTCGTAGTACAAGGTGGGGCACGGCCGAAGAAGGATGGCTGAACTGTCCACACGTTATATAAATAGTGTAAAAATATTTAGCATTTTACCACAAAACTCTATACCTGGAGAATAACAATATATGCCAAATATCTTTAATATATTTTACAACAACTAACTGTGAAGAACGCGCAACATTCAGAAATGTTGCCCAGAACTCTTTCACTTCATGTCCAACAACAACAGAAACTTAAACAAATGCAAGAAAACTGCTTATGGAGGCCTCTAGTTCGCATTCCCTAGTGTGATTCTAAAATCAGTCACTAGATTGAAGTACAACACTATCCTCTAAATTCAATAATTCCCCTAGTATAGAGAACATATTGAGCACCTGCTTAAGCGACGTATCACAAATGAAGTTTGTATCTAATAGCGCACAGAACACTTTAGGAGTTCTGCTCTATCATTGTTCACTGAATTTTGTTCTAGCAAAGAACTTGCAGTAGAAGGGATGCGCTTCATAGTAGCGACGGTAAATAAGTGCTCGTATCTCTTAATGAATGAATTTTGCAGCACATGTTTACTGAAGCTTTTTATCTTATTTTGGCCCATACTACCATCTTTCAAAATGTTGGACACTTTTTTCAACAGTCTTTATTTTTGATTTTATAGTGTATTATGAATGGCGGTCGAGATAGTCTGCTAGCATAGTACTGACTTGCTTCTGTTACATATCTGGTGTTTTGTGAAAAACAGGTGGCGAAACAACGTGCGACAACACGTTGTAAACGCTTTGTTAGTCATATACCACCCATGAACCATGATTCCTGAAAATTCAGTGTACGGGCTAAACTGACTACTATTAAAGACGAGTCCTGAGATTACATGCAGAAGGTATGAAAATAATACGAGACAAAATATCTTTGATCCAAGATGTGAACAAGACACCTGTATCTTGACATTTTTCACACGTGTAAAGCAGAGCCAGATGAGTGATTCATATCCAGCGCCAGAGAAGTTGGTTTGGACACCCGAATCACTTTAGTGGACGAGTCCAACTGATACAATTGTAAAAGAGGAATAAAATTCTTCTAGTGACAAAGCAGCATAAAAATTTTGGCCAATAAGAGGTTCATTAAAAATTAGTTGCAAATGATGGTGTAGAGGTATTACTTTGGACACACTATTTTCATTGCCCGTCATTGGAACCTGAAATTTATTACATAACTCTGCTGCACCGTACACTACTGGCCATTAAAATTGCTACACCACGAAGATGACGTGCTACAGACACGAAATTTAACCGATAGGAAGAAGATGCTGTGATATGCAAATTATTAGCTTTTCAGAGCATTCACACAAGGTTGGCGCCAGTGGCGACACCTACAACGTTCTGACATGAGGAAAGTTTCCAACTGATTTCTCATACAAAAACAGCAGTAGACCGGCGTTGCCTGGTAAAACGTTGTGTAAAGAGGAGAAATGTGTACCATCATATTTCTGACTTTGATAAAGGTCGGATTGTAGTCTATCGCGATTGCGGGTTATCGTGTCGCGACATTGCTGCTAGCGTTGGTCGAGATCCAATGACTGTTAGCAGAATATGGATTCGGTGACTTCAGGATGGTAATACGGAACTCCGTGCTGGATCCCAACGGCCTCGAATCACTAGCAGTCGAGATCAAAGGCATCTTATCCGCATGGCTGTAACGGATCGTGCAGACACGTCTCGATCCCTGAGTTAACAGATGGGGACGTTTGCAAGACAACAACCATCTGCACGAACAGTTCCACGACGTTTGCAGCAGCATGGACTATCAGCTCGGTGACCATGGCTGCGGTAACCCTTGACGCTGCATCAGAGACAGGAGCGCCTACAATGGTGTACTCAACGACGAACCTGGGTGCACGAATGGCAAAACGTCATTTTTTCGGATGAATCCAGGTTCTGTTTACAGCATCATGAAGGTCGCATCCGTGACTGGCGACATCGCGGTGAACGCACATTGGAAGCGTGTATTCGTCATCGCCATACTGGCGTATCACCCGGCATGGTGATATGGGGTGCCATTGGTTCCACGTCTCGGTCACCTCTTGTTCGCATTGACGGAACTTTGAACAGTGGACGTTACATTTCAGATGTGTGACGACCCGTAGCTCTACCCTTTATTCGATTCCTGCGAAACCCTTCTTTTCAGCAGGATAATGCACGATCGCGTGTTGCAGGTCCTGTACGGGCCTTTCTGGATACAGAATATGTTCGACTGCTGCCCTGGCCAGCACATTCTCCAGATCTCTCACCAATTGAAAACGTCTGGTCAACGGTGGCCGAGCAACTGGCTCGTCACAATACGCCAGTCACTACTCTTGATGAACTGTGGTATCGTGTTGAAGCTGCATGGGCAGCTGTACCCGCACACGCCATCCAAGCTCTGTTTGACTCAATGCCCAGGCGTATCAAGGCCGTTATTACGGCCAGAGATGGTTGTTCTGGGTACTGATTTCTCAGGATCTATGTATCCAAAGTGCTTGAAAATGTAATCACATGTCAGTTCTAGTATAATATATTTGTCCAATGAATGCCCGTTTATCATTAGCATTTATTCTTGGTGTTAAAATTTTAATGGCCAGCAGTGTATGTTAACAAGCCTTTATAAAGAGTCACTAGACAGATATACATACGAATGCCTTTCGATTAATCAAGTATTGTGTAAGCATGTATTATTGCCTCACGCTCTGTTTCAGGTGATTAACAGCGGTGGACGTGGGAGGAAGGCGGGAGGCAGAGCCCGACTTCGGGCCACGCGCTCGAGGAGGATCGGCCCGGCTTTCTCCGCAGATCAATCGGCGACCAATCACCGCAAAGGTTACGGCTCGCCGATTAGGAACAGCCGGTTCCATTCGGTCTGCCCAAACGCCTCCGCGCGATCGTACCGCTGACCCTTCTGCTGTCGTGCGCCCAGACGTAATTACGGTTTCGTAACGAGGCGATTTCACGTTATCGGTGTGAACGTAACGTACCAGTCACAGCCGCTACCGTTCGCAGAAGTTTCCTAAATTTTTTCTCTGTTGCGGAGGAAAAAGGGCGGTGGTAACAGGAAAGGACAAGGACGGTTACAGCACAACACCTTGTCATCTCCGATGTGGTTAGAAACGGGCCATGGACATGGTTGGAAAAGGGCGTGGAATAGGTTGTTAAAGGAATTATGGCGCCATTCAGTCAAAGTGATTTAGACACACGAAGAAGGATGTAAATTAGCAAGCCCAGTCTGGAGTTTGAAGGCCACTTCTTTCGGACTCGTGTCTGCTGCCTCTATCACTGCGCCCCCGCGTTACGTTCTACTGTGAGCTGCACAGGCTGTGCTGTATATAAGACACCCAATCAAAATTATAGGAAGAGCATGTTGAAACCTCTGCTCTGCTGTAAAGGCTGGAGAACTACATGTAATAAGCTCACCAGATAAGGTACATATCAACCGCTACAAAAATCACACTGATGGCTTTAAAACTATGTAGATCCCAGACAACTGATACCAGGCTGTCATGAGATCCTGCATCATAGATGTGAGACATGGCTGTGAAATGGTATGAATGTGCCAGCACTGTATGGGGTCTTCGAAGTATGACTAATACACGCAGAGACATGACGGAATGGACGGGTCCACGGACTACTTGAAGTCATGTAATACAGTCTGACTACAGTGGTCCTAAAATCATTATCAGCAGTATTGGAGACCAGTTTGCCGTCTTTTCAATGACAGTTGGCTGAAAACCCGAAAGAAATGGCTCTAGTCAACTAATGCATCAGGTTCACCTCAATCAGTTTTCGAGCGAAATTTGTGAAGGAAGTTGACTAAAATGGGTATTTGGAATCGGGTGCCAAGCAGAAGACCTTGCTCACAGTGCCACTTACACTGAGGTGACCAGCCATTGGATAGCTGTCTGAACACATAAATATGGTGGTAGTATCGCGAATGCAGGGCGTAAAAGGGTAGTAAATGTCCGGAGCATGTGATACATGTGGAAAGGTGTTCGACGTGATTATGGCTGCGCGATGGGAATTAACAGACTTTGAATGCGGACATAACATTTCAGAAATCGTTAGGGAATGCAATGTTCCAAGATCCACAGTGTCAACAGTGAGTCAAAAATACCAAATTTCAGGCAGTACCTCTCACTGTGGACAACGCAGTGGTCGATGGCCTTCACTTAACTATCGAGGGCAGCGGCGTTTGGATATTGTCAGTGCTAACAGACAAGCAACACTGTGTGAAATAACCGCTGAAATCAATGTGGGACGCACGACGAAAGTGTCCGTTAGGACAGTGCTGCGAAATTTGGCATGAGTCCACTAAGGCAGCAGACGGCTCACGCGGGTGACTTTGCTAACTGCCTGCAGCGACTCCCCTGCTTTCGTGATCATATCGCTTGCACATTGAACGATTGGAAAACCATGGCCTGGTCAGACGAGTCCCGATTTCAGTTGGTAAGAGCTGACAATACGGTTAGAGTGTCATGCAGACCCCACGAAGCCATGGGCCCAAGTTGTCAGCAAGGCACTGTGAAAGCTGGTGGTGTTTACATAATGGCGTGGGCTGTGTTTACGTGGAATGGACTGGATCCTTTGTTCAAACTGAACTGATCATTGATGGGAGATGGTTATGTTCTGCTTCTCGGAGATCATTTTTAGCCATACATGGACATAATGTTCCCTAAGCACAACAGAATTTATTTTTTATTTTTTTTTGTTGGATGACCGGCACCTGCTTACAACCTCCACCACTACCGCTCTCCCCACGCATGCCTTACTGACGGCCCATGTAACAACCACATTATTCTCTGTGCACTCTACTGCTAGAAGCAGATGTTGTGGCATGAATAAGGGCGTCTTGACAAAGGGAAAGAAAATGCAAATACGGATAAATATTGGATGATTTCTCGTGTGGCCAAACTATCTTGGAATTATAATAACTAAATGTAATAACTAAATTTATAAATGGTTTCATAGTAAATTTTTATTGTATTCAATAGATTATGCAAGAACAGTGAATGTAAACATCACAATTCTCACATTACAAAATGCTGTTCTAAAAACCTCATACAGAATATCTCGCACACTGGATTCAGTAAGTACTTGATGAAACAATAATGTCACACTTTGCATATGAAATCTTATAAACCGTAACCGCGGGAAGGAGGATCAAAACCGTTTCGTAGATCCAGCTGATGAAGACGCATCTGTCCATAATCACATCGAACATGCGATGGAACTGAACAATCAATGATAGAGTGCAGCCTAAACGTAACTGTGACCTTGTGCCTTTAAGGAAACAATTCTCTTCTGAAATAACTTTCGTATCGATGCTTCTTCGTATCGATCACTCAGTAACAGAAGGATGTCGAATTAAACCTGTAACAACAGCTTGAACATCAACCTGATTCGTTGTAACTACCGTGTACATTAGAGTTACAAGACCAGTTTTCGATTGTTTGAAGCCTGGACAAGGTTCCTTGATTCAGGTAAGGTAGAAGACATACAATGAAAAAATGCGGTTTTGAAACTATCCAGTTGTGTATAACAAACACAATAGTGCCGCTGTGACAAGCTTCTGTCCCAGTTTTCTAACTTACATAACAATGTCAAGATACGGTCCCAAGAAAAACAGTAGCAAAAATTCACGGAATAAAAGAGTAAATGAGATCATTTTCCTGGGAAATGCTGCACCTTTGAGAATAGAAGAAACATAACGAGGAATGATTTAGGGGAAATAAATCCCAATAAAATTCTGTAAAATAGCGGCAATTCTATTCATACAATATGGCAGTGATACAAGGGCAATGGAAGTTGGAAATAACCAGAATGTAAGAAATGAGAATTTTAAAAAGAGCACCTGATTTTATATTACCATACAGAATAAGCAACACTGCAGTCAGACTGTAACTGAAAGCTGAAATTATTAACATTCGGTTAAGGAGTAAAGAAACAGGTGAAAAAATAGACTTCTGAAAATTGTAATGGAGAATCAAAAATTAGTGAAAAATCACTAGGTAAACAATAGAAGAGGTAAAGAGAGCAAATGAATGAAAAGAGAAGTAAAATAAAATGAGTGTGAAAATTCGTAAACAATAGGAGACGTAAAGAGAGCAGGAAAGCTATCAAACGCATGTAACAAAGGGAAACAGGAATTGTCGCAAACAAATCACATTGAGAAAAGAAAAAGAAAAGGAAGAAATATTTTGTCTTGGTTTGGTTTAAGGAAAACATTAGAGCTGGTAGAGTCACAACTTTTGGCAAATATTACGGCATATCTATAGCTGCGATGGCGTATAAGCGTCCGGTGGAATGCATGAACATCAATGGCGCCTGTAATCAAAAAGGAAGAGTCGTTATACGAGGGAGCAAGTGACAGCTGAGCTATCGAAATAGATTAGTAGGTAGGGACAACGCTTTAACACATTTTTGTGTACACGAGAAAAACTATGGCAGATTCTTCAAAGAAATTACTTGAGATGCTTTTTGTGAGGAAAGAATTTATTAAATGACGAATTTTCACACCCATTGCCTTTTACTTCTCTTTTCTTTCATTTGCTGAAATGCAACACAGTTGCTGCCTGAGACAATGGTGTTTTCGTTCTTCTGTCTTTCTTTCATAGTAATCAATGTACGGTAGATATAAATATCTACATACGAATGTATTCTCCGCAAGTAACCGAAAAGAACTTGGAATATCATGTTTAGTCACTCCTTTCAATGTCTGAGTCACCAGTACGCATTAATCAAACCACAATACACCTCCATAAGAACACTCTCAACTTCTTACTGTCATCGCGTGAGATCCACTACAGTGGAGTCAGTAGAGCGCTTTCACTTGGCACCTCAAACATTGTTTCTCTAAACTTATCTGTGCCATTATCCGATTAACATATTCTTTCAAATAGGCCCTTGTAAGACTCTGCAGAAAC
The DNA here is from genome assembly GCF_021461385.2 of Schistocerca piceifrons. NCBI lineage: Eukaryota > Metazoa > Arthropoda > Insecta > Orthoptera > Acrididae > Schistocerca > Schistocerca piceifrons. The sequence goes on from NC_060142.1 coordinate 453,958,497, forward strand.
AGAAACAGCAATTACGAAACACGTCTTTATTTTTCCGTAAATCCTTCCTCTAATTTTACAAGCCAAGGACAACAAAATCTTGATCACTGATCTCCAGTATGCAACGCTGGTCATCTTCCCCTTTTCGTTAGCAAACGGAACAACTGTTTTGCTTAATTGTCCTTATAAAACGAAGTCCAACTCTTTCAGGCAAGTTGTATGTGATTTCTTCATACCAGTGCTTTTCAAGGCTGTACCTGATCGAGGTTTGGTTTATCTTAAAAGGAAAAACGGATAATAAGTTCCTCCACTGGTGTATCTCTACATAATTACTCCAAGCCAACGTTTCATGTGATACGAAAGGTACTTCCTACCATTACTATCAATTTTCTGTACCTTAATCTCTCACCCATTCTTCTCTAGGAAGGTTGCTTCCAACAATATCTCCTGTGATGGACAGACATGAACATCTCTGTTACTCTTTCAAGCGAGAATCGAACCCGGGACCTTAGGATTGACATTCTGTCACGCTGACCACTCAGCTACCGGGGCCGGACACGTTTCACTATGACCTCAGATGTTACGTCCCATAGTGCTCAGAGCCATTTGAACCATTTTTGGTAGTGTGAAAGTGCTATATCATATGGAAATTAATCCTGGAGCAAACTGCATCAGACAACTTGAACGGATGGACAAGGTTGGCGTTGATAAAACAGAGTATGTAGCATAGTTGGCCACTCTAAGTGCACAAAATTTAAACTGTGTAGTTAAAAAATTGTATTTCCGAAAGCTGTGACTAAAATGCAATTATTGTAGTTTAGTAGACTCAGAACATATAGTTTAATGTTCTGTAAAAGTTTCATGTCAATAGCAACAGTGGTTGCTGAAATACAGAAAAATCAATTCACTAAATTTAACGTTGTCGGGATAGGGCGTTCTAACTCCCCTTAAAATTTTGTGTTAAATCAGAGTCTCGAGAAGAAAAGGCATCATTAAAAACTACTCTAGATGCGTGGAAATATTGTCACGTTAGCACGACATTTTAATCAATGTATTACGCAAAGTATCAGTTTCATTGCGTTCGATGTGGCCGTTCATGGTGTAAGCAGTTTTGTCAGTGTATTTGGGAACCAGTTCCCTATGTATGAATTTAGTTCTCTTACCGGTCTTCTTCCTTGAGTTATAGATCCTCGCTGAGTTTTGTACGTTTCGCACCAGTACGTCATACTGCCAACCGAGAACCACTGTTGAGCAATCGAGCGCAATGGAAGGGAGCGAACCTCATTCCCTTTCACGAGGCCGACAATTTCGCTAACGGCCGGCGGTAGCCATCTCAATTCGGATCGCGGAAACTGCCGCAATAGTTCACCTGTTGCAGACGGCAGCGAACGCCAATGTAGGGCGCATGTGAACTGCCGCGCACGAACAGATGAAGGCCGGTTCGCAGTTTTGGTGGACTCCGGTGAGGTAGTTATTCCCGCCGAGGGTGAGATGATGGAGGGGGTCAGCACCGCTCATTCAAAGGCACAGTGGTGGCGAGCGCTTAGCTGAAACTACGCGGCGTGCAGCGGCGCGTGCAGCCGCAGTCCCGAGCGCCTCCTTCGATACCGATCTCGTCACCCGGCCGTATTTTACAGCAGCAGGGGACCCCGACGCTCTTTTCTTTTGTGGCTTGTGAGCAGCGAGAGACGCGAGCGTGACAGTGAGGCTGGAAGAGGGGGACGGGGTAAGGGGGAGAGGGAGGTAGAGAAAAAAGGGAGGAGAAAGGAAAAGAAAAAAGTGCGCCACGACTGCTCTCTCAACACGCGAAGGGCGACGGGAAAAGGAATAAGTAAGCAGCGTCCCGGGAGAGGTCGGGCTTTCGCACGCTCGACTTACGCCCCCCGCCCGCCGCCGGTAGCTAGCTGTCCGCTTAGGCGGCCGCCAGCACTTCGCGGTCGTAATCTGGGTCGCTGAGGCCTCTGCCGGTGACGTCAACTTCGGAGATCAAAGTCGAAGCTGAGATATTTGCGAGGGTGTCTCGAGTCTCCGAAATGGACGTTTGAGCACATACATTTACCAACCTGAAGGACACTAAGAAGCCCACGTTGACGTCCGGGCAAAAAGCCAGCCGGGATTTCGTTGTGTAACACGAATCCAGTGCGAAAGTGCGTGTCAAAAGTATACTACGTAGATGACAAGATGGCTCCGGCGCATGGTGGATGCTAAACTCCTTTTCTTAAAACAGTAGGCACTGTGGTCAGTTGATTTTGATGGTTTGATGATAACGCAGGTACGTACTGCCGTTAATTACAGCAACTGATTTTTCTTTTTAACTATGGGATGCAAGTCAGCTAGTTGGTGGATCTCGTACTGATGACAAATAAGATATTCAGACACTTTTGATCGGGATTGCAGATCGTTTAAGTTTCATTATTAAGCACAGTTTTGTTATACCGTTCTCTTGGATTATTAGACTCGCGATGACCCACGACCCCCTTTAAAAAAATAAGATAAAAAAGAGACATGGTTGCTTCATGCAACAACCATCGCATCACCAACGGCAGACCGTACAGTGGACACTCCCTATGTCGAGGCCGCCACTGCCTTGACCTCTTAGTTTGCTCACGTGTCTGGTGGACGCCACCCCCGTCCTCTCCTCCCCCCCTCTCCCCTCCACCATGCTATAAAAATCATGATCAGGAAGGCGCTGGATGTTGGCTGAGTCCCTTACAAGGGAAGAAACAGTAGGGGCAGTGCGATGTGTGCAGTGGTAGCAGCAAGGGTTACAGGCTGAGGTTATAAGAAGTGGGGGATGTATGGCAGGCATGCGTGCGGAAGCTGTCAGCTACCCAAGATGATGTTGATACGTCCCCTTAGAAAAATTTATTAATGATTGTGCTGATAAACCTCTCACATTATTTGATTTTCAAACAGCTGAGCAGAACTGAACGTACTCGGACATTTCGCTCTTTACCTATTCTGATCAACACGAAACTGACACAATATTTTTAGCGCAACGCAATCTGACTTTCAAAGATCCCTACAAAAGAATGGCCCTGACTAACAATAACCTATACCTTTCATGAATCACTTACCTCACAAAAATCTTCCTTACTCGAACTACTGCAATACAGCGAGCGCCAATACTCCCAGCTATATAAAAGATTCTAACTAGTGAAGGCACTAACTACTGATAGGCATAGTCAGCAAATGAAAGATTTTGATAGAGAACAAACTATGTATTTACCTTAACAATGTTACCTTAACAATGCCAACCAGCCACAGACTGCACACAGCACAGCCAGTGATTTCCGTACAAAGTGCTAGGTGACGTTACCAACATAAAAACCTAAACAGCCTACTTACAGTGTGACCCCAATGATTGTGGACATCCTCGATCATTTTCTCTGTTTTTAAATAGAGTGGAAAGTTGATCTATTTCCTATCCTTGGTGGCGGTGCTAGCAGCAACGCAAATGCAGATGCAATAGTTACTTGGTCCTGTCCTGTGTGTGTGTGTGTGTGTGTGTGTGTGTGTGTGTGTTTGTGTAGAAACACCGCTACTTAAATTTCCCACCATTATTAAACATTAATCCATTGAAGTATCATCAGTGTAATTGGTTAAATTTGCACTGTGACGGTATTTGTTGAACTATGTAAAGGTTTTTTTTAATTACCGCTACCAGTTACAAACTTTGTCAACTATTGCATTACTTATTTATTTAGAGACATGTTTCGAGGGAATACCTCATCTTCAGGCTAAATGGCATTACAAAAACAACTTTACAATAAGGTCATACTAATGTTACATAGTCATTTCCTACATGCTGTGGTCATCTTTGTTCTTCTGGCGTCAAAGATGACCACAGTATTTACGAGAAGACTATGTAACAACAATATGACCTTATTGTAAAGTTGTTTTTGTAATGCCATTTAGCCTGAAGATGAGGTATTCCCTCGAAACATGTCGTAAATAAATAAGTAATACAATAGTTGACAAAGTTTGTGACTGGTAGCGGTAATTTAAAAAAAAACCTTTACATATTTGTTGAACTATTACAGTCACATATTTAAATATGTCTTCTTGAAAAGTGGGAGTAAATGGTGATTGTCCCCTATACACTTGATTAACGCTTTTGACACACTCGAGAAAAGGCTCTTCTTCTTTCTTACGATGTTTTGAGATCGACTTGCGTGGACATGTGGGGGTAAATGTGCGTTGCTCAAGGCGCCACACCGTCTTGATGCACCGAGCGCACCCGTGCGGCGAAATGGGCTGCCTGCTCGCTCAGGTACAAGGTGATGTGACACAACTTCGTCTGCAGACGCAGGAGTTTCCCACGGTGCAGCCCAGGCACACCTGCGACACCAGCAGCAACGGGATGGACAGAGACGTGGCCGAACTGAATCTGACTTCCAACTATTTGGATATTTTACTGCAAGAAGAAAATGACTCGGAAATAATATTGTGGTTCCTCAACTTGCTCAAGAAGAAGATTAATAGCATTTTTGCGACGCATTACCGTGAAGGTTGTTACAACGTTCTGATTAACAGGCACCTTGTAAAAGGCGACACCAAATTCTGACTTTATTTTCGGTTAGTTTGCCCATATTTTGTACCTTCCAGAAAAAAAGTGCAACTTGTTCAAGAAAACCCGTCAGTTCAGCTGAAAAAGTGACAGTGACACTTATATTCTCCTGTAATACACAAATTTTTTATTAAAGTTATCAAAACATTTTTTCCCTTTGTGAGAGTTCTAATAGTTCAACAGCTCTTAACCTTTTAACACATCATGGAACAATAAGTATTACCTAATTTACTATTAAGGATGAGTCTTTTCAGATGGGAATTGAACCCGTTCCTGCTACATTTTCTTACATTTCTCCTTTAAGGTGAAACAGTGAAGAGTTTGGAAAATAGTCATTTAGTAACACTCTTGCATATCATTTAGATAATTATTTCGACATAGTACTGAGTCAGTTTGATAAAAGATTTTGTTTACTCTCCATCACTGACAGATTTACTGGAATGAAGAGAGAGAGAGAGAGAACTTAATATAAACTACATTTATTACAATTGCAAGCTGCTTTTAAGAAATTTACAAAACGTAGTAAAAATTAAACACTTTAATTTTATTTTAAAAGTAAATATATCATGCTCTTAAGATTACCATTCTCAAATAATATGTCTGTTCTGACACTTTGAAACTTCTCATTTTTGAGTTTTACATCCGTCACTTAATTCCTAAATTCCTTATACTTTTTTAGCTCAGCTAAAATATTGAGATGGGGCGATCTCACAGCCATAACCATATTCAATAGAAATAAATTTGTATATTCCTCCGTAGGCGCCTCTAGCTGTTTTATTTTCAATTCTGCAGATGCTTCCTCCCTTTCAATCATTCTTTTTTTCTGAGCAGGAGATACATCATGTCCTCAACACTCACTTTGTTCTTCTTACGTAAACTTGAGCCACTGGGATCGTTTGTTTATCTGCACGGAAGTTGTATGTCCATCTGAAACAAGATAATGTAGCTTGTATCTCCCTCTCATCTCTGGCTCTCCCACGTTAAGCGATATGGATACAACTTCTGTATTGTCTCTGGAATCAGACACAATGTTTGAAACAATACTGTCGATCTCTTCTTCCGACTGAAAGACTCAATCACTGGAGACAGATACGCAACGAAATATTTCCTGTTGTATTTCGTCAAATGTATCAACACAGTGCTTACAGAAAGTTCAGGGACAAATCTAAATTTCGTTGAATCCACGTGTGTCACTTAAGTAACAATGTTTCAGTCACTGTTTTACATGATGTTATTGGGGATCTGAATTACGAGTTTATACGTTAAATTTCACTACTCTGGTTCTAATACGTTTCCCGTTTTCTAAATTTCTAAATAGAGCTAAAAATAGATCCTCTCTTTCTGACAAAATGTTTTATTTCCCTAAAATGGTAATGGTATACTGAAATCATCTCAAGAAAACTTATGGCCGTTTGCAGTATATCCAGCGGTGTAATTTACGTAAACAGCTGCGTTGTTCTAAAACCATAATGGATGGAATAATATTATTTTTCGCCAGTGAATTCGGTGGCAAAATTGTGTTGAGAGATCGTGGCAAATGGTCATTGAAGTGAATTGTGACGAAAAACTAGAGAACTACAGCTGCTGAAGTCACTGCAGATCAGAAAGCCACACTCACAAACTCTGTCAGCACCGAAACAACACGAAAAGAACTCCAAAAGCTGTGAATTACAGAACGAGTTGGAATTCCACGAACGCTTATGAGTAATACACATGCAGGTAACAGAGACACGTGATACCCATGTCACAAAACAACCTAGAGTATAGAGTTCCATCTTCGAGCTTTTTTTTTTGTGTTTGTGTGTGGGGGGTGGGGGGGGGGGTCTTTCTGACTGGTTGGATGGAAGCGGCCTGCATTGAATTCCTGTGTCAACCTATTCATCTCAGAGTAGCACTTGCAACCTACATCCCAAATTATTTGCTGGATGTATTCCAACCTGTCTTCCTCCACAGCTTTTGCCCTCTAGTGAGATGGAAGTCATTCCCTCATGCCTGTCAATAGTCATACCACTCTCCATTGTGGCCAAATTATTCAAGATGGCGGACCCAAGATGGCGCTGATAGATACGGCAAAGTTGAAAGGACGTCATGGTGGGAAGTTCAAATTTTGACAGGAAGATAGGTCAATTGGGCTACCCGCACTAACCTAACACCCTCCTCTCTCCCCTCCCCACCCGTCAACCAAAAAATGACCCGAATTTCAACATTCTAGCAGAACAATGCAACACACCATTGCTACCTACACTAATGTAAGGAAATGAGGGGAAAATACGTTGCTTGGGCTGCCTTAACTAACATAATTCATCTGACCGCCACCTCTTCCTAGAAATTGGTGGGAAAAGGACTCAGCCTGTGCTGGATAGGATGGATGTAAGTATTTATTTTGCAGGCAGTCTTTACTTAAACAATTACAGGCAGTACCTCCATCCAGTGTGTTCTCCACGATGTCCAGAGTCCAACAGACCCAGTACGCAGTACCGCCACCAGAGGACACTGTCATCCCTCCTGTGATGTACTCCAAGATGGCGGTCTGGGGGCGGGGGGGTGATGGCGGGGCAAGAACTCAGCCTGCACTGGCCTGCTGGAGAGAGGAAGGAGTGTACTTTATTTATTTTGGTACAATTTATTTAGGGACAGATTACACATAGGTTATTTATTATATTGACACAAAGCACTCACTCAGACGTGCTTGAGATCACAATACACAATTTAAAGACCTGCAAACTACTGGTAAACTGCCAAAATAATGTAGTACACTGATGTACAAACATTCAAACAACTCGTGAATTACCGAAATAATGCAATATACAGCATTCAGACCTGCAAACAACTCGTAAATTACAGAAATAATGCAGTACATAGCATACAGACCTGTAAACTACTCGTAAACTGTCGAAATAAAGCATTGCACAGCATGCAGAATGAAAACAACTCATAAATTCTGAAAAAATAATGTATGTGTAATGCTACACAAACACGTTCACAATGCTTTAACAGCCGAAAATAATGCAGCGCACAAACACTCATTGCAGGTAAACAATGCTTTCGAATGACTGTCAACTGCAACTAGGAGAGGTTCCAACACGCGCACATGCAGATGGCACTGCGAGCCACCACTGGACAAAAGCTAGCGTGGGAGCTCTCACGCTGCTGATACCTACAGCAAGCAGGAGAAAGTTGCATCTAGATTTGGGCATACAGTTAGAGTTCTTCGAGTGTTATATAGACATCACATGTCTATGTAAAAAAAAGCCTAGTCACCCTCTGGGCCGCCGTCGCCAGTTTACTGTTGTTGGCATGCGACCTCCCTACCTATGAAGCCTGACATCACAAGTCGCGCTATAGAAATCTGTACCAATGCTTTCCAGAATAGCACAGGGTGCATCATTCCTAGCATTCCTAATGGGACTAGTGAGATGCCTCTGGCGACGTATGCGCTTACCAAGCTACCATGCGTGCTTGCCGGTCCAGCACAGCCTAACTGCTGAGCAAGAGATGTCAGCGTAGGGACTCACCCGCATAGACACAATTAAATGCTCTCTATGTTATACTGATGTCTCATGTCTTGTGAATAACAACCAAGCCCCCCCCCCCCCCCTCTGGATGCACTATAGAAATCTTCTGCAAGGCTTTCAGGAACTGTTAACGAAAGTAGTCGAGAAAAGCACCGAATGCGTTCTTCCTGATGCTGGTAATGGCACAGTCCGTTCATCACATATCAGCCCCTCATGGAAATCGTAAAGTGCCTCGGAAATACTTGACAGTCGCTTTCGTAGGAGCTTCCATGATGTCTCACTTTAACTGCATGGAAATTGCTGTCCTAACAGGAGCTGTTTACGAAAATAGCCCAGAATAACGCCAAATGCATCCTCCTGATGGTCCTGACGTGGCACCCACCCCCCCTGCCCCTCCATCATGTGTTACCCTTCCTAGAAATCGTTAAGTCCTACTTTCAACAAACGTCTCCAAAATGCAAACAATCTCACCAGTCTGTAAAGGCACCTATGTCCCGGCACAGAGGATGTCTTATGAATGAATGGAGCATTTTGACTGGCTCTTACTGAATTTACCCGCCAAATTACTGATGCTGCCAGTGTGGAAGCACTGTCCACCTTTTTCTTTCTGCAGACGAGACTGCCAACTGCTAAACTATCATATTTCACTGACAGTTAAACCCCGTAAAGTGGCCTACAGATCGTCAAATACATCCCACGTACTATGCAGTGCCAGTACAGGAAATTGCCACTGTAAACATAGCCCATGACCACAGCCGAGGAAGTACGTGTCAGCCAGGGAGACCCCTTATCCCAGGAGGATCTGAGTAGTAGGAGTTCGAATCTGTCAATATTCCTAGCGCAAATACACATGGTAGCGAATCTTCTCAAATATCAGTGGAGTATACATGTGACACATGCGGTCACGAAGACAACTCAGAGCAAACTGAGTATTAGTTCACTATTTACCCATCCAAGGGGAGTCGCGAGCCAAATCATCATAAGTCAAAAGCTTTCTCAGACTCTCTGAACTGGTGTAGAAAGGACGGCATTCTTGCTTGCTGCTACACTTTCTTGAGCCATCTCCAGTCTCACAAAAATATTGGGTAACAGACACATATTTATCAGTATAATTACACTTAAATATTAGGATTGCTAGTGCAGGCTGACACCAAGCAATGTACTGGATAAGTCTCCTCTTTACGACTGTGGTTCTGGAATGAATCTCAATACATTAGCGCACATAATTTTCCACCCAAAAATTTTTTTTCCATTCCCCTTATGGCTATTGATGTGGTGAATCTATACCTCCCACATGATAGAACACACAGTAGCAACCACCAGATACTCTCATATACTGTGAAGACTGTTGTACAAAGGCTGCTCCCCCTGGCACACAGGTGTCACTGTTTCTGGCCCCAACTTATTTGCTTGCTTGCTTTCTACACACATCTCCAGTCTCTGGGAGTATAAGAACACGTGCATTTTCATATTATATGCCAGAATATTATACCATTTACGTGATACTTCTCGATATCCAGCAATTAGCAATATCGCTTGCTTAGCAGTATCGCTCACGCAACACAATTCTGAAGATATAGACTGGTAATTATTTCTCTAGAAACCAGAAAATTAGCGAGATGGAGCGTGTTGTAAACCACTGTGTAACTAGAAACTGACTCCACCTGCAAAGACCTGCAAAAACTCGAAAAAAATAGAGGAAGCTGATATTTCCACTCGCGAATACCGATGTCAGTGATGTAACAGACTCGAAATCATCCCTATAAGCTGTTTCTCATGTCTACAGAACCAGCAAATGTATCCCGTCTTTCACCTACTAGATACACACACCACAATCGATGTTCCCTCAACGAAATAAAGGCTTGAAATGTGCGGATGCAGTCAAACCGGACAATTTACGTCGGGGGTAATAATGGTCCAGCACAAATGTATCAGAAATACACCCTGCTGATGGCTGCAGCCCTGAAAATAGAGGTATCTGTACCCTTCTTATGACTTGACGTTCTTTTTCCTTTGCTATCCCATTATTCCACGTCAGATCCATACCTACATCATGACTGGACATCGTCATTCCCTTTGCGCATGTCGGAACACACACACAACAGATTGCTGACTATACGAAATAGTACTGAGAAAAAATCGATGGGTGAACATGTCTCATAAGTTTTTCTTGGAAGTGATACCACTGTCTCTTAGAAAGAGAGGCGTAATCGTCTTTCAAACCGTCAGATACTAAAAAAGATGATCGCAACAATTAATCTATGTTTCTGTCAAAGGTGAATTTGGTTCTACAGGTGGACACAAGTATTCATGCTAAATGCTATACTGTCTTTATAAATCGACGTATGGCATTACCTCGTTTTCCAGACAAATACCACGACACTGAATATAGACAGTGACGCTAGGAGTGTGTATTATCATACCAGCAGTGCGGTTACAAGTCGCCGACAGTGCACCCTCGTAATAAAATCACCGAATTTTGAAAGTGATTTGGCTAAGGAGCATGGTATGAAACCGGTATTTGGTACTCCCTCATGCTGCAGCTAGATATTTCTCCAGTATTTGTAAAACATTCTGTCTCAATACCATGTCAGAGGTTCTGCGATATATCCACTGAGTTATAGGTGATGGTTGATTGAGAAGGATCACAAACAGTAGTAGATGGTTTGCTGATTGAGATCGTAAGAAATGTACACTAGCTTTTCAGATCTGCCGGCCGGTGTGGCTGAGCAGTTCTAGGCGCTTCAGTCTGGAACCGCGCGACTGCTACGGTCGCAGGTTCGAATCTTGCCTAGGGCATGGATATCTGTGATATCCTTAGGTTAATTAGATTTAAGTAGTTCTCAGTTCTAGGGATTGATGTCCTCAGATGTTAAGTCCCATAGTGCTCAGAGCCATTTGAACCATTTTTTCAGATTTCTAGTGCCACGCTATCAGTAGAAATGATGTGTATGGTATGGAACCAAGTCATTCCAGTCAACCACATACCTGTGTTGTATCTGACGGAGAAGTCCTTTAATGATTACAGCCACTAGCGAATCATATTTCTGGCCTCTCATATCTCGAAACGAGTCACCTTTCTCGAACCTATCTGCTACAGTAAAATTCCAGTGTTGTTTTAGGTAGTCCCTGTGCACCTTGAAACTGCCCGTCAGACTCTGCACAACCAACCCTGCAGCTTTGCGCATGCGATCCTTCCAGCGTAAGTCGGAACTGAGTAGAAGTCAGAGAAAGTTATATCAACCACTCTCTACAACATGTGTAGAAACAGGCTAAGCTGAGTTACTGTGACAGGACTGTATTTTCACCATTCGATGGAAACAGGAACATGTTGTATAGCTCTACCAACTATGTATGATGTGTAAGGTCAGCCTTAACCTAAGCCTGCTCCTGCAACACGAGGTAGTATAAAAGACAGTATTGGAACTGGGGGAAGGATGTGGATTTTGCTACTGCATTGCGGTGCTTCTCCGAACTACAAACAGGTACTACAGATCCTCATCCCTAAGGGCCCCTTTACAGCTCACTAGTGGACACAACTTCGAACATAGCTTCAGTTGTAACGTATGGTTGGTCCACCAGTGAACCCTATCCCAGATGTGACAGGTGGTGGATCCATCTTTGAACATCAGTCTGGATATATAGTGCACTGCAGATCCACACTTGAACACTAACTCATATGTGGTAAATTGTGGATCTGTATCCCAACATCGCTCCGGACATTGTGCGTGGCAGATCCACCTTCAAACCAGACATGGCACATTGTCGATCTGAGTCCCAACATTGCTCTGGATACAATGCAAGGTGGATCCACACTCGAATGCTAACTTGTGGCTCCTGCAGGCCCTGGGAGATATCCACGACACATGCACATAAACAGACATACAGTAAACAGAGCGGACACTCTGCAAATGTGGAATATGCTGGGTGAAGGCGACTGGATACAATCGAGTACAGTGCTATACCATGCCTCCCGATCAATACATTTGGGTTAAGTGGTGGCAGCTGTACTACATTTACAAGCAATTTTAGGACACAGAGAGATTATGTCATGATCCCATGGGTAGAACTGACATAAAAAAAATCTATAGAATTGTGGAAAATATGTATAAATTGATGGAATATACAGCGAAATTCAGAGAAATTGAGTAAGTACTTGCGTGTCTTTTGGTTGGAGCAGAACAATTCTTGTACATGGGAACAAGTATGTGACAGCAAGAGGAATCAGAGAAAATGTCGACATGGAAACAAAGGGAACCAGGGAAACTGTATGTCTATTGAGGTAACAGTTTGCACTGAGTTTCCTCCAGGACCACATGTGACGCATGTATACTCTGCAGAAATTTGAGTAGATTCAACACAACTAGTGTTTGTGCTGTGAGTATTGACAATGTTTGAACTCCTACAACACAGATCCCCGTTGCGTAAGGGGTCGTCCATGGCCAGCTGGCCTGTCTGGCTGACACGTGCTTCTGCGGCTGCAGTCATGGGCCCTGTTTACAGTGACAATTTCCTCCATCGGTGCTGCATTGTGGCGTGGTGAGTACGTGGCGTGTATTTCACGATCTGTAGGGTTGCAGGGTTTAACTGTTAGTGCAATATGGGTATCTGTACGAAATAGTTTTGCCACTAAAATTCTCGTCTGCATAAAGAAAAACGCGAACAGTGCTTCCACACCAGCAGCATTAGTAATTTGGTGGGTAAATTCAGTAAGGGCCAATAAAAATGCTCCATTAATTCACAAGACATTCTTTGTGCTGAGACGTATGTGCCTCTACATAGTGTTGAGAACGCTTGCGTTTCGGAGACATATGTTGAAAGCAGGACTTAACGATTTCTAGTAAGGGTAACAGGTGATCTACGGGGGATGCCACGTTAGGACCATCAGAAGGAATGCATTCGGCGTTATTCTGGGCTAATTTCGTAAACAGCTCCTGTTAGGGTAAGAATTTCCATGCAGATAAGCTGAGACATCACGAATGCTCCTACAAAAGCGACCGTTAACTATTTCTGGATGCTTTACGTTTTCTGTGAGGTTACTATATTTGATGGATGGGCTCTGCCACTAGGAGCATCAGAAACAATGCATTATTTTCGACTATTTTCGTTAACCGTTACTGAAAGCATTGCAGAAAATTTCTATAGCGCCTCCAGAGTGGCGCTTGGCTGTTATTTACATTGACATGAGACATCAGTATAACATTGAGAACATTTAACTTTGCCTGTGCGGGTGAGTCGCCACGCAGACATCTCTCATTTGGCAATTAGGCCATCGCTGGACCGGCAATATGCCTGGTGACTGGGTAAGCACATACGCAGCTGGAGACGTCTCACGTGTCTCGGTAGGAATGCTAGGAACAATGTCCCCTGTACTATTCTGGAAAGCATTGAAACAGAGAGAGCTGTGACGTCAGTAGTCCTAGGCACAGAAGTTTCATGTCAGCAATGGTAAATACATGCTCACCGCTCAAAGGGTGACTAGGCTTCTATTTACATAACCATGTGACGTGAATATAACACTCGAAGAACTCTAACTGAACACCTGATAATAGATGCGACTTTCATTTGCTTGCAGCGTCTGGCCGTGCGTGCGATGGAGCCCCTAATAGTTGCAATCGACGACAGTTCGAATGCGTTTTTTACGTGCAATGAGTGTTTGTGCACTACATTAGTTTCGGCTGTTTAAGGGTTGTGAGCATGTTTGCATAGCTTTACACATGGATTATTGTTTGACAATTTACGAGTTGTTTTCGTTCTGTAGCCTCTGCAGTGCGTTATTTTGACAGGTTACGAGTAGTTGCAGGCCTGTATGATGTGTACTGAGTTATTTCATGAATTTACGAGTTCCTTCCTTGTCTGTGCATCAGTGTACTGCTTATTTCGATGATTTGCTAGTAGTTTGCAGGATTGTATGAGGGGTACTGCATTACCTCGGTAATTTATGAGTTGATTGCATGTCTGTACACAAGTGTACTGCACTATTTCGGCAGTTTACAAGTAGTTTGCAGGTCTTTAAACTGTGTATTGTGACCCCAAGCACGCCATACAGAGTGCTTTGTATCAGTGTAGTAAATGTACTACGTGAAATCCGTCCCTAAACAAACTGTTCCAAAATAAATGAAGTACACACCTTCCTCTCTCCAACAGCCCAGCGCAAGCTGAGTCCTTTTCTCGCCACTTTCCCCCCCCCAGATCGCCATCTTGGATTACATCATGGGAGCGATGACTGCGCGCTCTGTTGGCGGTACTGCGTACTATGTCAGTTGGACTCCAGACCACGTGGTGAACACACTGGATGGAGGTACTGCCTCTAATTTTTTAAATAAAGACTGCCTGCAAAATAAAGACTTACGTCCATCCTATCCAGCTCAGGCTGAGTCCTTTTCACACCAAATCCTAGGAAGGGGTGGCAGTTGGATGACTTAGGTTAGTGGGGGTAGCTCTAGTGACCTATTTTCCCACAAAAAATTGTCATCATTGCAATGTTGCCATATCTATATCCGCCACCTTGGCTCCGCAATCTTGAATAAATTTGGCAACAATGGGGAGTAGAGTGACGCTCTCTTTCTCCCAGTACCCCTGTCCCTTGTCCTTATCTGTGTTTTCCACATATTCCTTTCCTCTCCAAATCTACCCAGAACCTCCTCATTCCTTACCTTATCAGTCCACCTAATTTTCAACATTCTGCTGTAGTACCACACATCAAATGCTTCGATTCTCAAATGGTTCGGTTTTCCCACAGTCTATGTTTCACTACCATACAATACTCTACTCCAAACGTACATTCTCAGATATTTCTTCCTCAAATTAAGGCCTATGTTTGATACTAGTAGACTTCTCTTGGCCAGGAAAATCCGTTTTGCCATTGCTAGTCTGCTTTTGATCATCTCCTTGCTCCATCCGTCACTGGTTATTTTACTGCCTAGGTAGCGGAATTCCTTATCTTCATCTACTTTGTAACCATCAACTACGATGTTAAGTTTGTTGCTGTTATCATTTCTGCTATTTCTCATTACTCATTAGACAGTTTATTAAATTCTGCAGATCATGTAATTCTTCTTCACTTTCACTCAGGATAACAATGTCATCAGCGAATCATATGACGTTGAATTTCAATTCCTCTCCTGAACCTTTTGTTTTCTTTCCATCATTGCTTCTTCGATGTACAGACTGCACAGTTGTGCCGAAAGATTACATCTCAGTCTTACATCCTTTTTAATCGAAGTACTTCATTTTTGGTCGTTCACTATTATCATTACTTCTCAGCTCTTGTACATATTGTATATTACTCGTCTCTCCTATAGCTTACACTTATATTTCTCAGAATTTCGAACATCTTACGGTATCTTATATTGTCGAACACGCTTTCCAGCTAGAGAAATCCTACACTACTGGCCATTAAAACTGCTACACCACGAAGGTTCAAATGGTCCAAATGGCTCTGAGCACTATGGGACTCAACTGCTGTGGTCATGTCCCCTAGAACATAGAACTACTTAAACCTAACTAACCTAAGGACATCACATACACCCATGCCCGACACAGAATTCGAACCTGCGACTGTAGCAACAGCGCGGCTCCGGACTGGAGCGCCTAGAATCGCACGACCACCACGGCCGGCCTACACCACGAAGATGACATGCTACAGACACGAAACTTAACCGACATAATGAAGATGCTATGATATGCAAATGATTAGCTATTCAGAGCATTCACACAAGCTTGGCGCCGGTGGCGACACCTACAACGTGCTGACATGAGGAAAGTTTCAAACCGATTTCTCATACACAAAGAGCAGTTGACCGGCGTTGCGGCCGGCCGGAGTGGCCGAGCGGTTAAAGGCGCTACAGTCTGGAACCGCACGACCCCTACGGTCGCAGGTTCGAATCCTGCCTCGGGCATGGATGTGTGTGATGTCCTTAGGTTAGTTAGGTTTAAGTAGTTCTAAGTTCTAGGGGACTGATGACCACAGCAGTTAAGTCCCATAGTGCTCAGAGCCATTTGATTTTTTTGACCGGCGTTGCCTGGTGAAACGTTGTTGTGATGCCTCGTGTAAAGAGGAGGAATGCGTACCACCACGTTTGCGACTTTGATAAAGATCGGATTGTAGAATTTCGCGATTGCGGTTTATCGTGTCGCGACATTGCTGCTCGCGTTGGTCGAGATCCAATGACTGTTAGCAGAATATGGAATCGGTGGGATCAGGAGGGTAATACGGAACGCCGTGCTGGATCCCAACGGCCCCGTCTCACTAGCAGTCGAGATGACAGGCATCTTATCAGCATGGCTGTAACGGATCGTGCAGCCACGTATCGATCCCTGGTCAACAGATGGGGACGTTTACAAGACAACAACCATTTGCACGACCAGTTCGACGACGTTTGCCGCAGCATGGACTATCAGTTCGGAGACCATGGCTGCAGTTACCCTTGACGCTGCATCACAGACAGGAGTGCCTGCGATGGTGTACTCAACGACGAACCTGGGAACACGAATGGCAAAACGCCATTTTTTCGGATGAATCCATGTTATGTTTACAGCATCATGATGGTCGCATCCGTGTTTGGCGACATCGCGGTGAACGCACATTGGAAGCGTTTATTCGTCATCACGCGGCGTGATGGCATGGGGTGCTATTTGTTACACGTCTCGGTCACCTCTTGTTCGCATTGACGGCGCTTTGAACAGTGGACATTACATTGCAGATGTGTTACGACCCGTGGCTCTACCCTTCATTCGATCCTTGCGAAACCCTACATTTCAGCAGGATAATGCACGACCGCATGTTGCAGGTCCTGTACGGTCCTTGATGGATACAGATTCTCCAGATCCTCACCAATCTAAAACTTCTGGTCAATGGTGGCCGAACAACTGGCTTGTCACAATACGCCAGTCACTAATCTTGATGAACTGTGGTATCGTGTTGAAGCTGCATGGGCAGCTGCACCTGTACACGCCATCCAAGCTCTGTCTGACTCAATGCCCAGGCCTATCAAGGCCGTTATTACGGCCAAAGGCTGTTGTTCTGGGAACTGATTTCTCACGATCTATGCACCAAAATTGCGTGAAAATGTAATCACATGTCAGTTCTAGTATAATATATTTGTCCAATGAATACCCATTTATCATCTGCACTTCTTCTTGGTGTAGCAATTTTAATGGCCAGTAGTGTATGAACGTGTCATTATTTTTCTTTAGTCTTGCTTCTAATATCAACCGCAACGTCAGAATTGCCTCTGTGGTGCCTTTACCTTTTCTAATGCCGAACTGATCGTCATCTAACACATCCTCAATTTTCATTTCCATTCTTCTGTATGGTATTCTTGTCAGCAGCTTGTATGGATGAGCTGTTATACTGATTGTGTTATAATCCTCGCCCTTGTCTTCGGAATTGTATGGATGATATTCTTCCGAAAGCCATATGGTGATCTGCCAGACTCATAAATTCTACACACCTACGTGAATAGTCGTTTTGTGGCCACTTTCCTAATGATTTCAGAAATTCTGATGGTATGTTATCTATCCCATGTGCCTTGATTTATCTTAAATCCTCCAAAGCTCTTTTAAATTCTGATTCTAATACTGGGTCCCCTATCTCTTCTAAGTCGCCTCCTGTTCCTTCTTCTATCAGATCAGACAAATTTTCCCTCTCGTAGAGGCCTTGAGTGTATTTTTTCGACCAATCCTTCGCATTTAGCAGTGGAATTCCCGTTGCACTCCTAATGTTAGGACCCTTGCCTTTAATGTCACCGAAGGTTCTCTTGACTTTGCTATGTAGGTAGTCTGTCCTTCCAACAATAATTTCTTTTTGGATTTTTTCACGTTTTTCGTGCATCCATTTCGTCTAGACCTCCTATTCTTTTCATTCCTCAGTGACTCGTATTCCTGTATTCCTGAGGTTCGCTGAACATTTTTGTACTTCTTCCTTTCATCGAGTAATTGAAGTATGTCTTCTGTTACACATCCTTTCTTCGTAATTACATTCTTTGTACCTATGTTTTCCTTTCTAATTCTGTGATTGCCTTTTAGAGACGCCCATTCCTCTTCAACTGTACTGCCTACTGACCTATTCCATTATTACTGTAAGAACTTCAAGCTTATCTCGTCATTCCTTAGTACCTTCGTATCCCACTCCCTTGCATATTGGTTCTTCCTGACAAATACCTTAAACTTCAGCATACTCCTCATCACTACTGTATTGTGTCTGATTCTATATCTGCTCCTGGGTACGCTTTACAATCCAGTTTCTGATTTCGGAATCTCTGTCTGACCTTGAAGTAATCTAGCTAAAATCTTCCCGTATCACCTGCCCTTTCCAAGTATACCTTCTCCTCTTGTGATTCTTGAACAGAGCATTCGCTACTACTAGCTGAAATTTATTGAAAAACTGAGTCTTTGCCCTATTCATTCCTTGTCCGAAGCCCATATTCTTCTGTAACCGTTCCCTCTTTTCCTTCCCCTGCAACTGCATTCCAGTTACCCATGACTATTAGATTTTAATCACCCTTTACATACTGTATTACCCTTTCAATATCCTCATATACTTTCTCTAACTTCTCATGTTCAGCTTGTGACGTTAGCATTTATACCTGAACTAGCTTTGTCGGTGTGGTTTGCTGTAGATTCCGATAATAACAACCCTATCACTGAACTGTTCCCAGTAACGCAATCTCTGCCCTTCCTTCCTATTCATAACGTATCCTACTTGCGTTATATCATTTTTACCTCACACTCATCTGACCAGAAATCCTTGTCTTCTTTCCATTTCACTTCACTGACCCCTACTATATCTAGATGGGGCCTCTGCATTTCCCTTTTCAGATTTTCTGGCATCCCTACCACGTTCAACCTTCTGACATTCCACGCCCCGGCTTGTAGAAGGTTATACCTTCGTCGTTTATTCATGATTTTTTCTCGTGGTCACCTCCCCCTTGGCAGTCCCCTCCCGGAGATCCGAATGAGGGGCTACTCCGGAATCTTTTGTCAATGAAGAGATCATTCTTTTTCAGTTACAGGCCACATGTCCTGTAGATACACGTTACGTGTCTTTAATGCAGTGGTTTCCATTGCCTTCTGCATCCTCATGTCATTGATCATTGCTGATTCTCCCGCCTTTAGGGGCAATTTCCCACCCCTAGGACAAGAGAGTGCCCTGAACCTCTGTCCGCTCCTCGGCCATCTTTGACAAGGCCGTTGGCAGAATGAGGCAGACTTCTTATGCTGGAAGTCTTCCGCCGCCAGTGCTGATTATTAATCAAAATTTAAGCAGTGGCGGATTTCTAACCCAGGATCGAGGATATTTTGATTACTAATCAAACACGCTACTCACAGACCACGGGGCTATCCTATGTTCGAGTTATCGGCCAAAACTGAAGTCCTGCCATGTTGCTCTGACGATTTGGGCAGCCATATCGTGGCATTCCGTGGGCTCCACGTTTACTCTGCAAGGATTATGTGACAATTTTTTTTCTGGTCAAGTTTGTGTCATGGCACAATGTTTGTTCCTCAAAGGCGATGCTATATTCCTAGACGACAGGGTCCTGCACACACCGCTCACATTGTCCCGGACTGGTTTTGTGAGCACAGGGATGAATTGTCTGACCTCTCTGCCACCGCAGAGCTCAGTATTAATGAGCTTTTGTGGTTTACTTTCGAGAGAAGTGTGCGTAATCGCTGTCCACCTTCTCCATCGTAACCTGAACGTGCCACTATTTTTGCAGGAAAAATGGTATAAGATTCCATTGAAAATCATGTACCTCCCGTACATTAGGCTAGTCAGTTGTCAAAATCAGTGTCAAACAGGGAACGAGCACCCACAGTGTGTCAAAATCTTGTGTCACAAATCACATGAAGCAAAGACCTGAACGTCTGTAAATCGAGTGTTCGAGACATTCTCGAGAATACTTGGAAGAAGAAATAGTCAACCAAAAAATTTGTCTCGCAAGCTTTGACATCCGAAGAATAACAACGACGCGTCGTCGCCCGACGCCACTTGATTGAAATGATGACTCGAAAACACAACAAGATTATGCATATATATTAGTTGTGGCGGAGTGAAGTTGCACAAGTCTGAGGAACACATTTTAAACTTCTTTATGAACTTTTCTATTCCTGCTTATTGTCTGAAACTTTCTATTTTGTGAAAAGGTATTACTTTACTTATTGCCTTTTGTTCGTAAGGACTTAACATATTACGTATTACTTCACAGTCATATACACATTTGATGGAGGCCTCCATCAATATAAAAAAGATCTGGTGCTCGAGCTGGCCAAGGAAACATGTGAACACAATGACCAGAGCGCTCCTGCTGTCACGAAATATCATACCATCCATAGCTCCCAGTGTAAATTCAGTGTGTTTGGCATGCAGACAGGTTAGTGGCAGGTCCTCAATGACCTCCTTCTAACCAACGCACGACTGTCACTCGCACCGGGCCAGAACCACCTTTCATCTGGTAACACGACCTTCACCCTGCCCTTCAATGAGCTCTCGATTAATACCACTCAAGACACAAATGGCGGTGGTTTGGGATCAGTGGAAACACGGTACAGTTCGTCTGGTTCGGAGCTGTTTTTGAAGTAACCGACTTGTAACCGTTGTTTCACTGTGGTGACAACCGCTGCTTAAATTGCTGCTGCAGATGCAGTAAGATGGCTCAGAGCCACACCCCGAACACGATGGTCTTCCCTCTCCCCAGTGCCATGTGGCCATCCAGAGTCCGGCCTTCAGGTGACCGTATGTTCTCGGGGCCACCATTGCCAGCATTCATGTTCAGTGGCTACATTCCTGCCAAGTCTTTCTGCAATATCGTAGAAGGAACAGCCAGCTTCTCGTAGCCCTATTACACGAACTATTTGAAATTCAGTGAGTTATTGTTAATGGCGTCTTTGTCGCCTTAGAAGCATCCTTGACTAACATCAACTTACCATGTCCAATCTCAAAGGGAACTAAAGCTCAAAACGACTTTTTTTTTTGAGTTATCAGTCCTTTGACTGGTTTGATGGGGCCCGCCACGAATTCCTCACCAGTGCCATCCTTTTCATATCAGAACAGCACTTGCAACCTATATCCTCAATTATTTGCTGGATGTATTCCAATCTCTGTCGTACTCTACAGTTTTTGCCCTCTACAGCCCCCTCCAGTACCATGGAAGTTATACCATGATGTCTGAACAGCTATACTAGCATTCTGTCCCTTCTCCCTGTCAGTGTTTTCCACATATTCCTTTCCTCTCCGATTTCTATATATTCCTTTCCTTTCCGATTATGCGCAGCATCACTTCATACCTTTCCTTATCGGTCAGCCTAATTTTCAACATTGGTCTCTAGCACCACGTCTAAAATTCTTCAGTTCTCTTCTGTTCCGGTTTTCCTACAGTCCATGTTTACTAACATATAATGATGAGCTCTGAACGTACATTCTCAGAAATGTCTTCCTCAAATCAACGACTACGTTAAATACCAGTAGACTTTTTTTGGCCAGGAAAGCACTTTTTTCCAGTGATAGTCTGCTTCCTCTGTCTCATTGCTCCGACAGTCATTGGTTATGTTGCTGCCTTCTTAGTGGATCTACTTCGTGACCATCAGTCATGATGTTAAGTTTCTCGCTATTATTATATCTGCTACGTCTCATTACTTCGTCTATCTTCGATTCTTAACTGCTCATTTCATTCAGCAGATCATGTAAACCTTCTTCACTTCCACTCAGAATAGCAATGTCATCAGCGAATCGTATCATTGATATATTTTCACCTTGAATTGTAATTCTACTCCCTAACCTTTCTTTTATATCCATCATTGTTTCTTCGATGTACAGTAGGGGTGAAAGACACCCTTTTTAATCCGAGCACTTCGTTCTTGTTGGTCCATGCCAGTTATTAACTCTCGGCTATTGTACATATTGCATAGTACCTGTCTCTCCCTACAGTTAACCCTTATTCTTCCCAGAAATTCGAACATCATTTCACATTGTTGAACGCTTTTTCCAGGTCGAGAAATCCTATGAATATGTCTTGCTTTTTCTTTAGCCTTGCTTCCTTTATCTACCACCACTTGAGAGTTACCTCTCTGATGCCTTTGCCTTTCCCGAAGCCAAACTGATCGTCAACTGACACATCCTAAATTTTCATTTCCATTCTTCTACATATTAGTTACTGTCATGAACTTGAATGCATGAGCTGTTAAGCTGATTTTGCGAGAACTATCGCACTTGTCAGCTCTTGCAGTCTATGGAACTTTGTGGACGATATTTCTCCGAATGTAGGAAGGTATATCGCCAGACTCATATGTTCTACACACTAACGTGAACAGTCGGTTTGCTGCCACTTCCCCTAATGATTTTAGAAATTCTGATGGAATGATATCCATCCCTTCTGCCTTATTTGATCTTAAGCTCTCCATAGCTCTCTTAAATTCTGATTCTAATACCAGATTCCCTATCTCTTCTAAGTCGATTCCTGTTTCTTCTTTTATCATATCTGACAAATCTTCCCACTCATAGAGGCTTAATGTACTCTTTCCACCTACCTGGTCTCTCCTCTGCATTTAACAGTGGAATTTCCAATGCGCTCTTGATGTTACCATCCTTGCTTTTTTAATTTCGGATAAGGTTATTTGGACTTTACTATCTTCTCAGTCAGTCCTACCGACAATTATTTCTTTTTAGATTTCTTTACTTTCCATGCAGCCATTTCTTCTTGGCTTCCCGGCACTTCGTATTTATTTCATTCCTCGGAGACTTGTATTTCTGTATTCCTGAGTTTCCCGGAACATTTTTGTACATCCTTTTGCCATCGATCAACGGAAGTATTTCTTCTCTTACCTATGGTTTCTTTGAAGTTACCTTCTTTGTACCTATGTATTTCTTTCTGACTTCTGTGGCTGTCACTTTTAGAGATTCAATTTCTCTTCAAGTGTAATGCGTACTAAACTATTCCTTATTACTATATTTTTAGCCTTAGAGAACTTCAAGCGTATGTCTTCATTCCGTAGTACTTCCGTGTTCCACTTTTTCGCGTATTGATTCTTCTTCACTAATCTCTTAAGCTTCAGCCTACTCTTCATCACTACTATATTGTGACCTGAGTCCATATCTGCTCTTTGGTGCGCCTTAGAATCCTGAATCTGATTTCGGTATCTCTGTCTGACCACGATGTAATCTAGCTGAAATCTTCCCGTATCAACTGACCTTTTCCAAGTACACCTGCTCCTCTTGTAATTGTTGAACAGAGCATTCGCTGTTACTAGCTGAAATTTATTGCAGAACTCAACTTTAGGTGGTGTATTAATGTTTCATTATCCTCATATACTTTCTCCCTCTTTCCATCTTGAGCCTGCGTCAACGGTATGCGTACCTCAACTCTCGTTGTCGGTGTTGGTTTGCTGTCGATTATGATAAGAACAATCCTACTACTGAACTGTTCACAGCAACACTCTCTCTGTCTTACGTTCCATTAATAAAATACTCCAGTTATACCGTGTTTCGCTGCTGTTGATATTACACGGTTAGAGAGTGTTTTTAAGGAAAACCTGATTTGCATCTTCATAGTGCCACTCTTATGCGATTGGTGCGGAATGTCAATAGACGCCATCTTTCGGATGTAGAAAGACAACTACCAACTTTTGTTTATTTAGCACAACTCCTTCTTGGTATTGCAATTCTTTCTTCGTCAGTGTATAATCGCAGACCCATTCGGGGATTTATTTCCTTCTTTAATGAGTCAGGATGCGGAGCAAGCTTTCACGGAGAGTTTGTCCCCCTTAATAACACTGGGTAACTATTCTTTTGAGAGAGTTTAGCAGCTTAAATATCTGGACTCGATAGTCACCACTCAAATGCTACCTGTTATGAAAGTAAAACAGATTAACAGCGATGGACAGAGCCTATTTTATAATAAAATACCATTATCCCCAAGGCTTTCCTCATAGAACGAAATGAACAGTCTATAAAACACAGGAAATTTTACATCAAAAGATATTGGAATGTTAGATGCCGTTGAGTAAAAGGTATGTTCAAGTGACTTGGTCAATCTTGTGAAGGGGGAAGATGTAGGAGCAGATACAATCATGAGCTGTACGTTGTATAGTAAAGATCGACATACAAAATACTAGAGGCATAAAGTCAGCCTTACTTGCACATAGCAAGGTGAACATATTGGGTGCTCATCATGTTGGTCAAAGAACATGGGGTATCAAGGACATCAGATGGATAGATGAAGTAGTCGAAGACCTGTGGAAAAGGGACTGCTAGAGGTGGATAGTTCGAGAGTTTTATCTTGATAACTGGCGGAGAATTGTTGAAGACACCAAGGTCCACGATGAACTGTAGAACTACAGAAGGGATTACTGCACATGTGAATCAGCGTTTTTTTCCGTACAAGGATTAAAAAAGAGCGTTTCACTTCCTACGTATTGTCAATCTTCCAAGTGACTTGCGGCATTTCTGTCAAATTTTCGTTCATATAACTATCAGTCGGACAAGAATATTCAGTAGCAGCAAAGTAGTTAGGGAGCTCAAAAAATGGCTCTGAGCAGTATGGGACAAACTAGGGAGCGAGCAACGTGCACTGATTTGTGCGGCAAGTTGTTTCGGAGTGGTGACTGTATCATGCTGGAGTAACGTGTGGACAGCCGGGAAAAATCTCTTGGGTGTAGCGCGAAGTAGTTCAACGTTGTTAGTGAATATTCATTATTTGAGTACTACTATGTCCCTCCAGCCGTGCCGTCAAAATTAGCTGCACTGACAAAAGGTTAATAATAATTTCATAAGGTAAGTAATACAGCACAGACTTAAAGGAAAAGAGCAATACTACAGTTCGAGAAGGTACGTCTTCCCGCTTTCCTAGCATCACTGACTGATTTGATTGCCTCGAATCTTCTGAAGTTGTCTCGTGGATCTCGTCCCGATTGCCTTCTTCTCCATGAAGGTGCGAGGGTTCGATTTGCAAACTACAAACTGTGCTGAAGTGGCAGTATGGGAGAAAATCCAGTGCTAGGAAGTAAAGTTATCAGAATATACGATGCCACTTGCTGTTTAATCATTAACGTTTAGCCGTAATCAGGAAACATAAGTATGAGCCTAACACTG
This sequence comes from Schistocerca piceifrons, assembly GCF_021461385.2. Lineage (NCBI taxonomy): Eukaryota > Metazoa > Arthropoda > Insecta > Orthoptera > Acrididae > Schistocerca > Schistocerca piceifrons. The sequence continues at coordinate 453,983,647 of NC_060142.1, forward strand.
TTCATTCATAAAATGAAATTTCCCGGAAGCTAGGTGTGTTCAGAGCACCTCAGGAAGAGACAATCTAATGATTTACAATATTACAAGATCTTCAGAACTTCTCACGACCGTTCACCAAGGCACTGTTCAACATGACAGATTTTTTTCTGAAACTCGTTACAGCATACTGTCCAAAGCACGTGCTGAATTTCTTCATACCTGATACAAAATTTGTAGTGAGTTCTACACAAACAGGAAGAATATGACGCTGCGGTCGGCGACGCTTATATAAGAGAACAAGTGTCTGGCACAGTTGTTGGATCGCTCACTGCTGCTACAATGGCATGTTATCAAGATTTAACTGAGTTTGAACGTGATGTTACAGACGGCGTACGAGGGATGGAACACAACATCTCCGAGGTTGCGATTAAGTGCGGATACGACGATTTCGTGAGAGTACCGTGAATATCAGGAAACCGGTAAAACATCAAATCTCCGTCATCCAGGCTCCCGGAAAAGATTCTGCATAGACGGGACCAACGACGACTGAGCTTTATCGTTCGACGTGACAGAAGTGCAACCTTTCCGCAAATTGCTGCACATTTGAATGCAGAGCCATCAACAAGCGTCACGTGCGGACCATTCAACGAAACATCTTAAATATGGGCTTTCGAAGCCGAAGTTTACGGGTATGGAGACATCATCATGAATCCATGCACTATGCATGTCAGCAGGGGACTAATCAAGCTGGTGGAGGCTTTGTAATGGTGCAGCGCCTGTGCATTTGGAGTGATATGTGACCCCTGATACGTCTAAATACGACTCTGATAGGTGACATATACGTAAGCATCCTGTCGGATCACCTGCATCCACTCATGTCCATTGTGCATTCCGACGGACTTGGGCAATTCCAGCAAAAGAATATGACACCCTACACGTCCATAATTGCTACAGAGTGTCTCCAGGAACATTTTTCAGATGTTAAACACTTCCACTGGCCACCAAACTCCCCAGACATGAAGACTATTGGGCATATCTGGGATGCCTTGCAACCTGCTGTTCAGAAAAGATCTCCACCGTCTCATACTCTTAAGGATTTATATACAGCCCTGCAGGATTCATGGATTCAGTTCCCTCCAGCACTACTTCAGACATTAGTCGAGACCATACCACGTCGGGCTGTGGCACTTCTGCGTGCTCGCGGCCGCTCTTCACGTTATTAGACGGGTGTATCAGTTCCTTTGGCTCTTCAGTGTATTTCCTGTTGACATTCGGTCTTCCTCCACAAGCACCGTCACCGGTTAACATTTTTCGTAATATTACCGCGTCACGGAACTTCAGAGTTCTCGAACTCTATGTCGAGGAACCGGACTGTAAGTACTTCACCACTGTCACTTTACGGGCGGATGCCTCACAGTAGCGTCGGGCCCGAGCTGCGAGTAACCGCGGAGGGGAGCGACCTCGCCCCGGCCGTGGCGTGTGGGAAAGTCCTTGCGGAGCGGCGCGCGCGGCCTCGGCAATTATCATTCCCTTAAGATGCGCGTCGGGCCGTTCCGAATTACAAGCAGGCTCGATAGGAATCATGGTCGCCGGCGCGGCGCCGCGCTGGCACGGCGCGGGCAGGGCTGCCGCGCTGCGCGCATGGCCGGCAGCCGCGCGGCGCGCCTGCGTCAACAAAACAGCCGCGCCCGAGCGGCGCCGCAGGGCTAGCGCTCCCGGCGGCGACTGCCGTTGCTGCCGTAGTCTCTCTGTACACAGGCAGACCACTCTCATTGCGAGGATAAGTGTTACTTCACCGAAGCGTCGAGGTACTTTAAATTGTGCTGTCCACTTTTACTCTTGATACACTGAAGAGATATTTATACACTGTTGGAAAAAAGTGCACTCTTTTAGAGGTTTTCAGTTCGCTCAAGGTTTACTGTTGCAACAGTACATACATATACATCTACATTTATACTCCACAAGCCACCTAACGGAGTGTGGCGGAGAGCACTTTACGCGCCACTGTCATTACCTCCCTTTCCTGTTGCAGTCGCGTATGGTTCGCGGGAAGAACGACTGCCGGAAAGCCTCCGTGCGCGCTCGAATGTCTCTGATTTTACATTCGTGATCTCCTCGGGAGGTATAAGTAGGGGGAAGCAATATATTCGATACCTCATCCAGAAACGCACCCTCTCGAAACCTGGACAGCAAGCTACACCGCGGTGTAGAGCGCCTCTCTTGCAGAGTCTGCCACTTGAGTTTGCTAAACATCTCCGTAACACTATGACGCTTACCAAATAACCCTGTGATGAAACACGCCGCTCTTCTTTGGACCTTCTCTATCTCCTCTGTCAACCCGACCTGGTACGGATCCCACACTGATGAGCAATACTCAAGTATAGGTCGAACGAACGTTTTGTAAGCCACCTCCTTTGTTGATGGACTACATTTTCTAAGGACTCTCCAAATGAATCTCAACCTGGCACCTGCCTTACCAACAATTAATTTCATATGATCATTCCACTTCAAATCGTTCCGTACGCATACTCCCCGATATTTTACAGAAGTAACTGCTACCAGTGTTTGTTCCGCTATCATTTAATCATTCAATAAAGGATCCTTCTTTCTATGTATTCGCAATACATTACATTTGTCTATGTTAAGGGTCAGTTGCCACTCCCTGCACCAAGTGCCTATCCGCTGCAGATCTTCTTGCATTTCGCTACAATTTTCTAATGCTGCAACTTCTCTTTATACTACAGCATCATCCGCGAAAAGCCGCATGGAACTTCCGACACTATCTACTACGTCATTTATACATATTGCGAAAAGCAATGGTCCCATAACACTCCCCTGTGGCACGCCAGAGGTTACTTTAACGTCTGTAGACGTCTCATCATTGAGATCAACATGCGGTGTTCTGTTTGCTAAAAACTCTTTAATCCAGGCACACAGCTCGTCTGATATTCCGTAGGCTCTTACTTTATCAGGCGACAGTGCCGAACTGTATCGAACGCCTTCCGCAAGTCAAGGAAAATGGCATCTACCTGCGAGCCTGTATCTAATACATCTATATCTAATACATATGGAATGCATGAAATGATTACATTTACAGATCAATAGCACAAACGGTTTTGATATACCAGGTACCCATCCATGCCGAAACACCCATATTAGTACGCGCTGTAAACTCCACAGGCGGCAACGAAGCAATGACTGTGACATTCAGTAGATCTTACAAATAGCAAATACTGTTCTGGAATGCGTTATTCCACGCCTGCTGAAACTGTTCACGTAGTTCTGTAAGAGTTGTTGGTCGAAGGACTGATGACCCATAGTGCTCAGAGCCATTTGTTGGTCGAAGAGTCGCGCAAGATAGTTGTCGTCCCATAGTATTCTACACATGCTCGATTGGCAATAAGTTTGGATATCGTGATGACCAGGGAAGGTGCTGCACCTCTTGTACACCATTTCACGGGCATTGTGTGGGCGAGCATTATCCTATTGGAGCAATACATCACCTTTCTGTTGCGAGAACGGCAAAAGAACGGGTCAAACAACGTTCTGAATGTACTGGGCATCGGTTAGCGTCCCCTCCAGCTTATCGCACCCCAGTGTGTCAGGGACGAATGCACTCTACAAGACAGCGCTCACCAGGTCTACGTCGCACGCGCAAACGGCCATCACTTGTGTACAGGCAGGATCTGCCTTAATCGCTAAATACTATGGCGCGCCGTTCCATTTTCCAAGTGATGTTGTATCGGTATAAGTCGAGACGTGCACGTCGATGCTGTGGCGTGAGTGGAAGATGGGCTAGGGGTGTGCATACCGGTAGTCCCATTGCTAATAACCGGTTCGCAACTGTTCGTGTTGGCTCGTATAGGCTGACAAGCTGTGGTAGCTGTACGCCCTGTCACTGCTGCTCTTACAATACGATGATCGTGGGTGTCGTCTGTGCTGCGTGGGCGTCCAGAACCTCGTCACCACGTGTGAGAATTTTTACTTACCGCTGATACGAGTAACGTTGCACAATTGACACAGCACATCCAACCTCTGTGGCAAGTCTCCGAAAGGACCACCCCGCCACTCGCAACGCTTAGTTCGACACCTTTCAAACTCGCTCAGTTGGCTGTAGGAAGCACGAATGCGTCTCCGTGGCATGGCTGTCTACTTGCTTCAAACGTTTGTTCCACTCTGAGCCTTCTGGCTGCGAGCATTCCACCGGTCGCTGTGGCCAAGCGGTTCTAGGCGCTTCAATCCGGAACTGCACGCCTGCTACGGTCGCAGGTTCAAATCCTGCCTCGGGCATGGATGTGTGTGATGTCCTTAGGTTGGTTAGGTTTACGTAGTTCTAAGTTTAGGGGGCTGATGACCTCAGATGTCAAATCCCATAGTGCTTCGAGCCATTTGAACCATTTGTGAGCATTCCCTATTGAAGGGTAGACGCAGGTGGCGCTCTGGTAGCTATGACACTACGCTGTCTGTTAGCGGACGACGCTGAAACCATTGTCAGTAGATTTATATCCCCCAGATGGCATATACCGTCATCGGACAAAAATCTACGTCGCCTTTTCCCCAGGTGTAATTATTCTTTTCCGGCAGTGTTTTACTCTGAGACCATATTTGACATATACTTCTTACATTACTTTACCCATGATATTGGTGGTTGAGCTCTTCGATTGTCTACTACATTACATGAAGACATATAGCAGTCAGCCAGTTTCTATCATTAGCTTTATTCATGAGATACTTTCCAGGTTGTCAGTTATCTTTATTTTGCATATTATCTTAATATATTCATAAATCGCTTTTGTCGATTGCATTTTGAACGCTGCAGTTTCCCGGTGTAAAATGACAATTGGTTTACTACATCGTTTCGAGAGTTGTAGTTTGCGTTTAATGGTGTAAACGTAGCACTCACGTTAGCCGGGAACAACGTGCTCTTTTCTCCGTCGTGGTTTTCTCTGAATGCGATTAACAGGCATTCTTTGAGCCAACGGTGAGCAGCTTGTCGAGTGTGTGGCCGGTGTCTGGATGCAAGACTCGTGATCGCTTTACAGATATGAAAGCTATACCAGAGATCGCGAGTGATTTACGCAAAAGTTATCACACGTCGATTATTTCACATAATTGAAAGAATTATCGCTGGAAATGGATTTACATGCATGAAAAGTAGAATTTTAATTTCAACATTGTGCCTGTGAGAGCTAGAAAAAATAGCGACTAATATTTGATATGAAACTTCCTGGCAGATTAAAACTGTGTGCCCGACCGAGACTCGAACTCGGGACCTTTGCCTTTCGCCGGCAAGTGCTCTACCAGGTTCGCAGGAGAGCTTCTGTAAAGTTTGGAAGGTAGGAGACGAGGTACTGGCAGAAGTAAAGCTGTGAGTACCGGGCGTGAGTCGTGCTTCGGTAGCTCAGTTGGTAGAGCACTTGCCCGCGAAAGGCAAAGGTCCAGAGTTCGAGTCTCGGTCGGGCACACCGTTTTAATCTGCCAGGAAGTTTCATATCAGCGCACACTCCGCTGCAGAGTGAAAATCTCATTCTGGTAATATTTGATAGTTAATTCGAAAATATCTTGCAAATCGAATTGTTTTGATTCCTTACTTCACGTCATTAATGCTACATAGTTGTAATATTGGCTTCACCTGTGATGGTATTAGTTAAGAGTACGCATTCACAGAAGCGATTACGTCTAAAGGATGGGACTTCCGATACTAACTAACCAGCCTGACTGCCAAGAATGAATTAAACTGTGGTAAGAGTTTGTTAGTAGATAGCTTACATTAAGATCAGTACCCCTGTTCTCTAGCTCACAGGTCTATTTTCGCAATGACATGCACAGAAAAGACGCTTTTAGCCTCACTGATGCACTCATGTAGCGCAGCAAATGCCATGCGCTCGTCTCATGCGTTTGCCTGTGTCAGAAATTGCACCTAATTCACTTTTGTTTTACTGAAAAGAGGTTGAAAGTGGGTCTGAAAGTAAATTATAGTAAACGAATATAATGCATAATGAATACTTTGTAAACCAAATTATACAGATCAACAATAGAGTTTTTATGTACACCAAATCTTGTGATTTACTGGTGCTGTAATATCGGCGAAGAGTGAGCTGGTGTGCTGAACAGAGTATATAAAACGAAGATTACATTATATCTTAAATATAAAGCTTACAACAAGCGCGTATAACCAACTTTTACATAGGGTTGTGAGGCAAGGTGTTTTAACGTGAAAATCATTCAAAAACTGACGTATGCTCAGAGAGCAGTTTAGAGAGCAAGGAAATGGTGTATGTTGGGTATTGCTGGTAAACAAAAAAGTTGAGCAACAAAATGGTTCAAATGGCTGTGAGCACTATGGAACTTTACATCTGAGGTCATCAGTTCCCTAGAGCTTAGAACTAGTTAAACCTAACTAACCTAAGGACGTCACACACATCCATGCCAGAGGCAGGATTCTAACCTGAGACCGTAGCTGTCACGCGGTTCCAAACTGAAGCGCCTAGAACCGCTCGGCCATAGCCGCCGGCAGTTGATCAGCAAAGAAATTGGAATGCCAAATATAATTCTGTCTCTGCACGCATGCTCTGCAGGCCACGTGGCATGTGGTCCTACTCTCCTTTAGACTCTTTTTACTTCCTCTATCAGTTGTGTGTAATATGGGTCCCAGACTTAAGAGCATTACTCAAGAATCGGTATAAATTATCTAATTTATCTTGACGGATTAAGAAGGTGTATGGTGCAACCAAAGAAAATGCAGAAGATCAGATGTAAATGGGTGGACACAAGGGAAATTTGCTAACACTGAATATAAATTTAAAACATAGGAAGTGTCTCCCGGGGGTTTAGTTTCGAGAGTGGCCATGTACAGGTGTGAAACGTGGACAATAAACTATGCAGACAAGAAAAACATCTGAGCTTTGGAAATATGGCGCCACAGAGTAACGGTGAAGATTAAGTGGGACGATCGAAAAACTAATCAAGAGGTACTGAACAGAATAGGAGAGAAAAGAAATTTGTGGCGCTACTTGATTGAAATAGAAGAAATTAGATGTAATGATTGATTCTGAAACATTAAAGAACTGTCAGCTTAAGTTTACTAATGAACGGGAGTGTAAGTATGTGGTATGACACGGACGCGCGTATCTATGTGTTTGTGTTTGTGTGTGTGTGTGTGTGTGTGTGTGTGTGTGTGTGTGTGTGTGTATGTGTGTGTGTGTGTGCATGTGAGTCTGTGGGAGGAGAGGATGGGTGTGCATGTGAGTCTGTGGGAGGAGAGGGTGGAGTGAAGATTGTAGAGGTGTAAAAAGGCCTTCCTTAATATGCAGCTTCAAACGAATACAGGATGCAATGGTTATTCAGAGATGGAGAGGCTTGCACAGGCTACACTGAAGATGAGAAGCTGCCCCAAAATCGAACCAGTCTTCCCACCGAAGACCACAACATACACTTTAAACGTCTTCAAACAGAAAGCTACCATTCAAATGACCATGTGCATTTATTCATTTACTTTAAATCTACATGTGTATTGTGCAATCTACATGACTATGATGTGTGGCAGAGAGTACTTCTGGTACCACCATTGTTTCGTCTCTTCCATATTCATTTCACACAGGCTACGTGGAAACGATCTCTGTCGATATACCTTCAACATAAGCTCTAATTTCTCTCTCCTCGCTGTCATTTGGCAAGACGTATGTGGGAGGTAATACTAAGATACCAGATTTTTCTTGGAAAGTGAGCTCTTTGAATCTGAACAGTAAACCATCCCGTGATTCTCAAAGTATCCTTTGCAGCGCCTGCAGCTGTACTTTGTTGCTTTGTTGAGCATCTCCGTAAAGGTCTAGCGACGACTAAGTGATCCCATGACGAAACGCGCCGCTCTTCGTTGTACCTTATATTAATCTAACTTACTTCTGGACCCAGAATGATGATCAGTAGTCACAAACCAGTCGAATTTTTTTTAAAAGCCACTTATTTCTTGTATGAATTACACGTCATTAAGTCTCTAATGTATCGCAGCCTTTCATCTTCTTTCTTGATATTTTGTTTTATGACGTTCAGTGTGGGTATTCGTAGGTATTTTAAGCTATTTTCAATTTCCAGTGACGTGTCGTCTGCAGTGTAATAGAACTATAGTGTGCTTGTCTATTCGCGGGAAATGACTAACATTTATTTATGTTCAGGATCAACTACTATTCCCTGTGGCAGTCATCTAGTCTTTGCAGGTCTTACTGTTTTTCGCTACAGTCTTCTGGAGTGGCAAAATGCCGTAGCGTTCACGAATACCTTCAGGAACTGCGAACGTTTTCCACTAGATCATTTATATACCAGGTGATCAAAAAGTCAGTATAAATTTGAAAACTTAATAAACCACGGAATAATGTAGATAGAGAGGTAAAAATAGACACACATGCTTGGAATGACATGGGGTTTTATTAGAACAAAAAAAAAAAAAAACGAAGTATTGCTAGACGCGTGAAAGATCTCTTGCGGCCGGCCGAAGTGGCCGCGCGGTTCTGGCGCTGCAGTGTGGAACCGCGAGACCACTACGGTCGCAGGTTCGAATCCTGCCTCGGGCATGGATGTGTGTGATGTCCTTAGGTTAGTTAGGTTTAAACTAGTTCTAAGTTCTAGGGGACTAATGACCTCAGCAGTTGAGTCCCATTGTGCTCAGAGCCATTTTTTAGATCTCTTGCGCGCATCCTTCGGTGATGATCGTGTGCTCAGCCGCCACTTTCGTCGTGTTTGGCCTCCCAGGTCCCCAGACCTCAGTCCGTGCGATTATTGGCTTTGGGGTTACATGAAGTCACAAGTGTATCGTGATCGACTTACATCTATAGGGATGATGAAAGACAACATCCGAAGCCAATGCTTCACCATAACTCCGGACGTGCTTTACAGTGCTGTTCACAACATTATTCCTCGACTAGAGCTATTGTTGAGGAATGATGGTGGACATATTGAGCATTTCCTGTAAAGAACATCTTCTTTGCTTTGTCTTACTTTGTTATGCTAATTATTGCTATTCTGATCAGATGAGGCGCCATCTGTCGGACATTTTGTGAACTTTTGTATTTTTTTGGTTCTAATAAAACTCCATGTCATTCCAAGCATGTGTGTCAATTTGTACCTCTCTATCTACATTATTCCGTGATTTATTGTTTTCAAATTTATACAGAATTTTTGATCACCCAGTATATTTTGGACAATAACGACCCTAAAATACTATCCAGTCATACTCCATAAATTAACAGTTACACTGTCGATTTTTTTTTAATAAGGGAAGCCACTGAATGGGTTTTTGTGTATTATGAATCGTGTGGTGACAACCAACGCGGACGGGGTTAGACAACAGTCGATGTCGATAATTATGAAGTTAGGCTGGTCCATTCAGTGTGCTTCAGCTTTTCGTGGCTGTGGGGAAAGGCCACGAGATGATCGCCCAGTACTCCGCCCTACAGTTTCTACCAGCGCCCAGATTGGTTCTCGGCGCGCAGTGCTCGCCGGCCCGCGATCCCTCCTCAGCCACGAGCGGGCGCATGCGGTCGTGGCTCAGGCCGCCAGAGGGAGAACCCGGAGGCCGCTGGCTGCTGGGGGAGCGCCGGGGCGCGGGCCGGGCCTATTGATTCATTGACTGCAGCCTGCACGTACCTGGGACCGACGTCGATTGAGCAACAAAGTTTCCAGCCCGAGAGCGCGCGAGGGAAAGAAGTGTTTATAGGCACACCAAGTTTCTTTTGTCTCCACGTCTGGAGGGGGGAAAGTGGGGGCGGGCAGTCACTCAAGCTGTTCTCTCAGTTGATATAGGAGGGTTGTTCTCAGACTTTCTATCAACAGAAAACTTTTCCCTATTATACGCTGCGGCGTTTTCTCTGGCGCTGCCTCAGCGGAACCCGCGCTTTTACAGCAGTTACATAATACTCAGCCGGAACACATTCTGACATTAGTTTTTGTCAGTGCTTAAAATCAACTGGTATATGTAAGTGACTTAAGCCCAATGGTGCGATAAGTAAATATAATGGGAAGTCCATCTTAATACAAATTCAGCGCGGAACTTAAAAAAGCAAAGGACGAATTAGTTTTCCTGGATGTGTAAGAGAAGACTGGACGGATCCTCTAATCACAGTGTATATAGAGAACACACGCATACTGACCTTCATCAACACGCCTCGGGCCGTCGCCACACATCACCGAGAAATTCGGTGCTAAAAATTCTGGCCCATAGAGCCTCGCCGAAGAATTACAACGGCTGTGAATAGTATTCTGAAGGAATATGTACACGGATACTCAAGTTGAGAGGTATATGCAGTCAAAATCAAGAACACATCAGAAAGATATTGAGGGTAATTCAGAGAAAAATAAGCCAAGAATCGTTTATACTGATCCAAAATCTGAAATCATCGATAGACTCCTACGGAAACATGGCACTGAAGTTATTTCGCTCCCGTCAATAAAGATCAATAGTCCATTGTAATATATTTTCCTATTATTAATATTAAAGACGATCCAGATAGTTTATTTCTGGGTGTGTACGGTATTCAATTGCGAAAGAGGTACGTCATAAGTGGGGCAGAATATCAGAAGAGTCGGCGAGAGATGCAAGACACATCATTTGACCTTCTCGACCAAAACAATGCAGCGAATGAGTTTTCGCCGAGTACTGTCTTGAATATAATCATGAAATGAAATATGATGGGACGAGTATTGTGGTGCAAAGGTAAGTTCCTCAGACAGCTTAATTAAAGAGTTTATGGAAATAAAGATGTCAGAAAACCTAATAAACAGGGAAGGAGGTTTCAATTTAAACGAGGCTAGTGATACAGCGTTCTATATGCAGGGTGACACAGAATAACGGGAACGTTTGAGTGGTGGCAGCCAAGGGTAGGTGGCAGCAGTGCGCGTTCGTGACAATTGGGGAATAAACTGTCCGCTATCTCAGTAATCATGGATCAGTAATCATGGATCAGCGGAACGGACAACAGGGTGCGTTAGCCATAAAAACGTTTTATAAAAACAATGAGTTTGGTAGCGGCGCAGAGGAAATTTCGACGTTTCTATAATTTAGGACGTCATGATGTCGTTTCGTCGGAACATGCGATAAAATGTTGGATTAGTAACCTTGAAGAGACAGGATCTGCCCTCAACAAGAAACCAGCAGGACGATCAAGAAGTGTGCGTTCTCCAGCGAACATTTATGTTGTACGCTAGTCTGTCTCATGGAGCCCACGGCGTTCAACCAATAAACAAGCAGCAGTGCTTGGAATGTCCCTGGAGAGTGTTCGCAGAATTCTTCATCTTGATTTAAAATTTCATCAGTACAAACTACAGATGGTGCAACAATTAAAGGACAACGATTATCGGTTACGATTGTAATTCTGTCAACAAAGGATAACAAAAATAAACAATGACTATGAATTTCTAAACAAGTTTTGGATGTCAGATGAAGACATTTTCATCTCACAGGTTATGTGAATATACAGAAGTACCGTTACAGGCCAAACAAAAATCCTAATGACGTTCATGAGCGCCCTCTACACGCTAGTAAAGTGACAGTATGGTGTTGTGCTTTATTTATCACATCGGGATTATTGGACAGTATTTTTCGCAAATGAACAGGAAAATGCGATAACTGTCAATGCCGATCGTTACGTGGAGATGTTACGAACTTCTGTTACACCTACATTGAACAACTTTCCAAACGTTCAAGAAGCCTGGTTTCAACAGGACGGAGCGACATCACACACTGCATGAAAATCAATGGCATATGTGCGAGAATTGTTTGGAAACTGTGTGGTCGGTAACATTCCCTGGCCCCCTAGATCGCCAGATTTATCCATTTGTGATATTTTCTTCTGGGGCTACCTCAAGAGCAAAGTCTACACGACTCGACCAAGAACCCTCGATGAGTTAAAACAGAGAATTCGGGATGCAATTCACAGTATCCCAGCTGAGATGTTGCAGCGGTCAATGAGGAATCTCAACAGCAGATTTCACGAATATATTCGTACAGGTGGACACCATCTAAAGGATGTTAATTTTAAAAATGGTAAATGATATCAGTGTTTCGTAAATGGAAGAGTTGTAAGGTTCCAGTTACTGTATTAAGATCTTCCCGGCCATCACATCCATAGAGAATCGGTGAAGGCTCTGCAAAACAAAAGAGCATCAGTGGGCATATTGTGCATCGTGTGTGGAACACAGTGGTGCGAGACCAACAATAGTTCACATTCTGGTTGGAATCCACCTAGCGAGTATACACAGCAACACAACAAGCAGCATCTGAAGAAGACAATAAGGTCGGTCGTCGAAGTACTGTGAAAAAAAATGGGAACAATAACATCTGAACACCCGGAAGCACACAATGAATCAGTCTTGCCAAGGAAGCCTAAGAGATACTACGGAATGGTTGTAATGGAAGATCTCAAGGCGTATGTCCAGCTGCCTGGTCGGAAATGTGCACGGCGGTGGTTTTCTCTTGAGACTGAGTGGCTGACGTGAGTCCATGTAACGTGTAGTGTTGTGTTTGTGTCGCACAGAGCGGAGAGGATGGAGCCTGACGCCAGCACATAGCCCACTCCTCTGAAAGTGCACCAACGGGGCCGCCGAACTCACTAGTAAGTCACGTCGCCCTGAGGAGTGTCACTCCGTGAGACAATGTGGAGAGGCTTGCAGTGAGGCCCAAGATGTTGGTGAAAGTCTGATAATCAGGAACAATACCCCTGTTGGGGCTTGCACGCCAAACACTGGCGATGAAAATGTCTTACAACATCAATATTTGCATCAGTTATTTGACAACTAGATCTCATAAATATTTAAGGGTAAAACTAAGAAGCGATATGAAATGGGACGATTCCGTAAAACCAGTATTAGAAATGACGAATAGAAGACCTAGATTTGTTAGAAGGGTTCTGAGAAAATGCAGTGCTTATAAAGAGGAAATCCAATGCAAGATGCTCGTCCGACAAATTTAATGTTATAGGAATGACCAGATACATAAAACGAATTCAGAAACGCAGTTCTCAGTTCATAATATGTCAGTGTACTCCACACGAAAGTTCAACACAAATGCACGGGCCTCACGAGACACCTTTATGTGTTGATTGGCGACTCCATGTTGTCTTGTGCACTACGACCAGATAACAGGTATAGTTGAAAAAAGAGACAGCATTGGTCGTATATTTTTTACTATTGCAAAATCGATTTTCTGTCACTGAGTGACCATCTTCAGTGCTATATTGTATAACTTAAATTGGGATGCACTGTTGTCACTAAGCTTACGGCAATCACATAGACTGAGGTCGCTGTTTACCTGCACTTGTTCAGCAGACCGAGGTCTGTCTCTTTTTTCAACTATACCTTTATGTGTATTCAAACAACATTGTCCGACCATTAAGTTGGTGCTCGCAGGAAACTGGCTGCAGTATTGTACAAACGTCGTAAAGTTGCCTTTCAGCATTTTGGTGTCATAAGCGGGCTACAATGCAGACTGAAGATAAAGGGCCATGGATCAGTCAGCATTAAATGATATCTCATTCCGCATGCAAAAGGCAGAGTGACAGAAGAAAAGATACAAATGATTATGAACCTTGGGGATACATAAAGATCTGACAGTGAATATAATATTCGCCTTATTTGTTGTGGATAAAAAGGACGGGAAAATGAGGGTAGTGTTGGAAATGCGCACAGTGAACAAAATCATCGAACCTCAGCAAGACAGTTCTGAAATAATAGAAGAAATGATACATGGTTTTCAAGTAGTGAAAATGCTCAGTTGTATTGATCTGACTGCCAGGTACAGGCATATACCTTCGGACGCTTAATCTCATTAGTATACTGTCTTTGCATACACTTACAGGTGTAATCATTTCAGAGTTTTGCCATTTGGACTTACTGTGTCTGTTTCCGAATTTATCAGAGCCCTGGATTAAATTCTAGCTGAAGACTTATTTCAGAAATATACTATCTGGGTACTGTTTTGATTGTGAGCAAATCATGGGAGTAACATTTGGACAAATTAGATGCAATTTTAGAAGCATTCAAGACAACAGAGACGACAGCAGATCTGGATGAATCAGAATGTGGTGAGTGGCAGGTAAAGTTTGTAACCCACATAATTTCAGATGAAGATATTTACCCATGTTCAAGTGAAATGTAATGTATTAGGCAGTTTCCCATTCCCAGCAGTGACAAGAAACTGAGTGCAGTTTACTGTGTGTGAATTCTACAGGAAATTCAGCAGGGATCCTGTACTCAATTCCCCAAACTTGAGGAAGAAAACACGATGTGACACTGGAACACAGACTGTCAAGAGGAACTTGAATTGATTAAAGATACCTTGTGTAATGCAGAGCTTTGCACCACCCTGATTTTACTAAAGATTTATGTGCTGGAGAAGAAACTATTCATACATATTATTACATCCACAACAGAATATTATAAAAAAGGAACAATGAAAGTGAATAAAATTGGAAACTATGCGCCAGAGCATTAACTGGATAAGTTAATCAGGTATACACGTTGTAGTAATTCCCGCTGTGGATCAAGGAAGTGTCATAAGAACCTGAAATTAGATTGTGCTTTTAATAACAGGGGCAGGTGTGTACTCAAAGTACTAAGTGATACATGACAAGAGACTAAGATGACCAGCGTCCAACATAAGGGTTATATGCATGCAAGTCATACCTGGATCAATTAAAGGTATCATAGCCATTCCTCATGTTTGGACCTTTGCCTGCATAGCAGTGGAACGATACACAAATAGTAGTTGCCAAAGAAATTGTCTTCTAATTTGTAAAATTTTACCCATTGAAAAATTCCACCTGAAAAGCTATCATTAATAAGCTTGAAAAGGACTATTCCAGTAATGTACGTACACCTAAAACAATCCTGAGTGATAACTGATCACAATTTCCAGCCAAAAAATGGAGAAGTGTTTGATAGACTTCAAACAGAACAAATCATCATTTACAGATATACTCTGACCTCTAGCCCTGCAGGACAGACGCCGCAGGAGTTGAATCGTTTATGTAGAGCTTGCTGTCATGGGGAGTGTGGTTCATCAAAGTAATATCTAACAGGATTTGAACGCATCAAGAACCATTTACCACATGGTTCTATAGGATTTGCACCGTGTGAGATTTTACATAGCCAAGCACCTGATAGAATTTTTCGCTAATTACTGGATAACCTACCAGGGAGCGATACAACATGGGGGAAGAAGTTAGAGCTGGTGGAACTGAATATAAGGGAAAATCGAAGAGGACAGATGAGAGACATGAGAAATTTATGAAGCCAATAACTCGTTGAGGGAGAGGGGGGGGGACTTGGTGCAATTTGAAGTACATGCCAAATCAAAGAAAATAAATTTTAGCATACATGAGTTCAGTCACGTTTATAAGGCACCTTACAGTAAAGACTGGACATCCAAACACAGTAGAATTAGAGCATATGCAAACAAAAATAGCTCATAGCAAGGATTAACCTGAAAACAAAACGATGCTACCCATGTGAAGACATGGCAAATTCAGAAAACGAAGTAAACTCAGGAAAGGTGTAGGGAATCAGCAACTCGTTTGATGGTTTAGCAGTTGGAGACTGACACTCTTCCATGTGGGTGAGACTTTAATTCCCGTTTCAAGTTACGCTTCTCTCTCATCTCCTATCTACACGCTGAGAAAACTGTAGAAGTTATTAATTACAATAAGTTGTAGTTGTCCATGTATTTTCTTTAGAACAGTTTAGTAAAACTTGTGGTTTATTTCTCATAAATATATGAATGCAAGGCTAAAGTAGTAACTGAGATATAAAAGAATTCAAAATTTGTAACCCTTCAGTGTGATTGGACTATAAAAATAGTAGTGCCAAAAGAATAGAGATAAGTGGCATATCTCAAAGGAAAGATCCATCTAAACTTTGAGTGAGCTAATATTGTCAGAAAAGAGTTCTATTTAATCCTGCAGATTTATTGCATGAGTCATACTGGATCAGAGGAAATGCAAAGAAGTGTAAGGATGTAACAGCTGATGATTGTGATAAATATTAAAATGTATAAAAGACATATAGATGATATGTTAGTCGTTTAGTATAATAATACATAATACATGAATGATTAATTTTATGAAGTTGATAATGTGTGGTAAAGTGAAGGAACCTGGAGGAATTTTTAATTATTGGAAATAAGGAGGGGGAAATAACTGTTGAAGCATATATTTGAAGTGAAGATGAAACTGAGTTGAGAGAAAGTTGTGTAGTTGAGATTTATGTGAACTGAAAGGTATAAAGGAGTAAGGAATAAGAAGTACTCTAAGAGTTAAGATCTGAATAATGTAATTTGTTTCTAGGTAAGTCATCCTATTTGTATCTGTATGTATTTATATGTAAGTGATGATGAAAGAAAGTATGAGGATAACAACTGAAGTGCTACTAATGATAGGCAGAGGAATGAAATTGGAGTTGATCAAGTTAGTTGTTGAGGTTGACGTTCCATCTCTTTGTACTTTGCTTCAAAATTAAATTTCTGGCACTGTTTGATAAATAATACACACTAATTCTTCATTTTTTCAATTAAATATCGACTGAATGGGGAAGTACTGTGCTAATATTCTTGGCAATGAAAACAACTGTATATTCACAATACGTATTCTATGACAGAGTAAAATGGTCAGCTCTTGTAAAATTTATTTCTGGGCAACCTCATTAATTGTAATTATGTATAGTTCTGCAAGACAAGTTTAGAGCATTAATTTAGCATTTATATTTTTGACTGATTTAACTGAGAGAAAAGAGATGTCAGTTGTATAATTGTGTAATTTTATGCACTGGAATTGTGTTTTGTTTCTTATGTTTCATATTAACAGTCTGATAGGGATAAGAATCGAATGGTTATTAATTTGTGGTATGTATCCTGTACCTTTGCGGTATGGTGTCTGATGTGATGTAAAATAATGGTAGTAGCACACATGGGAAAAGCGCTGCTTAAGGGATGGAAAACCAAAGGGATACCTGAAATATGCGAGTGTATCTTGTGTTGTACTGTGAGACTGGCAACAAGCAATGGTTATGTGTTTTATGACCCACACAAAGTACTGAGAGGAAAGATTCTGCGTAATTATATGCAAAACAACAGTTTGTGAATTTATTTACCCTTTCACATTAAGATAAATTGCATTTTTATACGATTTATTTGTATAGGCATTTCAGTACCGAAGTCAGAGGGAATTTATGATTGATACATTGTAATCTTTGCTGTTTGATATTGTAAGATGGCAAGAACTATGCCCCTTACATGAAGTCATTAAAGATCACCTAACGCACATTGAGCGAACAGTATGGCTGAACAAAAATAACTGACAAGGCACAATGCATCTTGTAGAGGGTATAGTATGGACGTATTGAAATAATTAATGTCGGGTGATGGTTTTGAAGTAATTCACACGACATGAAAAACTTTGTGGAAATGCGTCGATTTATTGGAGGCTAGTTCATCCCAGGGAAGTATACAAAGTGACCGTGGCCGGGGAGCGGCGAAGGGAAGCGACAATAGGCAGGTTAGGACGGCTCAAGCTCTGAGAAAGCGGTAATGGGGCACGGCCTCCAGCTGCCTTAAGATGAGTGACAGTGAGTTGGTGGTTGACCCCATGCTGGTGTACTGGGAAGCAGACGGAGAACTTGTACGCCTGTTGATAAATGTCTGTCGTCCCTTTTTCAGCGAAACATGCGAGAAAGCCACGCAAAGCTATGGTGGAGCAGTTAACAGCAGTCAAAATATGCATGTTCGTGACTATAGCAACTTCACGCTGAATTCATGGTCCGCAGAGCCTGAAGTAAATCGGGTGAAGAGCGACAGAATGAAATACGTCGGCCTCCGATGGGAACGTAGGACCAAGGAATTTAAAGTACTCCCCTCGGAGTCAGAATTCCGGAAAAATTGGTGTTTGTGCAGACGCTAACCTTGATGGGTGGCCTGGGAGAAGCTAAATGGCAGAAGTTGAGAGGAAGGGAAATTTTGTGGGAATTTGTTCACTTCCCAGAGCAGGCATTGGTTGGCGCTGGGAAGAGACGCATAATTAACGCAACTTGCACTGCAATTGGTGTAAGTGATTTTGCTGGAGGGGTAACTGAGGCGAAGGGTGGACTGTGAAAAGTCTCCGTGGTAGTGTTCCGTTCCCAGCTTACCTAGAGTGCGGATGTGGCGTTCTTTACTCAGCTTGCCTGGGAAAGAGTGAGCATCTCTGCAGTTCAGGACCTAGTAAATGGAACGACTGAGCTTGGAGATAGGAAGTTTTGGTTCAGCTATATACTGAGCAAGATAGCTAGGAGTGAATAGATGAGTGCAGCCTTGCAGCACCACGAGGTCGGCCAACGTCTGCACAACAACGCCTCTCTGCCACGCTGTATTCAGAGATATTGTGCCCTCTCCAGCCACTGATTAATTTGTTGGATCACGTCGACAAAGTTTCCATGAGGGTTTCACGGGCCGTGTATTGTAGAATTCTTCTCGCACTTCGCATTACGCCTGGGTCAGTCAATAGGAATTACTTTTGAGTTATCGTGCTTTACTCCAAGTAAACGCAATTTATTACCACTGCCTGTTAGGAGAGTCATGTAATGTGATGATTGAAGGTGGTGAGTTAAAAATAAATCTGTGCTAATCGACTGCACCTGTTTTCAATCAAGTAGTTGAAATCCCAAGTCACTTTCTTAATAAATTTTATGTTTAACATTTGCATCTGGTGTTCAATAGCTGAATATAACATCAATATGCACCCCATTTTAATTAAAATGAATCAATTCTGAATCAATTAATGTCAACACTGCCACCACAGTTCAATCAGGAGTCACAGGGCCTTATTACTTTCTTTGCATTATCCGACATTGGGGCAGTTTTTCACTCTGTGTTGATCTGTTAGTCAATTACCTGGGCTGAACACACACCAAAACCAGATAAGTGACTGGTGGGGTGTTACAATATTGAAATTAATGTTCATCTTATTTTCTGGTAGCCCTTAATGGCTTTTTCTGTTTCCTTTTTCGCCTGTCGCTCCAAAGACGTCTTTCACGATGTGGATATAAGGGATCCATGGTACATTATTCAGAGATAAGCATATTTGTCGAACAGGTAGAAGATAGGCCAAGAATCGATAGCCAAGCATCGAGTACGAACGCGCATGTTACTGTTGTCCGATGCAGCTGAGTCTGTGAGTAAATGAGTGGTCGTAACGGCATAGCGGCTGGAGGAATACAGTACTCGATGAGCGTATGTCCACAGCAAACCAAATTTTACTGGCTAGTGACAAAGTGTTTTTATCTAAAAGTGATTATAAATACGGAGTACCAAAATTACATATTAGCATTTACTGTGCCAGCCAATGAATTGATGTGAGGATATAGTATACAAATTGTTACAACAATGTTTGGTGATATTCCTATGTATTTGATGACTCGAGCTTAGCTATGAACAGAAATGAATGACAATGGTAGTGAATGTCTTAATTTGTGGTTCATGAGATATAGGACTTTAATTAATGCAAGATTTTTGCGACCTTGATTAATGAATAAATTCTTTGAATATAGAAGTATTGAGTTGCCAAAGTCCAATTGAGATAACTCCTGTGGCGGTCAAAACCGATTAGTGCTTATCCGTTTAGTCACTTTCGTAGATTAGAATGTTACATTATTCGACCGCTAAGTATATCATAAATTTAATCGAGTGTGTTTCGAGTAGGTGAAATTGAACATTCTGTTGCCTGCTTACCTATACAACCAAGTGGCGATCATGCTGTCAGAGCTCTTGTAACATTTCATGTATGTTGATGTATGTGCACAGCTTGTAGAAAAACTGCATTCCGGATTTCTAATGGAATTTTATGGAACTAAAGTAAACGATGACCTGGTACTGCAGATGTAATCAGGTTCTCGTGAACAGGTAACTATATCTGCCTTTCCACTAAAGGGAGAGACAAAACGCATACAAACATCATCAATACCTTTAACGTAAATGATAAACTCCAAAAAAAGCCTGCTGTAATTCCTTAAACTCACTTTCTAGCCAACCTGTGAATTAGTTCGAGAATGCATTCATAAGGTATCCCATAATACAACGTACATTTTCGCGGAAACTTTTCCATGATGAATGCAATCAGTTCCTTACAGCCGGGTGGGTTTATCTGTTCAGGGTAGCGGCTCGTTGCACGCTTTGGCCAAACCGTCAACAGCATGGCTCCGCAGTGCCGCATCCTCCCTCTCCGGAGGTAGAAGTCGCATCAACAGTGGTCGAAGCTCCTACAGCATGAGAAACTGTGGTGAGGTTAGGAAATTAACCCAGAACGCTGGCGCAAATTTTGTGATCAGGAACTGTACATCAGCACCTCTACTCCCCTTGCAGTACAAATAACTGCGATGAAATTTCATTCACCACCAGGATTCGAATCATTTACTACGGACTCGAGCACAACCACACAACAGTGCGTTTCTTTTTTTTTTTTTATTTTCAGTCTTTCACTCTCACTTCCGAAGGGAAGAGAATGGACTGATGAGCGAACTTACACTCTTTCCAAACATACGTTTATTTCTTTGTTTTGGCACCACTAATTTTATAGATAGAGAGAAACGAGAATTTTGATAATATTTTATATTTATTTTTACTTTCCTGATTTGACAATGGATTTGATTTTTATTTGAGAGTATGAATTATAAACTCAGAAACCAAAGTGAGGGAAAACACTATAAACCACCTGTGATTGATCACTCGACCAACAGAACCCCTTTCGGCACCCGTTAGAATTCACGTGAGGCCAACAGGCCCTTGTACAACGACCTAGTGCCATACAGCTCAGAGGTGTCGAAATGGTTGCCTGTCACGCTGGCAGCTAGTAATCAGTGACCCGGTGTCTCAGTACAGGTATGTTTTTAAATTGCTCAACAAAGGCACACAGGTGCAACCTAGGGTGTTGCCGAACTGGGAAGTCTCAGGGGGATCCTCTCCTGATTTATTCACACTTGTATCAATGTTGCACCTCGTACGACCATGCCACAGGCGGACACGAAATAAGATGACTGAAAAAGTATGAACAGGCTTTGGTCCTTCAGGCCACGTTCATATTTCGTTGAATGGTTTTGAATGGTCACTTTTGGTTCCACCTTGTATACCAGAGTAAAAGTTGCAGTCGCACTACACTCCAAAATGGTGCGATCAAGTTCAATCGGTTTACAGGCCCACAGTCTCTTTATAGAAGGTTAGAATCGTTCTGGGGTGTCAGCAGTGGCAAACGGTGTATAGAATGTCATCCTGCAGCTCTACGTGCTGCAAACTGCCGACTTTGTATGTGAAATGTATAGGAATCAACGCCCCAAAGGGAAGGGATGATTCCATTGACGGGTTTTATTTCACCTCCTGAGGTCTTTTTTTCGTCGATACTGTGTGGCGGTGTGTCTGAAATGTTTTGCTCTGCCACCTATATGAAAACCGCGTGATTTAAACATATAGCGTAGCTGCATGCGGAGAGACCAAAATAAGGCATGAATTGTGTGTAAGAGAGGTGTGACGACCAATACAGCCTGAGACACGCCCACGGTTTGGTGAAATTCGGTGTCAGTCTGATATCTTTAACTCACCTTACACCTCACATGAACTTCTGAGATCTGGCCGTTTATTCGCATGCGTCGAAACCTTGCTGTCTGATGCCTTGCCGAGCAAACTCCTTGGTCGCCGTGGTAGACATTTACATGGAAAAAGTGGCCCTTTAATTGTGTTGCGCAGTGTACATTGGACACAAATTAGTACTTAAACCAAATGAATAGGATGAACAAAAAGATAAGACATGTTGCCGTTTATAAAGAAGAAAGGTAAAACTTCTCCAGAAATAAATTCAGCCCTAAAAAAAAATGGAATTAATTTTGTAGCTAGCAGGAGGGAGAAATGTGCATCATCAATAACTCAGCAGGGAGATGAGGACATGGTGTGGGCTTGGCCGATCTACTGCGAGTCTGCCAGGGTGTCACTGACGACGCTCCCCTCTGATTTCATTGCGGAAGAAGGTGTGCTTGCCTCGAACTTGATAACAGTAAGTTAAAAAAGTCAATAAACACAAGAACGTCTTACTTTTCCATAACTTATTTTCGGACGTGTCAATTACTTGTGCTGTATTATATTCCAACTTTTGTCTTAGTATGCACCGAACGAAGTGTCGTGTGACAAGGCAATGGGTTCGTTTAGGCATAGTTTGCTCTTTATGCTGGCACTAAACGTTGTTTCAACAGTTCTTAGTTTTGATCTGATAAAAGTGGTAGCCAGTACGATGTCATAAAGAAAAGAGATTGCTATCCAGACATGTCAGCAACTTCCTGTGGTATGTTTTTACGAGCAGATAGGGTGTTAAAGTATACGTGCAGATACTTGTTTTGGTGACTGAGCAAAGTGTACTGAACAATATTACATCAGTATTTACTTCTGTAGACCAATAATTATAGCTGTTATGACTAGTATGTTTTAGGATGCTTAATACCTTCAGTTACAAGGGGCAAGAGCAAGCCTATAATGCTTAATTTCCACTGGGTAGCGAGACAGGTGCTGAAGTGTGGATGCATGGTCGCAAAACCGTTCGTCTGTACTGACAGGTGTAGTCCACTTGTCGATGCAGAAGTGACAGTGCAGATAACAGCGGGAGATACATTATGGAACGTGTTTGCGAGAGGACTGGGTAGCGAGACAGGTGCTGAAGTGTGCATGTATGGTCGCAAAACTGTTCGCCTGTACTGACAAGTGTAGTCCACTTGTCGATGCAGTAGTAGTGGAACGTGTTTGTGAGACGACTGTTAGATGCAAAGGAGAAACAACTAGCACTCTGAAATGGGTACATGTTAGGGTACGATTGATCACACTTATACCCATTGCCCAAATGCCCCTAACACCATACTTTAAAATCAAAGAATTGTAGTGTTTGTTTATCAAAACTTATCATAAAGCAGTACCCATTTATTTCATTTGGTAACCGATTTCAGCTATACAAGCATCTCCACAATTAAACTAGCACCCTACATTTCTCTACAAGTGCAGCTTCATAGTTTCACTGGCACAACCAACAACGTGGCAAGTCTGGGACGACAAAGTGGCAATGGACGCAAATAACATTAGACATCCACAGCGCCCCTTATCAAGGTAAGTTATTGGCGTGATATCAGTTAAATCTTCTTCTTATACAATTCTGGATTAGTCATTGTGCGTTTTCTCTTTTCTCCCACTGTCTGTCCATCTCTTCTTAGATTTTCCAACACCATTTCTTCCTGCCAGCTTGTAAGCTAAAGCTAGAGTGGGAACTCGTTTGCTGTCCATTGTTTATACGGTGTTGCGGTGTTTACTTGTTCTGCTTTTATTTCTTATCATGTTGTCATGTTTCTTATGTGCTCTGTTCTTCAGTAGCCTTTCATTCCTCTTTGAAATTTCACTTCCGCACTTTGTTATTTACGTAATGTTCTTTTTGTATGTACTGAGTATTCACTCACATGAAGATGCCCAGCAAGGGCCATCGTTTTTCAGCATTTCGTTTCTTGTCTGACCTTTTGTCTAAATTCTTACAAGAATGAATGTCCGTCTGTCTGCTCGGAACGAAGGAACTCAAGCGGCTATTTACAAAATTTTCGACATAGCCTGGAGAAAGTTAGTAACTACACAGCTCTTCTGGCGACCATGAACCGGTTTTCCGTTAAAACCGACTGCGAGAAAGACACTGCTGCAATTCTCAACATTTCGTATTTTTGCACAAGACGGAAAGATCAAAAATTTTGTATATCCCAGAGCACTTAGATGAGCTTATTCACATACAGCGCAATAATGAAGAAATAATTTGATTTATTTTTTACATGTAAGACTGTCCGTTTCGTTCGCGTGTATCTATTGTCAACAAATTACAAAACTATTGGACGTGACACTGAAACACATACCGGAAACTAACTAGTACATTATGAATCCTGTCACCCAAATGATCTAATAAAGCCAGTTTTACATCTATATTGCTACGGGCTGTCGTGCGTTGTAGTGTAGCGCAGTGATTATCGTTGCTTCCTGGTGTGTCGCGGGTAGCCAGTTCAAAACAGTCCACATGCACTTGAAACGTTTATCTCAGAAACCTGCTAAGTGCACTTAGTGAAACTTTCGGGATGCCAAAGAAAACACTGTATTGTTCATGACAACACATTGTTTGCCTTCAAAAAACTTGTAGTAGTAATTGACACGCTTTCAAAGTAGATATTGCCTATACTTAAACTATAACAATTTTTTTTAATTTTTCCTTCAGTTAACGGGTTTTTGCAATAAAAGTTTTGTTTCTAAGAAAAGCATGTATTGAAAGCTAAATGATTAATTTTGGAGTTGAATTCTGTTTTGAAAGGAGAAACACGAAGCTATACACAATCCTTAGAAGTTCTTTTATTTGTGGGTAAACTTTCAGTTGCAACAGATCAAATTGACCTTGGTCTTTCATTGTTTCAACCGTACAATCTACTCGATTTACTTCTATTAATGTCTGAAAATGTGTATCTGTATTGTTTTTAGTACCCAATCCATAAAATAAATCAAAGTCTTATTTTTTGCTTCATCGTCAATTGGAGTGGCACATAATTTCATCAGGAGCAACTTTCGCCCGCATCATTTTACCTTTGAATTTCGTATAAAATTTAGAATTCTTCATTAACCGTACTATGTTTCCTTGTCGCCTGAGTTTCATCCTTACAGCTGCTATTAGACACTGTAAACAAACTGTGAAACAGTGTAAAATTAGAACTACACTAGTTCAGCCTCCACACAACAGCTCAGTTATGACTGCTTAGAAACCACGACAAAAGACACGGGTGATACAAAGTGCAGCGTTCACAACAGACGTGAAACTTAACTGCGAAACACGCTATGTGATATCACGTGATGCGTTTCTGCACTAAACTCCTTATAATTTTTTTCCTTTTTTTGAGTCATCAGTCTTTTGGCTGGTTTGATGTGGCCCGCCACGAATTCCTCTCCTGTGCCACCTATCACCTGTCCCTTCTCCTTGTCAGTGTTTCCACATTTTCCTTTCTTCTCTGATACTGCGCCGAACCTCTTCATACCACACCTTATCAGTACATCTCAACATTCTTCTGTAGCACCACATCTCAAATGCTTCAATCCTCTTCTGTTCTGTTTTTTCCACAGTCCATGTTTCTCTACCATACAATGTTGTGCTCCAAACGCACCTTCTCAAAAATTTCTTCCACAAATTAAAGTTTATGTTTGATAGTACTAGACGTCTCTTGGCCAGGAATCCCCTTCTTGCCAATGCTAGCCTGCTTCTTATGTTCTTCTTGCTCCGTACGTCATTGGTTATTTTGCTGCCTAGGTAGTAGAATTTCTTAACTCTATCTACTCCGTGACCATCAGTCCTGATGTTAAGTTTCTCGCTTCTCTCATTTCTGCTGCTTCTCATTACTTTCGTCTGTTCACGATTTACTCTCAGTACATATTCTGAACTGTTCATTCCATTCAGCACATCATTTAATTCTTCTTCACTTTTACTCACTATAGCAACGTCTTTAGCCAATCGTATCATTGATAACCTTTCACATTGAATTTTAATTCCACTCTGGATTTTTCTTTTATTTCAATCATTGCTTCTTCGTTGTACAGATTGAACAGTAGGGCGAAAGACTTCATCCCTGTCTTACACACTTTGTAATCCGAGCACGTCTTTCTTGGTCGTCCACTCCTATTATTCCTTCTTGGCTCTCGTACATTTTGTATAGCAACCCATAAGGTGCAATGACAGTTGACGGGCTTCTGCACTAGAATCTGTGTTTTAAGTATGAGTTATCGATTCTGTAAAAACAACATGTTGGGGAAAAAATTGTCAGTTGATAGGTTTCTGAAATAAACGATTCAGTAAGTATCTATCATTTTCAAAGTTTGCTGGAAGATTTTTTAATGCTTGCCTGTCCTGGAATATTCAGTGTTTGTATAAATAGCAGTATTCTGGAGTTTTCGATGTTTGCGTAAATACCTTGGACGGGTCACCGTCCAGGTCTGCCGTGCACTGTTGGCAAGCGGTGTGCACTCAGGCCTTCTGGAGCCAATTGAAGAACTGCTTTATTCACGAGTAACAGTTCCAGTCACGAAAATTGACAACGGCCGGGAGAGATGAGTGCTGGCCACATACCCTTCTATATCCGCATTCAGTGAGCTGAGGATAACACGATGGTCGGCCGGTACCGTCTGGCCTTCGGAGACCTATTCAGGCGCAGTTTTACTATTGAAAGTGCTACAGGTACAAATTGTAAACCCTACGACAGCGATACAAGCCGAAAACAATATAAAATTTTATGAGTGCCATACGCAGTCAGTGTTTCCCGTAGACGCTGGTAAGCCTGAGAGGATTCAACCGAGTCACCAAACACAACAGATGGGACGACATGATGTGTCTGGCAAATGTATGCATCCACTTGGACAGCACAGCCCATCAATGGTCCGAGTCAACAAAGGAAAGTTCAACAGTTAAGACAAGGTCCTTGGAGACCTGAAGAAAACATTTTATGGCAATTGGTAGCTAGACCGCTTAGTAAAAGAACAATTAAAGAATAGCGCCAAAAGTCAACTGTGGGACCGAGTACAAAAGAGATAGCAGTAATAAATTTCGACTAATATGTCGGGAGGTAATATGGAACGTTGAGAATCTCCACCACCAGCCGAGTGCGCCGTTAAGAATGGACTCGGCCAACGCGGACTTACTGCACCACTGTCAAACGACAGTCCAGTATCCGACCAACGCAGGTACAGGAATTTCCTCCACCAATTAAAACACACAACAGAAGAACAAACATTCGGAAGAAGGAGAACAACATGCTAACGTATTTTCACTGCGGACACACTCCACAGGCTGGGCGCTACTGCAGGGATAGAAGACTAGTTTTCGTCTACTATTATGCTGCAAGACATCATCGACCACAACAGTCCTACACGTGCCAGTCAACTCTATACTATTCTAGTTGACCTATGGACCGAAGCTCGTTGCCGTATCCTGGGCGATGTCACTCCGCAACTTTGCAGTAGCCGTTCGTTCCTCGTCGTCGCACAGTGCAACCAGCAGCTCGCCTAGCCACCGAATTCAGGAAAACTCTGTGAGCCGACCATCAATGGAGGTGAGGCTGCCACAAATGATAACCGTTCATGGGCGACACTTACCAAGATTACAGGAAATATCATCGATGTTATCATCGATGACCTACCTGTCTGGGCACTACTGTAATCAAGGGCTAATTTTTCTGTTACGCTTTTCGCGGATGGTGCTGTAGTATACAGAGAAGCTGCAGCATTAGAAAATTGCAGCGAAATGCAGGATGAACTGCAGCGGATAGGCACTTGGTGCAGGGAGTGGCAACTCACCCTTAACATAGACAAATGTAATGTATTGTGAATACATAGAATGAAGGATCCTTTATTGTATGATTATATGATGGCGGAACAAACACTGGTAACAATTACTTCTGTAAAATATCTGGAAATATGCGTACGGAACGATTTGAAGTGGAATGATCATATAAAATTAATTGAAGGTAAGGCGGGTGCCAGGTTGAGATTCATTGCAGTCCTTAGAAAATGTAGTCCATCAACAAAGGAGGTGGCTTACAAAACACTCTTTCGACCTATACTTGAGTATTGCTCATCAGTGTGGGATCCGTCCCAAGTCGGGTTGATAGAGGAGATAGAGAAGATCCAAAGAAGAGCGGCGCGTTTCGTCACAGGGTTATATGGTAAGCGTGATAGCGTTACGGAGATGTTTAGCAAACTCAAGTGGCAGACTCTGCAAGAGAGGCGCTCTGCATCGCGGTGTAGCTTGCTGTCCAGGTTTCGAGAGGGTGCGTTTCTGAACGAGGTATCGAATATATTGCTTCCCCTTACTTATACCTCCCGAGGATATCACGAATGTAAAATTAGAGAGATTCGAGCGCGCACGGAGGCTTTCCGGCAGTCGTTCTTCCCGCGAACCATACACGACTGGAACAGGATAGGGAGGTAATGACCGTGGCACATAAAGTGTCCTCTGCCACACACCGATGGGTGGCTTGCGGACTATAAATGTAGATGTAGAACACTATTTTTCATAACATTAAAGGAAGTGTGCTGAAATTCGCAAATGGGAAATACGTTCAGCCGATAGTAACAGGTTTCACAAGATTAACTATCTGAGGAATATGAAGATAATTCATAGCAAACGGCACACCATATTTTTGATTCTATCTCCATTTCGATTGATGTGGGGAACTTTGTCTTTTGATCTGTTAACGCCAGCGAACGATCAGTGACAGATCTGTTATATTAGTAGAATGTTGTTATGATGTTACTCTCGGAGAAGACTTCTTGCAGGCATCACAAGCAGTCATCGATTGTGTAAGATCAGAGCTCCAGACTGAAGAAGCTGTTCCAAGAATCACATATAACAAAAATTGCTCTAGTCGGTTGTTTGCCCGTTGTGGACGTCATCATCAACGATACGAAGTTCAGTTTATTTTCAGCGTAACACGTAGTCTCAAGTGGTTTATAAAGTAACAACTAACATGGTTTATTGACCTTATCATCCTTAGGAGAAAAGACAGAATTTGTTATTTCTAACAGAAAAATGTTGCTTTTTTGCCCCCGGAGGCAGTAAAATGGTTTCGTAACTCAGAAACTGTGAACACGCTGACGATTTTCAGAACCTTGAAAGCTATTCGTTAAAGTCAATACAACTGACGAATTTAGATACTTGAAGTTGAAAGGTTCACTCCTTCATTTTATACAGGGATGAAAACGGAAAGATGTGCTATTTCGTGTACTTTTCTATTTCAAAGATAAGAGAAGTGTATATAGGAAATCATTTAGCAAGTTTCAGTCCTAAACGTTCTTCGTCAAAAATACACCGGGTTACAGGAAACCCCTGAAATTGTAACAAAAGGCGTGATTTAACTGCGCTAGGCTTCTTACCCTTTTTCTTCTTCAGAGAATCATCATCAGTTGCGAACTTTGCCAAAAAACATGCGTTTTTCTTGTTGCCATGTTAAAATATAATATTTTGCCAAAACGTAGCGGAGTTTACACAGTGGCACCTCACTAAAATGTTAGCGCAGTTGCTACTGTGACAGAATCCTAAAACAGTGGGTTAGTAACGAGAAACTGAACAAGACACGTCAGCAGCGTATGAAAAATCACACCGTTGGTATAAAAAGAAACGTGTAGTATATTCACTTATGTAAAGCCACAATGATGTTCATTTCACCAGTTATTACTGACAGAAAGGTACATTATTTAACTGAAAAAGCCTGCAGTTGGTCACATATTGTGGTATGTAAGAAAGTTCCTCATGTTAACCATATGGAAAAATACTTTCCCTTTTGCATGGTTCCTTCTGTGTCCGCCTGATTTGGCAATCAAGAAATGTTCACGTACACTTTGTAGACCCAGTTTATTTAACACGAGAAAAAGCACACTACTCTGGTGCATTACAACCTAAAGTTGAAATAAACAATATCTGAAGAAAGTCTCTTCTCCATTAATGAAATAACTAATATTTACAGGGCTAAGGCCTTAATTTACCGAGCGAGGTGGCGCAGTGGTTAGCACACTGGACTCGCATTCGGGAGGACGACGGTTCAATCCCGTCTCCGGCCATCCTGATTTAGGTTTTCCGTGATTTCCCTAAATCGTTTCAGGCAAATGCCGGGATGGTTCCTTTGAAAGGGCGCGGCCGATTTCCTTCCCAATCCTTCCCTAACCCGAGCTTGCGCTCCGTCTCTAATGACCTCGTTGTCGACGGGACGTTAAACACTAACCACCACCACCTTAATGCCAACAACCACATCTTGTTCTTGAACTACTGACTGACAGCTGAAGCCCTTTAGGGAACTAACTACTTTTGGAAAATGGGCATAACTAATCAATACACAATGCACTACACTAGACTACGTTCAGGTCCCCATGGGAGAGTCGAAAGTTAAATTTCTGGTGGACTTAGATTCTGTGTGACTTAAAGTCCCAGAAGGACAGTCTAGTTTCAACGTTCCAGTATGATGAACCACAGACAATACTAGGGTAGAAACAAAGACAAAAAATCTTACAAACCCTGTAACGGACCAGTGACATGAAACACAGTGTCGGCATTCAGTGGCTTGAAAGTGAGTTTCTGATTGGTGGAATGAGACTGCATTCGGTGCCTCGCCAACGATGACCACTCATAGTGAAAGTGCTCGTCGTGGCTCTAGAGCCAACCTAAACACATCCCAGGCGCCAAGGTGCCATATGCACTACATTTTGTCACATGGTCCACAGTGGAGAATTGTTCCGTGGGGCCCCCAACCTGTACCCATCCCTGGAATGCCTCCTGGTGACTGATCAGAGCATGTCCAAAGTGTATCTATATGCAGAATGGCCCTAAAAGTTACGTGACTTTCATCGCTGACTTTTCGAATTTAGTGCAGTGCGTTACTTAAACACAAAATGTCAAACTAACTATGTCCATTAACGAAGTTACGCACGCTTCAGAATGTAGCTGATGTAGAAAGCTATAAGTAATGGAAAAATATTTTTTTACCGAATAATATCTGTAAAATCGTGTGACGAAAACTGCAGAGCTAACGGAGTGCGCGCTATTTTCTGCTCGTTATGGCACTGCTACAGCCTTGGACGGTGGTTAACCAGAATTCTCTTTGTGCACATGTGGGTACGTATAGTTGTGTTGGACAACGCGGTGAGTCGTCACACAGACATCCAGCTTTGTGTCTCCACACATACGATTGAAAGTTTTTCTTCACGATTGATGTGTACCCGGAAATTAGATTTACCAGCAGGGTCAGTTGAAAAACTTTTTCCCCAGAAGCAACATATCATTCGGCTGCCATCACATCCCTCGCTTGTCTCAGAAATAAGTTGACTTCTGTCAGGCCCTTGATAAGACTTTTAAAATGAATCTAAATACTGTTATCGAGGTGTCGGTATTTTTTCAATTTATAACATGCACTACGTAATCATTTATTTCCATTTAAAATAATACTTAAGATCTATAGAAACGTGTAGTTAAAATACGTGTTGTTGTTGTATATACAGGATGAATGACAATTAATAGTGAAAATTGGCACTGTCAAAGTATTTGAAAACAGAAATGTTCCAGCAAAGACTTATCTGCTATCAAGACATTTGCGAGATAACTGCAGTAGTATGGTTACAAGCTGCGTCTCTCTCAAATATGAAATATTGTGGTAGTCATTACACATATATTCGGAATGTAAACTTTTCGACCAAATCCCATGTAGTTTGACAAATTCACCAATGGCCTGGCTTATCTTGTCCAGTATTTGGAGGTTGGTGTATGCATGATGTGGCACAGCTACATAATTTTGCTGGTATAAGATTTCATACAGCGCTCCAGTACGGTTCAAGATGGATATGTCAAAAGGGGTGTTTGAACCTTGGCCTCAGAGGCCATTTGACCTCAATCCGTAGAATTTTTCTGTCTGGTGTTATCTCAAACGTGAAGTGTACAGCAGTCCCTCTGATATGATTGTAGAACTGGAACAGCGAACTGTACAGTGCTGTCGATATTTGTGAGATTTTCTGGTTGTATTTCAGAAATTTGCGCGGGATTAGCCGAGCGGTCTTGGGCGCTGCAGTCATGGACAGTGCGCTTGGTCCCGGCGGAGGTTCGAGTCCTCCCTCGGGCATGGGTGTGTGTGTTTGTCCTTAGGATAATTTAGGTTAAGTAGTGTGTAAGCTTAGGGACTGATGACCTTAGCAGTTACGTCCCATAAGATTTCACACACATTTGAACATTTTTTTTTATTTCAGAAGTTTCATAGTTCATTGCCTCCAAAGGTGAGGACGGGCCTTGGAACACAACTTGTAACAGCCACAAGTTTACAGTAATTTGTATCAATTAACTTACTGAAGCAGTACTCTACTTCTTGTTAAGATTGTCATAAGATAAAGTTGCCAATTAGATTTTCATTATTTTGGCACTGAGATGGCATTGGAAAGTAAAGAGCAGTACAAAATGTCGCAAGAAAACAACAAAAAGACGGAAGAAAATTTCACGAGTCTAAACTGTAAGAGGAAAGAACAGACGGTAGAGATAAAGGAACATGTTAAAGAAGAGAAAAGAAAATTTCCCACAAATAGAATAGATCACGAAAAAAGAGCGATGAGCAGATCGCCAAATTAGGTTAGAGGATTGAGGAAGACGTTAAATAGCTGGAAGTCACGATAACCCAGAAAATCAATAAGCAGACACATGAGTGCGATAGAAAGTAGGTACACTGGGACAAGAGGTAAAATATATCACTGACGAACTGAAAAAAGATGACAACGTAAAAAGAGAACATTGTGACAGTCAGTAAAACGAAAATCCGAGTCCCTGAAGAAGTACCTAAGGTGAAGGAGTAAGTCGAAAAGCAGTCATGACGACGTGTCAAGGAACCAGATGGGGCCATGCCAGCCAAATACCAATCAAACCACTCACATAAAATTTTAGCGTACAGAGACACAAGCCCAGATATTCAAGAATTTTATCATGTTTTGACTAATGACAGTAAGTATTCATGTAAAATTTTGTATTGATGAATGACATTCTGTATGATATATTGAGGTGATTAAGGGCATTATGTTCTTCATATTTTGCCCTGAGTGAAAGTGTGAATGATTAGTCGTAGTAATATAGTAAGTGTAAACATTTATTCAGTATCTGTTTATTCAACGATGCGGGCGACCTGACGTTTGACTAATAATGCATCCACATGTGACTGAGACTTTGAAGGCAACGCCATTTGTAAAATTGTATCTTACGTGTGAGTGGAATTTTGCTAGCTGGGTTGCTCTATTTACAAGTAATCAAATAAAAGCTTATCCTCACGCAAGCAAATAAGAACAGAGTTTGAATTTAAGAGGCCATGGTCTTTCTTCCCCCCCCCCCCCACCACCACCCCCTCCCCCCGCCCATGAACTATGGACCTTGCCGATGGAGGGGAGGCTTGCGTGCCATAGCGATACAGACAGCCGCATTGGAGGTGCAACCACAACTGAGTGGTATCTGTTGAGGGCCCACACTAACGTGTTGTTACGGAAGAGGGACAGCAGCCTTTTTAGTAGTTACAGGGCAACAGTCAGTATGATAGACTGATCTGGCCTTGTAACATGAACCAAAACGGCATTGCTGTAGTGGAACTGCGAACGGCTGAAAGCAAGGGGAAACTACAGCCGTAATTTTTCCCGAGGACATGCAGCACTACTGTACCGTTAAATGATGATGGCGTCCCCTTGGGTAAAATATTCCGGAGGCAAAACAGTCCCCTATTCGGATCTCCAGGCGGGAACTACTCAGGAGGACGCCGTCATCAGGAGAAACAAAACTGGCGTTCTAGGGATCGGAGCGTGAATGTCAGATCCCTCTATCGGGCAGGGATGTAGGAAAATTTAAAAAGGGAAATGAATAGGTTAAAGTTAGATATAGTGGGAATTAATGAAGTTTTGTGACAGGAGGAACAGGACTTCTGGTCAGGTGAATACAGGGTTATAAATAGAAAATCAATTAGGGATAATGCAGGAGTAGGTTTAATCAGACTACAACAAAAGAAAAACAAAAGCGACGCGGATAAGCTACTATGAGCAGCGTAGTGAATGCATTATTGTAGCCAAAATTGACACGAAGCCTACACCCACCATGGTAGTAGAAGTTTATATGCCAACTAGCTCTGCAGATGAGGAGGAGACCGGAATTCCATAGTAGGAAAAGAAAAAGAAGGAAAAGTAGTAGGTAAGTATGGACTGGGGGGAAAGGACTGAAAGAGGAAACCGCCTGGCGGAATTTTGCATACAGCTCATTTCAATCATAGCCAACACTTGGCTATGTGGAAGAGTCCTGGAGACAAGGAAAAGTTTCAGATTAATTATACAATGGTTACACAGATGTTTAGGAACCAGATTATAAGTTGTAAGACATTTTCAGGGGCAGATGTGGACTCTGGTCACAATTTATTGGTTAAAATTTGCAGATTAAAACTGAAGAAACTGCAAATAGGGAGGAATTTAAGGAGATGTAACCTGGATAAACTGAAATAACCAGAGGCTGTAGAGAGTTTCAGAGAGAGCACTAGGAAACGATTGACAAGGACAGGGGAAAGGGATATAGCAGAAGAAGAATGCATAGCTTTGAAAGATGAAATAGTGAAGGTAGCAGAGGATCAAGTAGGTAAAACGACAAGGGCTAGTAGAAGTACATGGGTAGAAGAAGAGATATTGAATTTATTCGATGAAAGGAGAAAATATAGAAATGTAATAAATGAAGCAGGCCAGAGGGAATACAAACGTCTCAGAAATGAGATTGGCAGAAATTGCTAAATGGCTAAGCGGGACTAGCTAGAGGAGAAATTTAAAGATGCAGAAGCATATATCACTAGGGATGAGATAGAAACTGCCTACAGGAAAATTAAAGAGACCTTTGGAGAAAGGAGATCCAATTGTACGAATATCAAGAGTTCAGATGGAAAACTAGTTCTGAGCAAAGAAGGGAAGGAAGAAAGGTGAAAGGAGTATATAGAGGGTTCACAGAAGAGAGATGCACGTGGGGGCAATGTTCTTGTTGTTGTGGTCTTCAGTCCCGAGACTGGTTTGATGCAGCTCTCCATGCTACTCTATCCTGTGCAAGCTCCTTCATCTCCCAGTGCCTACTGCAACCTACATCCTTCTGAATCTGCTTAGTGTATTCATCTCTTGGTCTCCCTCTACGATTTTTACCCTCCACGCTACCCTCCAATACTAAATTGGTGATCCCTTGGTGCCTCAGAACATGTCCTACCAACCGATCCCTTCTTCTGGTCAATTTGTACCACAAACTTCTCTTCTCCCCAATCCTATTCAATACTTCCTCATTAGTTATGTGATCTACCCATCTAATCTTCAGCATTCTTCTGTAGCACCACATTTCGAAAGCTTCTATTCTCTTCTTGTCCAAACTATTTATCGTCCATGTTTCACTTCCATACATGGCTACACTCCATA
This sequence comes from Schistocerca piceifrons, assembly GCF_021461385.2. Lineage (NCBI taxonomy): Eukaryota > Metazoa > Arthropoda > Insecta > Orthoptera > Acrididae > Schistocerca > Schistocerca piceifrons. Next base: position 454,018,649 of record NC_060142.1, read on the forward strand.
CAAATACTTTCAGAAATGATTTCCTGACGCTTATCTATACTCGATGTTAACAATTTTCTCTTCTTCAGAAACGCTTTCCTTCCCATTGCCAGTCTACATTTTATACCCTCTCTACTTCGACCATCATCAGTTATTTTGCTCCCCAAATAGCAAAACTCCTTTACTACTTTAAGTGTCTCATTTCCTAATCTAATTCCCTCAGCATCACCCGACTTAATTCGACTACATTCCATTATCCTCGTTTTGCTTTTGATAATGTTCATCTTATATCCTCCTTTCAAGATCCTATCCACTCCGTTCAACTGCTCTTCCAAGTCCTTTGCTGTCTCTGACAGAATTACAATGTCATCGGTGAACCTCAAAGTTTTTATTTCTTATCCATGGATTTTAATACCTACTCCGAACTTTTCTTTTGTTTCCTTCACTGCTTGCTCAATATACGGATTGAATAACATCGGGGAGAGACTACAACCCTGTCTCACTCCCTTCCCAACCACTGCTTCCCTTTCATGTCCCTCGACTCTTATAACTGCCATCTGGTTTCTGTACAAATTGCAAATAAGCTTTCGCTCCCTGTATTTAACCCCTGCCAACTTCAGAATTTGAAAGAGAGTATTCCAGTCAACATTGTCAAAAGCTTTCTCGAAGTCTACAAATGCTAGAAACGTAGGTTTGCCCTTCCTTAATATAGCTTCTAAGATAAGTCGTAGGGTCAGTATTGCCTCACGTGTTCCAACTTTTCTACGGAATCCATACTGATCTTCCCCGAGGTCGGCTACTACTAGTTTTTCCATTCGTCTGTAAAGAATTCGCGTTAGTATTTTGCAGCTGTGACTTATTAAACTGATAGTTCGGTAATTTTCACATCTGTCAACACCTGCTTTCCTTGGGATTGGAATTATTATATTCTTCTTGAAGTCTGAGGGTATTTCGCCTGTTTCATTCATCTTGCTCACCAGATGTTAGAGTTTTGTCAAGACTGGCTCTCCCAAGGCTATCAGTAGTTCTAATGCAATGTCGTCTATTCTCACGGCCTTGGTTCGACTTAGGTCTTTTAGTGCTCTGTCAAACTCTTCACGCAGTATCATATCTCCCATTTCATCTTCATCTATGTCGTTTTCCATAATATTGCCCTCAACTACATGGCCCTTGTATAGACCCTTCTATGTACTCCTTACAACTTCCTGCCTTCCCTTCTTTGCTTAGAACTGGGTTTCCATTTGAGCTCTTGTTGTTCGTGCAAGTGGTTCTCTTATCTTCAAATGTCTCTTTAATTTTCCTGTAGGCAGTATCTATCTTACCTCTAGTGAGATAAGCCTCTACATTCTTACATTTGTCCTCTAGCCATCCCTGATTAGCCATTTTGAACTTCCTGTCGATCTCATTTTTGAGACGTTTGTATTCCTTTTTGCCTGCTTCATTTACTGCATTTTTATATTTTCTCCTTTCATCAATTAAATTCAATATTTCTTCAGTTACCCAAGGATTTCTACTAGCCCTCGTCTTTTTACCTACTTGATCCTCTGCTGCCTTCACTACTTCATCCCTCAGAGCTACCCATTCTTCTTCTACTGTATTTCTTTCCCCCATTTCTGTCAATTGTTCCCTTATGCTCTCCCTGAAACTCTGTACAACCTCCGGTTCTTTCAGTTTATCCAGGTCCCATCTCCTTATATTCCCACCTTTTTGCAGTTTACAATTTAAAACCTGGTTCCTAAATCTCTGTCTTACCATTATGTAATCTATCTGAAACCTGTCAGTATCTCCCGGCTTCTTCCATGTATACAGCCTTCTTTTATGATTCTTGAACCAAGTGTTAGCTATGATTAAATTGTGGTCTGTGCAAAATTCTACCAGGCGGCTTCCTCTTTCATTTCTTAGCCCAATCCATATTCACCTACTACGTTTCCTTATCTCCCTTTTCCTACTACCGAATTCCAGTCACCCATGACTATTAAATTTTCGTCTCCACTGTCTGAATAATTTCTTTTATTTCATCATACATTTCTTCAATTTCTTCGTCATCTGCAGACCTAGTTGGCATATAAACTTGTACTACTGTAGTAGGTGTGGGCTTCGTGTCTATCGTGGCCACAATAATGCGTTCACTATGCTGTTTGTAGTAGCTTACCCGCATTCCTATTTTACTATTCATTATTAAACCTACTCCTGCATTACCCCTATTTGATTTTGTGTTTATAACCCTGTAATCACCTGACCAGAAGTCTTGTTCCTCCTGCCACCGAAGTACACTAATTCCCACTATATCTAACTTTAACCTATTCATTTCCCTTTTTAAATTTTCTAACTTACCTGCCCGATTAAGGGATCTGACATTCCACGCTCCTATCCGTAGAACACCAGTTTTCTTTCTCCTGATAAAGACATCCTCTTGAGTAGTCCCCCCCCCTCCCCCCCGGAGATCCGAATGGGGGACTATCTTACCTTCGGAATATTTTACCCAAGAGGACGCCATTATCATTTAATCATACAGTAAAGCTGCATGCCGTCGGGAAAAATTGCGGCCGTAGTTTCCCCTTGCTTTCAGCCGTTCGCAGTACCAGCACAGCCAGGCCGTTTTGGTTATTGTTACAAGGCCAGACCAGTCGATCATCCAGACTGTTGCCCTTGCAACTACTGAAAAGGCTGCTGCCCCTCTTCAGGAACCACACGTTTGTCTGGCCTCTCAACAGATACCCCTCCGTTGTGGTTGCACCTACGGTACGGCTATCTGTATCGCTGAGGCACGCAAGCCTCCCCACCAATGGCAAGGTCCATGGTTCATGGGGGGGGGGGGGGGGTGCAATATTGTGGAAAAGGAATAGGACGTAGAGGAAGATGATAAGGGAGATATGGTAATGTTTGAAGAACTTCACAAAGCACTGAAAGACCCAAATCGAAACAAGGCACTGGGAGTAGCCAACATTCGGTTAGAGCTACTAATAGCCTTGAGAGAGCCATCCATGGCAAAACTCTTCCATCTGGTAAGCAAGATGTACGATACGGTGAAATGCCCTCAGAATTCAAGAAGAGTATAATAATTCCAATCTCAAAGAAATCATATGCTGACAGATATGGAAATTACCAAACTATTTGGTAACCAAGTCACGGCTGCAAAATACTAACACGAATCATTTACGGAAGAATGGAAAAACTCGTAGACGAAATGTATGAACGCGTTTGGAAATACTGACCCCATGACTTATCTTAGAATATGGATTAAGGAAAGGCAAACATACTTTTCTAGCATTTGTAGAGTTAGAGAAAGCTTTTGGCAATTTTGACTGGAATAGTCTCTTTCAAATTCTGACGGTGTCAGGGGTAAAATACAGCAAGCAAACTCTGTACATAAACCGGAAACCAGAGGGCAGTTATAAGAGTCGAGGGCCACGAAACGGAAGAAGTGGTTGAGAAGGGAGTGAGACAAGGTTGTAGCCTATCCCCCGCGTTATTTAATCTGTACATTGGGCAAGCAGTAAAGGAAACAAAAGAAAAATTCGGAGTAGGAATTAAAGTCCAGGGAGAACAAATAAAAACTTTAAGGTCTGCCGATGACATTGTAACTCTGTCAGAGACAGCAAAGGACCTGGAAGAGCAGTTGAAAGTAATGGACAGTTTCTTGAAGGGAGGATATAAGAGTATCATCAACAAAAGCAAAGGGAGGTAAATGGAATGTAGTCGAATTACATCAGATGATGATGAGGGATTTGTATTAGTAAATGAGACGCTTAAAGTAGTAAGTGAGCTTTGCTATTTCGGAAGCGAAATAACTGATGGTAGTCGAAGTAGGGAGGATCTAAAATGTAGACTGGCAATGGCCAGGAAAGCGTTAATGAAGAAGAGAATTTTTTTTAACGTCAAGTATAGATTTAAGTCTCAGGAAGTCGTTTCTGAAAGTATTTTTATTGAGTGTAGCCATGTATGGAAGTGTAACATGGACGATAAATAGTTTAGACAAGAAGAGAATAGAAGCTTTCGGAATGTGGTGAGGCAGAAGAATGCTGGAGATTAGATGAGTACATCGCGAAACGTATGGGGAGATACTGAATAGAATTTGTGAGAAGAGAAATTTATGATAGAACCTGACCAAAACCAATCTATTGGCTGACGACAACAACAATACGGAACGAAGGAAATCGACAGAGAGAGGTGGAGAAAAAGATGGACAGAGATGAAAGTGGAAGTGATGGACAAATGGAGGGGAAAGGATGAGATGATTTACTGGAATAAATGCTTCATCGCCTAACGATAAGTACTCAGCTAGGTTTGTATAAATACGTGCACACATTCAGAGCATTTCTCTGAGGACTTATTTTCATGTGCTCAGATCAATTACAGAAAGATTACGAGGCTTACATGGTGATTTGAAGTTTCTAATGTATGGTGATGAGGTGATGTATTTTTCCGATAATTTATGTTCCCAATGATTTCATATTATAATAGTATCGAACACAGACCCCAAAAACAGAGTTGCTTCAAGGACTGTTGATTCCAGCGCTCTCTCCTCAAAGACCTCCCTAAAATCGTTGGCACCATGGGACCTTGTCAGTCTGCTGGAGGTATCGATTGGTTGAACGTACGCTACAAAGGTAAACAGCATGTAAAACAAAGCAGTGATGTCCTTTTGAAACTTATTGCCAATTGCTGCACCAGTGACGCTTATACTGATCGTCAAGCTAAACCCTCTTTACGAATGTTAAGAGGCTCACATAGTCCGAGTTGTATGCAACTTTTGAAGTAACGACAGTGAATTAAGGTATGCAGAAATTTTCCACTGCACACTTTCTGTAGAGTCATAATGTCTTCTTGTAGCTTAAAGAATAGACCAAGCATATCCTCAACGTACAGACAATGCGGGAATAGTACAATTAGATTACATTCGTCGGCCTCTCGGAGATTTCGCAGTGCCACCCGTTTTGTGGAGTCTGCTGCATGCTGCCTTGGTGAGGTTGAAGTTTTAGTGGCCACAAGCGTACAAATAATTGTGGTCATCTTAGGCCGCCACAGGCGTGCTTACAGCTAGGACCAGAGGTCGCGCTGCTTACTTTTCTGCGGTGAGGCCAGTGCTGCGAGACGTCCCGCTGGGTGCGATCGCCGCTGCCGGTTTGGCGGAGCCGGAGGCTGGCGCTGGCACCGAGGTGTGGGGCGGGCTGTAATGGCGGCCGCGATGTTTGGCCGCGTTTGGCAGCCCTGCTTCCTTCCGGACATAAATCACGGCCGCCCCATCTCCTGCCGGCGCCACTGCCCGGCCCAGCGCCCGGCCCGTGTAATTCCCGGCCGCCGCCGACACGTATGTGCAGCTACCGCCCCGAGCAGCGCCGTACACAGGCCCTGCAAAACAGAAATCAGCAGGTGTCGCGTGGCTCGTCACATACGACGATCGCTTCATCACGATATGCTCATTTCTCATGATAATGACCCTTCGAGATTAACAACCGTGTTAATAAAGTAGCGATAAACTAGCGAACAAGCACATTTAAAAAGAGGTGGAGCCCCTCCAGGCTCACTCCGGCATGATGGCCAACTCAAAAGGTCTACTGCCATCTGCAGTTGGTTATCACTAAAGTGACGTGTCGCAGGATGTGGGTACTGCGATGTTTGCGTACGTCTGGTTAAGGTTAACCATTAATACTCGTTCATCTTGAGATAGACTGGGTCGAAGTCGAACGGAGGGTAGCGGTTTGAAGGGCAGAGGAAAAAAAGTGCCAAGGCAAGAGCCAAGAGAAGAAAAAACCTCTGCGATAGTTAGGTCGGGTGGTAAGAGCAGTAGCGGATGTCTTGCTGCCTGCGATAGATCGTGCAAGGGTAGGCTTTGTTAGTAGTGGGTATCATGCATGTCGATACCTTTGACGTTGTGCGGTGGTGTTGCTCGTCGGCTGCCACTGGGTGCCGGTGTTGAGCTATCGTCCAGAGTCAGCAACCGGCAACAGCTAGGTTTATTATCGTTTTTGTGTCCGATAGGTCATATACCGGATGCACAGTGTAGGGTGATGGCGGTTTGTTTGTGCATCACTGGGCGAGCTCGTCGGTGCCCCTGCTGTGGCCTGTTTGTCAGCTCTAATAGCAGCTGGTAATTACCAGTCAGTGTTGCTGATATGCGGGGGCTTGCCGACGTTTGTCGATTGTTTGTGTAAGTTAGTTTACCCTAGGTGGCTATGCCCTAGCTACCAGTGTCTTTGGCCACTTGTGCTTCCACCTATGGTTATGGTCGAGTTTCCCAGAGTGAAGCTGAAAGGATTGTTCGAGTGTCTCGAGTTCCTGTATAGTCGTGTTGCGTGTTTTTTGAATACTTGCCGGTGTTGCCCAGCTATTTATTTATAACTGTTCGTCCAAGCCCGCACCATGCAATGTCTGGCCTTGTGCTTAATGTCTATGACGTCATAGCTCCTGAACTGTGTGTCGCACAATGATAAAATTTTGCAGCTATATCTAGTGGCATACGCGGGTACTGTTTGCATAATGCGTTGGGAATGGATTTGGCAACGAAGTAATAGATTTAAACGCCATACATGATGCGGCAGTTTTTTTACGCATCTCACTGTTCATCTCCTGGACTATGTGTTATACAATGACATAATCTTGCAGTTTCTGGCGGACATTACATTCTTCCTTTCCTAAGCAACCAGTGGCTGCACGCCACAATGCTTAATAGTCTGATGAACAGAGAAGTGACCTTTAAGTAAAACAAATAAAACTTCCCATCAGATTACACGCCAGCAACGTAGACAAAGCAGTTGTAACAAGTCACTAAAATATGCTAAGTAAGTGACCAAGGAAACAAACCTCACTTACGGCTGACTGTAAAGAAGTCCAGTAGGCAGCCGAGATTCAGCTTCAAATCACGCCATAAGGTGGAAATGGTAAATATATTTAACTGTCATGCGGGCCCGAAAACATATGTGGAAGGAAGACACGAAATGTTTGCTGATGAACTTCACCTACATAAAACACAAGCTTGTCTTGGAAGTATAACCCGTCAAAATACATGCAACAAGATTTGCCCCAGCAAGGCGCATAAGATTGTTTGCTCCGAATAACTAAAAGAACGCGACTTGCTTATTTAGAGCACAACTTACCAGGCAGTGTATATATATTGAACGTCATGAATAATGACACATTGAACATAAATAATCTTTTACATAATCCCAATAATTTAAAGTGCACAATCAAATCACAACTTTATTATATCTACTACATTGAAGCTGTTATGTCTTCATAAGAGCGACACGTTCCTAAAATCCCTGGCCGGACGCTGGCATTTGAAACAAGGACAACCGGAGGCTGAACCGAGTCTGATATAGAAACACAAGACACAAACGAGCACAGTAACCGAACTACTCACTATCATCACGCTCACAACAGGGAGCAATATCAGTCGTTACGAATGCTGCGTGTTCTCAGCAGCACAGCAAAGAACTAAAAGTAACTCACCGAGCATCCAAACCCGCTGTGCAGTGACATACAGTGGAAAAGCTTGGAGCCGCCAGGAAATGTGTGGATGATGACGATCCACCAGCCTCCTCCAAATCTGGTTGGCCAAAGGAATAATATGTCCACTCCCATTTCTGGTATACATCCCTCATGTCCATAAGATGCTCAGCCAGACAAAGTTGGAAACAGCAACAAACAGCAGGCCCGTTGCCCTGAAGATCTGCACTGTCCGGCTGGTCCCGGCGGAGGTTCGAGTCCTCCCTCGGGCATGGGTGTGTGTATTTGTCCTTAGGATACTTTAGCTTAAGCAGTGTGTAAGCTTAGGGACTGATGACCTTAGCAGTTAAGACCAATAAGATTTCACACACATTTTTTCTGCACTGTCTGTGTTGCTTCACACACTGCCTCTCCCGAAAAACGGCTGCAGCGTCGCTCGCGGCAAACGTGCCTCTCCCCCTTCATGCCAAAGATCGTGTTCCAGGAGACGTGGCATGAGCTGTCGATCCTGCAATGGTTCAGCACCTCCTGCCAAAGAAGGATCCCTGGGAAAGACAGGGCTCACAGAGGAGACTTAATATATACTACCTCTCTTAACTTGGCTAAGGTGCATCTGAAACCGATTCCCACACGCTTAATTAAGGAACCCATGTGGGGCGGAAGTGGATGCCTCTAACACCTTATACAGGCACAAAGTGGGGTGGCAGTCTTCCATATGCCTTACACGCACAGTCTCTACCTTCAAATTTCTCACGAAGACTATATCCCCGACCTGAATGTTGCCTGGACATGGCCCCAGGTTATACCACGCCACTTCCTCTTTATGCGCAGTCTGCATGTTTGCCCTGGCTCTACGCCAACTATCCCCCCCCCCCCCCCCCCCATGATCCATGGACCTTGCCGTTGGTGGGGAGGCTTGCATGCCTCAGCGATACAGATAGCCGTACCGTAGGTGCAACCACAACGGAGGGGTATCTGTTGAGAGGCCAGACAAACGTGTGCTTCCTGAAGAGGGGCAGCAGCCTTTTCAGTAGTTGCAGGGGCAACGGTCTGGATGATTGACTGATCAGGCCTTGTAACACTAACCAAAACGGCCTTGCTGTGCTGGTACTGCGAACGGTTGAAAGCAAGTAGTTGCAGGGGCAACGGTCTGGATGATTGACTGATCAGGCCTTGTAACACTAACCAAAACGGCCTTGCTGTGCTGGTACTGCGAACGGTTGAAAGCAAGGGGAAACTACAGCCGGTATTTTTCCCGAGGGCATGCAGCTCTACTGTATGGTTAATGATGATGGCGTCTTCTTGGGTAAAATATTCCGCAGGTAAAATAGTCCCCCATTCGGATCTCCGGGCGGGGACTACTCAAGAGGATGTCGTTATCCTGAGAAAGAAAACTGGCGTTCTACGGATCGGAGCGTGGAATGTCAGATCCCTTAATCGGGCAGGTAGGTTGGAAAATTTAAAAAGGGAAATGTATACGTTAAAGTTAGATATACTGGGAATTAGTGAAGTTCGGAGGCAGGAGGAACAAGATTTTTGGTCAGGCGAACACAGGGTTATAAAGACAAATTCAAATAGGGGTAATGCAGGAGTAGGTTTAATAATGAATAAAAAAATAGGAGTGCGGGTAAACTACTACAAACAGCATAGTGAACGCATTATTGTCACCAAGATAGACACGAAGCCCACGCCTACTACAGCAGTACAAGTTTATATGCCAACTAGCTCTGCAGATGACGAAGAAAGTGAAGAAATGTATGATGAAATAAAAGAAATTATTCAGATAGTGAAGGGAGACGAAAATTTAATAGTCATGGGTGACTGGAATTCGGTAGTAGGAAAAGGGAGAGAAGGAAACGTAGTAGGTGAATATGGATTGGGCTAAGAAATGAAAGAGGAAGCCGCCTGGTAGAATTTTGCACAGAGCACAACTTAATCATAGCTAACACTTGGTTCAAGAATCATAAAAGAAGGCTGTATACATGGAAGAAGCCGGGAGATACTGACAGGTTTCAAATAGATTATAAAACGGTAAGACAGAGATTTAGGAACCAGGTTTTAAATTGTAAGATATATCCAGGGGCCGATGTGGACTCTGACCACAATCTATTGATTATGAACTGTAGATTAAAACTGAAGAAACTGCAAAAAGTTGGGAGTATAAGGAGATGGGAACTGGATAAACTGACTAAACCAGAGGTTGTACATAGTTTCAGGGAGAGCATAAGGGAACAATTGACAGGAATGGGGAAAAGAAATACATTGGAAGAAGAATGGGTAGCTTTGAGGCATGAAGTAGTGGAGGCAGCAGAGGATCAAGTAGGTAAAAAGACGAGGGCTAGTAGAAATCCTTGGGTAACAGAAGAAATATTAAATTTAATTGATGAAAGGAGAAAATATATAAATGCAGTAAATGAAGCAGGCAAAAAGTAATACAAACGTCTCAAAAATGAGATCGACAGGATGTGCAAAATGGCAAAGCAGGGATGGCTAGAGGACAAATGTAAGAATGGAGAGGCTTATCTCACTAGGGTTAAGATAGATACTGCCTACAGGGAAATTAAAGAGACCTTTGGAGAAAAGAGAACCACTTGTATGAATGTCAAGAGCTCAGATGGAAACCCAGTTCTAAGCAAAGAAGGGATAGCAGAAAGGTGGAAGGAGTATATAGAGGGTCTATACAAGGGCTATGTATCTGAGGAAAATATTATGGAAACGGAAGAGGATGTAGATGTACATGAAATGGGAGATATGATACTGCGTGAAAAGTTTGACAGAGCACTGAAAGACCTGAGTCGAAACAAGGCCCCAGGAGTAGATAACATTCCATTAGAACTACTGACAGCTTTCGGAGAGCCAGTCCTGACAAAACTCTACCATCTGGTGAGACAGGCGAAATACCCTCAGACTTCAAGAAGAATATAATAACTCCAGTCCCAAAGAAAGCAGGTGTTGACAGATGTGAAAATTACCGAACTATCAGTTTAATAAGTCACGGCTGCAAAATACTAACGTGAATTCTTTACAGACGAATGGAAAAACTAGTAGAAGCCGACCTCGGGGAAGATCATTTTGGATTCCGCAGAGTTATTGGAACACGTGAGGCAATACTGCCGGCCGGGGTGGCCAAGCAGTTAAAGGCGCTACATTCTGGAACCGCGCGACCGCTACGGTCGCAGGTTCGAATCCTGCCCCGGGCATGGATGTGTGTGATGTCCTTAGGTTGGTTAGGTTTAAGTAGTTCTAAGTTCTAGGGGACTGATGACCTTAGAAGTAAAAAGACGAGGGCTAGTAGAAATCCTTGGGTAACAGAAGAAATATTGAATTTAATTGATGAAAGGAGAAAATATAAAAATGCATTAAATGAAGCAGGCAAAAAGGAATACAAACGTCTCAAAAATGAGATCGACAGGAAGTGCAAAATGGCAAAGCAGTCCCATAGTGCTAAGAGCCATTTGAACCATTTTGAGGCATTACTGACCCTACGACTTATCTTGGAAGCTAGATTAAGGAAAGGCAAACCTACGTTTCTAGCACTTGTAGACCTAGGGATAGCTTTTGACAAAGCTGATTGGAATACTCTCTTTCAGATTCTGAAGGTGGCAAGCGTAAAATACAGGGAACGAAAGGCTATTTACAATTTGTACAGAAACCAGATGGCAGTTACAAGAGTTGAGGGACCTGAAAGGGAAGCAGTATTAAAGACTAGATCCAGCCATGGTAAAGAAAGATCCTATTCAGTTTGAACCTCAGAGTGGAAATCAATCATAGAGGACTTTAGGTTATGATTAACACTCTCCGCGAACAGAGGTGGGGTTAATACGGTGTCTTGGTGTCAAGTTTAAGCTCCGAACATAAGCGAAAGTTTTGAAAATCTCTCGAAGAGAAACAAGGTGCATTATCGCTACTAATGATCGCAGTGGACCGAACCAAGAGAAAATCTTACGCAAATGCCTAATACTCTGTCTGGCGGTAATACCACTGTTGGGGAGCAACCAGCTGAAACGAGTAAAATCATCAACAGCCACAATATATAGCGCTGCCACCTTTGGCCTGCGAAAGGCAACTGACCTAATCAGTAAAAAGATGCTCCATGGGGACACCCATCGGAGTGGACTGAAGCAGCCCCCTACGCCGATCGGAATTCAGATTAGCCATCTTGCATTCCCGACACCGACTAACCATTTTTCTAATATCACAATACAGGATGGGCTTGGTTAAGGACTCAAGGATCTTGTGAATGGATTTATACACCCCCAGATGATCCCCACAACAGAATTATGGTAATATCAAACAAGAACTGGGACAAGTGTGGCACTGAGATTTTAAGCTCTTCATCCTGGCACCAAGAGGGGCTGAGAATGTCTTTTCACAATTCGTACCCAGGAACTTTTTGACTGGCTCTCAACTGCTCCTTAATGGAGCCCAGCTTGGGACCCTGCTCTTGTTGTTGCTCAGATTCAGCAAACAATACTGGAACCTCAGTAACTACTGAATTAACAAGCCTCCTTCCACCACAGCATCGTGGGATAAAGAACCCGCCTCCTCCTCCTCTCTGAACATTCTGCTCAAGGCATCCGCTACAGCGTTAAAACACCCTAATGTGGCGCACGTAGAATCGGAAGGCAAAATTCAGACAGCCCACCTCGCAATACGCCCAGTTTTACAAGGGAGAGACAGAACCCAACTAAGGGCTTGGTTGTCCATCTCCAGAGTGAATTACGGGTGTTTGAGGTTGTATTCAAATTTCTCTAGCTCGAAGATGACAGCACTTACATCTCATAGGTGGAGTATTTCATCTCAGCTGGAGACAGGCACCTAGAGGCATTGGCTAAGTACCTCTGCTCGCCATCTTGCTCCTGAAGTAACACAGTGGCAGCCATGAGTTACAGGCATCGGTTTAGACGATGAAGCGTTGACTTAAGTCAGTAACAGCCAGAACAGGGGCATTACTCAAAGCGATATTAAGCCCATCAAATGTAACCTGCGGCTGTCGCTGAAGAAGAACGGCTCGCCCTTCTTTCGCAACAGATTTAACGGAGCGGTTAGTTCAGCAAACTTTGGAACGAATTTTTGGAAGAAGTTCGACATGCAACGAAATGTGCTACCCCTTTTTAGTCTTAGGAGGGCAGAAACTGTAAATAGCATGGGTCTTAGATTGATCAGTCCCGACCCGCTTCGCCGAGACTAGGTGCCCGAGAAAAGACATCTCACACTGAGCTAAGGTAGCTTTAGACTGTTTGACAGTCAGCCAAGACTGCCTCGGATGCTCCAAAACCAGTCCCAAATTCTCCAGATGCTCTGAGAAGGTGGCACTGTAAATGACAACATCGTACATGTAGTTATACTCACACTTGAACTTCAGATCTCAAGCAGCCTAGAAAGAACTGCTGCCCCGGAATAAAGGTTGAAGGGCACCCGATTAAATTCATGTAATTCATGTTCAGTCAGTGCAAAAGGGAATAGCTGTGATAATTCGCCTGATTGAGATCGAAAACGAAAAAAAAGCAATGTGCCCTGGAAAACCACGAAAAACATCCCTGTAGATCAGGAAGAGGGACAGACTGTAAGATTATGATTAAGGACACGCCCACAACAGGTCCGCATACGGCGAGGTGAACTGCCTTAGAACCCCCTGAGCGAGCATTTGATCCAGCAACTCACGCAAAACCCTCATCTTAGGCGGACGTGGCCGGTGGGGTGATTGCCTGGCTGGAAGATGGTCGGGAAGTAAAATCAATACGATTAGTCATACCTAATTCATGTGTCAACACTTCCTGGAAACCACGCTACATCTAAAGCAGAGCCTCAGCCTCGTCAGGAGGTAAGTGCGCAACGTCAACCTCCACCTCACTAACGTTAGTATTACACAAACCTGCACTAATAAATTAGTGACACAAGAAATTCAAAATAAAATTTCCCAAGTCCATAACCCAAAACTAATCCCATTTTACTTACAAAATCACACCGAAAGAGTAGGTCAGTGCTTAAACCCTCGGCCTCCAACACCTCCATGGGACAAGAAAATTCACCGACACGACGAGAAATGTGCGCAGACTCTATCAAAGGAGGAGCCTGCCCATTGACGATTCTACAGGTTGTACCCATGGGCTTTAAATTGGCAAACTTACAAATGATTCGGCATCTAGAGTGCCACCTACGTCTTATTCTTTGCCAGAAACTACTAGTGCACAGAGAAACTCACGAGTGACGTACACGCACCCCCAATGGAAGAGGATTATGGGCCATACCATTTACTTTATTACATCCAATCGCCAAAAAGAAAAAGGTACCACGCCATCCCGGCCTATGGTATCAGCTGTCGAAACGCCTTTTCCGTTGCTCTCGCACTGGCGAGAAAAATGTCGCTGCCGACCACAGCGATAACACCTACCTTGGCGTAAGACTGAGATGAAGCCTTCTCACAGACTTTTCTTTCATCAGTTTGTTTAACGCCCTCCACAAAGGATGACTTAGTTCTCTAAGTCAGACCTTTCGACGAACAAGACCCTACAATGATCCTCAGGTTTAATCCCTTGCAAATTGTTGGCAACAATCTCATGTTCAGCCAACACTAGATCAAAGGCCGCAGTGGCCATGTGTACTTCACGAATATACTCAACTAGGATCTCCCAATTATGTTGGAAAAGAAAAAGCTATTGGTTACCGAAGTCGGTGTTATTCCTGGCAGATTGGTGCTCCCTTAGCACACGGGCGCACAGTTACCTTAAACAGCCTTCTTCACGAACCATTACGGCCTAGGATCCTTGACCCAAATGATACATCAACTGAAAAACCGTTTCCCACGACATTTTAAAAACGCTAATTTGTGTTATAAGGTGACAGTAAACAAGAAAAGTTTAACCTATTCCTGTTGATATCGACACTAAGCATTCTATCTCGTGCGACCCATTCAAGAAGAGTTTAGCTAATTTAGTGATACTGAAATGCGGATTCTCTGTATCACCACTTCTAGGACCTGATGAAACTTTCCCGTTTTCGGTAACCACCGCATTTTGCAGTTCAATAAAGCACAGGTCATTCTTCCATTCTAAGGCACTTTAACTAATTTGCTAATCTGTCGCAGCATTATGGAATTGATCAACCTCAGGTTTGAACTGGGAATCCGTAACTCCTGAACCCAGGTCTTTAACACGCCGCATCCAGTATGTGATTTGCGCCTGCATGGGGTACAGCTGAGCGCGCAGTAGGGCAGTAAACTCATGAATAAAGTCTGCTGTATCTCTGACCGGAAAGCGACGCAGTGCTCGATGGCCGCTCTCACCTGACCAATATGCTGCGCCATCACCTGCTCCGCTGTTCTCATAACTGCACGAAGACCCGTCGGTACCTCTGCGACGTCCCCATACTCCGCCAGTTCTGGGATTTTATGCTCGTATTCAGCTGGTCCTTGCGAAGGCAGTCCACTCCCACCACGACTCGAGGCTCCATAATGGACAAATGCAACTGAAACCCAAATCCAAATAACAACAGATTTTGCCTAGCTAGACGTAAAACAAATATTCAGGTATACAAATGGTATTCAATACAATTTAATCCTTCAGCTCTCAGAAACAACCACGGTCTAACAACCAGAATGGTACGCACTATTGGCGTAAGGCTGCTGAGGGTGGAAGGACCGGGCAGTATAAGGACTGAGCCATTATGCGAAAGATCGTGTTCCAGGAGACCTGACGCGGGTTAACAATCGCGTAATGGTTCATTTACATTAAGTGAAATATGTGCACGCTTATTGCACAGTGTTTCGTGAATACAGTTTGTAGTAAAGAAGCAATAAATTATAATGTCATGTATCATGCAGTACTTTCACTGAATAAACAGCGGAAAAGCGGTAAGAGATAAACTTTTTCCTTTCGTCATTTGGCAGGGATTACCAGCGATAAAAAAGTTCGTAAGGCTTTGAAATTAAGTCGCTCAGTACTCCCATTCTCAAATACTGGATGAGTAATGTCTACATTCAGTTTACATTCAGTGAAATACGTGCATACTCATTGCACAATGTTTCGTGAATACAGTTTTTAGTATAAAGAAGCAATAAATTATAATGTCATGTATGATGCAGTACTTTCACGGAATGAACAGCGGAAAAGTTGTAAGCGATAAACTTCTTCCTTTCGTCATCTGGCAGGGTTTAGAAGCGATAAAAAAATTCGTAAGGCTTTGAAATTAAGTCGCTAAGTACTCTCATTCTCAAATACTGGATGAATAATGTCTGGGAATTCACTCATCGCACGCTTCGATCCTTTCTCAATCCCCGCCCCTTTGTTAGGCGGGTGGTTCTTATCTCCTAGTGATTGCCATTTGACAGTAAAGTATATGTGTACCAAGTTTGGTTGGAACCCATCAAGTGGTTTAAGAGGTGATGAGGAACGCACACACACACACACACACACACACACACACACGCACACGCACGCACGCACGCACGCACACACACACACACACACACACACACACACACACACACATCTGTTTGTGTGTGTGAATTCATAAGGTACCAAACTGCTGAGGTCATCGGTCCCTAGGTTTGCACACTACTTAAACTAACTTGAACTAATTTATGCTAAGAACGACACACACTCCCATGCCTGAAGAAGGCCCCTTTGTTCCTGTTGCCACCTGGATTTCCTGTGTAAACCATTTTGACAGCTCGATCCTCTGACATTCACTCTACATGGCCCAGTCATCTTAATCTGTTACACTCAATTTCAGTCACCAAGTCAGGATTTCTATACAGTTCTCCTAGTTCCTTGTTTCTCCTTATCCTCCATTGGCCGGCCTCATACACTGCTCCAAAAATCTTTCTTAACACATTCCTCTCCCATATCCTCGAGAGCTCTTCTTCTGCTACAGTCATTGTCATGTTTCTGAGCCATACATTACCACCGGTCTTATGACTGTTCGATAGTCACCTTCAATTTTCTGCTCAGCCTACGTGACTGAAGGATCTTGATCGGAGCCCAGTAAGCTCTATTTCCTGCAGCAATCCTAGATTTTGTTTCTTCTCTTATTCTGCTTCCTCCGTAACCAGCACGCCCAAGTACAGGAACTTCTCACATCTCTCATAATTGCCTCTGTTCAACTTAATATATTTCTCTTAATGTACCACGAAAACTATTAAATACAGTATTGACAAGATATTGTCGATTGCAACGCTTTTAAATTGAAATAGAATATGTTTTCCCAGCTCCATACTCATGTTGCACATTGGGAAAAAAATCTTTAATTTTCCAGAGTATTTTTTGTAAAACCAGGAATTGTTTGCAGCACAAATAAAGTGAGTGGTGTCATTTCAAAACAGAACAAAAAAATTCTAAATTTTTACTACAGTGATGGCTAGAGGCGAAAGTCTGAGAAATGTACCAATATGCAACACCCTCCCCTACATTGTTAGTAAATTCAGTTGACGACTACGCTTTGATTTCCTGGTAAGTTGGCTCCCTAAAAGCTCGGTGCGTCCTCCTTTCATATCTACGAAGATCTCCGATAGCGAAGTCACGACACCACTCTCGTGAGAGGTACGTAACCGACGTATGATATACTCTCAGTGCAACGAAATTCTGGATAAATAAAGAGACTGCTGTCAGTGGCACGAAAATGTAAATTGGTCGAAATTACAATTGCAACAGGTAAATGTTTTGATAGCTGGAAGCAGTAATCAGCACATTTAACAGTCACATGAAGTGTTTCTGACGACTAGAGGAAAGCACAGGGTATTCCTGGTTTTAAGAAGAATCGTCGGACAGACGTGCAAAACTGTAGGCCTGTATCTCTGACGTCGGTCAGTTGTAGGATTCTGGAACATGTTTTACGCTCCCGTGTTATGAGATTTCTGGAGGCCGAAAAACTCCCGTATAGGAACAAACATGGATTCCGAAAACAAAGATCTTCTGAAAACAAGTTCGCTCTGTGCGCCCACGGGACCAAGGAAGCAGCAGATACAGACTCCCTCCCAGGAAGATTTCGTGTTCCTTCACTTCCGGAAGGCATTCGATACTGTTCCGCATTGCTGGCTAGTGAACAAAATACAAGCGTACGGAATATCAGACCAACCGTGTGAATGAACTGAAGACTCTAGCAAAACAGAACACATTATGTCATTCAGAACGGAGAGAAGTCTTCAGACGTAGAAGTCACTTCGGGGGCGGCCCAGAGTATTGTTATAGGTCAATTATTCTCCACGATATATATAAATGACGTAGATGATAACGTCGGAAGTTGTAACAAGCTTTCTGTGGATGTTGCTATGGTATGCAGAGAAGTTGCGACGGTGGTAAATTGTAGGAAAATGCAAAAGATCTGCAGAGGATCGATGTTTGGTACGGGGATTGGCAATTTAAGCTCGACATAACCAAGTACACATTGGAATACTTGGATAGAAATATCGTTTATCATGTGATTACAAAATTGCACAGCAATCACAGAATGCAGGTACTTCCATAAAATACTTAGCAGTGTGCGAACGCAGCGATTTGAAATGGAATTACCAAATAAAATTATTCGCAAGTAAGGCTGATACCAGACTGAGATGCACTGGAAGAACCCTCAAGAAATGTAGTCCATCAACAAGGGAGGTACCTTACAAAATGAGGGTTCGAAGAATTCTTGAATATTGCACGGCGGTCTGGGTTCCGTACCAGATAGCACTGATAGCGGAAACAGAGAAAATCCAAAGAAGAGTAGAGCGTTTCGTTACAGGTTCATTTAGCAAGCACGAAAGCGTCACGGAGATTATCAACAAGCTCCAGTGGTAGACACTCCAAGAGAAGAGCTCTGTATTACGGTATGGTTTATTGTTTAAGTTCAGAGAAGGTACGTTTATAGAAGAGTCAACAAATATATTGCTGCCCCCAACGTACATCTAACGAAAAGGCAATGATTGTTGGCAGTAGTGCATCAACATGTAGGAAAGTCAAGACAGCCTTTGGTAAAATTAAAACATAGGGCGGTACCAGTGAGAGTGTCATGAAAATTCTAGTATTACAGCCAGAGGAGAGAGCAGACAGGTGGAAAGAGTCGGTTGGAGGCCTCTCTGAGGGGGGAAGACATGCCTGACGACGTGATAGAAACAGAAGGGGATAAAATACTAGAGTCAGAATTTAAAAGAGTTTTGGACTTCTTAAGATCAAGTAATATAGAACGAATAGATAACATTACAGAAGAATTTCTAAAATCATTGGGGGAAGTGGCAAAAAGACTATTAATGCTGGTGAGTAGAATGTACGAAACTGTCGATCCGTCCACACATTTCCGCAGGTAGCAAGAACTGACCGTTGCGAGAATTATCTTACAATCAGTTTCACAACTCACGCATCCAATTTGTTGACAAGAATAATAAGCAGAAGAATGGAAAAGAAAGTTGAGGTTAAGTTACACGACAATCAGTTTGGCCTTAGTAATGATAAAGGCACCAGAGAAGTAGTTCTGACGTTGCATTGGTAATGGAAGTAAGACTGAAGAAAAATCAAGACGCGTCCATATGATCTGACGACCTGGTAAAACGCGTTCGAAAATGTGGAACGCTGGAAGATGTTCGAAATTCTGAAAAAAATAGAACTATAGGAAAAAGGGGATTGTAAAGAATATGTACAAGATCCAAGAAGGAACAATTTGACTGGAAGATCAAGAACGAAATGATCGGATTAAACAAGTTGTAAGACGGGGATGTAGCCTTTTACCACTACTGTTCAATCTACACATCGAAGAAGCAAAAACGACGGAAATAAAAGAAAGGTTCAAGAGTGGGATACAAATTCACGGTGAAAGTATATGATAGGATTCGTTGATGAAATTGTTACCCTCAGTGAAATTGAAGCTAGAATTATAGGATCTGTTGGATGGAATGAACACTGTAACGAATATGTAATATCGACTGAGAGCAAATCAAAGAAACACGAAAGTAATTATGAGTAGCAGAAATGAAAACAGAGAGAAACTTAACACCAAAATTGGAATTAACGAAGTGGGTGAAGTTAAGGTATTCTGTTACTTAGGCAACAAAGTAACCCATGGCGGGTGGAGCAAGGAGAACAAAAAAAACGGACTTGCACTGGAGAAAAAGATATTCCTGGTCAATACAAGTCTACTATTATTCATTTGCCTTAATATGAGCAAGAAATTTCTGAGTATGAAAGTTTGGATTATAGCATTGTATGGCAGTGAAACATGGACTATGGGAAACCAGAACAGAAGAGAAGCGAAGCCATTGAGATGTGGTGCTACAGAAGAATATTGAAAATTAGGTGCACTGTTAATAGAAGCAATGAGGTGATTCTCCACATAACAGACGAGGAAGGAAATATATGCGAAATACTGATATCGTAACGTGTATCCACAGGATATGTGGCCTGTAATTGAAGAAGTGTCATGATGATCTCTCCACTGGCAAAAGATTCCGGAATAGTAAAAAAAAATGGTTCAAATGGCTCTGAGCACTATGGGGCTCAACTGCTGTGGTCTTAAGTCCCCCAGAACTTAGAACTTCTTAAACCTAACTAACCTAAGGACATCATTCACATGCATGCCCGAGGCAGGATTCGAACCTGCGACCGTAGCGGTCGTGCGGTCCCAGACTGTAGCGCCTTTAACCGCTCGGCCACTCCGGCCCGCCCGGAATAGTCACCCATTCGGATCTCCGGGAGGGGACTGCCAAGGGGGAAGTTACCATGAGAAAAAGATTGAATAATCAGCGAAAGGATAACGTTCTACGAGTCGGGGCGTGGAATGTCAGAAGCTTGAGCGTGGTAGTGAAACTAGAAAATCCTAAAAGGGAAATGCAAAGGGTCAATCTAGATACAGTAGGGGTCAGTGAAGTGAAGTGGAAGGAAGACAAGGATTTCTGGTCACATGAGTATCGGGTAATATCAACAGCAGCAGAAAATGGTATAACAGGTGTAGGATTCGTTATGAATAGGAAGGTAGGGCAGAGGGTGTGTTACTGTGAACAGTTCAGTGACCGGGTTGTTCTAATCAGAATCGACAGCAGACCAACACCGACAACGATAGTTCAGGTATACATGCCGACGTCGCAAGCTGAAGATGAACAGATAGAGAAAGTGTACGCGGATATTGAAAGGGTAATGCATTATGTAAAGGGGGACGAAAATCTAATAGTCATGGGCGACTGGAATGCAGTTGTAGGGGAAGGAGTAGAAGAAAGGGTTACAGGAGAATATGGGCTTGGGACAAGGAATGAAAGAGGAGAAAGACTAATTGAGTTCTGTAACAAGTTTCAGCTAGTAATAGCGAATACCCTGTTCAAGAATCACAAGAGGAGGAGGTATACTTGGAAAAGGCCGGGAGATACGGGAAGATTTCAATTAGATTACATCATGGTCAGACAGAGATTCCGAAATCAGATACTGGATTGTAAGGAGTACCCAGGAGCAGATATAGACTCAGATCACAATATAGTAGTGATGAAGAGTAGGCTGAAGTTCAAGACATTAGTCAGGAAGAATCAATACGCAAAGAAGTGGGATACGGAAGTACTAAGGAATGACGAAATACGTTTGAAGTTCTCTAACGCTATAGATACAGCAATAAGGAATAGCGCAGCAGGCAGTACAGTTGAAGAGGAGTGGACATCTCTAAAAAGGGCCATCACAGAAGTTGGGAAGGAAAACATAGGTGCAAAGAAGGTAGCTGCGAAGAAACCATGGGTAACAGAAGAAATACTTCAGTTGATTGATGAAAGGAGAAAGTACAAACATGTTACGGGAAAATCAGGAATACAGAAGTACAAGTCGCTGAGGAATGAAATAAATAGGAAGTGCAGGGAAGCTAAGAAGAAATGGCTGCATGAAAAATGTGAAGACATCGAAAAAGATATGATTGTCGGAAGGACAGACTCAGCATACAGGAAAGTCAAAACAACCTTTGGTGACATTAAAAGCAACGGTGGTAACATTAAGAGTGCAACGGGAATTTCACTGTTAAATGCAGAGGGGAGAGCAGATAGGTGGAAAGAATACATTGAAAGCCTCTATGAGGGTGAAGATTTGTCTGATGTGATAGAAGAAGAAACAGGAGTCGATTTAGAAGAGACAGGGGATCCAGTTTTAGAATCGGAATTTAAAAGAGCTTTGCAGAACTTACGGTCAAATAAGGCAGAAGGGATAGATAACATTCCATCAGAATTACTAAAATCATTGGGGGAAGTGGCAACAAAACGACTATTCACGTTGGTGTGTAGAATATATGAGTCTGGCGATATACCATCTGACTTTCGGAAAAGCATCATCCACACAATTCCGAAGACGGCAAGAGCTGACAAGTGCGAGAATTATCGCACAATCAGCTTAACACCTAATGCATCGAAGCTGCTTATAAGAATAATATACAGAAGAATGGAAAAGAAAATTGAGAATGCGCTAGGTGACGATCAGTTTGGCTTTAGTAAAAGTAAGGGGACGAGAGAGGCAATTCTGACGTTACGGCTAATAATGGAAGCAAGGCTAAAGAAAAATCAAGACACTTTCATAGGATTTGTCGACCTGGAAAAAGCGTTCGACAATATGAAATGGTGCAAGCTGTTCGAGATTCTGAAAAAAGTAGGGGTAACCTATAGGGAGAGACGGGTCATATACAATATGTACAACAACCAAGAGGGAATAATAAGAGTGGACGATCAAGAACGAAGAGCTCGTATTAAGAAGGGTGTAAGACAAGGCTGTAGCCTTTCGCCCTACTCTTCAATCTGTACATCGAGGAAGCAATGATGGAAATAAAAGGTTCAGGAGTGGAATTAAAATACAAGGTGAAAGGATATCATTGATACGATTCGCTGATGACATTGCTATCCTGAGTGAAAGTGAAGAAGAATTAAATGATCTGCTGAACGGAATGAACAGTCTAATGAGTACACAGTATGGTTTGAGAATAAATCGGAGAAAGACGAAGCTAATGAGAAGTAGTAGAAATGAGAACAGCGAGAAACTTAACATCAGGATTGATGGTCACGAAGTCAATGAAGTTAAGGAATTCTGCTACCTAGGCAGTAAAATAACCAATGACGGACGGAGCAAGGAGGACATCAAAATCAGACTCGCTATGGCAAAAAAGGCATTTCTGGCCAAGAGAAGTCTACTAATATCAAATACCGTCCTTAATTTGAGGAAGAAATTTCTGAGGATGTACGTCTGGAGTACAGCGTTGTATGGTAGTGAAACATGGACTGTGGGAAAACCGGCACAGAAGAGAATCGAAGCATATAGACGCATATAGACGAATGTTGAAAATTAGGTGGGCTTATAAGGTAAAGAATGAGGAGGTTCTACGCCGACTTGGAGAGGAAAGGAATATGTGGAAAACACTGATAAGGAGAAGGGACAGGATGATAGGACATCTGCTAAGACATGAGGGAATGACTTCCATGGTACTAGAGGGAGCTGTAGAGGGCAAAAACTGTAGAGGAAGACAGAGATTGGAATACGTCAAACAAATAATTGAGGACGTAGGTTGCAAGTGCTACTCTGAGATGAAGAGGTAGCACAGGAAAGGAATTCGTGGCGGGCCGCATCAAACCAGTCAGTAGACCGACGACCAAAAAAAAAAAAAACTGATAAGAAGAACGGATAGGATGGTAGAATATCTGCTAAGACGTCAGAGAATAACTTCCGTGGTACTTTATGGAGCTGTTGACGGGAAACACCGTAGAGGAAGACAGAGATTTTAATACATCAAGCAAGTAATTGAATGTGTAGGTTGCAAGTGCTACTCTGAGATGAAGCTATTGACACAGCAGAGGAATTCATGGCGGTTTGCATCAGACCACTCAAAGACTGACGACTAAAAAGAAACTGATGTGTTCCTCTACAAACGCATTTTTTCAACCTGCCACTGAATCGATGAAACGTCTAGTGTATCGCGATTTTAGTAGAGGATCCATTGATTTAATTGATCTGGTATGCTTGACCAAGTCGAAAAATTTCATCTCTTAACTTAGGCAAGCAGACTTAATTATTAAGTTCTTGTATGGCATACAATAAGAATTTTTTGAAGCGCGAGAATACCTATACATTTACTCTTTCAAAGATTATGAAACTACTATCTGTAAACATGTACACTTCAATACAGCTCTGCAGAAGGCCGTTACAGAAATAACAACAGTTATAGGTGGATATCAAAATCCTTTATATAGTTGATCACTCCATGAGTTAGCATCAGGAAATCTTCTAAAGACCCTTGTAGAAATGTGCACATGCTGTCCATGTTGATACAACATGAGTAACTGTGTATCGTTCAGGATCACAGTCACAAGACGGTGACGAAAATTTCCCCCACCTGAGGAGAGTGTGAGCACATCTCCCTTAGCGCGTTCGGATACAAATCAGAGTAATAAAAATCGTCCGCGGGTGGCCCTTAATATTTCAACGAGTATCCTTCCTGAGATGTTTCGATCTTGTTGTCAGTCTTTTTGGTTCCACGGAGAATAGATCGTATCATAAAAAGGTACACGAGTCCATTAACCTTGGAGCAAGGAAACGCCACCTGTAATTACATGAAACATCTCTGAACATCTGGTATTCATTTTCGGGCATGTAACACAACCCAGTAAAATCTATCATAGCTAGATTGCGAAACTGGTTCAGTCTATGTGCAACAAATATCTGCATCATGTCATTATACCGAATCGAAATGACAATAATTAAGATCTGGTATGACTACCAACAATGACAAAACTGCTCACAGTAATGGAAAGATGCAGCGGCGTCAAGGACGTTTGCGTGAATTGCACCTGATACTAGTCTTGATAGTTACTACTTACCATATAGTTCTTGCATGATCGTAGGTTCTAAGGACGAGTGATTAGATAAAAATGCGGAAATCTTAGAAGACTTTCAACAATCAAGCCGCAGCTGTTTGCATATGACGTCAACGTTATGGTCTTTCCCTGGCTCATAGATCGTATAGGCCAGGTGTACTATATACCTGCCGGCCGGAGTGGCCGTGCGGTTCTAGGCGCTACAGTCTGGACCCGAGCGACCGCTACGGTCGCAGGTTCGAATCCTGCCTCGGGCATGGATGTGTGTGATGTCCTTAGGTTAGTTAGGTTTAATTAGTTCTAAGTTCTAGGTGACTGATGACCGCAGAAGTTAAGTCGCATAGTGCTCAGAGCCATTTTACTATATACCTGTCTTATTAACTAATTAACGCGCTTTCACAGCATTCGAAGAAAACAGTGTGCCTCTTGATCGTTTACACAGCACAGCCTCAATTTTCTTCCATGTATTTATCAAGCACCTTTCGGTTTCTTTCAGAGATGACATTCTTTTAGATTATGTAGTCTACGTTCTCATCAGTATCTTCAAAGTCTCACTGCCATGGTGCCTTAGCTGAAATTAAATTCCAAGACAGCCGCAAATCAACTTACAGACCCCAAACCACATTTCCTTTTCTTTCTTTATTACTTTTTTTTTAAAGGCGTTGATTTACATTCATGGTATTTCCTTTCCCACTTCTCTATGATTGCTGACGACAGAAGGAACGAAAGATTACTTCTACGTGCCGTCGATGGCGAAGTCATTGCAGAAGGGGTTCTACGGCTCTACAGTAGACGGAACAGGTGTGCCAAGGAAATGGACCATGGTATTTTTATGGAACTGTCAGGGTATTTCATCAAGAGCGTTTTTGAGGACTCACAGTCATCCTATATTAGTACACCCAGGCAGGTAATGAACGCTGCCTTTCCTAAATACGAGGTTTGTTCTAACCACCACGTCATCTTGTTCAGTGTTAAATGATAAGGTTCCCGGTAGCCGTTCTGTGGTCCAGCCAACCATAAACACCACCAGCCATGCGTTTCAAAAGTTCCTTTTCTTAACTATGGCATGGCGATTGGGGGGAGGAGGGGGGGTGTTAAGTGGTTAAGTAGCAGAGTAGGTGTCGTCCGGTCTGGGATTAGATACCCAGACAGATGCAGTATTCTCATATGGGACTTAACACTTCTTCCAGCTTTGGAATTTGTTAGTTTCTTGAAGCAGGTTATTAGGTACACAGTGTGTTCGACACGTTGTCTCCTTATTATAAACAGTTTACAGGTGAAGGTGCTGACAGAAAACACTAATGAACGACAAAAGAATAAAATACTGTAAACTAACTTGATAACTCAACATTAACTAAGTCTTTTTGGTCACTAATCTACTAACTGGTTTGATGCACCCGCCAGGACTTCCTCTCCAGCCCCAAATTCTTCATCTCAGAGCAGCACTTGTGTCCATAGTCCTGAATCCGTTGGATATATTCCAGACAATTTTCCTAAAGGTTTTGCCTTTTACAGAACTTTTCAATACTGTGAAATTAAATTCCAAGACAGCCGCAAATCAACTTACAGACCCCAAACCACATTTCCTTTTCTTTCTTTATTACTTTTTTTTTTTTTAAGGCGTTGATTTACATTCATGGTATTTCCTTTCCCACTTCTCTATGATTGCTGACGACAGAAGGAACGAAAGATTACTTCTACGTGCCGTCGATGGCGAAGTCATCCTGTCATCCTGTTCCTTCTTCTCGCCGGCGTTTTCCAAGTGCCCATCTCCTTGCCGGTTCTGCGGAGAAGCTCCTAGTTTCTTGGCAGTTCATATGATTTTCAGAGTTCTTCTGTAGCTCCACATCTCAGACGTATCGAATCTCTTATTTCCGCGTTTTTCAGATTTCCAGATTCTGATATGACTTGAAGGAATGCTTACACTTGGTAATTATAAAGGTTGTAGAAAATATAAAAAGCAGGGACTATCAAAGCCTAAAATATAGAAAACAGTCTACAGATAATGTTGGACACAGTAGTTATACAGAGATAAGACGATAAGCACAATACATGAAACGACAGATTACAGCATCAAAATAATCGGAAGAATAATTACTTTAAAAAATGGTCAGATGCAATTGGGTCTCGCGCACTGACGGCTCCAAATAAACTTAATTATGTATAAAGACAGTTCATCAATATCGGGAATCGAAAATCTCGACTATTTCTTCCTGTAATCGACTTTGATACTAGCAAATATCGGTCCCAGCAATTCTAAGATTTCAGAGAAGTTTTAATGTCAATAGCATAGACGTGACATAAAATCATGCAGGAGGCAGGCGACCGTTATTATATTAATCAGTAGTTTTGCATCCAGCCTGAATGGGTCGCAATGGTAAAAATCAAATATGAGTCAAGGATTGACTTTACGGCTCTTATGAC
Source organism: Schistocerca piceifrons (assembly GCF_021461385.2). Lineage (NCBI taxonomy): Eukaryota > Metazoa > Arthropoda > Insecta > Orthoptera > Acrididae > Schistocerca > Schistocerca piceifrons. The sequence continues at coordinate 454,045,287 of NC_060142.1, forward strand.
GCCTTTCGGAATTTATCAATCAACAGACATCTACGATCGATTGCTGCATGTAGATATGGCGTTTCAAGTTGCATGTAAAACAAACACTTGCAGACTAGTCTGCGACCCAGTCAGCCTGAATGAAGAATTACTGATGGTTTTAACATCAGGTTTGATGTCGGCAAGCAAATGACAAAAGGCATATTTTTTGTGTGATATAATAACAAATTTATAGCTGTCTAATTTTTTCCTTGGTTGTAGTGTGAAACCTTACTGTGGTATCGATAGCTACGATGCCACGGCGTAGGTGCAAGTTCTTAGGTTGGCACTACGAGACACCGACGACAGCGCCCTCTAGCAGGCGCTGTTCAAATCTACGAGCTCCGCTGCAGATTCGCTTATTTCATCAAGAGCAGACGGCCTGGAAACATCGCTTCAACCTCACAGGGTGTTGGCTTGCTATTTAGACTATTTACTACCTGCGACGGGTCTAAGGCTTTGCACCTCAGTGCCAAGTTGTGTATTCAGTTAATATTGTGAAATAGTAAAACCATTTCTAAGAGCAGTACCGAGAGATTTTCACCTTTCCCTGCTCCTACTCACCTCCTACGTTCGGCCAACCTTTCAGTTTTCAGGAGCAGACCCACGCGCCGCCTTCCAGGCGGGATACAAAACTTACTTCCCGCCAAAGTTAGGGATTCTAGGCCAACGGGAATTACCCACAGGAATAGTGAGTTTGTGAGTATCAAAATACGTGACATAATTCGTCGTTTCTTTTGACTGCATTTACTGAGAAGCTTCAATTTGTAAGTAGGCTGTTTAGGTTTTTATATTGGTAACGCCACGTAGCGCTCTGTATGAAAATCACTGGCTGTGCTGTGCGCAGTCTACAGCTCTGTATGAAAATCACTGGCTGTGCTGTGCACAGTCTGTGGCTGGTTTGCATTGTTGTTCGCTATTGTAGTGTTGGGCAGCTGGATGTTAACAGCGCGTAGCGTTGCGCAGTTGGAGGTGAGCCGCCAGCAGTGGTGGATGTGGGGAGAGAGATGGCGGAATTTTGAGAGCGGACGATCTGGACGTATGTCCATCAGAAAGAGTAAATTTGTAATATTGGATATCATGAACTGCTATATATATTATGATTTTTTAACACTATTGAGGTAAATACATTGTTTGTTCAAATGGTTCAAATGGCTCTGAGCACTATGGGACTCAACTGCTGTGGTCATAAGTCCCCTAGAACTTAGAACTGCTTAAACCTAACTAACCTAAGGACATCACACACATCCATGCCCGAGGCAGGATTCGAACCTACGACCGTAGCGGTCGTGCGGTTCCAGACTGTAGCACCTTTAACCGCTCGGCCACTTCGGCCGGCCATTGTTTGTTCTCTATCAAAATCTTTCTTTTGCTAACTATGCCTATCAGTAGTTAGTGCCTTCAGTAGTTTGAATCTTTTATTTAGCTGGCAGTAGTGGCACTCGCTGTATTGAGTAGTTCGAGTTGTGAGGTAAGTGATTTGTGAAACGTATAGGTTAATTTAGTCTGTGCCATTCTCTTGTAGGTTTTAATGAAAGTCAGATTGCGTTGCGCTAAAAAATACTGTGTGTCAGTTTAAGCACAGTCATGTATAATTTTTCTAAGGGGAGGTTTCAAATTTCTTACACCGCCAAGGGACCGAAGGGATCCATCTCTGAGAAAAAGAGGAGTTAACAGGCGGACGAACAGACGGAGAGTCAGATAAGAAATGACAAAAAAATTTTTTTAGTTATATCAGTACAGATTTACAGTTTTCGAATTATTTCCTCTGGTTTTACTGTGAAACTTTCCTTTCTGCCAAATTTCATGATTCTAGGGCAAGGGGAGTACCCTATAGGTTTTGATTAGTGAGTTTGCAGTTGTCGAAACGTATTTCAGAAATGGCTGTGTCTTCTGATTGCATTAACTTAGAAACTTGAATTCTTTTCACCGTCTAAGGACCATGGACTCCAGTATGTGATGTACATCTCAGCTTCATACATCTACCTGCTCCTGACAATAAAGGTTTTTAACAGTCGGACAAAGAGACGCACAGACGGACAACAAAGTGATTCTATAATGGTGCCGTTTTTAGTGGCTGAGGTACGAAAGAGAAATGCTAGTGAATGAAGCAGGTGGAGTCTTTCTGAAATTCTCCCGTAAAATCACAGATTTATTCCGTTGGGGAATTCATTTTGAAAAAGCTTCTCAGATTTTTGCTATTTCGGGGAACACAGTAGCTCTCGTTATACGAAAACTACACTGGCCAGTGGCACGACCTCTGCAGCTGTGTTCCGATGGCAGACACGCGTCACCGAAGCCATTTTAGTGCGCGGTCTGACGTATACTGGCGCGGACTACAGCCATCTACTTGCCGGCGACGGCCGGGCTCGCTGGAATTAAATAACGGACGGACGTACGAGTCGCTGTGCGCGAGTTTGTGTGCGCATGCGTGTCGCATGTGTCGGCGTTAAAAAAGAATGGCGCGGGAACGCGCTCGCGTTTGTCGGGGCTAATAAGGCAGAGCGAGGCGCGCAATTATAAAGGCCGCGCCGGCTGCTGGCCTAATGAAACGGCCGCGTCCCGATTTATAACGGAGCCGTCCACGGGCGCAGCCAGCCACTGGTCAACCGGCCGCGTTTTCATTTGCAGTGCGCGCGGCGCGTCCAGTCCATATAACTTCCGCCATGGCGTCCCTGCAGTGTTTTGTGAGCCTTAGTCTCGTTCAGCGACTGTCATAAACTTCTGCACAAGAGCGTAAAACAGCCAAGTCACTGGAAATGAATTAACGCAAAATAGCCCCTTAACATAAAACCCCGAGTCATCTCGTTTTTATTATTTGGAAACTTAAAATCCATAGTATACTCGGGCAACTTAAGAAAAAACCTTCAAAAAAGTAATACGCTACTTATACCCATTTCAGCACTGCTAGGCCTCTGGAGAACATCTGGTTCTACATTTGTAGTCTGGCTGTCGTCTTTTGGTTGAGTTGTTGCCACTAGATATTGTCTATACCGTGTTCAGCCTTGGACACTCGACAGCAAAACGCGCCCCATCAGCCTCTCTCCTGTATTGTTGTTGGGACAATGCTTCAGAAAAGGATGGTTATAGTGATCCAAGAGTTTGGCATCGAATTTAGTGGCTCAGAAAGTAGAAGAATGTAACGTTACTTTATTCGAGACTGAAAGTGACGATAGTTCGTCAGTTAAGTAACAATTGTTCGTCAGTGGTATGAGAGAAACACATCCACCGTGCTCTAGCTAGCTCCTCCAAGATTTATGTTCACCAGAAACCGTTGTGAGACACATGATTAGACTTCATAGCTACACGGAAACTAAAAACTGGTTTCAAGTTTCAGGATGTTTTAGTTAAACTCCAGTGCACGAATATCTCGGGCTTGTATTATTGGCGCTTATCAGAATTTTCCAACTCATTATTTTCAGCTTTAAAAGCTATCTTTATATGACTATATGTCATTCATTATAGGACGTCTTTCCATTAATAAAAAAATATTTTTTGGAATATAATTTGAAAAAAAAAGCTAACATTTTAAGAGAACATTCAGAAACGGCTCCAGAATTGCAGAAGACGATTGTGTGGAAGCTGTAAGACATACAGAAGAACGACATATGTCAGTGGACAGCGTATCTCTCTAAATTTCGATTCGCAATACGGTGTAGCTGCAGAGAGCATGATTTTCACATTTCGGATGAATGCCGTGTTTAATCGAGTTCCAGCTCCGCCAACCATCTATTGTAGATGAATCTCGAGATAATTCGTGTTTTCTATACGCTGTCTGCTGAGATGTATTTTAATTTCTTCGTATATTTAGAGGATTACTCCAGGAGTCAAGGCATCAGAGTTGATTCCCTTCCTTTTTTCGTTTTTTCTTTTGTTTTGTGCTTACTTAATATTTTGATCGTATTTTGATACTTCAAATAGTTGCTATTTTAATCTTGAAGTTTCTCCTGCTTTTAGAGCTGGCCGTATCCAGAAAACGGAATACAATGAATGAATCTGAAACACTTTCGCCGGCCGTGGTGGCCAAGCGGTTAAAGGCGCTACAGTCTGGAACCGCGCGGCCGCAGGTTCGAATCCTGCCTCGGGCATGGATGTGTGTGATGTCCTTAGGTTAGTTAGGTTTAAGTAGTTCTAAGTTCTAGGGGACTTATGACTTCAGCAGTTGAGGCCTATTGAACTCATAGCCATTTGAACCATTTTTTGAAAGAGATTCCGACAATATCGATGAATCTGATTCTGTTCCTGTGAATTATTCATTTTCTCATAATGGAAGAGGCAGGCGTGTCAGGACACGTAGGCAAAACATCTGTTCCGTAATGTCGCATCAAATTAGATCGCGCCTGCAGATAGGGAAACAAATAGACAACTCTCCCTAGCGGGCTACTGTTGTTGCTCGCTTGCAGGCGACTTCTGTTAATTGCGCACTCATATTGACATTTGCCGCGTCACAAACGGTGCCGTATATATCACTTGCATTATGAGCTATAAACGTGGATAGATGCTATGCCCACTGATATGTGTCATTTGCTGTCTGTCTCTTCTGCAACACCAGAGCTGCTAATGATTAACGTTGCATGAAGTTTCCCAGAAACGTTGCGATAACTGCAAGAGATTGTTGAGAGTATAATGAGAAACAAATTCTGTATAGGAATCCGTGTCCGTAACGGTCGACCAGCCACGTTACAGAGCTTAGAAGTTACAGGCGTTGACGCCTGCCACGGGGCCGCCCCGATGACAGTAAATTTTTGTACGCTGACGAACTATAGACAGAACGCTTGTTTGTTATGCGTCTGACTGCCACGATTGCCAGTGAAGAAGACGGAGCTAGCTGTTGCGTAGACGGGCATTGTCTACTATGAATGCAGTACTTCAGTGCCTTGGTGGATAATTGTTTTGGACACAGTTTTCCATCTTCAGTTTACTTTTCTCCTGTATACCGAAAAACCCTAGAGATCTTAGAATGTTCCAGTAGAAAAATAAACTGAGGATGGAAACCCGTGTCCAAAACCACACCCACCGAGAAGACAGAACACAGCATCTACAGGAGACAAGGGCTTTCTACACAGCAGCTAGCCACACCTTCTCCATTTGCAGTTGTGGAATTCGGTCGCAATCACTGAATAACAAACAACGTTGCGAGACGTTCCGCCTGCAGTCCGTCAAAGTACAGAGTCACGTTTGCTGCGAAAGGGATGGCATAGGACCAGGCGCCGGCGTCTACGGGTGTAACTTCCGCGCTCCGTAGCGTCATTGGAAGACGTTCCCAGAAGCGGGATCCTACCCACGACTTGTTCCTCAAGACACCCTCTACAGCCGCTCGAGGTTTGCAACAATATTTCCTGTATATACACCAGGTTCCATCCAAAATTTACTAGAATTTCAATTTTTTGAGGAGATATTAGGCACAAACGTCCTGAGGGACGGGAGAAAGCTGGTTTCTGCACAGTAACAGTCCAATCTGCACACACCTCCCTCACTATGAGGAAATTTCTAGCCAAAAATAACAGCATGACAACTGTTCCCCATCCACCCTCGCCTGTCTAACCCCTTGCAATTTCATCATCTTCAGTCTGCAGAATGTGGCATATAAATTGAGTATTTCGTTATTTTCCTACCTGATGACTTTCCTATGGACGCAATCGCTAATTTTCCAATGGGAAGAATATCCTGTGCATCATTCCCCTCTGAATAGCATACAATTTGTTATGTTGGTGTTCTCATTATAATTTTTTTTGTGTGTGTTTGTGAGGCTGAGATAGGAAACCAGTATATCATTTCCCTACATCTGTGCTGAAAACAGTTTAAGAACTCTTTTCAGGCTATCCAGTGAACCAGATTAATAGTCGATACGGCTCCCAGACCGAACCATGCTCCACGCAGAAATATCGATCTCGATATTACGTCTGCTGGATGTTCAGATTGCTATCCAGTTCTCGTCTGATTCAGTTTCCTGTAGGTTGCGATATCGATCCAGATCTGGCGCACCTTCCTATGTACGTCCAGGTCTAAATGTGGGTACAGACGCGGTTAGGAAGGTGAATCACGTTCAGATCTACATCGCCACCACGTGATCACAACATCCCGTAACTGCTATTCAACCGTTAGGCTGACTAGCGTAAGAGGAGTTTGTAGACTCAAAAGCAAGCCCGCTCTTTGTACGAGCAGCCTAAAAAATTAGTAAACATAAAATTCATATCTAGTACAGACTAATACTGAGCAGGACTGCAGATACAGATTAGTTCAAGAACGAAAAGAATTTGGTGCTGGAACACTAAGGTACTTATACGGAGTAACTAGTACACATAAACAAAAATGAAACCAAAGGGCTGGCAGCCTAACGTGCTACACTGTGCTTTTCATCAGAAAAAGAAGAAGTAATGAAAGAGAAGAAGACTGAAATGACATAGGCAGTAGCTGTTACGGAGAACGTACAGCTAACCGACCACCAACGGCTGACTGTGGCTGGGTTTCACTGCAGCTGCTCTGGGATGATGGTGCAGAAGTGCATGCATTTGTATATCCCTATGGAAATGTTTGGAATTGGGTCAGAAAGCAAAAGTCGTCTACCGTCATGCAGCATTGTGGCAAACTGCAGAATCTTCCTGAAGGCTGGTCGCTATCCCAGGTCATGGACAAGCTTCTACTGAGTTACTGTATTGGCAGGGACATTGTCCAACAAAGATTGGTGTCCAGGTCCTTGTGCTCTGATCATGCCTCTGAGAGTTTCTATTCCGTTGCACTATTCCTACAGTCATCGGCATGTAATCATGATCACTGTTTACAAACAGAAGTGATAGGGTCGAAAGAGAGAATGTCACAAAAGTATGCCACACCAACATTCAAGTTACAGTACGTCTTCGCATGAAATTAATCTACGAATGTGATAACCATAATATCAACGATTCTGAGAGTTTCTTTTGAAGCTCAAGGAAATAATTTTTATATCTCTTTACTGAATGCAATGATGCTGAAACCTCACAGACTTTAGCTGTGTGTCCAGCCCAGTCTAAGCGATGAAATTAAATGATCATATGGCACTTTCTTTTTAAGTCATCAATTTTCTGAGTGGTTTGATGTAGCCCCGCCACAAATTCTTCTCAGAATAGTACATGCAACCTATGCCCTCACTTATTTCCAGAAGGTATTCCAATCTCTGTCCTTCTCTACAGATTTTACCCTCTACAGCTCCCTCTAATACCATGGAAGATGTCTACCATCCTGTCTCTTCTTCTTGTCAGTGTTTTCCATATATTCCTTTGCTCGGCGATTCTGCAGCTAACTTCCTCATTCCTTACGTTATCAGTTCATCCATTTTTCTACATTGTTCTGTAGAATCACATTTCAAATGCTTCGATTCTCTTCTTTTTCGGTTTTCTTACAACCTGTGTTTAACTAACGTAAAATTCTGTGCTCCAAACGTACATTCTCAGAAATTTCTTCCTCAAACTGAAGCATATGTTTGATATCAGTGGACTTCCCTTGCCAGGAATGGCCTTTCTGCCATTGCTAGTCTGCCTTTTATGTTCTCCTTGCTATGTCCATTATCGGTTATTTTTGCTGCGTACGTACCAGAATTTTTGGTCACCAATTCTCATGTTAAGGTAGTCTCGGTTGTCATTTCTTCTACTTCTCATTACTTTCGTCATTCTTCGATTCTCTCAATTCTTATTCTGTATTCATTGGACTGTTCGTTCCATTCAACACATCCAGTAATTCTTTTTCATTTCACTGAGGAGCAATGTTATCAGCAAATCGTATCATTAATATCCTTTAACCTTGAATTTTAATTCCACTTTCGAACGTTGCATGGGGGCTTAATTAAATATATTTTTGATTGAAAATGATTTTTTAGTAGCTGTATGTCCGATTACGCTGTATCTCGTAATCGGTTGGCCCTGACCAGTACTATTACGCTATCTGACTGCAAAGAACAATGTAAGAAAATTTTCGTAAACACAGTTAATTAATTAAGTCCCCAGCAACTATAAAAATCTACGAAGCCAACAAGCACAAGAGTAACTGTTCTGTATGTGGGAGTGTGACTCAACGTCCACATCTGGCACGGTTCTTTTCCAACAAGACAAGAATTTTTTAAATACCAACTATGCTGACGTGACAAAAGAAATTTAGAAAAACTGTAATTGCGTAAGAAAATCACAATTACACTCTAATCCAAGAACACAAGCCAGATGCTTTGTTGACTGAACCTGTAGTGACACATTATTTCAGATACACAATCAATAAAAGAACATTGTATTTTTTTTACCTTCATATATATTGACGAAATGCACACAATAACATCTGCTATCTCTCCCATCAAATAACTGCATAAGATATGGAACAACACTCTTTACTACAACATCTTACTCCGACTTCACGACAACCACGAGCTCTTAACACACACTGTGCTCTCTACTAGCACTGACTGCCACGAACTCTCAACAACCACTGACTTCTACAATCTCATAACAAGCACTGTGGAGGCGGCTTAATAGTACTCTTTGGCGCAATCTCTGGCGCAGTGGCACAGTGTAGCCACCTTTCATATGCCCCTCCTCCACAGGCCAGAATTTGATGGTATTTTTGCCAGCATTGGTGGTGAAAATACCACCAAATTCGTCCAGAAAAATACAGACAAAAATAAAAGATAATATTAATACCTAAACATCACATAATTAGTTAAAAATTTTGGCTTTGCACTGACCTTTTACTAACCTAACATATGAAATACAGAAGGCAATACAAATTATTTTCATACATGTGACTTTACATAATAGTTTACACAATATACAAAAAATCAGTTTATACAAATGTTCACATAAAATGCTTTCAATGATTAGTTTATACAAAAAAGAACACCAACAGGTAACATCTTTTCAGTAGAAGCAGTCCATCAGTTGCACCCAGTAAAGTTTAGCAGGTACACCCAGCAACAAGTCACATTAGTTCAGTAGAAGCAGTTCATCAGTTGCACCCAGCAATGTTGAGTAGGTGCAGACAGCAACAAGTGACTTCATTTCAGTAGAAACAGTTCATCAGTTGCACCCAGCAATGTTGAGAGCAGGTGCAGACACCAACAAGTGATACCATTTCAGTAAAAACAGTCCATCTGTGGCACCCAGCAATGTTGAGCAGGTGCAGACAGCAACAAGTGACATTATTTCAGTAGAAGCAGTCCATCAATGGCACCCAGCAATGTTGAGTAGGTGCAGACACCAACAAGTGACATCATTTCAGTAAAAACAGTTCATCAGAGGCACCCAGCAATGTTGAGTAGGTGCAGACAGCAACAAGTGACTTCATTTCAGTGGAAACAGTTCATTAGATGCACCCAGCAATGTTAAGCAGGTGCAGACACCAACAAGTGACCATCATTTCAGTAGAAGCAGTCAATCAGTTGCACCCAGCAATGTTGAGTAGGTGCAAACACCAACATGTGATATCATTTCAGTAGAAACAGTCCATCAGTTGCACCCAGCAATGTTGAGAGCAGGTGCAGACAGCAAAAAGTCACATCTCTCAGCAGAAGCAGTTCGATAAAATTCACTAGCACTGATCACACTGTTCATCAGCAGAAATTAAACACGACCAAATGTCACACATCATATTGAAAAGTGCAGGTAACAGTTCAGAATATTTATCTTCACTAATCAGACAGTTCAGGCATGAACAATAGTTTGAATGCACATACAGTGCTTTTACACTAAACATACAAATCATAACAAACACATAAATGATATCAGATAATTGTCCTATTAACTATTACAATACACAAATACCAGTAAACCTATAATATTCATGGGTGTCAGTGCAAGCCACTACCAACAAATAAAATAATATTTAGGAGATAGGTGGGTAGGATTAGGAAAGGAAAACACACAAAACACACTCACTCATCTTTCATCCACATTAAGTACTACTGTGTAATTGAATAGTGTTAACTGTGTAAATGTAATTCTGTCAAAATCTGATGTTCATCATGTGTATCAACTAGTACTGGCAGCAATGTATAACAGTCAATAATAGTTAGTCAACGTCATAGTCATCATGTCAAGACCAATGTTTGCCAAGCCAGATCAAAATGTACTGTTGTTGAACAACTGTCAGTGAGCCAAGATATGCAATTACTTCCTCTCTCCAAAAAAAAGTATATACTGCTTAGTTATTTAACGAAGTGTGTGTATAGACTATCTTCCTTCTATTTTAGTGTTCTAGTCTGCTCTCTTCATCCTCCTTGTTCCATAAGACCAACAAAAAAAATATGCTCCTCACTTACTTTACCTCTTATACACCAAAACTCCAATAATCATCAACTTAATCTCAATAATACCTCAATAATACCTCTTCAATACGTCTTATCATCAATATCATTTACCTTACCTCTCATCAACTTCATATAATCTCTATACCTCAATAATACGTCGATAAATGTGAACCTTATTGCCAATATCATCTCACTTCCAACACAACTCTTTCCTCTAGTCAGTCTCCTCGAACAAGTACAGATAAAATCCTAATGCAACTTCAATTCAGCATCCCATACAATCCGAAGACACAGTGTCAACACACAACCTCTGTGTAATCCATCTGACCCAAATTTTCTACTCATTATCACATAATCTCAATACGTCACTAATACTTCTTCAATACGTCGATACATAATGCAACTTCAATTCAGTATCCCATACAATCCGAAGACACAGTGTCCACACACAACCTCTGTGTAATCCATCTGACCCAAATTTTTTACTCATTATAAATTATAAGATACATTTTGGTTCCTTGTCCATCATTAAATAAAAGAAATGCATACCTGACCTCTAACAGACTTAGTTCGAATAACTCTCAGTAATTAAGTACGATTACGGAGTGTGAATGATCATAATATTTCACAGTGTGTACACCACTTCAAGAATCATAGCAGAAGCAAACATGTGGAGTATTTTTTGTGTCAAGTGTCACTTCCTATTTCAATTGCTCACGAAAAATGCAGTGTAATAACTATTAATGGTATAAACCTAGTATTGGTATGTCATGTCGTTAGCTTCCTTCCTATTAGCATAAATGTATACAGCTTTCATAAAACCTCAGTTCATGTGACTTCTATGACTTTCTTGTACTAATGTCGTTCGTCGAATTATAGCAGTTAATTTTCTTATCTTAAAAATATAAGACACAGAGCGTAAGCAAAACAAGCAATAGCGAGTAAATATACCAGTAGAGAACAGAATGTCAACAAGTGGATGCAGCACAATCCCTACAACGAGGCTCTGCCAAGCGAACAATCTATAATTAATACCATAGTGTGACCTAAACTCTATGTTTGTACACCTTATATCAGCATTTCTATATACCAAATTAAAGAGCAGTTATGGCAACAAAACAGAAATGTGTAAATATGTAATCCATACGCATAGCAGTAAACGTATATCTTACGTAATAAACAGGTCATTAGCATCATATCAGCATAAGCAAATAAATGTTCATATGTAATCTTAATAAGTAAACATGAAGGCGCAAGCAGATAAATGACGAAGTATAACTTACATACCTAATCACATCAGCACAATTAATCAGGTTACAATTATAATTTAAATAAATAAGCACAGCAGACACATAATAAAAAAATATGACATCAGTGAAAAAGCAGTGCAGACAAGCGATGCATAATATACACAAGTTACAACCCTGTTCATTAATCAATAATTGTCAAAATCAGTAATTGTGCGCAAGCGCGTCGCTTCACACGTAAATTCATAGAACATAAAATTAGCACAAAGTATGAATCACGTAATCGCGAGCAGCAAATTACGTCTAAAGTACGTACCTAAGTGGAAATATGTTACCTGAAAAATGAACTCAATTAATAGTTACCCTTTTTAGTTTATTAGTTTCTTCATCGAAATTACATTCTTCCTGAAAATTTCTCGATAGCAAGTCCTCTTAACGTCGGAGACACACAGAGTTTACCTGAAGTTCTTAAATATTTTATAGAACCGTATCCTGAAAAATACTGAATGTTAATAACAGAATTCATCAAGTCACTATAGCTTTATACTGAATTTAGTCGGAGAAATTAGACTGTGTATTTGTTTACGGCTGTCAGTGCATTCGCACTGAGCGCTCGATCAGCTGTAGGCGCGTGACGTAGGAAGCTATTGTTCGCGGTCAACGACTGCCTTGTGCGGCGCGCAGACTTGACTGTTGCTTTGAGTATGTGCCGCCGCCAAAACACAGCGCGGTATCCTTGTACTCTCTGCGTGTTTACATGTAGCTGTTGGTTCCTCAAAAGTATGTCATTCCACAAAAATTTTTACGTTAGATATGTGATGTATTCCCTTAGAGCGTCGAGATTTAAGAGTTTCTACTTCGATAGTGTTATCATGAATAATTTTGCGAACCCTATATGGACCGTTATAAAGCAGAAAAAATTTGCGACACAAGCCTTTTCCTTTATGAGACAAACGGTGGGACTTAATTAATACCTTTTGACCAACTGAAAAAGTTTTTAAACTACCAGGACGTTTCGCTGATTTCTCTCTTCTAGCAGCCGCAGATGCAATATTTTTTAGAGCCAGGTTAACAACTTCAGAATGCCGCAGTTTCCGTGAAGGCGGAAAAGGAACGATTTCAGAAATGCGATTTGTCGGTGCTTTATTTTTTAATACCAGTATAGGCGGTAAAGAAGTTGAATCATTAGGAAGTTCATTCAGAATGTTTTGAAAAATATGAAGATACCGATCCCAAGTTCTGTGATTCTGATGACAATAAAGACGGCACAATTTATTGATTTCCTTCATCCATCTCTCTGAAGCGTTAGATTGAGGGTGAAAAAGTGAAATGAAAATTGGTTTAATTTTACGACGGTGTAGAGTACGAAGCCAAATTTTAGAACGAAACTGTGATCCATTATCTGATATAACCTTATCAACGTGACCGACTTCTTTAAGAAAATGTTTGATGAAAGCATTAGATACTGAACGAGCTGTTGCTTTGCGTAAAGGTGTAAAACACACATATTTTGACGTCAGTTCCACTGCTACGAAAATGTACGCAAAACCATTAGTAGAACGAACCACTGGACCGAACAAATCGACTGCAGCCATCTCCTTTAATTTCGCTGGAATGATAGGAAACAACGGTGCTCTGTGAGAAATCGTTGGAGGCTTAGCCATTTGACATAATTTACATGTGGCAAGAACAGATCGAATACGTTTTTCCATATTACTGAAGTAACAATTTTCTCGTAATTTGTGAAAGCATTTTCTGGGACCAAAGTGTGCATAACTGAGATGTGTGTACCAAACCAATTTATTGACCCACTCATCAGGAATACAAACTAACCAAACAGAGTTGTCGACCGATTTTCGTTTAAAAAGAATGTCATTGCGAACTAAATAATGCTGTCTAATCGCTACGCTTTCCTTTCTCCTCCACTTCTCCTTAATGTCCTTCCAGATTGGATCCTTATTTTGCTCCTTAGCGATGTCCTGGAGCGAAGACGAAATAAAGTTCTCAAACGCAACACCTTGAATATACATCAAACAATAATTGTTTTCCTTGTAGTCCTCTTCAGCATTTTGTTTCAAACCCATAGGTGCACGTGATAAAGCATCGGCAACAATATTAGAAGAACCCTGTATGTAAACAATACTAAAGTCAAATTCCTGGAGGTACAACGCCCATCGTGACAATCTGCCGTGAGTTAATTTTGTTGACATAAGAAATTCCAGAGCTCGATGATCGGTGTAAACCTTAGTATGTCTGCCAAACAAAAATGTGCGAAATTTTGTGAAAGCCCAAACAACAGCCAAAGCTTCAAGTTCCGTAATCGAATAATTCTTTTCGGATTTAGAGAGAACGCGACTTCCAAATGCAATAGTCTTCTGTACTACAACGCCGTTTTCTTCTATCTCTTGAAATAAATGTGCACCTAGGCCCTTGTATGATGAGTCCGTTGCCAAACAAAATTCTTTAGATAAATCTGGATGTGAAAGAAGTGGAGCAGCAACTAAAGCATCACGAAGCTGTTCAAATTCTGATTGAGCTTCCTCATCCCAACACCAATTAGATTTCTTTCCAGATAGTTCACATAAACGAGGTGTGGCCAAATCGTCCAATTTAACAAAGCGTCGCAGAAAATTACAGACACCAAGGAAACTACGAACATCACGTTTTGTAGTAGGAACAGCATAATTACGAATAGCGTCTAATTTCTCTGGATCAGGAAGAATACCTTCTGTAGAAATAATGTGACCGAGAAATTTCACCTGAGAACGACCAAATTCAGATTTTTCCAAGTTTACTGTAATGCCAACTTTTGCAAAGACACGTAATAATGAGTCCAAAATTTTGTTGTGTTCACTCCAAGAACGTTTAGCAATAAGAATATCGTCAACATATGAAGTAATATTGTCACGAAGATAAACAGGTAAAATTTCATTTAAGCTACGAATGATGCTGCTGAAGATACAGTAAGTCCAAATGGTAATTTCCGAAATTGGTAACAGTTACCAAAAGCTAAAAAGGCAGTATATTTTCTACAGTCAGGGTGGAGTTCTATTTGCCAAAAACTTGCGCGCATGTCAATCGTGGACAAAACTTTAATTCCATGGAAATGTTGAAGAAGTTCATCTAAATTTTGTGGGCGGTCAGTTTCAGGAATAATGATATTGTTTATCTGTCTGGAATCCAGAACCAGACGAATTGATCCATCCTTTTTAAGAACAACGTGTAATGGGCTAGTATAAGGACTGACTGCAGGCTCAATAATGCCCTGATCTAACATGTACTGAAGTTCATTCTTAACCTTGGCTCTGTAAGCCAAAGGAATAGCGTACGTTTTCCCGCGAAATGGTGTGTGTTCTTTTACTTTAAATAAATATTGTAAGCCTTTTATAGTTCCTGTGTGATGACTAAACACTGTAGCATGTGAAGTCAAAATGTGGTGCAGCTCTTCTCTTGCAACGTCATCTGGCACTTCAGCTTTCTTAACCTTTTCATTAATTAATTCTTCGCTATTAATTATATCATCCATCGCGTCTCTGTATCTGTTGTCATTATCATGAATAAACACATTGTCGTCATAATGCTCAACGAAAACATCAGAAGTAAGAAACCTTAAACATTTTGTATCTGACTCAGATCTTGTTAAACACTCGAAGAATTTTAGACATTTCGGCATTCCAGCAACAGTCAAATTTACACTTCCTTCTTTAAAGTTCAAAATTGCCTTATGTGCGTTAAGAAACTCCATACCTAATATAATTTGTGTACTGAGTAATGGAACAATAATAAAATTAGCAGAAAATTCGTATCCTTGACAAACGAAATTTAAATTGGTCTGTTGTCTGACCTCCACACTTTTTCCAGAAATCGCACCTCGAATTGTAGTTTTAGAAATAGGTAACACAGGACAGGCAATAGATCTTTCACATATACGAAAAACTGATTCACTAATGACATTCAGTGGGCTCCCAGAATCTAATACTGCAGTGATCTTATTCTTACCCACACATACTTCAATAACAGGGTGTAAAAATGCGTCTACATTATTTTCCTTTTCGTCTAATAAAATGTCTCTCATGTCTTCCAGGCGTACGTAGTGTAAAGTCGTAGTGTCATTACTTTCTGAACCGTCTATATTGCTGCCAGAAGCCGAAGCTACAAGTCATTGTCGATTGTTTGCGTCACGTCTTTGAGTATTCGCGTCATTTCGCGGATCCATTTCTACGATTTGCACTTGTCTCTCAGAAGTTCTGTCACGTGAAGGATGCCAATTAGGTCCTTCCTGTCTGTTAGATGCAAATTCTTGGCTGTGTCTGTTATTAAAATTTCTGTTTTCCTGTCTGTCTGCATAACTACTTCTTGTGTAATTTCGACTGTCATTTCTGAAATTATTGTTGTACCTACTACCCTGGTTATTTCTGTAGTAAGAATTTCTATTACTGTATGAATAATTTCTGTCTTGATAATACCGATTACTGTTTCCGTATGATTGATCATTCCGATACGAATTACCGTTGTTGTCTGTGTAATTTCTGTTAGAACGTCTGTTATTGTCATAGGGCTGGTATCTATTGTCCTGTCTGTTACGTCTATCGTTCTCAAAATTACCGCTATAACGTCCGTTCCGACCACTATCAATTTTCTCTGAAAATCTATTATAATTACTGTTACAGAAAAAGTTACAAGAGGTCCCGTCATCGTTGTCATACTCAAGTTCTTGCAACAAAGTCTTAAAGGTTTCGATGTCGTCCTTACATCTTCCAGCTAAAGCAATTTGTCTTATTGATTGTGGCAGCTTGGTTAAACAAATGCGAATTAATTCAGTCGGGCTATACGGGTTGGACAGGAACTGATTCTTTCGAATCATATCTTCAAAGTACTCTGCCGGCGTGCGGAACTCAGACTGTTTAAAATTACGCTGCATAATCAGACTATGTTTGACTCTGTCTTGTGTGTTTTCGGACCAATATGCCGATAGAAATGCATGATAAAAATCATTTAAATTATTGCAATCTCTAATGAGTGCGCGCATCCGCGTCGCCGGTTCGTTTTCTAAATATCCACACATGAATTCTAGTTTGTGACTTAGTGGCCAATTTGGTGGAAGTGCGTACATAAATTGATCTAGCCATGCACATGGATGTATGTCATTCTTAGAATTGCGGAAGATCTTAAATTTCCGGACAGTCAAAAAGTGTTTATAATCAAAGTTTTCGCCTCGTGGCGACAAAGACCTACCGCGTCTGTCCCAGTCCGAATGTCGATTATTGTAAAGTTCGCGCGCCTGGCGCTCTCTTGCTGCATCCCGTAAATGAAACAAATTATTTTCTTCATACCCCTCTGCTATCTGTGATTCTAAGTTCCTTCTACTGTCCTTTCCTACTATTTCGCCTTCTATTTGTTTGACGTGCTTTTTTAAAGCCTCAAATTCCTTTTTCACGCGTTCATTAAATTTTCCCTGATTCTCAACATGCTTATTTATGTTCTGATACTCTTCGGTTTCTGCAAATGGTAATGGGGCTGTATCATCCGAATCTCTGTCCCCATGTAAACTAATATTTGTCAATTTATCTGAAATCTCCTCAACTCTTTCCGATAAGTCACCTATTCGTTCTTTCTGTTTGTTTACGTCTTCCGTAAGTGTCGCGACTCGGGTTTCAGTATTGACACATTTGGTAGCTAGCTGTTCATATTGTGTTAGGTTGTTTAATCTGTCATTTGGTACGGATTCCTCGATTCTTTCAAATATTTCTTTCTTATCGTTTGCACGTTGTAAATTTAACTCTGAAAATTTTTGTACTATCATGCGATCTCTTTCTTCCTGTTCTCTATCTTGTTCCCTTTGTCCGATTTCTACTGCAATTAATCTATTATTGTGAGAATTCAGAATCGGTTGTACTTCTTCCCTGATTTCTTTCTTTAATTCATCTTTCATATTTTTGAAACATGTCCCTATTCGTGAATCTATCCGTGTTTCCAAAGTTCCCATCTCTGTTTTAAATTCAGATCCTAACCGAGTTTCCATTGTTCCCATATCAGTTTTTAATTCAGCCCGTAAAGTTCCCATCTCTGTTTCCATTGTTCCTATTCTTGATCCCACTGTTTTTAATTCAGATCCAAACCGTGTTTCCATTGTTTCCATTCGTGAGTCTAACCGAGATCCCAAATTTAATATTGCACTCATCAACTGCTCCATATTAAATTGTTCAGAATCCTTTTCGCCCCTAACATTTCCCGCAAAACTAACTTCCTTCTGCATAGCCATTAGGCTATCTGTGTTCGACACTATTCCAGAATCTTCTCTCGTTAATCTCAGATTCTGTGAATTTTCTGATTGAGAAAAATTTTGAAATGGTTCCGGACTATTTTCCCGACTTATTACATTGTTTTCCACTTCATTATCCATCATACTGTTTTCCTCTGTTGGCGAGTTCGCCATGTTAACAATTTCGTTATTCTCACTAGTCATCATTTTTGCCTTTTTCATAGATCGCGTAATCATTTACAAAATACACAAAAAAATTCGTCACTGTTCGAAAATCACACACAATGACTCCTTATCTCCAACAATACTATTCACACTAGATGTTTCCTTCAGACACGATCAATCGAACAATTGAAATAATTGCACTAATTTGTCAAACGCGTATACAAGGCAATAAAAATTAAATTTTGAAAAATACCATTAGAAGAATGCCAATTACCAAATCTACACATGCAAAATAGACTACAATTAATAAATTACAAATTACTACAACAATACTACAGTCTACAATTTTCACAATCAGAACAATTCCAAGGGACGATCCGAAGCAGCGGTCGCCACGTGCATGGGGGCTTAATTAAATAAATTTGATTGTACTTTTAATTTTAGTAACTGTATGTCCGATTACGTAAGTCTCGTAATCGGTTGGCCCTGACTAGTATTATTACGCAATCTGACTGCAAAGAACAATGTAAGAAAATTTTCGTAAACACAGTTAATTAATTAAGTCCCCAGCAACTATAAAAATCTACGAAGCCAACAAGCACAAGAGTAACTGTTCTGTATGTGGGAGTGTGACTCAACGTCCACATCTGGCACGGTTCTTTTCCAACAAGACAAGAATTTTTTAAATACCAACTATGCTGACGTGACAAAAGAAATTTAGAAAAACTGTAATTGCGTAAGAAAATCACAATTACACTCTAATCCAAGAACACAAGCCAGATGCTTTGTTGACTGAACCTGTAGTGACACATTATTTCAGATACACAATCAATAAAAGAACATTGTATTTTTTTACCTTCATATATATTGACGAAATGCACACAATAACATCTGCTATCTCTCCCATCAAATAACTGCATAAGACATGGAACAACACTCTTTACTACAACATCTTACTCCGACTTCACGACAACCACGAGCTCTTAACACACACTGTGCTCTCTACTAGCACTGACTGCCACGAACTCTCAACAACCACTGACTTCTACAATCTCATAACAAGCACTGTGGAGGCGGCTTAATAGTACTCTTTGGCGCAATCTCTGGCGCAGTGGCACAGTGTAGCCACCTTTCAACGTTTCTTTTATATCCATCATTGTTTCTTGAATGTATGGCGAGAACAGTAGGGGCGAAAGACTACATCCCTGTCTTACATATTTTTTAATCCGAGCCCTTCGTTCTTGGTCGTCCACTCTTCTTGTTCACTCATGGATGCTGTACATATTGTATATTACCCATCTTTCCTTACAGATTACCCCTATTGTTCTCATAAATTCGAACATCTTGTACCATTTTACGATGATGAACGCTTTTTCCAGGACGACAGGTATTTGAATGTGCCTTGATTTTCCTTTATTCTTGCTTTCATTATCAGCCGCAACGTCATAACGGCCTCTCCGATGCCTTTACCTTTCCTAAAGCCAAACTGATGTCATCTAACGCTTTCTCAATTTTCTTTTCCATTCTTCTGTATATCATTTTAGGGAAAGGCTGAGGTGACAAAAGTCATGGGATATCTACATGCACATATATAGGTTGCAGTAGTCTCTTGTTCGCAAGTTGTAAAAGGGACGAGAATTGGCGGAGCTGTTATTTGTATTCAGGTGACTTGTGTGAAAAAGTTTCCGACGTGCCTGTGGCCGCACGACGAGAATTAACATACTTTGAACGTGGAATGTTAGTTGGAGCTGGACGGATGGGAAATTCCATTTCGGAAATCGTTAGGCAATTCAGCGCTCCGAGATCCACAACGTCAAGAGTGCGCCGAGAATACCACATTTCAGGCCTTACCTCTCACCACGGACAACGCAATAGACGAAGGTCTTCGCTTAACGACCGGGAACAACGGTGTCTGAGTGGAGCTGTCAGTGCTAACAGACAAGCAACATTGCATGAAGTAACCGCACTGATAAGCGTGTGCGTCAGGACAGTGTGGCAAAATCTGGTGTTAATGGGCCATGACAGCAACGACCGACGCGCGTGCCTTTGTTAAAAGCACATCTACTGGAGAGCCGCTCCCGTGCTCCTGGTCGTATCGGTTGGATCCTAGACGACTGTGAAGCTGTGGAGTGGTCAGATGAAAACCGATTTCAGTTGGTAAGAGCTGATGGTAGTGTTCGAGTGTGGCGCAGATCCCACGAAGCCATGGACCCAAGTTGCAAACAAGCCACTGAGGAAGCTGTTGGTGGCTCCATTATGGTGTGGCTGTGTTTACAAGGAATCAGCTGGGTCCTCTGATCCAGCTGAACCGATCACTGACTGGAAATGGTTATGTTCGTCTGGCTGGAGATCATATACAGCCATTTATCTACGTCACGTTCCTAAATAACTATGCGCCATGTTACTTGGCCACAACTTTTGGTTTGGAGAACATTCTGGACAATTCGAACGAATGATTTTACCACGTAGATTGCCCGACATGAATCCCGTCGAACATTTGTGGGACACAATCGAGAAGTCAGTTCGTGCACATCATTTTTGCAGTTATGGACGGCAACAGAGGGAACTTGGCTCGGTATCTCTGCACTGAACTTCCAACGAAGGGTTGAGTCCATACCACGTCGAATTGCTGCACTACGCCAAGCAAAACGAGGTCCGACACGTTGTTAGGAGATATCCCATGACTTTTGTCACCTCAGTGTAAGGTGGCGGAGGAACCACTGAACAGCACTTAAAGAAACATTTTGATTTGTGACTTAGGAAGCAAAATGTTAATGTCAACAGTGGGAAATTCTCAAGTCAAAAAATCACATAATAGTCGACTTTAGTCATCGTGGTTACTTGTCGGCAGAAAAAAAAAGTGTATTCTCAATGAACAGAAATTTTGCCTCGTAAAATGGAAAAGCAGCAAGATGTGCTCAGAGGAGGGAGTGATTTGGTATTCATTTTTATCTCTTATGTGTAACAACAGAGGACGGGCGCAGTGGCGTCACGAGCCTCTGGACGCCACGCCTTACGGGAGCGCGCCGAGTGGCCGTGGCCGCGGCGGTCCTAATGACCTGCGTGACTGGCAGAACAGACCAGGTGGGCAGCGAGCAGCCATCAATCTGAGGGCCCGCGCGTTTCGGCGCCTTTCCCGCGTCGCCGTCGTCAGCTGCGGCTGAGGCGTGCGCGCATTTGTTTGAATCTCGTTAGCGGCCGGCCCGACGCGGCGCAGCGCCGTAATAAGGGCCGAGTGGCCGCTTATCTCGCCAGATAAACGCAGCCGTCAATCAATCGGAGCGCCGGGGTCCGCCACCGTATTGATCCTGGTGGGGGGCGGCCGTTCGCGCTTCGACAGACCGCGACGTGCGGCTGGGGGAGCAGAGAGGTCCGTGCATACTGCAGCCAATTATACGCCCGAGAAACGAGCAATTCAGTCAGCTTTTCAGTACGAGAATTCTTCAACTCACTGTATACGTTTCTTACTGCACCACTCCGGTCTGCGGACCTGAGAACCATTCCAGACAAACTTTCAACTTCTGTACTTAGTGAAAAACTGGGCCGACCGTTGTGGCCGAGCGGTTCTAGGCGCTTCAATCTGGAACCGCGTGACCGCTACGGTCGCAGGTTCGAATCCTGCCGTGGGCGTGGATGTGTGTGATGTCCTTAGATTAGTTAGGTTTAAGTAGTTCTAAGTCCTAGTGGACTGATGACGTCAGAAGATAAGTCCCATAGTGCTCAGAGCCATTTGAACCATTTGAAAAACTGGACCGGAAATCAGTGAACCTTCGCCACTGCTAAGCTCTGAGCACTATGCGACTTAACATCTGAGGTCAACAGTCCACAAGAACTTAGAACTACTTAAACCTAACTAACCTAAGGACATCACTCACATTCATGCCCGAGGCAGGATTCGAACCTGCTATCGTAGCGGTCGCGCAGTTCCGGACTATAGCGCCTAGAACCGCTCGGCCGCACCGTCCAGCCACTGCTAAGCCCATTACGCGATGAGATAAGTGACAAACTTAACGAAATGATATAGGACCACTTATTAGATGACAAAGTGTATCAACTCTGGTACAGGAACTCTGATACCTTAGAAGCAAAGCAATGCATATCGGATGCATGTCAAACGAAGGAATGAAGACATAAAAATCCTACTCCCACAGACATAGAGGATATTCCTCTTTGAAAAGAAATCAATTGGTGTCAAAAATATGCCTTAATTTGAGAGCTAAATTTCTGAGAAAGTACAACTTAAGCATACGAGTACCGGGTGATCAAAAAGTCAGTATAAATTTGAAAACTTAATCAACCACGGAATAATGTAGACAGAGAGGTAAAAATTGACACAAATGCTTGGAATGACATGGGGTTTTATTAGAAGAAAAAAAAAAAGTTCACAAAATGTCCGACAGATGGCGCTGGACAGCAAAGCATCAGTGACTGCGCATGGCAATCGTGTATAAAAAGAGCTGCAATGAGAGAGAGAATCAGATGCGCCAGCTGTCGCAGCATGTTGAAGTTACCTGAAAAGGTGCTTTTAGTGAAGCTGTGTTATCAGAATGGGGAATGTGCTAGTTCAGCGTTGCGATCCTATCGCCATAGGAAGGGGGATTCGAACGGGTAAAGGTCCGTTGACAAATTCAGCTGTGGTGAGAATGATTTCGAAGTTCGAAGCCACGGGTTGTTTAGACGACAGACCCTGTAGTGGCTGACCGAGTACAAGGCGTAATGCTGCTGAGACAGTTCAGGAAGAAATGGGGACTGTAGCGGGTTCGTCTGTGCACGGGGATGTCAGCGCTCGTGCGGTCGCACGTCGCACCGGCATTCCATACACTACTGTTTGGTTGGCACTTAGGCGTAACCTGCAATGCTATCTGTACAAAATCCTTTTGCATCATGAACTGTTACCTGGTGATTTAGTGAAGCGGAGGGCATTTGCGATGTCGACGTTTCAAAAGACGGCGGAAGATGACGATTGGTTGAGTAACGTGTTGTGGACCGACGAATCTCATTTCACGCTCCGAGGGTCTGTCAACGCCCACAACTGCAGAAGTTGGGCTGCCGAAAATGCTAGAACTGTCGTGGAAACTCCATTGCACGACGAGAAAGTCACGGTATGGGTTGGATTTAACACATCTACCGTTATCGGGCTTTTTTTCTTCGAGGAAATATGTAATCCTGGTTTTGTAACCGCTACCGTGACGGTGAGAGGTACACCGTTATGTTACAGAATCGCATCATCCCCAGCCTGGCTGATAAACACCTGCTGGAACGTACGATGTTTATGCAGGATGGCGCTCCACCGCATATTGCTAGACGCGTGAACGATCTCTTGCGCGAGTCGTTTGGTGATGATCGTGTGCTCAGCCGCCACTTTCGTTATGCTTGGCCTCCCAGGTCCCCAGACCTCAGTCCGTGCGATTATTGGCTTTGGGGTTACCTGAAGTCGCAAGTGTATCGTGATCGACCGATATCTATAGAGATGCTGAAAGACAACATCCGACTCCAATGCCTCACCATAACTCCGGAAATGCTATACAGTGCTGTTCACAACAGTATTCCTCGACTACAGTTATTGAGGAATGATGGTGGACATATTGAGCATTTCCTGTAAAGAACATCATCTTTGCTTTGTCTTACTTTGTTATGCTAATTATTGCTATTCTGATCAGATGTCTGTCGGACATTTTTTGAAATTTTGTATTTTTTTGGTTCTAATAAAACCCCATGTCGTTCCAAGCATGTGTGTCAATTTGTACCTCTCTATCTACATTATTCCGTGATTTATTCAGTTTTCAAATTTATACTGACTTTTTGATCACCCGATATATTGTGGTAAATCATTGAATTTGGGGGTTCAGAAAAAAAGACTACCAGTGTGATGTGTGAGAGTTAAGACAACTCTTAAGTAATAACGAGATCCTCCGTGGAATCCGTTAAGACGAAACTGAGGAAAATAGTAAAAAGGAGAAAGGATAAAAAGATAGGGGACATGTTATTATATCAAGGAGCCGTAGGAGGCAGCTGCCCAGAGATTGTAATAAGCCACAAAGACGCTGAGTATCTGCGGTAATCTGGGATTAAGAGATTGACACTGAAGAGAAAATGGTGGTGGACTGTGTCAAACCAGTCAGAATACTAGTAAAACCTTGGAGAATGGGTGCTAACCTCGTGAAGGCATGAGCTAAGAAGTTTCTAGTACAAAATGAGTTCACTCTATAACAACTTACTTTACTTTCGCAACTGAATTATAAACATTTTACCTGACATTCGATACGAACATTTTTCTGATTGTATTGCTTTCTTTTAAGTCAGAAAAGAAAAAAACACTATCCATCGTCCATCGTTGCTCACATTACAGCTTTCAGGTGAGCTCTTTCACTGGTTGTTATTGCTAACAATGACGACACAAAAAAATGTCCAAAAACATGATCTCGCTGGACGTCACAGAGAATGGTTGTAAGGGGCACTGTAGCATAGTAATATGACGTAGGTTACTACGACGTAGCACAGCGTACTCCTTATGCATCGATGAACGCGCCTTTTTCTCCGACAGCAGTATTTTACTATTACTAGACGGTGGTCTAGGGGACATAGGTTGTCAAATTTTTAATCTTACCTTGGTTCTTTTATGTGCCCCTTCAGGCACTGGTCGTGTTACTCCCTAGTGTCTTAATACACGTCCTGTCATCCTTGTCCGCCTCCTTGTCAGTGTTTTCCACATATTCCTTACCTCTCTGATACCGCGAAGAATCTCATTTCTTAGCAGCTCACCTGATTTCAAATATCTGTCTGCAGTACCACATCTCAGACACTTAGGTTCTTCTTTCCCCGCTTTTTCCATTGTCCACCATTCACTTCCATAGACTGCTGCACACCAGACGTATATTCTTAGAAATTTTATTCTTGAATAAAGGTCCATGATTGATACTAGCATACTTCTATTGTTCGGAAATGCCCTAGTCTGCGCTAGCCTGCTTTGCATTTGTAGCTGCTTCGTCCATCGTACGTTAGTTTGCTTAGAATTCAGCAGAACTCTCTTGTGTACAGTATGGTTTACAATTTTCATGATATTTTCATCGCTAATGCCGTTTCTGCTACTCTTCACTACTTTCTCAGTGCACGTTCAGTGCTCAGTAGACTTCACTTTATTCAATATGTCCTGTAATTCTTCCTCGCTTTCACTGAGAAGGCAAATGCCATCAGCGAATCTTATCACTGACATTGTTTCAGCATGAATTTTAATATCACTCGTGAACCTTTCTTTTATTTCCGTAGCTGCTTCTTCCGTACTCAGCTTGAACAGTAGGGCGAAAGACTGCACCCAAGACTTACATCTTTTTTCATCAGAGCACTTCATTCTTGGCCTTCCATTCTTATTGTTCCTTCTTGGTTCTTGTACACATTGCAGATTAGGAGTCTTTGATTATTGCTTGCACCTGTATTTCCGGGAATTTACATCTCGTATGATTTTACATTGCCGAACGCTTTCCTAGGTCGACATACCCGATGAGGGTATCCTTATATTTCTTAAGTTTTGCTACTATTATGTAGTGCAAACTTATGATCGCCGTAAAAAAGATCCTCAATTTTATATTGTATTATTCTTGTCAGCAATATCGTGGCAGCAATATGGAGGCATCAGCTGTTAAGCTGAGTGTGCGATTGTCTACACACTTACTTGTCCTTGATATTCTCGTTATTGTGCGGATGATATTTTCCATAAGATTAATGGTATGTTTCCAGTCTCACACATAGGCTACTAAACAGTCGTTCGGTTGGCGCTGTCCCCAAAGAATATGGTCAGCAGGCTCAAACAATGCAGTTTAGACTGGAGCAGTGCATCAAATCAGTCTTTGCTGCGAAGCAGCAGCATTAACTTAGACAAGGGTACTTCGTAAGCGACCAGGTAACTTCCAGACGGTAGTTCCCCGTCGGTGAGCACTGTAGATGGAGTCAAAGTCTGTGGAAGTGTTGCAGAGCGAGGCAACAGTGGGCACGTTCGACTGAGACACTTGGCGACATGTGGCAGGTTTAATCTGTCCCGCTGTAGAAATCTGCCCAGTGTGAACTCCCTTAGCTCCGCACTGCAGCCGGTTGTATCATCCTTCGCTAGTCCATTAGAAAATGCGAGTAAGCCATGGATAATTAAAGCAATTAAAGTTGGGAGATTGCAGGGCACTCTCACTTCTGATTCTATGTTATGCCGCTTCATGTTCTTAGGGAATATGATCTTTATTTCGTTTTGACTTCATACATCATGATGAAATGATTGGGAGTAATTAATGCTCTAGCTTGCGCGCTCTAGGGAAGGAATAACGGTAAGCTTTACCTGCGTTCAAAGGAATAGTGTGCCAATTTAAACGATTGCAATAAAAGCGCACGGCGGCGGTGGGCCTAGGGAAACCCGTTTTTTTCTGGGGAACCTGGGTGGAAACATTTCCGGACGGCCGAGTTCTGAGGTCTCATTGTGCAGACACGTTAGTGGGCGCCAGTCAGCTGGCATCCACGTCCAGGTACAATGACCAGCGCCGAGAAGTTGCCACTGCAATGGCCAACACGCTGTAGACCAGCAATAAAGCGGAGGATGGGGCCTTGTTAGGCAGGAAGCCGATGGGACATTTGTGTGCGTTCTGCGAATTTCTGTGGGGCAAGCCACTGGTGCCCAGACGTCCAGACTCTGTTACAAAGCATATTTGTGAAAGCACGAGGTTTTTAAGGAGTTTATGGCCGTTCTTTGGAAACTTCGAAATGGCTGCAACAGGAGAGATAACAAGCTTCTTATGGAGGACTGTGACTCCATCCTGGCCACGTTGTCAGTAAAAGTCACAGAACAAATGCGTGGGAAAGAGGCCACGAAGCTGAATCTTTTTCCATTTTCTCCCAATTAACTTTAAAGTCTCTGATTGGTCAAATCGGTGTATGCAGAGAAAAGGGCGCTCTCCCAGCTTCGAATGCCGAGCTCCAGCTCGTGATTGGCTTGTGCTACAGGAGGGGAGGAGTCTAAGATGTAAATGGGCTTTTGCTACCAAGCTGAAGACGAAGCAGACAGAAAGAGGTCACTCTTGTACTGGTACTTTGCTACTAAAGAACTGCAGGTCCCTATTAAACGGTGGGACTTTGCTAGCGTGCTACTTAGAGCCTGTGCCAGTCACCTTCTGAATCGTCAGAAGTAGTGCTTCTAGCATCACACACACAACGAGTGATGCGTGGCTGTACTTATTTGCCTTCAATTGGGCATCTAAACACTTGACACATTCCGTCACACATGGTCGTGGCATGGAGTCAGATTGGTTTGGCAGACCAGCAGATGGGTCCACCTGCACACTGGAATCCACCAGGGTTTCAGAGGCTCATAGGAAAGCACCTGCTTTCTGAAGTAACCAAAAGCGAGAACGCGTACTTGCATTCTTCGGGCGTGTGCCATTAATAACAGATTGCGGCTGTCCATGACTACAGTAGTCTTGACCTGCAGGAGGGTAAAGTATTCACTGCTATGGCGTAGAGCTCCAATATATGTTTTTCAGCACCCTGTTCTTTCGAACCACATTTTTCTTTTTTGGAATAGTAGAACATAGATGCTTGATGGTGGCGTAGTATTTGTGCCATAACCCGGACTTACGTGTATGAAGTCAGATGAAGCGACTAGTGTTCCGGCTAGTGTTGTGTGTCGATCACCAGCTGATCACTTTGTCCACCATACACCCCAAGTTAGTGAAAGCGCTTGTCAAATAAAAATGTTTGTATGATGTTTCTTTAGTCATTTTTGTTGTCTTGTGATGTTAAGGATGAATAAATCTATTGTCATTTAGATCACAACTTCTCCCTGTGCTCTGGTTAAGAGTACCATCCTATTTTATTATCAAAGTTTAGATTTGAAACGGAAGTAGAAGGCTTTCAAACTATGATGCCTGAGGAAAGGGTAAATCCATGTAAAACTCGGAACAAGTCAAGATCCGATGTCGCTCGATTTCTACATAAAATACTGAAATATTTTAAGGAAAACCATTAAATCTTACAGAAATATTCACAGCATGATATAAATTAATAGCGCAGATCATAAGAGCAGAACTGTATGAGACATTGTGAAATGGGAGACAGGACAACTAGTTAGTGCACAAGAGTAAAACTGCAACAGATATTGAGAAACAGGAGACAGAACAACTAGTTAATGGACAAGAAACTGCCACAATTACACTGAACGCCAACGTTGTGTGAGAAAGCTAGCAAGTTGAGAGTATTATTAATAATTACTTTGTAAGTGTAGTAGTAAAAATAAGATTAAATGGTCCGTTTGAAGAAGCAAGAGAAAATACTGAAAAGTCATTCCACCAGAATATGAGTAACTAAAAGTGGCACCAACATCCTCCAATTAATTTCATAAAATAGTAAAAGTGCTCAAAAACAAAAGTTCCTATGTTGTTGCTGGACTTTCAGAGTTCTCACGAGTTATTCTAACATAATAAGTAAAGTCCTTAGTGAGATACGTAAATTATCATTTTCACAGCGTATTTTTCATCATTTTATAACGAGACATTGTAAAACCTCTTTTTAAGAAAGTTGTCAAGAAATAGTTAAACAATTATCTTCCAATTTCCTTAATTGCGTCTTTTTCGGAGATAATAATAATTTAAGTAAAATCAGTTAATTAGCACATCGCTGTATGGACTTCACAAGGGCTGTTCGCCTGAGAATAATATGCACATATTCATACGCCAAATATCACAACTGTTAAACAATAAGATATCACCAGTTCATAATTCTGTGATCATTCCAAGGTTTTTGGTTGTGTTGATCGTGTCATACTCTTAGCAAAACTTACATTTTGTGGAACTGATGGCTTTACAGTTAACTGGTTTGAATCGCATTTAAGAAAAAGAATGTAAAGAATGGTACTAAATAACGCAGTGTTGGATGCACAGAAAATTTTAGTAACTGGGGAGAAATCACGAACGGAGATCCAGAACGTTCAATTTTGAGTCCAATCCAATTCTTTCTGTATGTGAACGACCTTGCACGTAACATTGATCAAGCAGAATTGGCACTTTTTCCAGATGATACTTGTGTTATAATAAATTCCGTTTGGGCGAAACCTCCAAAAGAAATTGCTAATTTTTTTTTCAAGGAATTATTAAGTGGCTCTCTGCAATAGGCTGTCCTTAAATTTTGATAAAGCACAAATCATTCAGTTCGGTAAAACAAATACTGTGATAGCAACAGTTGATGTTGCACATCAAACGAAATCAGTAAACTGCATAGAACGCTCCAAATTTGTGTGTGTGTTTTAAAACTAATCATATTGGCATATCCTGTAAAATGAATCGTTTCACAGAATTTAGATAAAAAATTCGTTCACTTCATCTACTGAAAATGTGACTAACTACCTCTAACAAAATTGCAACTATCCCAGCAGATTGCTGGATGATAAAATTCTCCTTCATCGGTAAGAGTGCCGTTGGGGCACTTAGCTGAAGTTTTCTCTAAGTTCATAGTTAGACCGAGGAGATATTTAGCTAGTCGTTAGAGAGACTCAGTTCCACATTTTTTTTCCTGCACTAGGCTCTAAGTTTAGTTCATAAAGTCTTACATGCAACATTAATTTTTATTTCGTTGCATTAGAAACTTCTGTCTGCTGCGAAAAATACAGCATCACATTTTTCCATTACCCTATCATTTCGATATACACTTACATTTACTCAAAAAATCGCACTATCAGTTCTGAGTTTCAGTTGGCTTTCTTCGCCTAGGATAGGTGAGTTTTACTGCTTAAGAACGATTCAGACTTTGACGCTATGCTGGTAATACTTCATTAGTTGATAATAAGGGTTTTGTCTCGTAGGTGGGGTCATTTCTTCCGATCCTACATCAATACTTCAGAGTCTCCTAAAGCTACCATAATTAGGACTGGACTGAGAGTTGCTGACGTAAAAAACCCTTGTGAGCACCAACTACACAGTCAAATATCAGGGTAGTAGTCTGTTTGTATGTG